>NC_084529.1:20849905-21582405 GCF_024500275.1 Phycodurus eques
ACCTTGACGCAGTTTTATTTTATTTTTAATCAAGCCGATATTTGAACGTTTCCTCCTCAGCATCGAGCTAAACTAGTACGGCATTTGTTAATATATTTAGGATTTGTTTCTTCTTCATTCCGGTAATTCAATGCATTTATGATAGTGACTAAAGGCTTCTTTATACTTGCGAGGACGGCGTCCGCACTGACGTCACTGCGGCTGTCTGTCCCTTTCGCAGTTTGCCTTTAATCTCGAGCGCAACCCACGCGCACAGTTTTGAAAATCTACTGCAGTTCACCTCCAAGTCTGGAGGTGTCGCTACGGCTGGTATTGGCTAGGACACCACAGGGTGGAGTTTCCTCTGCATTTTTTGGGGGCCATTTCCGGTAGTCGTTTTTACTTTCCTTTCAGTAACAACGAACAAAGCAACAACAACGGCGACCGTGGAAAAAGTGTGTCTGCTAGAACAAATGGACCTAGATGACCAGATGATACGTTTAATTATGCTGCAAAATTGATCAAGAAGGCAGCGGCGTAGATGGTATGCAGAACCAAGGGGCATGCTGAGTACGTCATCACATGCTGTGACTAAAACGGACCAATCACGAGAGATCATCTCCCCGGCGTTCGACGCGCAGCAACCATTTTTTTTGCCGTGCGCGCGTCAAGCTACGCAGAAGGGCCGCGCGGGGCAATTCGTCGGTCACGTGATGCAATGCGGGCGTGAGAGTATAAAGAGGCCTTAAGGCCGATGTACTGAATATTTTATACGGAGGAAGAAAAACAGTAGGATTGACTGGGAGAGAAAACAAAGGGTGGGGGTGGATCGGAGTGTGATTCTGTAAACTTTCGGCCTGGGATCAATCTCTGTAGGAGTGGAAAGGAGCGAGATTTGTTTTGTTTTTTCAAAATTGGGATTTTTAAGGAGTTTTTTAAAATTATTTTTTTAAATACTCTGGATTTGGCGCAATTTTTTTAGAACACCCGGGATTGGGAGGGAGTGGGAGCAATCTCTGTGGGTAGCGGTACGAATCTAACTTGTATCACAAGGCACCATTATACCTTGAAAAATGACCACTTGTTTGTAATTTTTAACAGGTGAGAAACAAAATGCTATTTGCTGCTACCAGAGCCACACTGAAGAAAGAGTTTGGGGGAGGCCACATCAAGGATGAGATTTTTGCCACCACAAAGGTTGGTCACTACTCATCAGATACCAGCAGATGAAGTCAAAATCTCCTTTTGTGGGTTAGCTGTCATGGTAACTAATGCTTTTGTCTTGCAGGATGAGCTAAACCTTAGTGGATACAGGAAATATTTGATCTCGCAGTCAGCTCCGCTGCCCTTCACTGCTGCTGAGGAGGAGCTGAGACAGATTAAATTACACGAGGTGCACACTCGGATCAGCCCATTCTCCCACAGTCCTAAATGTTAGCTACACAGTCCACATGAACAGGCGTGGCATACAATAGCCAACCGCAGATTCCCAACGCTATTCCCTCTAATCACATCTGCGGTGTTATGTGTCAAAAGTAGACGAGTGCTGCGTCCTTCCAGAACAGCACAAGGTCAGCAGGAGCGTGCTTGTCCGGCACTAACTGCGCAGTGCAAAGACGCTGACTCATTAGAATGGCAGAGTAAGCAAAAGAGAGGAGTGTTTTAGGCTAATGCAGGTCACACCCATATCGAAACCTCATTCTTCCCGCGTGAGAGCTGTGTGCAAAGAATTGTGCACAGTTTTTAGACTCTTCCCAATCTTATGACATCCAATACAAGAGGACTTTCTCTTTGACAATATGGAAGTGTTTACGGACATCCAAGCCTAAGTAAAGGCAACAAAACACACACGAAGCGAGGGGGTGTGTTTGCGCAGCTCGCTTGTGGGCGGTAACATTAAGAATTTAGATTCTTGGCAGCGTAAGCAGCTGGATGTACGACCTGCAGTCCTGTTTCATATGCGAGGTTCAGCAAACATAAGGTTTCCGTGGCTTTTTAATTTAATTGGCTGCGCTATTGCTAAAATATTAACACAGTTCCACTCAAGTTTTTTCAGCCTTTAGCGAGTGAGACGAAAAACTCATCAACGTCCCCATTTTGACTTTTGTAAGAATGGCAGTTACTTATTCCAAAATACCATCAAATACTTTTGACACCTTGAAAGAACATTTTTGACTCTGAGACTTATTTTTTGGGGGAAAACATTTACATCATGTGAAACAAAATAGAATGTATTATTTTAAAAAATATATTGTTTTTATTTATCCATCCATTTTCTGTACCGCTTATCCTTTTATTTAAAAATTACTCTTATTAAATCGTATTGTCAAATATAAATACAAAAATCAAAAGTCATAATTTTACAAAGTAATTGAGTGAAGAGTGAGAAACAATGCATAAGATATTAAGAGCAGATTTTCATACTTTTATGACAAAGTAGTACTAATTTTATAATATAATTTATACAATTTGTGTGTTCTGCATCTTAAGCTTCTCTCTTCTGTGCATCTACGGGGTGTTCAGGTGCAGACTGATATTAGCGTGGACACCAAGCACCAGACCCTCCAAGGCGTGGCCTTCCCCATTCACCAAGCTGCCGTCGCAGCACTGGAGCGCTTCAGGGACAAGGAAATCAACTACGTGCAACTGGTGAGTATTAAGAGCGGCCCGAAAGTGTGAGCGAGCAGGTGACCTCGCATTGGACAGTCCGTCAATCTGCGCTTTGTCACGTCCTCTTTGGAGACATTGTGTAAGGGTGGACACAATGGCTTTTTCATTAGACCCAAAAGGCCTTTGTGTGGGTTGTTGTCATAGTGCCATATGATCTGATCAGTGCCCGGTACAAAACGATAATTGTGCTTGAGCTTTGTTCTGATTTACTATTTGTCCCAAGGCAAATATTTGAATTCAAAATCTCTTCCAGGGCCCAATTTTCCCCATCAGCGCAGTCACATTCTTAACAATCATACAAGTGTTAAAATTTGAAACAGTTCCTGTGTGTCATAATAAAAGGTCTCTGAAATGAAGTCAAAATACACAAAGGATAAAAAAAATTCTAGCACACTTAGCATCCACTTGTCACACTGTTTTTTGGGGTGCGATTCTGTCTTATGCAAATGCACAGAACCGCTTTTGTTTCTGTGGCAACCCAGGGAGGCGTGGTGCTAGGGCATGCGACAGAGTGGCTACTCAGCGTTGTCAAATTAGCGAGTCTACAAAAACACAAGTGTGAACTAAGGAGAGGGCCCCCCACATTGATACCATGTGATCCCCCCCAGTCATCACTTCATTACCAAGTCGCTCAGTTACACTCGTCACTTAGTGTGCAGATCCGTATATATGGCATACGTAGCAGAGACATGGCTACCCGCAAATCCCACCGCATCAATAACTTCATCAAGCAATCGAATATTTTTTTTGCTAATCAGCCGGTCACACTGTTATCTAATGCTACTCTGTGCGTCCAACAAAACCGAATGCATCTCTACTGAGATTTTGGCTTTGACATGATAGAGTTTTAATATTTTTTATCCATCTGTGGCGTGAAAGTGGATCTTAACCCAGCCTAGCTACCAAGTCATAATTGTAGAAACTGTTGTGGTGGGCAGTTATGTAAATTAGCCCCACTGTTACATCGCAATAATACAGAATGGCTCTTTTAAAGACATTTTCTGAAAGAGATGGCTCACAAAATATTTATTCGGTTGTTTAATTTCACATTTCACTGGTGGGAAGGCACTCCAGACACACAATTATTTACATACAAGCCATTAACAAGAAATTGCCATAACGTCCCCTTTAACACACAATTGTGACTTTCGAAGTGCTTTTTTTCCTCTTTCCCCCATGTAAATTTGCGTTGATTTCTGAATAATGCAACCTCAACTTTAGAGGTTCTACTGTAGTTGGTCAGTTGTAGTCCAGCAGGTTTATTATACTGAAGCCAACTTTTCCACACTTTTCTTTTCCTTGGCCACCAGCGAGTAGAGGCTGAACAGGAGCTGATCTGCTTGTGCAGCACTGAGCCAACAGAGCTGAAAGACCTGCCGTTGAGGATCCCCAAAGATGCCCCGCGCTACCACTTCTTCCTCTACAAGCATTCTCACGAGGGCGACCGCTTGGAGTCCACGGGTGAGTCGACTCGTGTGTGTGTGTGTGTGTTTGTGCGCATTTTCTCTCCACCTGCAAAGCACTTTTCAACCAGGTGTAATCGTCATCGCTTTCTTTTCAAGTCTTTATTTATTCCATGCCGGGATACAAGTGCAGCATCCGAGAGAGGATGCTCTATTCCAGCTGCAAAAACCCTCTGGTTGACATGGTGGAGAACCAACTGAAGATAGAGATTGAGAAAAAGGTGAAGGAACTGTTTATTCTCACAATGTATTAATGTGTTATAATGCACCGCATCTTGCTGAGGGGTATTGTTAACATTTTTGCCCCTTTGATGAAGCTAAATAGGGTCAAATAACTACTTTAAACAGCTCTCAGTATGATATGGGTTACTAGGGCCACACAGAGAAGAAAAAAAAATAGGAGACGACATAGGACGAGAGAGTTTTTTTATTTTAAGAGAATATATTTTTGTAATACAACAGGTAATATTGCTGGGATAAAAAGCTTGGATTTTAAGACAATAACATTGTATTTTTCATTGAAAAGTTGTACTTTTAAGTGATTTAAGTTGTAATATAGTATTAAATTTTTTTAATGTTAGGAGAATAAACTCAGAATATTACAAGAATTTTTTTTTTTTGTTATAAGAAAATGAATTTATACCGTAATTATACAAGAAAAAAATCATTACATACAGTAATGTAATAACTTAATTTTACAAAAATAAAAATACATTTGTAATATGAAATCAAAGTTTCAATAAGAGGGCAGAAAGGTTGTGATTTTACAGGAATAAAATTGTAATCAGAAAAAAGGCAATTTTATAAATGAAATTATATTAGAAGAAAAATTTGCTTTAATATCACAAGAAAAACAGAAGTAGACTGGAATAATAGTTGTATTTTCACATTTTTTTTTTTTTCAAAGAATGAGACGACGTCAGAATTCTATAATCTAAAGGGCATCATTTTGAGAATAAAGTTGCCATTTCATAAGAAAAACGTCATGAGAAAAAAGTTGTAGAATTGGGGGAAAGTTATAGTTTTAAGAGAATACAATTGTAATACAAACTTGAAATTGTAGCATGAGGGAAGGCTGTCTAAAGTGAATAAAACAGTAATAGAAGAACAAAAAGTTAAATTAGAAGAAAAATAACATTTATTATGAGGGGGGGAAAAAAGGGTAACAGTGTTAAGCATAAAACTGTTGAGGAACTTGTCAGTGTACTACAATGTATTATTCATAAACAATGGAATTCATGTTTTGTCATATGAAGAGCATTCCTGTGAGAACTCTTTTTGTTGAGTTTGTTTGATCACCAACAAATCCTATAATAATCATATGCTTGTTTTCTATTGGTCCTTTAGTTGGAAATCGACAACGGAGACGACCTGACCAGTGACTTCATGTACGACGAGGTGCATCCCAAGCAGCACGCACACAAGCAGGCCTTCGCCAAGCCCAAAGGCCCTCAAGGGAAGCGGGGCGGCCGTCGCATCACCCGACCCCCCGCCGACGGCCAGGAGGACGATTAAATTAGACCTCGGCACCTACACCATGTGCATGTTCCATAGTGGAACATTCCTGAGATTGGGGCGATAATATTTGCTTGTTTTAACACACAAAGAATTGAGACGACCACCTCACATTCCCATCCACAGAGCCAGCTATGCACGCCGAGGACAACTGAGCAATGGCACATTTCAGCAGTTTCCATTTGTAGCTTGCCAAACGGAAGCCTATTAATCTCTGTGATTACTTTCCCAATGAATCAATGTTGAGCTCCTTCCCCACATCTTAGTGTGACTAATGTGAACTTGCGCCAATTTGAAAACGACCCACCCTCCATTTTGTTTTCAGTTCACACACCCAATTTCCCAACTTGCATTCCTTAAATTCTATCACTTATTGTGTTTGTGCACAACCTATAGGTGCTCCGAAAGCAGAGATGTAATGATCCAACCCGTGTCTCCTGATTTATTTTAACAGTGCATTTTATATTGAATTTTTTTGTTTTGATATAACTGGTTTACATGGAGAGAAAAACAAAATCATCTGCTGAGAAACTTATTTTTCTATGCAAGTGCTGTAAATGTACATAATGTAGCCGTGTGTGTGTGTGTGTGTATGTGTGTGTTCTGGTGATCACGTCGCTGAGGGGCTTCCACTAAAATGTCATCCATCAAAAATCATGTTCCATCGACCATGATCCCAGAGAGAGGGAGGGAGCCTTGCTACGGAATAGGAAAGGGAATATTTGCGTTGATCAAAATGTTGCCACAGCCACTCGTCTACTGATGACTTAACATTAGGCAAACTACCAAGCTCACCTCATGTTCGAAGCTGGGGATGAAAATCCCACAGTATTCAGTGTCATTAGAACAAGAGAAGAAAATCATGTTTGGTCTTATTTGTTTTCTTACAAATCTTTTTTTCTTTTTAAGAGGAATAAAAATATTTAAATTGCACATCCTCTGTATTTATTTCTTATAAGGCTTCGTATGGATTTTTACCCTTAAGCAACAAAAATGATTAAGTTGCTGAAATAAAAAAAAGTAGTAACCATGCAGTTTCAGTGCCATAACTATCATAAAAGTGATCAAAGTCATCACTTTTGAAAGCATTTTAATTAGTGCATTTTGATCGAGGTGCTCTGAATTTCACCCCATGAGCAAAGGTTCGAGAGTATTTCTATTTACAAATGACCCAAGCTTAAAAAGTTTGTAGACCTCGAATATAGATCATGGATCAGCACTAGAGGCGAGTAACCAGTGGTGCACTGACCTGTAGTAGCTCAAGCTTATATATCCTAAATGAATAAGGTTTGCATGATATAAAGTGACACGCATTTAAAAACACATTACATTGTATATATATATATATATACACTGTACATGTTCATAATGTATATAGTCACCTTCAGTCCTATGCACAAGACTCCAGTGAAATGTTTTTGATCACTCCATTGAGCTTAGACAGCACCTGTTGACACAAACGCCACTGTTAGTAGTGAAATGATGTGACTTAGGCATCGTCCAGGCCAACATGCATACTTAAGCACTAGGATTCTCTCACTTTTTGGGTCCAGAGCCCCATTACATGGGAGGATTTTGTCCAAGATACCCTCATCGCCCTAATGGCAGTTAAATACAACTACTACATATGTATACCCCAAAATACATTAGGAATTTTAAAGTTGCCTATTTTTGAGAGAGAAAGAAAGTTACAACAATAAATTCATGCTTTTGGAGAAAACAATATAGTACTCCAATTGTTACTACTGTTTTATGCATAACATAGATCAAAATGAGCCTGTGACCTGGTTTAAGTTTGACATTATGCAGTTTGTCGATTGAATGCAAAAGACAAATGCATAAGGCTCCCAAATTGAGCAGATCAGATTTCTGTGTATTTGTGACGTGAATAGTTAACTCATTATTGAATGCAAAAGACGATAAACGTATACGGCTTCCAAATCGAGCTGATCAGATTTCTATGTATTTGTGACGTAACTATTTGACTCATTATTTAAATATCTGCCCACTTGGTAAGTTGCGACATGCTCACTCTACAAAAATTGCTGAGTGACAACATGGCTGTATCTTTGCGCAAAACGTAAACCTTGCGTCACTTGCCAAACTCAGAGGAGATAAGGATTGAATGGCTTCAATTTATTTTTGGGAGAAATTCCTACGTATTTCAGAACCATAATTGTGCTGTGTTGCAGCCCATGTTGTGGAAGATGGCTTGGTAAACAAAAGCTTTCACACACTCCTAGGAGGAAGTGCATTTCCGGGTTTGGTGCGAGTGAGCCGGCTGGCTGTGCAACTGTCACAAGCAGTATATAAAAAGCATACGTCGTGTTTTACAACGATACTTAACTATATTTATAATGTTGAATGTAACGGTAGTCACTGTCACCAAAATGTTTGCAACAGATGAATGCCGGCCCGTGATGACATAGTGATTGAACGGGACATTTTTCTCAACATAATCTCTCTTTTACTTCACTCACATGACACGTCCCCGACTCTGCGGGTTGTGACTTGTGAGCAGTGGGCGAACAATCCAACGCTCGGTGAATTCTGCTCCACGATGATAGCAACCCCCGCATCGAATGAAATGAACGCAAGGTTGCTATGAATGCTTGGCCCGGCCGGTGCCGTTCGCCAAGGGGAAATCAGAGTCAAGCTGTTTTTCACAGTTAAACTGGGGAAGATGACCAATCTAATCAGAGCAAAGTGTATTTGCATCGCATATTAATGATAAATACAGCCATCTCAACGGTCAGTCATTTAAGACCAACATAAATAGTTTGAAAAATAACTTTCTCGGGCATTTTCAACCCCAACCAATCAAAACCCCCCAAAAGGACAAAGATTATAAAAAAATAATTTTAAAATTTGATGGAATGGAACATTAAAGAAAAGCTTTATTCAAGCAATTATGTCAAATTGATGTGGTTTCACAATCATATCAGGACTTCTAATTGGCCCAAAGCTAAAGTAGGGAGGAGAATTTTAGTTTCCTGCGAATTTTGTCACAGGCAGTCGCCATGTGTTCCACTGGTACAGATAGGTCGAAAAGGTTCCAGAGAGGAATTTACACGCTATGATTACTGATTTGATTTAAATATTTTATTTACAGATATACAGTGTATTGTAGTGTAATATAAAAATGTTTACCGTACGATATGACATGTACAGTGGGTATGGAAAGTATTCAGATCCCCTTAAATGTTTCCCTCTGTTATAGTGCAGCAATTTGCTAAAATCATTTAATTTTTTTCTACATTAATGTACACACAGCACCCCATATTGACAGAAAAAAATTAATTGTTGAAATGTTTGCAGATTTATTAAAAAAGAAAAACTGAAATATCTATTAGATATATATTATATATTAGAAGGTGAACCTTCGGCCCAGTCTGAGGTCCTGAGCACTCTGGAGAAGGTTTTCATCCAGGATATCCCAGTACTTGGCCGCATTCATCTTTCCTTCGATTGCAACCAGTCGTCCTGTCCCTGCTGCTGAAAAACATCCCCACAGCATGATGCTGCCACCACCATGCTTCACTGTTGGGACTGTATTGGACAGGTGATGAGTGACGTGTGGTTTTCTCCACATGTACCGCTTAGAATTAAGGCCAAAAAGTTTTATCTTTGTCTCATCAGACCACAGAATCTTATTTATCACCATCTTGGAGTCCTTCAGGTGCAAACTCCATGTGGGCTTTCATGTGTCTTGCACTGAGTAGAGGCTTCCGTCGGGCCACTCTGCCATAAAGCCCCAACTGGTGGAGGGCTGCAGTGATGGTTGACTTTCTACAACTTTCTCCTATCTCCCGACTACATCTCCGGAGCTCAGCCACAGTGATCTTTGGGTTCTTCTTTACCTCTCTCACCAAAGCTCTTCTCCCCTGATTGCTCAGTTTGGCCGGACGGCCAGCTCTAGGAAGAGTTCTGGTCATCCCAAAACGTCTTCCATTTAAGGATTATGAAGGCCACTGTGCTCTTCGGAACCTTAAGTGCAGCAGAAATTTTTTTGTAACCTTGGCCAGATCTGTGCCTTGTCCACAATTCTGTTTCTGAGCTCTTCAGGCAGTTCCTTTGACCTCATGATTCTCATTTGCTCTGACATGCAATTGTGCGCTGTAAGGTCTTATATAGACAGGGGTGTGGCTTTCCTAATCAAGTCCAATCAGTATAATCAAACACAGGTTAAGGTGTAGAACCATCTCAAGGATGATCAGAAGAAACCGACAGCACCCATTTATTATTTAAGTTCATATTAACATATTGTAAAATATAATATAATAGGAGTGCCCCCCCACCACCACCATTACTCCAAATGAGTCTGTGGCCGGAAGTCAATAATTAATATGTTATAGATTATATATAAATATTAAAAATATTCGTGTTGTTTGGAGTCTTTCTGGTTATGTGTGTTTGTTTTGGCAGAGATGCTTCTTTGTGTTCCTGACAAAATCAAAATGTTCCTGACAAAATATCTAGAATGTTCCTGGAGAGGTTGGCATCTCAGTTGGTTCATTATTTTTTTTATTGCCACGCTGGTCCCCATATGTATTGCAGTATTCACTTTTGTAATTGATACAACATAATTTATTGCAAATCATTTAGTGAACCCTCAATCTACAGCTCACGGATCCCTGGGGGTCCAGGGACCCCGGTTTGAGCACCACTTTAGCATACCTGCGTGATAAGCGGCCGTCTGTTCTTCCTCTCGTGGAGACAGCTGCCAGCCAAAGAGTACACGTCATCCACCTGGCTCATGTCCCAGTCGTTCATGCTCTTGTCTACAAAGGCCTCCAGAGTGAGGTCCTCATCTTCGTCATCGATGTCATGCCTCATGTCCATCTGCCACAGTGAGAAAGTGTCATGTTTTGAGTAAATCAGTTAATACTGTGATAAGCGCTTACAATTGTTATTACCAAAAGCTGCGGCTCACGATTTTCATCTGCTGGAGAGAGTCCGGACAATATTTCTAACAGCACCTGTCGACGCCAAAGACAATCAAGTCGGAGTTCATGGGGAGCATTATATGGAAAAAGGAAAATGTGCTGACTTCTGAATTAATGTAGGTGTATTAAGTCAAAGTGTGAATTAGTTATATCATCAGAATAACAACATACAGTGGGAGAAATAATTATTTGATACCCTGCTGAATTTTCAGTCTTCAATTTTTATGGTTATTTACTGATTATGGTAATTGACATGCAAAATTGCATAAACAATCATCTCCCCACCCATGAAGACACATGTACAGGACTGTCTTCAGGTTTTTCAGTGGACGTCTAAATGTCTTGGGGGGGAAAAAGTGCTGTGCCGTGGGCAGATGAACCCAGAGTTGCGTTATTTGGCATCAAATCGACCCGCCGTCTTGGATGATGAAATAATGCCATTATGACCCAAAGAACATGAATGATGTGCAATTAGAACATGACGAGCTCTAGAACAGAACCCTGAGGGACTCCTACCCACAAGTCACAAGGACACCTGATCATTATTTGGGGTATAGTCTGTCAAACTTTAAGAGACCACTGTGTGGGGGTGTCAGTCTACAGCCTACCACTCCAAAGCTGAAGACATCTGATTTCGGTGTGATCTCCCCTCTCAGCGCCTCGGGTGCCATGTATGCGCAGGTACCGACGATCCTTTCTGTTATCATGGTTGTTGCCGTCCGTTTGGCTGAGGCTCTTGTCAGGCCAAAGTCTGAGATTTTGGCCACCAAATTTTCATCTAACAGGATATTTGCACTGTGGGGGAAAAACTGAGTTTGTAGATGCTTAGTGTCATTGGTGAGTAGTGACTCATACATTTTGAACTCACATTTAAATACAGTTTGACATTTTGGGTGTGATATGCTCACTTGAGCGAGAGGAGTCGTGTGCCCCCCCCCCCCCCCCCCCCCCCCCATCACCAACACCACCACCACTCCAAATGAGTCTATGGCCAGAACTAGCTAGGTCACTCATCAACATCTTACAATTCTTACAATGTGACAACCAGTACAATACGAGTTGAAAGATAATATAATAACTTGCAAAGCAGCATTAGGAAATCCTGCAAGGCTTAATATTATCTTGACACTACACCATACGTTCCCACCTCCATAAACATTATTTTTAGTTATATTAATATGCAGTGCAGAACTTATTTTTTCACTTGTATGACATTTACGAACGATAAGCAGTACGGAAAATGGATAGATATTGTTTGTTGCATGTTAATAAAGGCATATGATGTCAACAGTTTGAAATTGGAACACATTATAGGAGGCCCTTGGTTTAGTTTTCTATTATGGCAACGTAATGAAAATGTATACTTTTCGGCATAGTCTAACACAGTAATCAAGTCATACTTACAGTAACTATTTGTATGAAAAAACTTCTAATCCATAAATATTAAACAATCCAAATGAAAATCAGTAAGTATGTTGATAAGTGTCCCCAGAACGAATCAGGTTTTACCTTTAATTTCATAGTACTTGTAAAAGTACAAAACACTGAATGGTAAAAAAAAAAAAAGAAAGAAAAAGAAAAAAATACTAAGATAGGTTGTTATAACAACATAATAATATCCCTTTTATGAATTAACAGGTACCCTGACTTGTCACTTTATTTACCTTTTTATATCTCTGTGGACATGATGGTTGCTGTGCAAATACTCCACACCTCTTGCTGTGCCGCCAGCTATCAAGCACCTCTGTCGCCAGGACAGTGGAGGACTTCCTTCCTAAAAGAACAAAACAAAGCACACAGAAATGTCAAAGTGCAAGACCACAGAAACTGCGCAGTAGATGGCACTCACAAAGCAAGCCAGTCTGTCCAGCAAGGATCCATTAGCCATGAAGGCATAAACCAAACATGGGTACTGTCCATCACATGAGTAGCCCACCATGTCCACCAGGTTCTCATGTTTCAACCTGTCAAAAAGTTTTGTTAGTATGGATTTCTTTCTCTAGGGCTAGACATTTGTTTACAAACTTACACTGTCAACGTTTGGACCTCCTGGTTAAACTGAATTTGCAGCTCATCAGAAAATACGTCATCAATCTGCACAAATCCTATTTATCACTACCACTTGACAAGATGTGCACCAGCAGTGATTGGTAGCACAGGGACTTTTTTACTCACCGGGTTGAGTTTTTTAACTGCCACGGGTTTGTCCCGCAGGAAACCTTTGAAGACGGTCCCAAAGCCTCCTTCTCCGAGCTGGCAGCCGCCGTCGGACATGGGGCGTTCGTCAAAGTTTCCGGTAATTTCCATCAGCTCATTGTATGAGAAACTGGTGAAACCTGAAACACAGTGGCAAAAAGAAATGTGTTAATCCATTGATACTTTGAGGATCATGGTATTACTTTCATTCATCCATCCATTTTCTCTAGTGCTTGTCTGTATTAGGGTCACGGGTGAGTAAGAGCCTATTTCGGGTGCAACGCAGGGTAGGGTGCACACTAGACTCAGAACTGTGAGGTTGGCACCAAACACAACCACGATTCTGTTTTACTGCCCTCTGCTGCATTCTTCCTGCAGTTAGACAGGGCTGTTCACCACAATATATTCAAAATACTATATAACATTAATAAAATGAGGAAAAAAGTAAAGAAAAAACCTGACGGATATGTTGTGATATGATAGAGGTGGGCCTGTCGCCATTGCTTCCACTCCTCTGGCGTGAGGCTGGTGCGGCCAAGTTGAGTTTGAGACACCAGACAGAAAAACTACAGCGATGGCAAAGTTGGTGATGAAGGAGGGTCCACAAGGGCAGGCTCGATGATGGCAACCCATCATTCCATGCCTCTTCTTCCGTCGCCGAACCTGGATGCGTAGATCCACTCCAGAAGCCAACTCGATCATCCCGTCCAGTGTGGCCAGAAGAGGATGCGGCACCAGTTTATCCTTGATGTATTCAGCCAGGCCGTGGAGGAAAGCGTCACAGAGGGCTGAAGAATTCCGCTTTTGCTTTGATGAGCCTTGGTGCGGTAGTCAATGGCAAAGTTTGCCACCGTCTGGTTCCCCTGCCACATGTTCATTAAATCCCAAGCATTATCGGTACCAAAAGTCCCTATGCCAAAAGCTCTGCAGAGGTCCTCGGAAAACAATTGGAAGGACCAGGCGGGCCCGTCCCATTAGCTGGTTGATGGTGAAGGCTACCTTGGCTTCCTCTGAGGCGGGTTGGGTGCGGTTGTAGGTGGAATATCAAAGAGTAAGTAGTTTGTCAGAAAGGGACCATAAGTCTCAGGACCCCATCTGGGGTTTGGCTTGAGTGCAGTAGCCAGTGGTGCTGCAGAAGTGGCTGGAACAACTGGCTGAGCTAGAGCGACCGTTTCGCTGTTGCATCTTGGTGGCTAATCCCTGTGGCCATCAGCTGATTGTCTTGTTTCGACAGCGGTGGCCATCATCGTTTTGTGTTGCTGGAGGACAGCCCCAATCCTCTCAAAGCGCTTTTGCGGTGAGATGGTTTGTCCTGGGTCCATGACTGGTCAGATTGTACAGACACAGGGTGATTGTGGTACAGGACCCAAGTGGAGCACACTTAACCACCGGAATAGTTGTAAATGACTAATATTGTAGCACTGATGAGTTGCACAAGGAAATGAAGGCTCTTTTGGCTTCCAGAAGAATTAGCTTTATAGATTAGTTAGTAGAAACATGCGAGCAAATCCGTCAAATCCTCTGATTTGACCCCACGTGCCAGTTTAAATGTCCCTCTGCTCTTTCATCAAATATGTTCTTTTAATCTTTAAAGATAAATGATAATTGTTACTGGAAAAGTCTCTTTAGGTGAGCGAAAGGCACATAAATGAAGTAAATTTTCAACCTTGTGCGTGGTCTGGTTCACCATTCTCCAGCTGGACTGGAGTCTGACGTTCATCGGCAACAGGCGCTAACGTCATCTCTGTCTGAACCATCTTCAAAGTCGGCAAAGTTGGATGTGTGCTGTTGGGTTCTGCTGTAGGAGAGACACGTTGTGTCTCTACAGAGAATACCTCTTCTAGTGAAGAAAAAGATACAAAATGTCCTTAAAATTTTTATTAACGGTAAAAATCTCTCTTGAGATCGTGCGACAGCATCTCAATCGGGTTGAGGTCAGGACTTTGACTGGGCCACTCCAGAACACGTATTTTCATCTTCTGAAGTCATTCTGTTGCTGATGTGCTTCTGTGTTTTGGATCATTTTCCTGTTGCAACAGTGCTGAACTTCCTCCATTTACAATTTGTCTAACCATGGACTGATGAACATCAAGAATTTTATAGATACAGTACTTTTGGAATCTTTTCCAGCTTTATACAAGTCAAAAATTCTTAACGTTTTGAGATTTTTTTTGAGCGAGGCATAGTACACATCTGGCAAATGCTTCTTGACAATTCTAAACTGGTGTGTGTTTTCTAGTTGCCAGAGCAGCTTTAAGCCACACCTCCAATCTTGTCTTATTGATTGGATTCCAGGTTGGGACACACCTGACTCTGATTAGCTCTTGGAAAATTCATAGCCAAGAGGTTCACTTACTTTTTCCTCCCTGTCCTGTTATTGTTTACATGTGACTTTCAATCAAAATATGAAAACATATCAATTGTTTGTGTGGTATTAGTTTAAGCAGTCACTGTTTTTTGTGTGTGTGATTTAGATGAAGATCAGACCACATTTTATGCAGAAATGTAAGAAATTCCAAAGGGTTCACATACTTTTTCCTCCCACAATGTATGCAGTATTTTTGTGTTACCCTTCTATGGGTTTCCAACCTTCATCTGAAGTTGGTTTTGACATGCACACCACTGTAATTCATTAAAACTATCATGGTCACAGATGACCACTGTCCAATTGTTTGTTATACTGTCCATGTTTATGTATGTAATGTAAATCTCAACAAAAACAGATTCCCATCATAAGATGGTATATTTTAAAGGAGTAAGATACACTGCAACGGGCTCCATGCTATTGCTACAGCCAGGTGTCATTTATTTATCATCACCCAAAAACAGATGAGCCCTCCTACCAGGTAACAGCACGCTGGCGGCTGCCAGTAACTTTCGACTCTTGAGAATGTCTACCAATTCTCCCACTGTGGCATTGAATATGCCCCAGTCATGCAGCAGCTCCACCGTGGGGCTCTTACCACGAGCAACAAGGCCCTCAAATCGCCTGCAAACACACATTAAACAGAACACATTAATTATTGAAATGGGCTTCAAGTACCTGCACAAAAAAATGCTTAAAAGCATCCATCTATTTCCAACACCGCTTATCCTGGTTAGGGTCGCGGGGCGCTGGAGCCTATCCCAGCTGACTTCGGGTGAAAGGCGGACTACACCCTGAACTGCTCGCCAGTCAGTCGCAGGGCACATATAGACATGGACAACCGTTCACACTCACGTTCACACCGTCACTGAGTGGAAACTAAACCTACGTTGCCCGCACCAAAGTCAGGCAAGTGTTCCACTACACCATCAGTGACTGCTTAAAAACATCGAGGAGAAAATATGCTATGTTTTTTTTTTATGAACATTGCAGATTGAAGCTCAGATGGATTACATTTTCCTCTTAACTGTTCTTATTCGATTGAATAAGCAGGTACCATTCATACACTCAAATGAACAGAATTAAATCATAAATGAGTATTTGAATAGTTATTAATAGTTAGTTACATAGGTGAGTTTGGATGCTGTCTATATTAGGGATGCACCGATACCAGTATTGGTATAGGTGCCGAAACGGTACGTCTGTACTTGTACTTGTAAAAATGCTGCAAGCAGCACGACTACACCACTGATACCACGTCACCAGCCTGACATATTGTATACCTTCCAGGTAGGCTCCATGTCAGCCATGTGGAGATACTTTAAGGTAAACACAGATGACAACACTTTTAACCAACTGCAAATTATGCTTAGCAAAATGGATGATAAACTCCTCTCGGGCGGCTAAGGTGACCACCCTATCAAGTTGCGATGGCAGGCTGTCCTGCAAGCACAGAATTTCTTGAGCCCCGTCGCCTGCTGTAGCCCCACACCCGTCAAAAAGCCGCAGATGAGGAGGCGGGACCGGTGCGCTCGGCTCCCTTCCCAGGCCATCGTCTACCCCCTAAACTGGAGGCCATCTGATTGAGCATATCTATATAGAATGGAACCGCAATTCAATGGACATGGAACCAATGGACTTCGGATTTAACTGACAGAAAAAAAGTGTCCCGTTGGAACTCAAAATGCCCTTTTGTAGCGAACAAAGTTCGTTAGTTCGAGAATTGGCCGCTGTTAGTTACTGCCGGGCGACACGGCGGGCGACTGGTTAAAACATCTGCATCACAGTTCTGAAGACCTGGGTTCAAATGCGGCCTCGCCTGTGTGGAGTTTGCATGTTCTCCCCGTGCCTGCGTGGGTTTTCTCCGGGTACTCCGGTTTCCTCCCACATCCCAAAAACACGCATTATAGGTTAATTGGAAAATCTAAATTGCCGTAGGTGTGAACGTGAATGCGAATGGTTATTTGTTTATACTGTATGTGTCCTGCGATTGGCTGGGGTCCAGTTCAGGGTGTACCCTGCCTCTCGCCCAGAGTCAGATGGGATATGCTCCAGCTCAACCATGATCCTAGTGAAGATAAAGCGATATGGAAAATTGATGGACGGATAGTTACTGCCGCAATCAACAGAGAGACAGAGGCACTTGTATTTCCACTTGTGCCGCTGTTGTTTACTTGGGTGCTCTCCATGTACAGTGGGCCCCTGTTATTCGCGGGCGATAGGGACCAGGCAGGACGGCGAATAGCGAAAATCTGTGGACAATTGACACCCATTGCAAATGCAGTAAATTAAATGTTTGTTTTTTTTGGGGGGGGGGGGAACTCCAACAATTTTTTAATAAGTGCGAATAAGCATGGATATACCACCAAAAACTGCTTTTAAAAAAGAAACAAAAGTAAAAACTGGAACACAATGGGGGAGGGGGGGTTTATAAAAATCCGCAAATAGGTGAATCCGCGGTTGCCGAACCGCGATTATGCGGCGGTCCACTGTAAAGGCTTCTCTATGGCAGTGATTCCCAACCAGTGTGCCGTGGCACATTAGTGTGCCTTGAGCAATCTTCAGGTGTGCCGTGGGAAATTATCAAATTTTACTTTAGTGCTCAAAAAATAATTCATTTAAAAGAAATAATGTATTTTTGTTCCTCTCTTTATGCCACTAAGGCATAGTGACAGACAGAACAAATCAATGCTCTTCTATTAGATGGATGGAAGTACATACAGTAATTACCGTGTATCAACTTTTTGTGACATTTGTGTTTGTTGGTGTGCCGTGAGATTTTCCAATTGTAAAATATGTGCCTTCGCTCCATAAAGGTTGGAAATCACTACTCTATGGAATCCAATTGTAACGGACCTAGATGGAGGCATATATAATTTAAATATAAGACAGACAGACAAATAGAGAGAGAGAGCGAAAGAGAGAAATAATTACATACTTGACATGACGCTGAGTGTACCTCAACTCGCCATCAGACTTCCGGATGGAAATAATAACGTCCTTCCACCTGTCCTGGGCGTCTAAAAAGTCGGCCACCTGACAAAGTACACTGTAGCGGAGTTTACGTATGTAAGTCAAGCGAGTCACCGAGTCGTTCATTGTGTCACACAATACGAGCTTCGTGAGTGTTTATGCCTCCCTAAGACGACATGTTTTACAAGCGTGGCGGACATTCGTGTGTGTTTTCCAATATTGAGCAACTTCCTCAAACAAGTGAGTTGCCTCCTCCTCCTTGTTTCGCCAACGCGGAAATAAGCCGACGCGGCTATGTAAAAGACTCATTCTGCTCTTTTTAGTGTCTCCAGAATTAGATTAGTTGCACAATATGAACACTACTGCAATGTGTTGTGGTTGTTTTCGATGAAAGTATCTGTTGGGGTTTCAAAAGAGGCGTATGTCTGTGTTGGACAGTCACAGCGTCACGGTGACATCTCGTGGACACCATTGGGATAACACCTGAAATATGTAGCCATCCGTCCAGTTTGAATGGAAATCATGTCAATGTAGATAATGTATGTAATGAGTATTTTGGAAGAATGCCAAATGTGGGTGATGGTGGCGTTACCAATCAAACTCGGTCACCCGAGTTAATATGGGAAGTTGGAAACTGAGCATGAAAATGAACAGATTGCCAAAAAAGCGTAGAAGATGAAAAACCATGAAAAAACCCCATGAAACAGTGTAATAAGGACGTGCATTCCTTTAATCCCCATTTTTAGTGTCCCTCGTATTAAGTTTTAACGTTGTAGTGGATGACACCGTACTCAATAAAAAAGCTCATTTGAAAGGCATTAGTGAGTCTTTAAACTAGAAATGACTGAATCCTCCAACTTTTAATAGTCTTTTTTTTTTTTTTTACATCCTCACAGTGCACATGGTGAGTATTAACCTACATGAAAAGAAGACATCACTACGTAAACTGCAATTAAGCTATTTTGTATTAAAGCGTAATTACGGTCATTAGTAAGTTTCTTTTGGTGTATCCTCATTATTCTTTCATACACATCAACCTGCCTTTATGAGCTCATTCAGCACTCAGCTGGGTGTCATGAAAGTTGTGTAGGTGTGTGCGTGCGTGCGTGCCACTCGATGAAAGTGATTCTGTGCATCCATCCAACCATTTTCTGTACCGCTTATCCTCACTAGGGTCGCGGGCGTGCTGGACCCTATCCCAGCTATCTTCGGGTGAGAGCCGGGGTGCACCCTGAACTGGTCGCCAGCCAATCGCAGGTGATTCTGTGCGGTTACTGTAATATTGGACCTGAGAAAGCAAAAAAGCATAGTCTAAGCCAATGGCTCTTTTACACCAAGTATCGACTTTAGAATTATACAGTTAAAGCATAACACTTTAAATGTAGGGAGAGAATTTTTTTGGGATTTATTTCAAATGTATTGCACATAAAAGTTAAATCAAAATGTACCTGTATAAATGGGTAAAATCAAACATGTAAAGATTAAATGCAAATGTATTGAACTTAAAAGTTAAATACAACTGAATGGTACTTGGGCAGTGATTACCATTCAAGGGCGCATTTGAGAATCAGTGGCCACTAAAAATGTTGCAACCAGGAACGCGTCGCTAGCTTCGCTAGTTTAGCCCACTTAGCTTGCTTGTGTCCCACATTGTAACTAGGCCTCGGCATAACGTTAGCCTTCCGGATAACAGCATACAGTGAGCCCTCACTTTGGTTGGCTAGTTCAGGTTTAAGCCAAAACGCAAAAATCTGCAAGTCATTAAAGCTCACCCACCCCACCCAAACATTTTTCTTAGAATTTCCTATTTTAATAGTTTAACCCCCTAAATATACTACAAACTATGTAATTGTAAAGTAATTGAAGAACCCCAAAACAGGGTTTACAATTGTCTAATGACACCACAAGATGTCAGCCAAGCACTATTTTTATATCAGATATATGAGCACAAAAGCACAATAGGTGTGCTTTTCAGCAACAACGAACGATAAGTTAAAAAAAAAAAAAAGTAAATTCACGAAAATCAAATCGGGACTATGTGAGAGAACACTGTTTTGCAAAATGTTCTACCTATAGTTGGGCATTTACTGCACCTTACTTGCGGAAGCGAGCCAGACCTTTCTCTGTATCATCTTGAGAAGTTCACCACTCTGTTTTCTCCACTGTCAACCCTACAGAAAGCCTCATCGCCTGCCTGTGATTCCTGTACTTTAATTTTAAGTCACTTTTTATTTTAACCTTTAATTCACACTGCTGTTTGCTGTCAAGGCGATTGGCTATGAGCTGGTGGCCCACGCTAGGTGCTCCTCTGCCAACATGGCGCCCTAAAGGAACAGGAACTTTTAGCGGCATCTTTAGCGACGAGATCTTCATTAGGTTTCACAGAATGAACCGTGACTTGAGTAGGTAAGTTAGCAAAGGGTAGGGGTTTACCATACTGTTCATTTTATGAGTAATACAAGTTACATTGGTTAGCTTGGGGCATTCAAAGGTGTTCCTGTTGATTTTGTTCTCGAGAGATTCAACAATGTGGACAGGCCGCCTAGCTTTATCCAGAGCATAGTTTTATCCAGGTTACATTAGGTTAGTCAACGCATATCGTTTAACCATGTTTGCCTTGTAAAAGTACACAAATTGTATCGTTGAATTCATTTGGGCTCTGACAGGAGAGTGTCGGATCTTAGTTTTTTTTTTGCGGTGTGATTGGCCAGTCTCCATAGTGGGGGTGTGGCTTAGTTTGGTGCAAGAAGTCCTACGTGTCTATTAGTGGATTAGCTAGTTTGAACCTTGAATGACAGAAATTGATCCCCGCTTATAAATGAGAAAAGCTACATGGTTGTTTTTCCTTTGTTGTGGCAGAGGGAGGAAAGATTGAAGGGCAGGAGAGCAAAAGAAAGAAACAAAGAGAGTAAGTAGGTAAGTCTCCTGCAGCTTGGGAACAAGGGCAGAGGGAGGAGAAGTGCCAGAGTCGCTTAAATCATCACGGAGGAGCTCGGCAGGAGGAGGATGTGATCAGAGGAAGTCACGTGATGTCCCTGGAGGCTATTATTATGGATGAGCTAGCGAGGACCAAACAGTTCAGTCGTCATGCATGGCACTCTTGTAATAAGTCATTTTGAAGAGAAATATTTACACACAGTGATTTTGAACATCTTAACTGATTTTTAAAATATGAGAGCGAGAGAGACCCACACATTGATTGTTGGCCCCAGCTATTTTGCAAGTAGATGAGGGGGGGGGGGGGGGGGGGGGGGAGAAATCATTCCTAATTCACCCCACACCACAGGATAATCTTTCCTTGACTGACTTATTGGAAAGGGGGGTACAATGCTTAAATTCGGCCCGATTAACAGTATGTGTGTACCCCACTTAAGAAGACCTTACAGTATTCAGAAGCAAAAGCTCATCTTACAGTCGTCGCAATTAATTAGCAGTCTGGTTGCTCACCCAGCTCATTAGAGGTCTTGCATGTTGCAATGCCAATGAGCCAAACAGATGGGAGAAGCTTGTTGGTTTGACAGAGAAGAGCAACACAAAGCTGGTCGCCCCTTCGGGAACCCGAAATACTAGCCTGCTTCTTGGTTTCTTGAATACCGTAGCGGTTTGCGCGTCTGCCTCACAGTGGAGAGGTCATATGTGTTCAAATCTTGGCTCAGGTCCTCCTGTGTGGAGTCTGTGTTTGTGTTGATTTTCACTGGGCACTCCAGTTGATCACACATGCGAAAAACATGCATTTTTGGTTCATTGAAGACTAAATATCCATCCATCCATTTTCTGTACCGCTTCTCCTCACTAGGGTCGCGGGCGTGCTGGAGCCTATCCCAGCTATCTTCGGGCGAGAGGTGGGGTACACCCTGAACTGGTTGCCAGCCAATCACAGGGCACATATAAGCAATCAACCATTCACATTCACACCTACGAGCAATTGAGAGTTTTCAAACAACCTACCACGTATGATTTTTTGGGGGATGTGGGAGGAAACCGGAGTGCCCGGAGAAAACCCACGCAGGCACAGGGAGGACATGCAAACTCCACATAGGCGGGGCCGGGATTTGAACGCCAGTCCTCAGAACTGTGAGGCAGATTTGCTAACCAGTCATACACCGTGCTGCAGACTCTGAATATAAAAAAATAAAAGTGTCCATTGATGTGAATTTGAGTGTGAATGGTTTCTCTAGATGTGCCCTGCGACTAGCTGGCAACCAGTCCATGGTGCACCCCGCCTCTCACCCAAAGTCAGTTGGGTAGACTGCATCATAGGTTATAGTCCAGATAATTCCAGAAACCTTATGGATATTCTTTGAAGCATTGAAAAGCTTATAAAGCCAGATTTCAAACTATGCTGTAGGTCCCCTTGTCACCCATAGAGGGCAGTAGCTCCCTGCCCTTTTTTCATTGTGACCAGCAGAATCAACACACATGAGGGTAAATACATTATGAGTGATTTCACAATGTTAAATTTAAATCACAATGGGATTTTCTTTATGTGTTGTTCAAAGAAACAATGGAATGATGTATGATGGTTCACAAATAGCTGTGGTCGGTTTATTATGAGGCACTACAACTAGAAATTGGGGGGGGGGGGGAGTATTTCTCCCCTTTGGGTCATAGCAATTGTCACACAGAGACACACACACATGAACTTCTGATCTTTCGGCATCTTGGCGGCTTGCCCTTGCGTTGCACTCGAGTGGACAGCAACACAGGCTGAATGCAGGAGGTTGCCCCCTCGCATTTCCTCAGTCCCAAATGATGTGACGATAAACGCCATCCATGCAGTCTTCAGGAGAAGTCTGGGTTTTCCGATCCGTCATGCATGATGATGGTGTTGTTTGACTCAGAGACATACAGGTATTTTGAAAGTGTACTGTATCTTCAAAACCACAAGCCATGACCATTAGACACTCTTCACGATGGCGGGAAACTGAAAAAGCTCAACATGTTTGATTCAGACTTTCCCTTCAATTTCTCCTGCGAAACACAATTGAGAGGAACCTTCGCTGAGATATTTCCTCAGCATATGATAGTTTACAAAGTCCTAATTTGTTTGAGATGCCCTGCTCTCACGGCAGGACAGTAGTTCAGTGGTTCGACACACAGAGGTCCTGGGTTTGAATCTTGGCACAGGGCCAGTTTGTATGTTCTCCCCATGCCTGCTTCGGTATTCTCCAGATACCCGGACTTCCCCACACATCCCTAAAACATGGAGGTCAGGCCCGTTGCACACCGCGAACGCAACTTACTGTCACACAGTGTGAGGGTTCTGCAACTAGTTTTCATGAGTGGTCTATCGTCAGCAACTAGTTTTACTGCGATTAGAAATTCTTATCGCATGTAAACTGTGTCGCCAGGTCGCAGATGTAAGGGCCAGTGGGAAAAAAAAAGCCATGTTGTGTAACATGAGAGAGATTTCACAACAAAAATGATGTTTTTTGGTTTGAAGCAAGTCCCAGCCAATTGCTGCCAAGCCGTAACCATACAGTATATTATGCAGTATGCAGTATGTTTCGTTTTACAATAATACTTAATTTTCATGTTTAAAATGTCATTTCTACCTGTGGTGAGTCTCTGTTGCCAAAATGTTAATGTCAGTCAATGATCGGGGCCATCATTGCCAACAGCTTGTCAAATAGCCACACTCTTTCCTTAATTCCTCACCTGTTTCCTCTCATTCTATTATAATTTAGCTACCTTGACCAGAGCAATCCACTTCTTCCTTGACAATCGTGCCATGTTCTTTGGGAATCAATAGAATCAATAATACAGTTAACTATACTGTAAGTGGAGCCTCAAAATAATAATAACTTTCTCGATAAGAACACCATGGGTCGTAATTTTTCTGTTGCAGCGAGTTGGCATGTGTGTGAGGGTCAGTTGCCAGGTGTGCGGGTGAGAGTGGCTTACTGTAATTTGTTCGCGATTATCCAGTTCAGTCACGTTCGGCCACTGCGCTCGGTGTAAGGCCGTTCTTAGGTCAACTGAAGGCTCGAAATTGTGTTGGTGTAAATGGTTGTCTATAGGTGCCCTGCAATTGACTGACAAACAGTCCAGGTTGTACCCCACCGCTTGGCCAAAGTCGGCTGGGATAAGCTCCAGCTCACCCACAACCCGAACGAACAATTGCATGTTTCAGACAAAAGGGGCCTCATTTCAAAGGGAAATAAACAGCCTTCCCAGAATCCCAGCAGTATTCAAATGTATTGGCAAGATGTACTGTATAATCTACGAAACACCACACGTTTAACGGATTATAGTTTCAAAAGCCTTGTATTTAGTGTTGTATATAAACTCAAGTCTTGTGTCTGCATGTGAATGAGCCTCAAAGCAGAAGAACAATAGACTGTTAAAGCAACACGACGCACAGTTAAATAGAGCCAAGAATTACCGTGCAAAATCTTCTTTCTAACTGTGTCCCAGCTGAAAACACATGGAGCTCGATGTTTCATTGTGACTGGAAGGCAGCTCGCTTCCTAAATGAGACAGTTGAGGCCCAAGAAAACTCATGCTGCCCTTGTTGTCAGCAGCACATTAGGCTTTGAAATGATTCCATGTTACCTGGATGCTTGTCAATTTGCATTCCACGCACCAGTTACATTACATGCTTTGCTACACTCGAAAACGGAGGAGCGGGGATCAAGAGAAAAGAGGAGATTAAGTTCTGATGGCTGCTTTTAGTTTGGTGAAAGGACACAGATGGGTTTGCGGATGAAACTGTTCGTAAGTCATTTATTTACTTGACAGATTTACTGGGAATGTGTAGAACAGTCACCATAATGGGATACGATTGGTGCCTGGTGTAAGTAATGCATATCATCAATCCATTTTCTACAGCCCAGTGGCTGGGCAGGGGGGGCTGGTGCCCCGCTAAAACTATGCTTGCCCCCGCCCTACGAATATGTGGGGATTACGTGACTGGACCTATCTGTCCAAATTTTCTGTCACCACTCTGAACCTTAGAACTGCAAGGCAGATGTGGGAAGCACAACCCACCATGGTGCCCTAATGCAAATGTACTTTTACATTGTTTATACATAATTATTGCTCTATTCATATTTCTCTGACCAAATGCTGCAACATCTGCGTCTGCCACCATTCTAATATATTTATGATGTATTTTCACTGTAAAAAATGAGTGGTCTTTCGTCAGCTAATTATCCGTCACCCTTGGGTGATTTTGAGTGTAGAAAAATTGTCTGCCCAGATTTTTTTTTAAATCAGGTACCACAAATAGGCTGTAAACAGATAGCGATCTATTCTTTCCCTTTGCCTTTCAGCACGGGGCTGTGTAGAGATGACATGCAGTACATCATCATCCTTATTATCCGAAAGGGGAGGCGGGGGGGGAGGATAAAAAAAACCCAAAACTGTCATATACAATAAAGGAAGGCTTGTGAATGTTCCAAACGGGGGCCCTCTTTCTGACAAATTTTCCAATTGTGTAAATCTGAAGGTGTCATCCTGAACCAAAAGTGTTGCAATATATGCAGCCGTCTGCAGGGAGGGCAGGGGAAATACTAACTTTAATAATTTCCCTCGCAGGAAGCAAAGTTAGTAAACTAAGGTGAAAAGATTTGCTTTAGAGTGCAGGTATCTACCAACGTTGAACATCTGACAAATAAAGGAAAAAAATAAATAGTGCCATGTTAGTGTTTGGTTGTCATAGCAGATTGTGGCAAGTTTCTGCAATCAGCAGAGTGTGCTCTGATAAGAACAAGGCTGTAGACTGTGACACCACACACAAACACAAAAGATAAATGCATGTGCAAAATATCAAACAACAAGCCTAGCTCAATAACACAAACCGATGATGCAAGACTAAGGGACTGTACCATTCTCAGGTGGGCGTATAGATATATTCCTCCTCAATAAAAGTGCAAAATCTTTTTGACTGCATTTAGCTAGCGGGACACTTAGGATTAGGCGACTGGGACTCTACATACTGTACTCTACCAAGTGCATCTTCTTTAAAAATGGAGCTGCCTCACATTTCTAGCAAGTGTGTGTGTGTGTGTGTGTGTGTGTGTGTACACTAGTGTCTTTTCAACTTCCATCCTCATCTTTGGGAAGTGGAGGTGATTGCTACACGCTCTAATTACAGAGTAGATCAAAAGCTGCAGGAGTGTCACGAGGATGAGACCAGACTGCAGTTCTGTTGGGAAACATAGACATCACACAGTTGGACATTATCTTATTATCTGACATTAAACACAGTAAAATCATTGATTTTCAATTTGCATATAATATACTGTCGCGGAGAAAATACAGTCGGAGCTGGCATTGATCTGGCATAACAGCGTTCATAAATGTGCCTGGCACGCAGTTTTAATTTCTGTTATCACTCTATGCTCGTTTCGTCGAGTTACGAGAAATAATTGGTTCGATCTTTGTTTTGAGAGCTGCTGACTGCTTAGAAAAAACTTTTACTTATTGTAAACTTAAAAAAAAGAAACATGCATCGCATATCGTACCGATGGAAATTGAGGAATGTATCGCCAAACACCTCATTTTATGTCACATTCGGCAATGCGATACTGGATATTTCGGACCCTGTACTTGCTAAGAATCCAATCAACCAGGATACTTAGAAACAAAGATGTTACAAAACAAACAAACAGATAAAAATGCAAAGAGACCAACCAAACAACCAAGATGCAAAGAAACAAACAAACCAACCAGGATGCTAAAAAAAAAAAAACAAGATGCTGGGAAACAACCTTTCCCGATGCTAACTTGCTACGAAACCAACCAACCAAGATGCTAAAAAAAACAACCAACCAAATTGCTAAGAAACCAACTAACCAATACACTAAGAAACCAACCAAAGAACCACAATGCTTAGAAACCAACAACGATCCTAAGAAATCACCAATTAACTAAGATGCTAAGAAACAAACAAACCAACTAACCGAGATGTTAACAAACCAAGCAACCGTCCTACCAAGATGATAAAAAAACAACCAACCAAGATGCTAAGAAACAAACTAACTGACCAAGATGCTAAGAAACCCATCCATCCATCCATTTTCTGAGCTGCTTCTCCTCACTAGGGTCGCGGGCATGCTGGAGCCTATCCCAGCTGTCATCAGGCAGGAGGCGGGGTACACCCTGAACTGGTTGCCAGCCAATCGCAGGGCACATAGAAACAAACAACCATTTGCACTCACAGTCATGCCTACGGGCAATTTAGAGTCTCCAATTAATGGATGTTTTTGGTATGTGGGAGGAAACCGGAGTGCCCGGAGAAAACCCACACAGGCACGGGAAGAACATGCAAACTCCACACAGGCGGGGACGGGGATTGAACCCCGCACCTCAGAACTGTGAGGCTGACGCTCTAACCAGTCGGCCACCGTGCCGCCTGCTAAGAAACCAACCAACAAAAATGCAAAGAAACAACCAAATATTCAAATTTTAAGAAACTAACCAACTGACTAACTTACAAACTGTGCTAGCAAAGAAACCTACTAAGATGCTAAACAACAACCAACAGAGAAGCTAAGGAATCAACAAACCAACCAGACAAGATGCTAAGAAACCAACCAAAGCGCCAAAATTTAGTGAAGGCGTCTTTTTACCTTTCAGATTTTGGCCAGAAAAATGCAAGCGCCAACAAAACCGTCACAAAATGCTGTTCAGAAACACACGGAATGGATTGGGGAGTTCAAGATTTTTATGATGTTTTTTTTTTTTTTTTTTTTTTTAAATCTCCAAGAAAACATCCGTGCTGCTTCTGCCTGAAACACTTCCAAAGAGGAGGTGAACTCAGGTCATGGCTGTCTGTTGATTTTCTAGATTGATCACTTTGACTGTTTGTCTACATGCCGCCACTACCAACTAGCCTACGCCCGTTGTGCACACTTACAATATCACCATCCATCCTTTTTCACAGCTAACAGACACAACGGCACAAACATTATGAAATGTTTTATTTATACCATACTAATTCCCACTCTGCATTAAAAGTAATACAGGTATATATATTGGAAATATAGAAAAACTGCACCATCTGGTGGTTTACTGCTACTAAAGTTTGATTGGACCATATCTGGGTGTGAGTCCAGTTAAGGAATTATTGTCATGCATTCAAACTTCTTATCACAGTGGGGAGCCAGCTCCATATGCTCCATTTTGGCAAAAAGTGATGGATGTCCAACACTAATCATGGGGAATGCTCTCTGGCGCTTGTAAAGCTAAAAACTCTCCTCCGTAAACACACACAACCACCGCACAGGTCCTCCTCGGGGGGCTAAAGTTGACAAATTGGGGCATTTCGGACAGATGCCAGACTTAAGTGATGGAGAGAGCGAGAGACAGATACTCACCAGGCTTTTTATGGCTCATATATTTTAAGTGTGATGGAAGGAAACAGCTTGTGTGTGTATTTGGGGGTTATTTAGAATGCAAGCAATAACTTGTGATGGTAGGGTAGCAGTGATTGTTACAGTGTCTTTAGGGGCGTCATTCTGTTCAGTGCCTGCTGCGATGGTCAACACTGGGTCAAAGGTAAATATGCTGTACAAGCAGAAAAGAACAAAACAAACAAAAGGGGGAAGAAGGCTGTGACTTTTTTTGTGAGGTCAGTCTTGTTCTACAGGCTTGTTTGCAACTTTCTGTGCCTGGGAAGGGAGAAATTGAGATTACAACTTCATACAGTATTTGTATAGTTAATCACATGACCTAGTAGTGAGCATATCTGCTTCAAATTTCTGAGGTTCTCTGTTCGAATCTCTGCTCCGGCCTTCCTTTGTGGGGTTAGCATGTTCTCCCTTTGCGTATGTGGATTTTCTTCCGATACTCTGGTCCTCTCACATTCCAAAAACATGCATGTTTGCTTCACCGAAGACTTGTCCAGGTGGGAATATGAGTGGGAATGTTTGTTTGTCTATATGTACCCTTTGATTGACCGGCGACCAATCCAGGGTTTACCCCACTTTTGCACATCTACATTTGTGGAGGCTTCACACACCCGTCTTCAAGAAATGCAAAGGATCGGTGGAATGTAGTCTCATGGTCCTTTGCTGAAATAGCAGTTTACATGGGCCAGAACCTAGTCACGTCCATGCAACACAGATCTGAAGCAGTTCTTAGAAGCAGTGCTTATAAAAAAAAATAATAACAGTTTCATATTAATTTATCTTTGAGCCTTACTCACTTTTTTTGAAAACATGCTGCTATTATTCTGAACGCACGTGTACATGCTGAAACCAGATTTCCCCCCCCCTTCCGCTCTCCAGAATTCCAATTGACTACTTTTCTGGGAAAACAAGCAAGTATGATTACATGTTACCTTTTCAAATTAGAGAACACAACAGCTGACGCAGGATGTTGAACAAGTTCAGTCACAGTCTGTTTAGTTTCAGGAACAAGAATTCGGAATCGCCACACATTTGACACAAACACAAAATAGTCAAAAAGAAATAACACCACATACTGTATATAACCTCTCTGCTATTGTGCAAAGGCTTTGGTGGCCTAATGTTGACCTTGGAGAGAGGCTGCAAAGCTCCACCAGCATTGCACCAACACGCATGTTTCCATTGTTCCACATGTGAATGCGTCCGTGATGTAATCTGAGCAGCCCGAGGCCATGACGGCACTTGCGCTGTTGCTGGAATCATTTGCAAGCTTTCTTTGTTTGTTTTACTTCGCGTCGGACGGAATTCCCCGCTTATCTAAATCCAAAAATGACTTAAAGCTGTATGTCAAAACACTTTGCGTTATTATCTGGCATCCCTCGCCTCCCTCGCCTTTGATGCCAGAGGTTGCAGTGCAGGAAAATCGCAACGCACAGCTTTTTCGAATC
The DNA here is from genome assembly GCF_024500275.1 of Phycodurus eques. Classification (NCBI taxonomy): domain Eukaryota; kingdom Metazoa; phylum Chordata; class Actinopteri; order Syngnathiformes; family Syngnathidae; genus Phycodurus; species Phycodurus eques. Next base: position 20,879,816 of record NC_084529.1, read on the forward strand.
TGCCTACTTGTCAGGATGCTTAACCCCAAGAGTTGGGACCTGCAAAGTGTGTGTGATGTCTGGAGTCATTGCCGAGTTGGTCGTGATTAAGACCTGGCGAGACTTTGCGTGTGTAACTAACTTCCTTTTATAATTAGAGTACAAATGATACAAATGATCCCCAAAAGCTAAAGGCTCTACCAAATAACCAATAGCAAATACTGTACAGTGGAACCTCTAAAGGAATTTGACCAGTGGAGGAAAAATGAGCTGTTGACGCTGCAAAACAAAACAAAACAAAACAAAACAAGAAGAATATATACAGTTAGTTATGCAAAGCAAGCAGAACCACTTTTCAAAGCAGCGTCGCCATGCACATCATCACTTGTTATATTGTTAATGGGGTCGACTTCAAATTTTAGGCGCTAGCGTTACTTGCTCACGAGCTGACGCCGACTGCCTAGCTGCTTTTTGCTGCTTATTAAAATCATATTTATTTTATGTTGTACTGCGGTCACTGTGTTTTAACACTTGCAATGTCATTTGTACCTAATTACGTGTTCAGTAAGTGGATTTATGTCAGTGTATAAATACTGAATGCTGAAAAGTCGGAAGATAATCCCACACTGCTTTTTAAAATGTATTTTATGGAGATTTTTTACAAGACTACAACAACTCCCCATTAAAGTGGATTGCCACTACAGTGACGGCTTCCAGACACACACTGAATTTAAATGTGCATGCGGGTGTGTGTGTGTGTTTGGCAGCGCCCAGATGCTTTGTTGAAGTTACGGGGGTTTCGGTCTCTCCGAGCCGGTCTTGATTAGCTTTCAGTTTACCAGCTGTTCTCTCAGCAAACACATCTTTGTGTTACGTTTAGATTTAGGGTGTCACGTCCACTTCACTCCGCATTCTTCCATCCCCTCCGTAACCTTGTTGATGCAAGCAAGCGCAGTAGACAGGGAGCAATGGAGAGATGGCGAGTCAGGGGGGTTTGAGTGTTTTGGAGCAATTAAAAGAAGGGTTGGGGTGCGGTTAAAAGCAGCAGTGACAACTTAAAGGGTTAAAGGACATTTGTGGATATGCGGCAAAAAACGTAATTGTTTCTGTTTGACTCTTGTAAGTCTCATTTTCTAGATGTCATTGAAACACTCATTTGTTTTGAAAGTCAGCAACGACCCGATTATTGGATGTCTCTTAAAGATTATCCTGAGTGGTTGTCCTGTGGTGTGGAGTGTGTTCAAAGTGATTTTTCCACCCCGATCTGCTCAGAAAATTATTGGGACCGACAATCGTTAATTTCAAACCTGTTTAATATTTCCCATCGCAAATCCTTATGTAACACCGAAGTCGGCTGAGCCATGGACTCCGTGATTGTGACGTGAAACGGAACGAGAGCCAATTAAGAAGTGACCTGCAGCTCGCGCTGTTGGCGGACACAAATAGAGCAGCCACGGGTTGTTTTGAGTGTTTGCATAAGGTCCCCCGCACACCGAGCATTGCAGCTAAACTAAACAGAACTGGACAATCGCGGACAAATGACAAATGACCCTCGCACAGCTACCAATTGACTACAACGAAAAACTGCGATCCCTGGTATTCTTATTGGGAAACAATGCTTTGAAGCGCTACGTATAACGTATTATTTTATTGAACCACAAACAATATGGCATGATTTCAAGGAAGAAGTGGATTGCTTTGGCTGTTGTAGCTATATTATTATTCACAGGTGAGAATAATTGAGAGATTGGATATTTGAGAGTGTGTTGGAAATGAGAGCCTCATTAATTGACTGAACTTGTGCATTTCGGCTGCAGAAAGACTTCACGCTTTGCTTTGTAATCACAGGTGCAAATGTAATTTGACAGTTAAGTATTATTGAGAAACATATTATATATGCTGTACACACATGGACAAAATTGTTGGTACGCCTCTGTTAAAGAAAACCCCACCATAGTAACTGAAATAACCTGAAACTGACAAAAGTAATAATCTAAGAAAATTAACCAATTCACTGAAAATTAAACAATGAAAATCAGACATTGCTTTTGAATTGTGGTTCAACAGAATCATTCTAAAGTGTATCACGACACCATCAGTGCCCGGTCTTGTGAATTCCACATTTGAATATAAAGTTAGTGAAATAATGACTAAAAACAACATATATAGAATCAGCCTCTATAATGGCAATCACAACGTTCCATTTTCATGAAGATTTTTTTTTTTTTTTTTTTTACCCCAATATATTGATGATTGCTCTGTCGTGGTACTATCATCCATCCTTCCATTTTCAAGAGCGCTCGTCATTATGGTGGCAGGTGAGCTGGAGCCGATACTGACTTGGTGCAAGCGGCGGGGTACACCCTGGGTATGGTCACCAGCCAATCACAGGCCACATATACTATAGATGAAAAACTGTTCACACTCACTTTCATACCTATGGACAATTTAGAGTCTTCAATGAACTTTACGTGGATGTTTTTGGAATGTGTGAGGAAGCCGCAGAACCAACGCAATGCAACCGCAACACAGGAAGGCCGTAGCCGATATTCAAACCTCAACTCTGAGAACTGTGAGGCAGATGTGCGAACTACTAATTCACTGTGCTATGCCACACTATCATTATTACTGGCAAAGTTTCTACCCTTGCCACCTCCCCCAGCGCTTAACCTTACTCGTACCGGAAAATTGCCTCACTAAACTCATTACTTTCTTAATAGGACCCATCCAACGTGTTTTATGATTCAAGGACACAGACACAAAAGGCCTCGAGGGTCCAACGGGCTTGCATGCCATTTGACGAAGCAGGAAGACGGACACCTGTGTTTCCTGGGGCATCTGTGTATAGACGACGGCGGTGCGTCTGCGATAATAATCGGAATTTTCATCCACCACCGAGGCTTAACCTCCTAATGCACAAAGTCGAAGAAAGGAGGAAAAAAAAAAAAAGTCACCACAAGGTTAAGAAGGGTGACAGTGATAATTAGGAATACACAATCGCAGAACAGCCAGTTCATTCCCCATTCACTGGCTCCTTTCGAGATCCGGGGATTTCAAAGGTGCATTTGTGTGAGGCAGTTGGAGGCCTTTGCTCCATTAATTTTAATGCATCGTCATGCATACTCCATTTTACGTGACATTGTAAGGGCACATTAAAATATAGTCCAAAGGTGCAACCAATATTCCACTTCTTTAGCACGGCACTTTCCGGGCACTGCAAGATTTCAGTCCATCAGGGCAGTGATTATCAAAGTAAGGTACCCTGCTCCCTATAGTCAATTGGTTTCTAACTTTAATGTGTGATACATTTCAATTGAATCATTATGGAAGTGCGGGGGGAGAAAAGTGGTAGTAAAACAGGCCAAAATCCAGATGTCAGGGGGTGAGGCGGGGTTGCATACTAGCTGTGGTTTAACCTAATGCGACAGTGTAGAAATAAGTCTTAAATCAAGATTTAAACATTTCTGAGGAGGGAGCCGCTCTATTTTCCATGGGTAGGGCATTCCAGAGAACAGTACCTGAATAGAGAATGCCCTAGAAGCTGCTGACTTCGTTTTGGCTCTCAGAGTGACCATGTTGTGAGTGTAAGACTCGGGACGGAACATAAGGTGCTACCAAGTCAGCAAGTTAGGAAGGTGCTAAGCCATGTCATATTTTATGAGTAAGTAACAAAACCTTAAAATCACATCTCAGGTGGACGGGGAGCCAGTGCAAGTTGGCCAGTAAAGGGTTAAAATGATCAATCTTTCTTGTCAAGAGTCTTGTTGCAGCATTTTGTTCTAACGACAGGCTTTTAATAATAGACATTGGAAGACCAGAAAGTAATAATATATAGTCCAATAGTCAAGCTGAGTTGTCACAAACTATGGTCTCTATGTCACTCATGGATAGAAGGGACCCTATCTTAGCGATATAGCAAAGACAAAAAAACACTTTTTAGTAATGTTCTTAATGTGCAATTGAAGTGAGCGTGTTTAGTCAAATATAAACCCCACATTTTTGGCTGAGTCACTTTGGGCAATGGTACTTTAATCAAAACTCAGAGTAGTTGAGAATCCCTCAGTTAGGAAGTAGGGTGTTACCAGCTGTTTTCCTTGTGACTGAGGTCCCAATTGCTTTCAGATCATTAACAAGTCGCTGCCGTGTACTTTGAGGCTTCTCCCTTACCTTTCTCATGATCATCCTCACGTTATCTAGCATGGAGCTCAGGTCCGTGGGCAATTCATGCTCATTTTGTGGGTGTTGCACTTTGGAATGATAGCACCAGTAGTTGTCACCCTCTAACCAAGCCTTTTGCAGATTTTTTTTGTAACACATTCCAGTCTTTAGTGTTGTCCCTGACATATTTTGACAGCTCTTTGTGGTATAGAGAATAGATTGGAAGGTTAAGACATTTATTCCTAGAACAGGTGCTTTATACACATTTTAATTTGCAATATTAGGAAATTAGTTGCAGATTATTTGAGAAAAAAAGTCATTGTATTATGAAAACTTAAAAAGGGTAGATTTGTTTGAAAAGTGACAAATTATTTGGTCATAAAGGTCCATATGAGAACAATGTTTTTTCCCCCCCTAATTATTTTTAGATTATTGTTGTTGTTGTTTCTTTTTGCTTAATTTATACACTGGAAGAGTTGAGATCTGGACTTTTGGTAATTGTTTGATGATGCACAACTTTGTGCCACAAAAGCACAAGCCAAATCTGTCAGAGCCAGAATTCTGGATTAGTTGTAGGGGATCAAATACTTACTGTAATTTGCTCAATAAAACATAAATAAATAATAAATAAAATGCATAACATTTTATATTGCATTTTTGACAGATTGTGACTATTTTCATAATAGACAACCCTAAAATTGAAGACTTAATATTTTGGGAGGTGACGTCAGATGAAATTTCGCTCTGGAAACACCTTCCATTTCTCTCCCCATGACGCGTCTGTCAAAGAGCAAATAGTTTTACTTAATTTTAGTTACATTTAGTTCTAATACACTGACCTTGAACTTCTCTTTTTACTTGTATGACAGTTAAGAATGTTATAATGCTACGTATCACATTGCCTATACAGTTAATTTAAGTTTTATGATTGTGACAATGCTCTTCCCCCCCCCAAATTTCAAAATGAGAGCAACTTGGAAGTCATCCAAGATCACAGAACTGATTGCGTTCGGCATTGGACGTTGCACTGTAAAAGCAATCTATTACGACTACATGGACACAATCCAGCTGTGAATGCGCTGCTTTGAATTCCCTGGCGAAGCCTCAGAATGTGATTTAAATCAAAACGGACTTACGCTCTAATAAATACACTTGGCCAAGAAGAAAAAGCAGAAGAATAGTGGACTTTTAATTAAGCCTCCAGGGAATAAGACATCATTACATTGCCAGTAAACTACTTTAGTTAATCAACTTTGGAGCTTTTTACTGGATGATATTTCATTGTCTTAAAGGTACCCTGTCCAGAGCAATCATCGACCTGTTAGAGACGACTACTTTCCCAACAAACTTCCTTTGCTCGGTCACCTGCAGTGGGACGCAGGACCCCTCTCGATGCCCCCCACTTTCTCTGACATCAGCGAGGCCCCCGCGGCCCTGGGAAGTTGAGCATGTGAGTTTCCCCAGGTCATTAGGGGGAGGCTTGAAAAGACTGTCACCAGGAAGGAGATAAGCCGCGAGGGGCGCAGTAATAAGGCCCCGAATAATAGCCCCTCTGTAGCGAGCTACTGAGGACACAGACCCAGGGATTAAAGGGAGACTGAAAAGGAGAAAGTCAATGGACCCCCACAAAAATATGAACCAGAGTGCTCGTGAATAGCGGAGGGGGGATGGAGGGAGTTATCAGTATTCTCGGGGGCTCCTTCTGTGGGCATCAAGGTTCCATGTTTTGAAGATTGAGCACACAAAATTACTGATGAAATTTGCTCATGTCAACATTTAGTAATCTACCCACTGAGTGCATGTGCATGAAAGTTGTACTGCACAGTATGTGATAATTTGTGCAAAAACTGATGTCCACAAGGAGGACCAGTTCTTTCCACTGTAGGATTGATTGTCAAATGGAAATGGATGGAATGTAATATCAAGGTTGAGTATGAATCTCTGTTTCTTATGTCACTGCACTTAAATATAGGGGAAAAAAATACTTCGATAATGATTCAATGAAATGTATTGCACGTTAAAGTTAAATAAAAATCGTACCTAAATAAAAGTTTTAAAACAAACAATTCTTAAAAGGTTAAATGCAGATGTTGCACTAAAAAAGTTCAATACAACTGGTGTACTTGGGCAGTAATTATTTTGCATTTTGCCAGTGTACCACTACATTATGAGCGTAAGACTGTAAAAGGTTAACCATTTCAAACATAACAAAACTATCTTCCTTAACGTTTATAACAAGTGATGAAATGTATGGGAAAGTTCGTAATGTCTGGTGTATTATATTCTTCTTCCTCATCCTTTTCTGCAAAAAGCAAAGCATATCAGCTCAAAAATACATGCTATGCTAGCTAGTCAAATTTTGAAGATCAACAGAGACTTGTTGCTAAGCAGATTTTATGGGGCGCCAGCAGACCCGCTCAAAACGGCCCACTAAGATTACGATTACAATTGAATCTTCACTCTCTTTTCAATATAAAATACATAATAAAAAGAAAGAGCAGTTTTAGTCGTTTTTTTGTGTGTGCGTATGTTTTTAAAATAGTAACATTTTGTGAAGGTTGTTTTAATTTTTCTACAATAATTAAAAACACAAGAAAGATGTTTGGGTTTTATCTTTTTAAAAGTTAGGTTTTTACTGAACTCTAATACTTTTAATATACTGTATTCAAATATCGCTAATAATTAGAATTTTAACAATTTAGTTTTATTCTTTTGCAGTTTCCGCCTTAAAGGATGCCAGTTGTTTGATTCTACCGTCATGTACCCTGCGCCTGGTGGAATCATGCTGCTCCAAATACATCCAGGTGCACTTTTCCAGTAAAGACCACTGAACTGTACTGTACTGTATTGTACTGTACTCACAAAGCTTGAGGGGCAATGGGCTTCCTGCCAGGTATCGAACCACACAAAGCTCTCTAATCTGTCAAAAGCAAACTCAGTTGTCGGGACACAGGCTAAAATACAATAAAGCATTCAAGAAGAAGAGGAAGGGGACGGGGAGTCCATTTATGAGCTTTGCTTTAACTGATGAGCTGCCAAGTGATTAGGTCATCCCGTACGACGCAATGAATAAGTAGTCTGGCTACGAAAAACCATGCAGATTCCCAGAATGTGAGCCGTGTTGTCAGAACTTAATATGAAGCAGATGCTGAAGGGTGACCGATCTCAGGTGGGCCCCAGCCCATCTGTGGGGGGGCCATGTGGGCTCCGTCAAGGTAGTCCTTAACAGTAATTTGACAGTCAATGAAAGACCGTCCCTCTCTTTGATTAATATCCAACTAGAAGACGTACGTACACAACTATGCACTACTACAGTGGACTGAGGAAAACTCCAGTAATATACAGTGGTACCTTGACTTATAAGTGACCCGATTTTGGAGATGATTTTTTTTGCTCTGACTTACGAACAAAAATTTTATATCATTGCTTGATGGTGGCAGAAAATTAACTCACTTCACAACTAGTGGCAATTTGACACATAGGGAAATAGTCCTCCAAAAAGCTTCAGTCTGTTTATTGCCACTCCCAGTTGAGGTTTACTGTCAATTTTAGCATAAAACAAAGATAATTACTTTGTGTATCCGAAACAATCACATTACTTTGCCTGTTCGTTAGCTTAATGCTAACACACAATGCAAAATGCCATGGATGAACTAATGAATAGCATCGATAGTCACCGTATTACAACCCTTTAAAAGTCCCATGCCATCAAAATACATTTTTTTTCTACTGTTTTACGCGTAAAATAGGGCAAAATGATTCTGTGACATGGTTTAAGTTTGACACCTATGCGGTTTGTCGATTTTATGCAATAACCTTTAAAAAGGTTAAGTGGGTAGACATGAAATCGGTGACGTTGTGACGTAGACTCACCAATTAATATTCAAGTACCTGCCCAATCAACTCAAATTCATGTGACACTGCGTCGCGACAGCCAACCGGTGTCGAGAATACGTTGCCACTCGCAACGTCCTCAAAATAATATACGAATTCAAATACAATGGCATGGGACCTTTCAGCAACAGACACAAACACCAACAGTGCGACAATAAATGTAGACAGGTAATACAACAACACTCACAGGCATATGTTCTTTAGTCTCTGTGAAAATGTTTTACTTTTATCCACGGCCTCATTTAAGAGAATTGTTTGTTGGTTCCAAGAATCCGTTGTGTCTTGTGCCAGCCAAAAAACCACAAGCTTTTAATCTGGAAAAAAAAAAGTAAGGTGTATTTTTTCCGTTATCATTAGCTTATTTAGCATTTTTTTCTTAGTCAGTTCCCAACATTAGCAAAGGTATGGGAACTCGTTTTTGATCGAATAAAAGTTGCGCCAACGCTAGCTAGCTCTTAACGTGACATAACATGATTTTTTGCACATTTAACATAGCTTTTTTTAATATATACTTTTTTCGTGTCCTAAAACACACAATACAGTACAAAATTACTGTAAATAAATATAAGAAGCTTGAAAATGTTGATCCAAACTTACCTCCTCAAACTGGGATTTGAATCCGAGTCTGCCGTTTTCAAAAGCTAGTGAGCCAGCGCGTTAGCACATGGCTAATTTACATCTACATGCATGCTGGCGTATGTTAATTGGCCATGTGGCTCACGGCGCCAGTTACTTCCGAAATCAGTTAAATCGGGTCCGTTAAAAGGAGGTTCCACTGTACGAGCACCATCTAAATCAACTAAAACGGTGTGAAGAGAAGATTTTTTTTTTCAGGGTGCCAAAGGGTGTACCCCGCCTCCTGCCCGAAGATAGCTGGGATAGGCGCGACCCTAGTGAGGAGTTTGCAACTTCACTTTGAACCCCCTGTTTACACCGATGTCCAGCGGTTAAAGTTCCTTCGTCAACCCTCCCGGAATGATGGCAAGCTCCGAGTTCATTTGCTGCACTTGGTTTTTCACAGCGGTTTTTCACAGCGACAGTGAGATGGGCACGCATGGAGTCACAGATCAACAGGGACGGTGACGCAGTGGACGGTCTCTTTATGTACACCTCTCTCAGCCACTCTCTCATTTTCTCCTCGTCCATCCATCCCAGCTGTCCTCAGTCACGTCCGCCTTTCCTCTATATAAGCAGCGTGTCGGCACGAAATGCTTCCAGTCAGTCAAGCGGAGCGCTCATCGAAGTCACACAACAACATTTACAGATTTTGGAACCCGGTGCACACATAAGGCGCGCCGCATTATAAGGCGCCCCGTCCATTTTGGAGAAAATTTCAGACTTTTAAGTGCGCCTTATGGTCGTGAAAATACGGTAAGTTTGTTCCCTCCTGCTTTAAGCATTACAACAGAAGAAGAAATGAAGAAGGAATAGGCCCTAATCTGCCACGCTGGCCCAATGCGTGTTGGGAGATTGCCCAAATTTAGTCCAGTAGTTTTACCTACAGTTAAGCCCGTTGGGCATTTAGGGGATATATATATATATATATATATATATATATATATATATTAAAACTACTTAACTTGGCTGGCGACCGGTTCAGGGTGTACCCCGCCTCCCGCCCGAAAATAGCTGGGATACGCTCCAGCAACCCGCGACCCTAGTGAGGATAAGCGGTAAAGAAAATGGATGGATGGATGGATAATACTTAAGTACATCTGCCATCTCAGCCAATGCGCACGTAGTCCACTTTCAACCTGTCTAAAGCGTGTCGCCTCCCACACTGCTGCTTGGTTCGACACTTTGTCCCCTACGTTCTCTCTCTTGCTGTCAATGTCAACGTCACCACCACGCTCAACGTGAGCCCACCCTACCGCTAACCTCTCACCAAGCCTGCCCCCTCGGGGGGTGTTGGCCCACAATTGTTCTGTGAAGCTGAGTGGCGAATCAAAGCCTCCCGCAGCAGGAGACCTCTTTGAAACGGCCCCGTCCGGTTTGTGGCCTATAGGGAGTGCGGGAACCCTGTTGTCCTCGTCCATACTTTTCGGAGCCTTCGCACCCACTCCCCTTAACCTGACCAGGAGCAGTGAGCCAGGCAGGCTTGTGAATAAACACAAGAGAATGAATGAGCAAGTGAATGGGTGGTCCCGCCACCTCGGGATTGGACTTCTTGGAAGCTAAAAGAGCTCTCATGCGGTGTCACCTCAAACAATAATGTACGAAAAGAGTTCAGACTTCCTGGAAGGACATTTACTTTACTCCCGGTCTCTTTTTGTCAAAAGGGATTTCATCAACTTCCAAGTCTTACAGCTTGTCTCTCCCTGACTCAATAATAAAGAATGGTGTTGTCAATGCATAAAGCTCTTTTCTTTTTTGTTGTTGTTGCTGCATGTGCACATTCAGTCACTTTTTTTTTGCTCCATGGCACCCCCTACAGTTTTAATGTGTAATTGTGTGCATGCTAAGTGACATATCAAACAAGTAGTGCACACCAGCCAAAGACGACCAATGATAGTTCGGTTAAACTGTGCAGTAAGTAATTTAAACAGAAACCTAATAGCCATAGCCTAATGGAATAATACATGCTGATTGTTAATTCAATCTCAGATAATTTGAAAGCTTTTTAAAGGTCCCAAAAACAAAAAAACACTCCTGGACACCATTATATGAAAGCAACGGTAAAGCATAATTCGTTTTTATTTATTTGCATCCTGGCTTCCCTTACGCTAACATATTCATGAAATACAGTAGTCTTTTAGTTTCACAATAACAGTAACTTTAGCTTGGGCGCTAGCGCTAACGCATATGACAGGTGTCCAGGCTAGTCCAACTATATAGGTTATAAGGTGATCAGGGTTGTAGGGGGAGGTGTTGCAATTGCAGAGGTGCTAATCTCCGTCTCTGGAGTTGTGTTTTGGGTTTTTTGTGCATCAAAATATCCAATAAATCTAAAGCCAATTAATAATTTTTTAATATGACAATTGTTTTTATTTTATAAACATATATTTTTTAATTTAACAATTTTCATTCGGAATGTTAATTATATAAATAATGTTCTCATGTTATTATATATATATATATATATATTCATCCATCCATTTTCTGAGCCACTTATACTCACTAGGGTCGAGGGCATGCTGGAGCCTATCCCAGCTAACATCGGGCAGGAGGCGGGGCACACCCTGGTCGCCAGCCAATCGCAGGGCTCACATAAACAAACAACCATTCGCAATCACATTCACACCTACGGGCAATTTAGAGTCTTCAATTAACCTAGTGTGCATGTTTTTGGGATATGGGAGGAAACCGGAGTGCCCGGGGAAAACCCACACAGGCATGGGGAGAACATCCACAAACTCCACAAAGGCGGGGCCGGGGATTGAACCCCGGTCCTCAGAACTGTGAGGCAGACGCTCTAACCAGTCGTCCACCGTGCCGCTTTTATATATATATATATATATATATATATATATATATATTTTTTTTTTTTATATTCATGAATTTTTTTAATTAAGGATTGTCATTACTAATTTTCTCATTTAATTTTATAAGTATATATATATAGTTTTTAAATAAATGTATTTTTTGATCATTTGATTTGATATTTTATTGTATATTTTATGCTTATTAAAAACTACCAATAATTATTATGATCGTTTTCACTTTAAATAATTGAAATGTGGGTTTTATTTTATATTCATGAATTGTTTTAATTAAGAATTGTCATTAAAAATTTTCTCATTTAATTTTATGTATATACAGTATATATATATTTATATGTATAGTTTTTAAATAACTATTTTTTATAAGTGGATTTTATATTTGATTGTATAGTTTATGCCTATCAAACATTACCAATACAAATTATAATAGTTTTCACTTTATATAATGGAAACGTGGATTTAATTGGCTTTGCCATATTTAATCCAAATGTGAAATATAATTATTTTATTCATAATTTTTTTTATTTATAACAATATGTCCACTAGAATCCACATGCTCTTCGAGTCATTTGTGAAACAACCACGTGTTGCTCCTTGTAATGAAGTTTGCTGTGTGTGAGCATCCAGTCGAGGAGAGCGGGAGGGGGTCACATGACGCTGTGTAAGGCCGGGGGCAGCGGGGCTCTCCTTGACTGGTGTTGTGCAAACACAGGCGGCAAAATGCAACAAAAAAAAGGGAGGGGCAGAGGGCACTGAAGCAACCACACCAGACAGATCTATGTCTGTCATCTCATTGTAGACACACACACACACACACACGCCTGCTGAGCAGCGTCACGCAGGTTTCATGTGAAGGTGCCTTTGATCAGAGCTGTTCTCAGATGTTCTGCAGCTTCCCTGCCATTTAAAGCTGTTTACACAACTCCGGACTGCAGCTACAACGGGGGAACAATGGCTGCACCCTTCCAACGCTTTCAAATAGAAGCATTCCCGCCAAGGAGGAGGCTTCACCGTAAGGTGCAACCCGGTGGCGGGCCGAGCACTTGCTACCCGCGCTTTCAGTATAAGGACATACACGTCTTAAACCAACTCTCGTCGCAGCTTTTGAAAGCATCAATACTATCAAAAAACCCAAATGTAACAGAATCCAACTGTACCACGTACATCATCTTGAGCAGTTCAGAATCAATATCTATCTAATAAATCACAAAAACGAAAAAACTAACTCTAGATTGCCCGTAGGTTTGAATGTGGGTGCGAATGGTGGTTTGTTTCTATGTGCCCTACGATTGGCTGGCGACCAGTTCAGGGTGTACCCCGCCTCTCGCCCGAAAATAGCTGGGATAGGCTCCAGCGCGCTCGCGACCCTGGTGAGGATAAGCAGAACGCAAGATGAATGAATGAATGAATGAAAACAGAATCGGGAAAGGCTAATTAATCCATAGACACAGACATTTTTGACAATGGCACGTTGAAATCTCATCTACGTTATTCAGGCTGCAACTGCATTCGTCATTACAAGGTTGGCGCAATAAATACATTAAAATAAGTATTCAAGCCATCATTTATGAACAATTAAGATTATAGATGAATGATTATGTTGTGCAATTGAACAGTGTGCAGAATTATCTTTATCCTGTTACAAAATATACTGTTTTAACTGTCCCGCGGTAATGTTCGTGACATAATTGAAGAAATATGGAAATGCAGACAAATTGTTCGGCAAGTGAATTTCTATAGGTTGGCAGCTCTGTGTAAATGCTTGAATAGTGTGTTGAGTTTACTACTTGCTTAATTAAAATCACAAAATGTGGAGATTCAATTTGATTATGTGAGTTTTAGTCAGGAGCATGATTCATGTCGAGTTGAGCTGACAACAGATTTTAATAGAGCTCCACTTTGTACACTTGTACGTGTACTGAACATCTTTTCTGCATGTTATGATTGTAGAGAGTTGTTATGTGTGAACATAGCCGTGCACATCATGTTATCATCACACTGTGACACTTTTGGGTTGTGCTGTGTGGAAAACCTTAGCCACTGCAAAAAAGCTGACAGTGGGGATTGGATGCACGTTTGTGTTGATAAGGATTTTTCTCCCCCCTCAAATTGTCTCAATTATACAATAGATTGCTTTCTTACCACTTACATAGACGACTTTACGAAAGGTCTGCATGTACAAAAACAGGCGCAAGCCAGAAGCTGATCTTTTAACCGGACGCACGCAGGATTTTATCTGCCAAACGGGCATACCTGCTGCGCAGTTAATTTTGCGTGTTCTGGGAGAAGTAGATCCAAATAAGATAATGTAGCACGCGGAATGTGATTGTGATGTGATGGTTGAGTTTGCATCTTTCAATACTGCATCACAAGTGCAGGTGCTAGCTGGGAGTGACGATGACGGCGTTACTGTAGAGGGAAGGCAGCAAAATGAGAGGCGACGGGGAGGATAGATCTTTTCCGCTCGAGGATAGATCTTTTCCGCATATTTTTGAAATGCCAGAAACAAACATTTTTGTGACATATATTCTGAATGATCTAAGGCGCAAGTGTCAAAGTGTCAAGACCCGGCCGGGGCCAGATCCGGCCCGCCACATCATTTTATGTGCAACCAAATCGTGTGTCAACTTCCATGATTTTTGCTAAAAATCTGTATCAAAATTTCAGATTGTCATATGTAACAAATAATGATGTTGATATTGGAAGCATTTTTTTTAAATCACCAAATCCGTTTCTGCAGTAACTTGAACAAACTATTATGATACTTGACTTCTGATTGCAAAACTATCCATTAATTTGTTGTGTAAATGTAACAGTATGATAAGGCAATGAAACATGATTTCACAATCAAAACGGCCCTCTGAGGGAAACCATAACTATACAATGTGGCCCGAGACCTGGGTCATTTCAGTGCACTGTGACAATTGGGGGTGGCCTCTCCCAGTGCAGTTTTCCAGGTGTGCTGTCCAAAATTTTAAACGCACTTGGGAGGAGTTAAACAAGACAAAATTATCGACGCGTCAGATTTCTTTTCTGTAACTTCCCTCTTCCACTAACACTTCCAATTCCATCACTTCAAAACTTTATTTTGCGCATTGTGCTCTCCCACATTTTCCATGAGAAAAACGGTCAGAGCTACCTACAGCCCAAAACCCTCTTTTAAATACGATGGTCTGCACGAATTTTACACCTGTCGCTAATACGGTCGAATACTGGGATCTTTGTAAAACACGCCCAAAGTCTAATGACGTGAACCACGGCACTCGGTGGGACTCAAACAAAGTGACAGCGGGTGTGCAGTGTGACATCTGAAGCAGTCTTATCGTGCAGCATACTGACAACACTAATTTTAGACATCTCTCTATCACCTAGGCCAGGTTATCAGTGCCTCCCTCCGAGCTCCTTCGAGGCCTCCGAGAGCGGCCATCTTTCACTATGGTCTTCATCAGGGGACACCTTGGGCATGTTGAAGGCCCGCTTTGACAGTGTCTTCTTAACTGGAGACTGAACAGAGTGTCCTTTTGTGTCCACCCTAAGCACCGAATCCACTCCAAGATTTCAGTTTGTATCGAGAACTAGAAACTTTTATCTGGGTCAGGCATTATTTTTAGTACCGGAAAGTGTGCTGCTGCCATGATGAAGGGTAAAGTTAAACGACGCCGACTGATTGGACTGTTAAAATAAATGTTTACTCTTAGTTGAGACAGAATTAAAAAAAATATATATGCACTCTATGTGTGCCACGGGACTCTGGAAATGAGGCGAAAATTGTACAATGGTAGGTATGCAAATAGTGTATATATGAGGTGTTAAAATTGAGTGAAAAACTATATTTGTACACATTTATAATAGTTGTATACACAGTGAGTCGATTCCGGGATTAATACCTGTAAATAAAGCTATCTCATAATTCTTGTGGTCATTACTTTTGTATGGACAAGATTTTCATTGGTGTAAAGGGCAGCTATGATTCTGCGCAATGGATTCTGCCTAGACACAACATAGGAAGAGGAATTTGAGGAATTCTGTTGCTGATGAGGTTTTATACTAAATTAATTACGTTACCTTTTGTGCAGAATCCTGCTAATTTCACATAGTGACAGGATCTAGCTACTACTGCAGGTAGCTGCAGTGCATTTAACCTGCAGAATCAATGATAATAAGTCAATCATCATAATTTAAAGGAAGTGGAGCCGATTATTTTCATGAAATTAATTGACAACTCAAAATATAGTTTTTTTTTGGTGTTTGTTTTACAGGTCATCTGTTAACACTGGGTTACCAAAAAAAATTCAATGTTTCTTCAACTGATTTAAGACAATTTTGCATTGCTGAATATGTTTTTTTCAGGTCAGGTTTTTATGCCAAGTTGTGTACAGTTTATTAATCATATGTTACAAACTTAGTTTACAGTAAATTGAATAGTAGACAATGATAAAGGTAAGTAGCTGTAAATTTAATGTTACGTCATCATTCAGGGCATGAACCTCCATTTATTTGAACCTTTCAAGTGAAAGTTCCTGTACATGTAAACAAAAACCGTGGCCATAGTTCAAAACGTTGACCTGATTGAGTAAAACCAATGTAATTTTGGGATTCAACACATCAAAATTGTACTAAATAAGCTAAAACAAAATCTTCCACAATAGATTTGTTGTTGACCAGTGAATCGTTGAGTTTTCCACTAATTATCGAGTGATACAAAATCATGCATGCATTTAATGTTAACGTGGATCATTGAGGTCTACACTGAAAAATACATGGTCATCTCCTTCTTGTTGACCTCCTGATTATTTTAGTTGCTGGTCATAAATAGTACACCAGTTGTCGTGTTCCTGGTCACCTAAGATCTATTAGTTATTACTGTCACAATACGCATGCAAACACGTCGGGTGCGTTCTATTATATTACATGAACAAACAGGAATGTAATTTGTGTGACATCTTGAACACTGGAAATGGTACTAAAGTCTCTGAGCTAAAAGGAAGTGATTAAAATAAGTTAGTGGGGAAGCTGCGATTGAATCTCATGAATAGCTGCCAGCTTAAAAGTTCACAGCTGTTAATATCCCAAACACTCGGCAGCTGTCCCCCGCAGAGTTTATGCCACGTAACACGACTGAAGGAGTCCACAACGGAAAATGCAAAGTAAGTAATGTGAAGTCAGGCCACTTACAGTGCTATGGAACAACACAAGTTGTACAATGGTGAACAATGACCGAAACATTTTCAATGTCATCATATCACCTTAGTAGAGTAGACCTCATTTCAGACAGTGTCAAAGCTGCTAACTCTGCGTGCCTGTTGGTAGCAACCTACTCCCAGCAAAACTGGTAGCCAGAGGGCGGCGCGAGAAGTAGCAGTGGCCCTGCGCTCTTCAAGTTGCAGTAAAGTTAGGAGTAGTTTTAGACGGTTTTTGATTTATTTGGGTGTTTTTACTTCCATTCTCCGGAGTGGAAGTATGTTAAACCAAATTTCCCCATTTAAATGAATCGAAATGCCATTAAAAAGCACTGTATTGTGAAATGTACTGTAAATATAAATAAATATATATATATTTATATATATATATATATATATATATATATATATATATATAAGTTAATATACATAATACAACAATAAAAGAAAATGTAAAGAAATAAACTGGCTTTATAAAGTGTAATTACTGTAATTTCTCATGTATAATGTGCATCCATGTGTAATACGCACCCCCAAAGTTGACCTCAAAATTCTGGAAAACCCTTCTACCTATATATAATGCATTTTTACAATGCATGATTTTGCTTCTACCCATATGATCAAAACATGAAGTGTTATCTGTATTTTGTTAGTTTTTAAATAATTATTCTGAAGTTAAGCACTTTATTTGAACACTTTCTTTTTATTTACTTACTCCTATTTTGAAATTCACAGCCCTAGGTTTATTTAGTAAATGAGAAAACACGCAGTTGTGCTCATATGTTTGATTACCAAGGCAGAATTTGTAAGATTCAATTCTTTCAAGAAAACATGAAGGGACAGGTGAAACACATTTAGTTTTATTTTAATGGGATTCAAATTAAACGGTCAAGCATTTCAGAAAAGCATTATTATTAAACAGAACATAACCATAATTAAATGAATGATGTTTTTTGTTCAGTCATCAGCCATTTAAAAAAATAAAATAAAATAAAATAAAAATACTTCACAAATTCTGCCAGGGTATGTAAACTTTTGAGCACAACTGTACATATATGGAGTCATACGTACCCCTGTCATATTGCAATGAAAGTGTAGGCTTCAGCTTTTTCATAACCTCTAGGTGGCAATGGCATATTGGAATGAAAGTGTACAGCTTTTTCATAACCTCTAGATGGTGGCATACATTTAAAAAACGTGAAAGTTTGTTTCCATTTTCCCCTAAACCTATGTATAATGCGCACTATTGACTTTTGACAATTTTTTGGGGGGGTGCGCATTATACACAAGAAATCACGGTAAGTTGAAAGTCACACACACTGTAGTACATTTGTGTGTTGGTTTGTCCCTTTCAGGGGCATGGCCTCATGAGTGACAGCAGGAGCTTGGAATTAGACGTGTTGGTCGTTAAGTACGCAGTTAGTGCAGTATTAGTGATTCCTCTATGCTCCTTGCAAGTGTCTTCATTTTGTAGTTGTGTGTTTGACTGTTTTCCCCGCTTAAAAAATGTCTGCATGGGCATATGCGACTGTTGCGCTCCCTTTTTCCCCCCCTCAAGTAGCAGCATATTTGAAGGTTATTTGTAACTTGAGGTTTGGCTCACAACACAAAGCAAAAAATTAAACTTGACCACACAACTGCCCTTGACTGGAAAACGTTGGGGTACTCATAAGTCAAGGTACCACTGTAGTTCCATCCACCCATTTTCTAAAGCCCTTCTTCTCATTAGGGTCGCGGGTCAGCTTACTTTAGGGGAGCAGCTGGGTACACCCTGCACTGTACGCCAGTGAATCACACATACTGTATACAGTAGACATGCATGCAATTGGAATACGGGATGATGCTGCAGTAATCACAGAAAACACACACAAGCACGGGGTGTGCCACGTTTTGACCTTTTTTTGACCATTGTGGGAAACACAATGGTCAAAAGAAGCTTTCCCATTGTGGGAAAGCTTCCACTGCAAGGTCAATCAGCTGGGAAACATATGTAAGATTCCCATAGACAACTGCAACTGAGCGAAACAATTCCCCGGTGAAACCTAATCCTGGCAGGCAATCACATGACTTGTTGTGAGCGTGGTAGAGAATATTCCCGGTGTGAAGCTTCTGCTCAGATCATCATTCACTCTTTATGAGTTTTTTTTTAGGGTTCACGACTTTCCTTCTACATAGTGACTGATCTTTTTTCAGTGTTATCGATCGAGTCGTGTGATTTGTTTTGTTTTTATGGCATCAAATCATCATCTCCCTTTTAAACCCGTCCCTTAAACCAAACACATACCCTCGCACTGAACCCCTACTAGCCAAGCAAATATAAATAGCGAACATATATTACAGAAAAGAAATAACATTAGCTCACAGACTGCAAATTGCATGAGGGAATTAATAATTGTGTATGGTGCATACGGTATCAGAATCAGAATCAGAATCATCTTTATTTGCCATGATGATTTATCATGATGTTAAAAGTTTTTTAGTGACAGACAGTACACGTGGTGTTAAAAGCTTGGAAGTAGTTTGTAGGTAGCTACCAGCAGGCATTAGCTAATGAATCCAGAGCAAGCAATGAAGTAGAGTGGCTCCTCTAAGGTCAAACACAATCCATTCCACAATGCTGGTCAACATAAAGAAAATAGTAGAATTCTAAATAATTACTGTTTTACACTAAACTGCATTTAACATTTAGCAAACACTTTTATACATATGTAACAGGTGTAAAAAAATAATCGACAACCATAACAATGTAAACTCAATGAAACAATCTTAATCTAGTCTAGACTTAAATCAACAAAGATGAAATGTGAAGCTGCTTCGTGTAAACCATGTCGCATATGTACATGAAGCCACTCACTTTCTCCACCTTATTCTTTTAAAATGTTATTCTTCTCGACTCACATTCTACTCTTAGTGGTTGCTCATTTTGGAGTAAATTGCAAAGCCAATGGAAAAGCAAAGTCCACACATGCAGAGTTAATTTGAAGTCTGCTGAATTGAGGTCTTGTGTCATATAAGGTTCATGGTTTTAGATATTGTGACATAAAAGGTGTATTTTTCCTGAGGAATATGGACAAATCTCAAATTGTACTCTACTAGAGGTTCCACTCTACTGCTGCAAGTTTGATATGTTTGCTTATATCATTCTGCTGTTGATGCTTCTCTTCTGCTGTTGCAGTGGTTATGGTCTCAGTACATGTTGCCAAGGACTTTTATTGGTATTCATGGGTCAGTACACGTCACACATGGAGCCTTTGTGATGTGGCGTCCCACAGGGTTCTGCTCTCAGTACCATGTTGTTCTGTAATTGATGCTTCCTTGTAGACACATAATTAAAAGTCAAAGTGAAATGACCAGGTTATATTGGCTTTGGTCGTGGTCTGCTGCGTTTCTCGTCAACTCTCAACGTGTAACTTTTTAAGGATGATTGCTCTCAAAGTATGCGCTACATTAATGATGATTTGAATTTGTCAATCTTAAAGCTACAATGGTAGAGATGTGTCCCTTTGGACACATATGACCTCATGATATGACACTTTTAATGATATCCAATCCAAGAATCTTGAGGTATCAGAATTAGGGTACTTTACCAAGTAATCCCAAGGGGTAATATGAGATTGCTGCGGTCAAAGCTAATTCTGGAAAATTGTTTATGTTGCACACTCTGATTGACTTTCTTCACTGCAGTAATTAGGGTTGTTTCCATCACTTAGTCGGAAACCACGTATTAACCGTTGGTTTCACCAATACATTGTGTCCATTTTCAAAAAGGTCTCGAACATGTTTTCTCTTTATTTATTTCAGCTATCTATGATGCCAAGTTTTAGAGAAACGCACAATTTTCAGGCCACTAAACTGGTTATGATGTCATGGTCTTAGTAGTGCTGTCAAAACTCACAAAGCTGTGTGTGAAGGCAGCGAGGTTGAATCAGTTATATCCTGCCTCTTTTGTTCAGTTGCTCACAGTAAACAGTAATCTTCTTCATTATTTTGCCATAATTTAATGACTCATCACTGAGATGGCAGGACCGCTGCTTTGACCTTGTTTTATAGCCGTCTGCAGGGCTCTGACAGACACTGCCTCGCTCAATGGGAGCAGGAAAAGAGGTTGACAGACTACTGTGTTTAAAGACCACAGAGGAATTCTACGGCCTATGAAGTCTCGTTGCGGCATTGGCAGGGGGGAAGTTGAAGTGTCTTTTGCGGGTGTTAGGGTGTGGGGGGAGCTTAATCTGCAATGCAGGCCAACACAAGTCTCAGGTGGCCAAACTTCTTGATCACTGCACCATGAGAGCCACCTGAACGGACCAAGAGGGGGAGGGTGGGAGCAGAAATGGGATTTTGGAGAAGGGGGGTTTGTGGTTTATTATGGTAACTTGTAGAGTGACTGCACTTTCTGCATCCCAGTGACTTCCATTCATGCTAATCCTCAGATGGTCTAAACCTGTGAGACCATTTACATCGTAGTACAGGAACGTGTAGTCTTAATAGCTGTAATAAACCAGAATAGTTTCCCAAATTTGTTAAACTGATCTGATTATCAAACAAAATAGTTTGACAAATCACTGTTTTTGGATCCCCCCTGCTGTCTGTGCTCATTTGCCATCTGTAAATCATGCAATCATGCAAAGAGGTTACAAAACTGCTTAGACAGGCTTTACAGGCAAGGCTCTGATGTGTATCAGGAGGTAAATATCACTGTTATGACTGGGGAGTTCAAACCCATTGAACCATGAGAGTGGCTCCAGAGTTGTTTCACTTCTCCATTTAGTGCCTTCAAAGTTTGGGGGTGAAGCAGGTGCGATGTGGGGGGGGAGGGGGCACAGAATCTTGGAGGGCTTTTCTGCTTTAAAACATAACACAACTTTACATTCAGGAGGAAAACAGTACAATACCCATCCAACCATTTTCGACCGCTTATCCTGTTCACAGTCATGGGTGAGCTGGAGCCTCTCACACTTGTCCATTACAGGGAAATTACCGCATAAGCAAGCAACTTCACATTCATACCTTAGAGCAATTTAGTCTTCAACTACAGTACTCACGCAAGATCATGCAGAAAGTCCCAAACAGCTATGTACTGTATTTGAACCAAGAACCTGTCTGTGAGGCAAAAGTGATAACGACATACACTCCGTGCAACCCACAGAACAAGATAAACAAAGGAAACAAAGTTTCAAGAACAGAAATGCCAGAGTTTGTTTCAGTGTGGTGCGGTTTGCAATTTTTGGTGCCAGGGACCTTCATGCAGCTAGCTCAGTGCCCCATTGACAATCACTCCATGACTGACTGGCGACATGTCCAGGTTGTAGTCTGTGTCTTACCATAAATTACGTGAGATCCCCACATCCTGACAATGACAACATGGATTGAAAAAGGAGTGAGCAGCTACACCATAGTATGGATAGACCAAAAATATACCAATACCATGGAATATGACAAATTGGATTCATGGTGGTTTGTGTTATTGCTCTTGGTAAAAAAAAATATGTTCTTTGCTTATGGATAATGTCAGGACTATAACATGTTGTATTTCCTTGGTAAACTGAACCGAATCGGTAGAGATTCCAAACCTATTAAGGACAGTGAAAGCACCACAATCTAAAATAAAATAAAATTCTCAATATATTTGATATTGGTTATAGGCATACTTGGTCTGAAATATCTATAGAATACACCTAATTATTAACTACAGGAAGAGTCCAAATCAACGACTGCAGGTTTGGCTGAGTTTAGCTTTTAGCTGTCAAATGTCCAAAAGAAGATCCAGAAGTCTTAATTCTCCCTTCACAACATTTCTTGCATTTTAACCTCCCTGTCTCACCCTAGGGGTCAACCTTTTCAGAGGATTGTACATACATACCACTCCATATCGGAGCCCGAGATGCTTAACACGTGAGAACCCTGAACCCCCCCCCTAAAACACTGTCCGGCTATTTTGTAGTTTGTAATTTGATCTTTCTTTCAAGCGATGACCTCAGTCAGAGGATGACGAAGGCCGTGTTTGCCACATCTGTGTGAGAAATGGATGTGTTTCCCAACTCAACAGGGACTGAGTGGTATTTGCACAACTCGCAGCCATTAGTCTTTAATCCGCATGAACAAAACATCTTGGACCTTTTGTACCGGGGGCTTGCTCCAAATTTGAGGATTCCAAGAAAGTCTGTTATAAACACACGAGACAAAAACCTTGTGTCAAGGCCCTTGAGAAGGGGAATAAAGAAGAACACAGTCACAGATGAGCGTACTGATAGTCAAAACAATCCAAACAAGCTAGACTGCGCTCACATGGTTTACTTTAAAGTATGCCATGGGGGATGTAAACTCGTTAGTAAAAACAGGTATAAAGCCCAAATGATGGTTCAAGTCCTTGGCACCTGTTTGCTGCACGGGATCCAAAGAGTCAACATCCCTGCAGTGCTTATTATATTTAACATGCTGCCCATCTGGAACAGCCCTTCAACTCCAACCTTTCATTATTATAGAGAAGAGCTCCAATGAATACAAACCGCTGAATCTGGCCAGAAATGTTATGAGTTTGACTTAAATATGTCCACACAACTCAGTATTTGTCTGCTTCTGCCTCGATCAAATTCACCAAAATCACGTTAGACCAGCAGCCTACCTTGCGCCAGGATTGAGACGTGGTCTGAGCATGCATAGGTTTAGACCAACTTTCTGCCACCAAATTGGCCAAGGACAGTCTTTCAGCTCGCCGCAGACCGACCGGCCTGCCAGATTGGCAGCAAGCCTTGCACATGCACAAAAATCAGGATCCGCCAGCATTTGTGCCCCACCGCAGATCGGCTGTCTACGAAATTAGAGCCATGTGCCACTTTGTAGTAGGCCTACTGAGTCAAGTTTGCCCGTGTCAGAATTGTATCTGTAAAGTGTCACAGTCCTTGAAAAAAAGAAACCAGTAACATCCATTCCCTGCTTTGTGTGACAGGAAGCTTTGCATCCAAAATAGACAAGTGTTTTCCGGTGTGCCCAGCGAGTCCAACGAGTCGCAATGCTGAGAGGAAAAACAAAAGCGCTTTTCAGACGTCCATCAACTTTGCATAAGACTTCAACCCGGTCCAAATGATTAACGACAAGCTGAGCGCCTCGTAGAGGCCGAGTGAGTCGACTTCCTCTGGCAGGCGACAGTGAACGATGACTCCACGATCCCTTCCACTCTCTTTATTTCGGCCTTTGATTAGTTCCCTTTTCCCACAAGTGATGATTATAACTAATTGACAAAATAGCAAAGACTCACCAAAACTGGAATTTGTGTCCCTTAGGAGATCTGCAAGACTCTGATCCCCAAGCATATTAAATAAAAGGTTCATGTTGCAACTATTTTACATCTTGCTGTATATGCCTAGACTGAGTCATGCCAGTCTATAGCGTGGAATACTGAAAAGGAGCCTTATTTTCCTTGGAAAGCAAAAGAAAGGAATACTAGTTCTTATTGCACCCACTAAAGTTTTGGTACTGGAGTTTATACAAGCGTAAGCAACATACTGTATGTGCCAGATAAACTATACTTGCCAGGAAAGCCAAAAAGTATACATGTAGTATATTGCAGAGCTGTGTAAAAAGATTTATTTTATTACACAGTAAGTTTTAGAAAATAGACTTGGATTTTTTTTTTTTAACAAGTTCTGTAGGAAGGCCATTGACCTTTAAATAAAATTAATTGATGAAGGAGCAACAAGAGCACAAAAAGTTTGATTAAACTTCCCATCTCACCTAAACGTCGCATACGCTTCCTAAATGTATCGTTCCATTTTAAAGTGCAGTTCGAGTAAAACTGCATGAGCCATTTTTGATTATGGTTGAATTAATTACACCAAGTACTGAGCTACAATGATTCACTTCAGTAATTGTGCAGCAGATACATTTTGAGTTTAGTGTGTGAGGTGAACAAGAAATCCATCAACTTACCTTTGCCTGACTCTGTCCCACAGGTGAGCCTGTCAAAATATTAATATTGTAATGTATGTGTGATACTCTATTGATAAAGCTCAATCAAGTACCTTTAAAGTGGGTATCTACATACCGATATCGGACCCATTTTGAGCGTCTTCCCCTTCCGATCCAATTTGGCAAAGGTATTTGTTTCAAAATATGTTCAAACATAAATACATTATTTATGTTTGAACATAATTGCTGAAAATATGTGCGAAAAATGTTTTATCTGGTACTCAATTGTGGCGACAGTATAGTATAGCGTGAAACTATTTTTCACCATTTGAGTTTCCATCCATCCATCCATTTTGTGAGCCGCTTCTCCTCACTAGGGTTGCGGGCATGCTGGAGCCTATCCCAGCTGTCATCGGGCAGGAGGCGGTGTACACCCTGAACTGGTTGCCAGCCAATCGCAGCGCACATACAAACAAACAACCATTTGCACTCACATTCACACCTACGGGCAATTTAGAGTCGTCAATTAACCTATCATGCATGTTTTGGGGATGTGGGAGGAAACCGGAGCGCCCGGAGAAAACCCACGCAGGCACGGGGAGAACATGCAAACTCCACACATGCGGGGCTGGGGATTGAACCCCGGTCCTCAGAACTGTGAGGCAGACGCTCTAACCAGTCGCCCACTGTGCCGCCTACCATTTTAGGTTTTTTTTGTTGTTCATGGTTAAATAGTCATCTGATAACACTCTTCAGCATCTGGCATGAGTCCCCCCACCACATAAAAACTTTTGTGTCATCAGCGGTCATCAGGCGCAATTGCGGCTCCGCCGGCATGGCCGCTTTAGAGCGCCTCGTTGTCAACCACGAGTGCACACACACACACAAACACAAACACACACGCACACACACAGAAAAACGGAAGAGCGAGGACGGGGGAAAAAAATAAAAACAAAGTCCGACTTGGTAGCCAGCATGTAGA
The DNA here is from genome assembly GCF_024500275.1 of Phycodurus eques. NCBI lineage: Eukaryota > Metazoa > Chordata > Actinopteri > Syngnathiformes > Syngnathidae > Phycodurus > Phycodurus eques. Next base: position 20,905,354 of record NC_084529.1, read on the forward strand.
CAGCCATGAACAAGGACCACCATATTTACAGAATCGTCAACAATTAGGCATTGCGATGGGATACATTGTGGTCGTCTATTGCCATTTTTTGCATAGTGCATAATAATAATAATAATAATAATAATAATAAATAATAATAATAATGTCATTGGATTTGCATACAGTCCACAAGGCTGGCCCCCACGCGTGGAGTTGCTGCTGGAGGCATCCCTCTCTCCCTCTCCCTCTCCCTCTCCCTCTCCCTCTCCCTCTCTCTCTCTCCCTCTCTCTCTCTCTCTCTCTCTCTCTCTCGTCCTCTCCTCCCTCTCTCTCTCTCTCTCTCTCTCTCTCTCTCTCTCTCTCGCTCTCTCTCTCTCCATTGGCTCTGCGGGGCCACAGGGGGCGTTGTTTCCAGGGCTTTAGTGTGTGTATATGTGTGTGTGCATGTGTGTGTGCGCCTTGGGCTTGCACAGGGTGGTCGAGGAGGGGATGGCTGAGGGAAAGCATACTTGGCACCGCTCCCTCCTTTCAGCGCACACTCTCTAGTTTGCACCGGGCGGCTAACTCCCTGCAAGGGGCGAAAGACAAGTGCGTGTGTGTGTGTTTGTATGTGCGTGTGTGTACGTGTGTGTATTTGGGGGGTGGGATGCATGTGTCATAAATAAATAGTCTGGGGCTGCTACTTTTTCTTTTTGTTTTTTGGGGGGGGGGCAGTGCGATGAGACGCGCGCACGTCGCCGGTCTTGCGCTGCAGCGAAGAGCCTCCGTCGATCCGGCGACCTGCCGCTGCTGACAAGCCGGCCTGGGGGGCGAGGAGAGAGGGAGCGGAGCGGGGGAGGGGGGGGTGGGCTGGGGGGGTGAGGAGAGCTCGACGAAGGGGTCGCCGCGGAGAGCACCGCCGCGGGAACCATGCAGTGTGCAATCTGGCTGGTGGGACTCGCGTGTCATCTGTCAGCGCTTGTGCGGCTCGCCGCGCAGTACCGGTTGCATCCAAAACAAGGTACGACCTTTATTCCGCTAAAACGCCTCAGGAGTTATTAGATGACACCCTTTTTTTGTGTGCACTAACCCCTGCACTCTCCCTTGCAGAACTCTTCATCAAGCAGCTGTCATCGTACCAAATCACCAGTCCACTGCGGGTCAATGACTTCGGAGAGTCCTTCCCGCACACGTTGCACTACAGGCGCAGACGCAGGAGTTTAAACGACGAGCTGTCCGTCCCGCGGCTCCACTACCGGATCGACGCGTTCGGACAACGCTTCCACCTCAACCTGAGCGCGCACTCGGACTTCATCGCGCCCGCCTACGCGGTCACACGCTTGGGAGCGGCCGGCGAGAGCCAGTCTGAGGAGGCCGTGGACATGCGCCACTGCTTCTTCCGAGGACACGTCAACTCCCGGGAGGAGCAGCCGGCGGTGTTCAGTCTGTGCACCGGCCTCGTGAGTGCCCACTTTGCCCTCCCCCCCCTCTTGCCCTCTCGCTGCAACCCCGGTTTGCACCCGTGTTTAGTTGCTTCAGTGCAGCACGTCAGCGTTTCCCAACCTGTATTGAGCCAAGGCACGTATTTGCCATTCGAAAAATCTCTGACAAAATAACAAAAATGTCACAATGAGTGGACACAAAGGTCAATTATGTACCTTCTGCCATCCAGCAGAAGAGCATCGATCTGCCCTGCCTGCAGGCTGCCATTATACATGGCCGGCATAGATAGATGAACAAAGATACAGCCTTTGTTAAAGCGGTTGTGGTTGGGAATCACTGCTAAACATGATTTTTACTGCGGTAGTACGCAGTCTTCGTGGTTTGCACGTCTGCCTCACAGTAGAGCGGTTCTGTGTTCAAATCTCTGTGTGCAGTTTGAATGTTGTGGTTGAGTATTTATTTATTTATGTATGTTTTTTTTTACGTGTGCAAACGTCATTCAAACTCAAACAGGTGGAAGATGTCCAAGTATGGGGATTCTTTCGTTTTTTTGGCTAATTATATTGTTACTGTGGCATTTAACTCTGGCCTGGTTCCCTCATAGCAAGCAGCATAGCAGAGCAGTGGCTCGCGAGCCTGCCTTACAGTCAAGAGATCCCAGGTTCAAATCTCTATGTGGAGTTTGCCTCTTGTTGTTTCATATTTCTTTTTAGTTTGTTCGTGGCTTCACTCGTTATGTGCGCAACGAATGCAAACGTCGTTGTGAGGACGTAGAGACCTACGGAAACATTGTTGGCTTGGGCCGTGACAGACAGGAATGGGTGTTCCGTGGGTTTTCTCCAGGTACTCTGGCTTGCGTCCACATTCCGAAAGCATGCGTTTTAGGTTCACTGAAGATCTTAACGGCCCATTAGTGTGATTGCGAGTGTGAATGGTTGTCTATATGTGCCCCGTGATTGGCTGGGGACCGTTCCAGGGTATACTTTGCCTCTCACCCAGTCAGCAGGGAAGGCTCAAACTCATCGGCAACCTTAATGAGGACAACGAGAGATGAGACGCCGCCGTCTTTGAGTGACAGTGTCTGGGGTTGAGGTGATTTTTGGCATTTTGCAGGATATCTGCGTGACAAAGAGGCTGGCAGTTGATGTATACGCACTGTGGACATCCTTGTACCTTTTTGTTTTGGCCTATATGACGTGAATTACTCAGGGCTCTTGTAGTGTAGTGTAGTGGTTCACATAGCTGGGATAGGATCAGTTCTCATTCATTGTAAAAGTGAAAGTTTCTCCGTCTTGCCAATGATTCAATGACCCTGAGCAGGTTAAGTGAATAGGAACTGGACAGGCAGGCATTCTGCTTTTGCAAAGATTGCATTATTCAAAAAAAAACCAAAAACACCAGGATAAACTACATTAGGACGTTACAGTGGTTGTAGTTTACAGTGGTGCGGACCTGGAATGCGTCACACTGAAAGGTCTTGCTATTTTGCTTACCTTGTTTCGTTACACGAGATGGGCAAAATGTTCAGCTACAACCACACGAATAAACATATTGTTAAAGTAGTAGCTCATCAGAACTGAGCATTGTTATCTTAGCAAGGGCAGAGATTTCGAGAAAGCTTTCATTAGATTGTGCATGTGTACACTTGACATAAAACGGTATGACCATTTCATATTATGATTATCATGACCAGCAAATTATCGCTACCATCGGCATTTTCGCAAAATTACTTAAAGAAATGCCAGAAGCATTGCGACAGGTTTTAGTTTTGATACGAGAAATATATAATCTGCAATCCTATTTAGTTTTTGACATTATAAATTGTAAACAGTAACGATGCTATTCGATGCTATTCATTAGCCTGTCTACGGCATTTTGCATTAAAAATTACTGAAGTGGTTTGTTTCAAATGCACAACTTATTTTATTGCTTTTTTTTTTTTTTTACACCGTAGAGATAAATAACCACGTTATATGCAATATCTATGATTTACACGTGCTGGCCCTATGCCATATTTCGACAAGTGTTACAAATAAATAAATTGTAAACAGTAACACCCAAAGTGAATTTCCATTGAATCAAATAGAATACAATACAATCGAGTGGAACAGAAACCCTTTGTTGTCCCTGTCTGGTGCAGATACAGTGACATTGGGGTACAACTCCAGGTTTGTTTTAAGAATGAAAAAGGAATAATCAAATAGAAAAATAAATCATATGAAAACTAACCCAAAACATTACTAAATTATGCAACCCAAATTGCAGTAAGACACACGTTATACAGTACAGTATGTACAACAGTAGCAACGGCGTCAGAGATGCAAATAAGAAGAGTCAGACGGGAAAGGTCAGCCCAGGCCAACTAAATGCTATGTAACATTTAATATTTCTAGTGTTTATGTATTATTGTTTACTTCTGTGCTGTCACTGCCCGGTAGTGACACTTGTGGAGTTATCTACGTACTAATTTGGGCATCAGTTTTTATTCACGTATTCTGTGAATGTACACAGATATGTGTCACTTCTCATGTACACGGAAATACAAAGTTTTAAAAAAAGAGCTAGGAATAGCGATTACATTGGAATTGGGAACCAGCAGTGTAAATCCAGCCTTATCTCAGTCAAAAACAGATGTTTGATGACCCCTATCACACCATCGTTTCAGGTTATTAGAAGTTTACTGACTCGTAATGACTTTACTGGCCCAATATAAGTGATGGAGATATTAGGAGAGGGATGACTTCATGGGTCACATAAGGCATGGGACGTTTGACCGTCGCCACTCCCACCGGATTCTGGCGCGGGGGACAGTTTGGCTGGACCCCTGCAATGCAGACAGTAAGACCCCCAGGAAGAATTCCGGTGACATAATCCTTATTTTAGATGGGCGGACCTAGTACTGTACCAGGATAACATTTAAAGTGCATATAAAAAGTGTACACACCCCTGTTCAAATGCCAGGTTTTTGTGATATAAAAAAAGTGAGCCCAATATAAATCATTTCAAAACTTTATCCACCATTAATGTGACCTAAAACCTGTAGAACTTCATCCATCCATCCATTTTGTACCGCTTATCCAAGGTCAGGTCGCGGGGGCAGTAGCTTTAGCAGGGACGCCCAGACTTCCCTCTCCCCAGCCACTTCAATCAGCTCTTTCGGGGGGATCCCGAGGCGTGCCCAGGCCAGCCGAAGGACGTAGTCTCTCCAGCGTGTCCTGGGTCATCCCCGGGTCGTCTCCCGGTGGGACGTGCCCGGAACACCTCACCAGGGAGGCGTCCGGGAGGCATCCGAATCAGATGCCCTAGCCACCTCATCTGGCTCCTGTCGATGTGGTGGAGCAGCGGCTCTACTCTGAAATCCTCCCTGATGACCGAGCTTCTCCCCCTATCTCTAAGGGAGAGCCCGGACACCATTCGGAGGAGACTCATTTCGGCCGCTTGTATCCGGGATCTTGTTCTTTCGGTCACGGCCCACAGCTCGTGACCATAGGTGAGGGTAGGAACGTAGATCGACCGGTAAATCGAGAGCTTCGCCTTTCGGTTTAGCTCCTTCTTTACCACAATGGATCGATACTAAGTCCGCATCACTGCAGACAAGACCCCAAGATACTTGAACTCCGTCCACTTGGGGCAGGATCTCATCCCCGACCCGGAGAGGGCACGCCACCCTTTTCCGACTGAGGACCATGGTCTCAGATTTGGAGGTGCTGATTCTCATCCCAGCCGCTTCACACTCAGCTGCGAACTGCTCCAGTGAGAGTTGGAGGTCACGGCTCGATGAAGCCAACAGAACCACATCATCTGCAAAAAGCAGAGATGCAATACTGGAGAACTCAATTGAAAAAATAAATAAATGAACCACACACATGAAATCTCATGTTAAATGTGAGTCAGAACACGCCGGCCACCATTTAAAGTGCCTCTGATTAACCCTAAATTATGATTAAGATGTTCTAGTAGGCTTTTCCTGACATTTTTTTTTTTTTTTTTTGCTTTCTAGCAGAAGTCTGAAGGTTTTGTGCTAACACTGACGGGTGTTGGCTTTTGACTGTTCAAAATTCCTTCCACCTTGACTAAGGCCCCATTTCCATTATGAACAGCGTTGTGTTTGCGCCAAACAAACCTTTTGGAATTATGGCCAAAAAGTTCAGCCTCGGTTTCATCAGACTGTAACTTATTGAGTGAAGCTCAATGGATTGCATTGCTTGGGTTCAACCGCTAGAGGCACTGTTGATTCATACCATGCCATCTAAAGAAGAACAGCATGACGTAAGCCATCCTATAATTTGTTACACAACAGTTACTGTTAATTGTTGTATAAAAGATCATACATATGATTCGTACAGTATAAGGGGAAAACACACTTTCATTTATAGTTTATATGCAATCGAAAGTCTACAAAAATAATGTCCATCCATCCATTTTCTGTACCGCTTTATCCTCAAAAGGGTCGCGGGCGTGCCGGAGCCTATCCCAGCTATCTTCGGGCGAGAGGCAGGGTACACTCTGAACTGGTCGCTAGCCAATCGCAGGGCACATATAAACAAACAACCATTCGCGCACATATTCACATCTACGGGCAATTTAGAGTCCTCAATCAACCTACCATGCATGTTTTTGGGATGTGGGGGGAAACCGGAGTGCCCGGAGAAAACCCACGCAGAACATGCAAACTCCTACAAAAATAATATTTAACAAAAAATATAGAACAAAAATTTATTTCCCCTCATGACATCGTTCAAATGTACTATAGGTAAATCACTCATATATTATGACTGTGTCACTTATTTTTACACTTGTATAACACTTATTTTCGTGCCCTGCGATTGATTAGCAACCAGTGCAGGGTATACCGTGTCTCTCGCCAAGAGTCGGCTGGGATAGGCTCCAGCTCATCCACGACCCTAATGAGGACAAGCGCCTTTGAAAATGGATGGATTACCCCTGCAGTTAATAAAGCTTTGATGATGGTGACAGTTTGACCCAGGACCAGAGTATTTCCATTATTTCTCGTGGGGAATAATTGCTTCCAAATCCGAACAACAACCGTCTCAGAATGCATTGTGTTCAACCGTCGAGATGCCTCTGCAATCCTCGTGATGAATGCGAAGATGTAGAAAGGGAGAAAAAAGACACTCCATAAAGTGATTCCCATGTTTGCAAAGTAATTTGAGATCTGAGCTTTGCTAAATTTATCAGGCTAATCAGCCTTTAATTGCCCATCTGCCCGATTTTGTTGAATGACTCGCTTATCCAAACATGTTTGCATCCTTTTTCAAGCAATCTTTGTTAGTTATCCGCATCATCACTCATTGAGAATGACAGCACAATGGAGATGACACCAGAGGCTATTGGGTCATAAATGTGTCCCTATCTGATCGCTGGGGCTTAATGGCTTGGCCAGATTTTTCCCGGGATGAGGTCATTAAGGAATAATTAAGCCCTAAAACAAAGGAGTCATTCTGGAGGGGAAGAAGAAGCAGGTGCCCCTTCTCGCCCATAGTTACTGAAAGCTGATAAATGGTGCGACTAAAGAGCATTTGGCCTTTTCAGAATGAGCTGTGACTGGCCCAGAAAGAGAAGAAACGGCGTGAAGAACGAGGAGACAACCAGCCAGTAAAACTCCTGGCTTGTTTACACCGTGGGAAACACTAGCTCCCGGGAGGTGCGTAAAAGAAGTGTGTGGTGAGTCAGGCTCGGTGACAAACGAGGCCATCCTCAGTCCGGCGCCGAGCGATGCACTTCTGTGCAACGATCACACTCCCTGGAAGGGCTTGTGTACCACCTCCAGGCAATTCTGGCATGGCGGCTTTTGATGGAGTACAACCAATATAAAATCGGCAATCCTATGTAGTTTCATTATAAATTGTAGACAACAAAAATGACTTGAAACTGACTTAGATTGACACTATTGTATTACAGCGGTGCCTTGAGATACGAGTAGAAGTGCAACGATTAATCGACGACTAATCGATTATCAAATTAATCGATAACCATTTGGATAATTGATTAATTGTTTAGGGATCGTGTTTAATTTGAAATTGTCCAAATCGTCACATTTTCACCCACTCAAGAGTAAATATTCTCAGATTTCTGACGTCTTCCATAGGCCTCTCACGATAATTAGGATATTGACTTATCGTTCGCTAAATAAAATGGACACGATAGATTTTTCCAGACTCTGATAAATTCTCATCGTCGTGATGACCCACACGCGGCTCACGCAACGAGCTGACGGCGAGTTGGACAGCTACACAGCGAAGTGGCTTGCTACTAGCAGGTAGGCTAGTACGTATAAGCCGCTGGTGGGCTCGTGGACCGGCGGCGGACCGGCGTTGGCTCCGTCCAGTACTCATAAACCTTGCTCCATGCGTCCTGCCTTGTAGCTGTTTATTGCCACAGTCAGTTATAGTTTACTGTCACACTAAACACGAGAATTAGGCCTATAAGTTGTGTATTTGAAACAACCACTTCAGTCATTTTTAATGCAAAATGCCATAGACAGGCTAATGAATAGCATCGATAGTTGCAGTGTTATATATATTTGAAGACAAAGGTGCAGAAACACATACAGTATAGCTAGACTGTATAACAATACTCACAGGTATGTATTCTTTATCCTCTATAAAAAAAAACAACAACAAAAAATGACCTTTATTACTACAGCTTACTGCGTCTGTTGTGAAACTCTTCTTCTTCTCTCGGACTGTATTATACTGCCCTCTAGTGGCCAAGACAGACACACCCGAAGGAGGAGCGCAACGTGGGGCTAGCACAGATTAATGGCATTTTCATTCATTTCAATAGGCAAAGATGACTTGCGATTGGTTGACGACCAGTTGAGGTTGTACCCCACCACCTCTGAGGATATGCGGAACGTAAAATGGATGGATGAATTAGTGTTTTGAGTTGAAGCATGATCATCAAACAAATGAGATTTGTAAATCAAGGCACCACTGTATTTTTGTGTTTAATTACACGTTACAGCTATGAAACAGCTTCAAAGGGAAACCCCCACAACCGAGCCCCCAGTCCCCCCTTCTCTGGGCGATAAAGTCCAGTTCAGCACCCACTGCTGAACAGCAACCTTTGTGTCTGGTTAAACTTTGTTTTTTTTGTTTTTTGGGTTGTTTTTTTTTTGCTGGGAAACATGGAAACTCTGCTCCCCAACCTCCGCCCTACAGTCACTTGACAAGGCGGCTTTCTGTTTCCACAGGTGCAATCCTCCGATCAAAGTTAACTGGCCAAAGATAGTGATTTACAAAAGACAGGTAAACATCTACTACCACTTACTATGTATAAATCATTGATACTCTTTAAATTGCAGCAACAGAAGGCAATTTTAATGCAGCAGAACCTCCAAGATCGCTTTTTTTTGGGGCAATGTACAATACATTTTTTCCTTGGGGAAATAATGGTTATTATGTGTGTCAGGGTCAAACTGTCACCGTTTTAACACCTTTGTTAACATTTTAGCTAAACTACTGTTGTTGTGACTTTCGGCTTGTCCCGCCATGGGTCTCCACAGCGATTCACTGGCATGAATTGTTTGAATGTGTATGTGAATAGTTATTTTATCTATATGTGCCTTGCCTTTCACCCAAAAGTCAGCTGGGATAAACTCAAACTCACCTGTGACCCTAATTAGGATAAGCGCTATACAAAAATGGATGGATGTATGAATGGATCTACGACTGCCTGGCCATTCACCTTTTAGAAGTTGAACCGTATTTAATGACAAATCTACAATCATTAGAAGAATGCAGAACAGATATTGTAGATAGATAGATAGATAGATAGATAGCGAGATAGATAGATAGCGAGATAGATAGATAGATAGATAGATAGATAGATAGATAGATAGATAGATAGTGCATATGATCAGTGTCAGGAGGAGAAAGAGAAGAACTTAAAGTCCATCAAGTATTCCGCAAAAAGGCCATTTTTGTTCAAATGTAAATGAACCAAATAGCCTCAGTAGCCTTCACTTGATGCTGTTCTTGACAAATGTTTACAAGGTCAAGAATGAGTGTAGCCAAACATGCTGGTCATTGCTGCTGTGAAAGAGATAAATCCGTAAGGCAAACAAGTAAACGCTTTTCCACTCGCTCCATGTCGACTTCAGGGAGATTTATCAACGAGTTGAGAAGGTCGGCATGCTTAAACTAGACATTTTCACTTTGGTAGTATCATTCTGGGTTGTCGCTGCAACACACAAACACAAAATAAATGAGTCGCATTTGCACTTTGGAGTTCATATGGATCTAATTGGCACTTGGATTAATACACAGTTGTGGTACCTTGAAGTTGCAAAACCCCAAAAGTTTTACAATTTAGAATACAATCAAAGTTTGGGTGAAAAATGTGACCCAAAGTTAAAGTTTTGCAGTGGTTGTCTCCTCCCTAGACCTAATTTTAGCCAGCATAAAAGCATTAACTCTGCGAGTGTGAGTCTTTGCTTTTGGAACACTTTTTCTGAAAGCATGACGGTCGTAAGAGAAGAATAACATCGCCAGGAAGTTGTTTCGTGTGAAGAATTTTTTATTTATTTATTTTTTTACACCGTAGAGATAAATAACCACGTTATATGCAATATCTATGATTTACACGTGCTGGCCCTATGCCATATTTCGACAAGTGTTACTACAATAATGTCACAGTGCCATAAAGTGTCGTGGTGTTGGTCCATGTTGTCTTACCTCTTTGATGAATAAAGTTTTTGTTAGCACACAGTTGTTGTCCGCTCATTGTTGCACATAACAATCTGACTTTGTGTCACTGCCCTTCACCGCCATTTCATGATTCCACTGCCGCTGGTATGAATTAAGTCTAGCGGTGATCAGTGTAAGCTAATGCCTTGAGGCTAACCCCGATTCGTGCACCTTTAACTAGTCACGTGCGTGGCGGTTGTGTTTTTTTAAACTTCCAGTTTGTTTCCATCCAGCGTTGTGTTTCCACAAGCGCCGCACTCAGCACATGTAGCACTCGAGGCACGCGGCGCTTTCGAGGATCCCTGTCGTAATTCCTGACATCACCCTTCTGCTAATCCTCCGCCCTTTGAAAGACGGAAAGATACATACGGTCATGTTTTCCATATCCAATTTGTACCCCCAGGCAACTCCCGCCTTTCCCCACCCTCCCTCTCTCTCTCTCTCTCTCTCTCTGTCAAGTCTCACTTTGTGAGGACATCCATGGAATAATGGCGCTAAGGAAACATTCCAGCGTGCGATATCCTGTTTAAGCGTGCATGAAATGACCATGCAAACAGCGTTGTGCCTCACGGCTGAGTAACCTAAGGAGCTTTGTGGCGGCCTGAGCTGCCAAATCAATATTAGCATCCGTCTCTCCATGTATGATGATGATGTCACTCCTGCAGGGAGGGAAATGTACATTCACAGTTAGAACTGCACCAGATGAGAAACGTGTTGTCCTGGTGTATATTACAGCTTTAACAGCCACCAGCTCTCGAACAAGACTTCACTTAGTCAGCATGTCAATCATAGACAAATGTGACACCCTGAGGCTGTCTGTGCAAGCTTGTAGACCACAGCTATTGAAAGCATGAAATCACAGTGGAACCCAGAACGCTCAATACATTATCCTTCAATTTTGCTCATAGGAAATAATTGAAATAGAAATTATCTATCCATGTTCTCCCTGTGGGTGTGTGAGTTTTAATGGTTGCATTTCATTTCATCCAAATAAAGCAGACATCATGTTGAAAGCAACAACGATAGAGAGGGACTCTTAAACTGGTGTGAATGTGAATGGGTGTTTATCGATACTGGATGTGACCTGCAATTGGCTGGTGACCGCTCCATGGTGTATTCTGCTGCTCGCCCAAGGTTATACTTTCAAACGTTTTTCCTCAAAGGTCAAATCTTTATTATAACTTAGCGACTTAAGATGTTCCACTCTATGTACTTGTGCACAGGCATCTCATGAGCCATGCCTGTTGTTTCTCGTCCCGCTCCAGATTGGCACTTTCACAACATCGGACGGTGAATACTTCCTGGAGCCTCTCTTGAACGCCGAGGGGGAGGAGGAGTACGACGACGAGCACCACAAACCCCATCTGGTCTATCGGCACGAGAGAAAGCGCAACGTATCCAGCGACGGTGTGCCTTGTTGGGCCTCAGGTAACAGACGACAGACTGTCTAACCATCTTGCCTTTAACCACTGTCTGGCTATCTTCCCGCCTCGTGACCTACCTTCGGAATCTAAATTATACCTAATCACAGTTTCAGTCTGATTAAGGGGGTTTTCCTCTTGAAACGTAATCACTTTATCCATCCATTTACTTTACCGCTTATCCTCACTAGGGTCGCGGGCTGCTGGAGCCTATCTCAGCAATCTTCGGGCGGGAGGCGGGGTAAACCCTGAACCGGTCGCCAGCCAATCGTAGGGCGCATAGAAACAAACCACCATTCGCACCCACATTCAAACCTACGGGCAATTTAGAGTCGTCAATCAACCTACCACACATGTTTTTGAGATGTGGGAGGAAACCGGAGTGCCCAGAGAAAACCCACCCAGGCACGGGGAGAACATGCAAACCCCGGTCCCCAGAACTGTGAGGCAGATGTGCTAACCATTAGTACACCGTGCCGGCGTCATCACTTTAATGAGTAAAAAAATGCTTGAGCGCAGTCGGTGTTTCTGCCCAAGTTCTTTGTCTCAGCTCAGTTGCGGGAGCTTGGAAATCTAGCGAGTTGTGATGAGATGAAGAACCAGACAGGTTTGTAAGATTGCGTCATCGCCGTTTCCACCAGGGCTTTGATTTTGAAGGCCAAAGTCGCCCTGCAGGTTCCCGATCTTTCCACCAAATTAGTCTCACTGCTTTGAAAGTTTTGAAAGCTCATTTCACGTAACTCTTTGTCTATATTTTTCTTCTTCTCTTATAAGGGTACATATTATTATTACTCATTTAAAGAAGGCCATCATGGCCGATGATGCATATCGTTGTCAGACATTTGCCTAATTTAGTGTCCAAATTCCTGCTAGTCTAACTTCTTTTTGGGTGGAGAAGAGCCCTTGAAGAGAAGCTGACCAAGTGGACTCCGGTTACCGGTGTCATCGTGCCGCGGAGGTCAGTGGGTGGCCTTTGTAAGAGGGATGCAATAAATCTTGTGTGTGTGCAAGCAGCTTCGTTGGTTTGTTGTGTCGAGCTGAGCCATTGTCGCACCGCGGTGGCTATTGTGTGCCTTGGCAGTTTAAAGAACTTGGACTGACCTCCTCCATATGCTTTGGCTTTTCAGCCACTCAGTCTGTGTGTGGTAAACAGAGACGAGAAATGTGGAGGGTCTCTGTTTTGCTAGAAGGTGAATACACTAGGCAGCTTGGTGAAGTAGTGGTTAACATGTCTGCCTCACAGTCAAGGGATCCTGGGTTCCAATTTTGGTTGCCGTCTCGAGAATACGCTATATAAATACCTTTATATCAAATAAATTGTTCCCATTGAAATGAATTGAAATGCTGTTAATCTGTTCTGGTGCCCTTTATATGTTTTTAATGAAGAACAATAGAACTATCCATCCATCCATCCATTTTGTGAGCCACTTCTCCTTACAAGGGTCGCGGGCGTGCTGGAGCCTATCCCAGCTATCATCGGGCAGGAGGCGGGATACACCCTGAACTGGTTGCCAGCCAGTCGCAGGGCACATATAAACAAACAACCATTCACACTCAGATTCACACCTATGGTGCAATTTAGAGTTGACAATTAACCTACCATGCATGTTTTTGGGATGTGGGAGGAAACCGGAGTGCCCGGAGAAAACCCACGCAGGCACGGGGAGAACATGCAAACTCCACACAGGCGGGGCCGGGGATTGAACCCCGCTCCTCAGAACTGTGAGGCAGATGCACTAACCAGTCGTCCACCGTGCCGCCCGCCTACAATAGAACTATAGTGTATAAAAACATAATAAAAGCAAATGTAAAGAAATTAACGTTTCATAAAGTGGAGGCACTGTATATACTGTAGTAGTCGTATGTTGGATGTGTGTGTTTAAGGAGCGTGGCCTAGCGAGTGACATCAGAAGCTGGAGTTGAGTTGGCTTAGTTGGTTGTTTCAGTCTGCGTGAGTGTCTGGGTGTGACTTTTTCACTTCATTTGAGCGGCGGCATATCTGAATCTGGCTCATAACTCAAATTTTGGCTCCCAACACAAAGCAAAAAAAAGCAACAACCTATAAGTCAAGTGTTTTTAACTGTGTACTGTACTTTAAAATACTGGATTGTATTTTGGGTTGTATTTTGTCATGTTTTCATTAGTCATTTAGCTATGGAGAGTCTTTTTGTAATAAAATTGTGAATTTAGGTGACAAGGATGCATACGACACACCTGTAGGTCTTCATGTAAAGGTAGAAGGCAGACAATAAGCTAAGGGATTAAAGAACCAGCTGAACTGGGCTAGTACTGTGCTCTGAAGTGTCCAGAGATGCGACTCATCTGCCTTATCAGATAGGGCCCCTCTCCAGATGTGGTGATTAAAGTATGCTCTTTGAAGGCCACACGGAGCCAAAGCGAGCAGTCTTTGTCAGCGAGAGAGTGCACTACACGCCACCGCTAGCAGGTGACGTGTAAACACCGGCTCGACGGCGTGTCGCTGGGCTTACACAACATCTTGAGCAGCGCCTGATTTTTGTCCCGATTTCGTGCCGAAGCGCTTTTGAGTCCATCGGTCTACCAGTACGGGTCCCTTGTGGTCAATTCGGTCGATTGGGTGTGATTTGCAAAGGCACGCAACTGTCTATACAATAAGGTCCCACTGTTGAAAGTGCATGTCATAGCACAAACTAAGCATGAAGTCGAAGGAATTGTCTGTAGACTTTGTGTCGAGGCACAGATCTGGAGAAGGGTACAGAAACAAATTTGTTGCTTTCAAAGTCCCAATGAGCACAGTGGCCACCATCATCTGTAAAAGGAAGAAATTCAGAACTGCCAGGACTCTTCCTGGAGCTGGCGGTCCGTTTAAACTGTCCTTTGGTCGTTCCTGGAGATACCTCCTCCCCTAAAAAGGTCATCGCCATGAAAACAATAAGTTGCTATTCCCTTTTTTTTTAGCTAAGGAACCAAAAGCGCCCAGAAGAACGACATCCCAATTCCCAACTGTCACAGCTTTACACATCCCCACCCCCAGACCGCTTTCATTACCAGTCAGATTTATCTCATCTCATAAATGATGCGGCAAAGAAGCAGCAGCGGCGGTGGTCGTTGGCGGGGTATTCCTTTCTCAGTTTCTCCTCTTTTTGGAGAAGCAATAAAAGCTCTCATTGTGGGGCGTCAGTCCGCCTCTCTTTTTTGTCTCTTCCCACTTTACCTTTTTGTGAAGAGGACCCTCGTCTAAAATTATCATTGGTAGCTGCCGTGTGAAAGCTGAATGGTCCAGCGGGCTTTGGAATTTGAAGTGGTTTTATAGAGGAGTTTACTATTTGAAATATGGATAACAATGGTTTTGCCTGCAGTACAAGGAGGGCGGGGGGTTATTGCCCATGTACTCACTACATCTTTCTTTTTAATGTCCTCTACAGTGAAACATCTTTTTCAATCAGACAAAGTTGAAATGGGCTGCCTTTTATCAAGCCAAACAACTTGTTTATCAGCAGAGATACATGTGGGGAGCAGGGGGTGGGGGTTGGGGTGGGGAAGCTTTCTATTCAGATATGACTGCTTGTAACAAGACAACAGAGGAGCACTTGTGTGTCTCTAAGTTTCCATAGTTTGTACAGTCACTGTACATTTCTTTTCCCAAAAACAAGCAGAGGAAGGCAGTGTTTCCGACACATGCAAAAACATATGCGGTTACCACCTATGAGGTGTCAGTGACAAGGGCTTTTAAAAGTCTTACCTCGATTGTTATTTTGGCAATCGAGACGGCCGTTTGCTTATCTCAACGTGCTTTTCTGCATCGTTGAGTGCTTGGGTATTTTGCTTCCATTTGTACAAATATGCCAGGGACCTAAACAAAAGGTATGTAGGTATGTCTTGGCCTTGTTTTGGATTGTCAACGCACTTTGTGTCTTTAAAGCTGCTATATAAACAGAAGTTATTATTAAAGTTATAAGTGTAACTACCTTAGATACATTACATGTTGTAAGCGTCGTGTAAAAACCACCGTATGGCGATGCTATGGATGTGAATGTGCGGTGCGACACTATCGTGCACCGCACCAGCTAGCTACGGGCTGCGACTGTCCTACCACGGTGCGGCTCCTATCCTCGAATTAATCCTTGACTCCATGGCAGCAAATAAGCAAGCCTCCTGACAGGTATTGACCTACGCATGCAATACACTGACCAAGAAGAGAGAAGCTGGTAAAGCCATGCTAACCGCTAAGGTATCATAAAGTGTAGAGTCGTGAAGCACCGGAATAAGTGCTTCGGTGGTACAGTACGCTATTCTCTCATGTATGGCTGGATAAGCATTACAGTAATCAACTAGCACACACGACAGGTCCAAAAACCGGAAATGAATAAGTACGTTACCGCACGCTGTTCGTGAGCCAGGTGGCGAAGCCTACAAGCTCAAAAGTATATTAATAAATAGTATATGAACATTTTTTAATATCAGCAATGTTATTTGTTAGTTTGCACCATAGAGTGCTGAATTTTAATGTTGAGCTTTGATATTTGCACAATAAATGTTCTCAAAACTACCTTATATCTATGTTTTTTTGCTGTGTATGTTTTATGATTTAGCTTTGCTAAAGGACTATACAACCCATTCAAAAACACTTCCATTTTTATTTTATATCGTAATATATACAGTACAGTACTTTTGCTGCGAATGGATTAGATTTATTCTGCGATATGAATTCCAGGCCCTCGCCGGGACCCTCGTAAACCGAGGATGTCCTTTAAAGATGTTCCACTGTATCCGCCTGCGAGCTTGCATGTGAATCCCGGCATGAGTGGATAGAGATCGCCACAACGCTGAGGGTCTCTACAATGAGGGTAGATTCTTTTCTCCTTCAATTCCATTTGAAGACGGATAGGGAGCCTCTTTCTCGCTGTTTTTGTCGGCTACGCTGAACCCCCACCCCGGTCCTCCCCACCCCCTCCCTCAGTGCCATACTTTGAATGCATTAGGAACAGTAAATAGAATATGGACAGTTTGACAGCAAACATTTGCAGCTGAATAGCCAAACACTAGTGTTCCAGTGTTGGTGGCGGGGGTCTTTCATCCCCATTTTGTTGTGTTGTTTGGCGGCCGGGTAAGAGCGAAGTGACCGCCTTTGATGGGGCAATACTTGGCCCGCATGACATCTGT
Organism: Phycodurus eques; assembly: GCF_024500275.1. Lineage (NCBI taxonomy): Eukaryota > Metazoa > Chordata > Actinopteri > Syngnathiformes > Syngnathidae > Phycodurus > Phycodurus eques. Next base: position 20,922,029 of record NC_084529.1, read on the forward strand.
GGCCCCTGACCCTCAACATAATCACTATATGGGATTCCCCCCTCAGTGCCCACTGTGTATACATCCATCCATTTTCTACCCCTTATCCGAGGTCGGGTTGCGGGGGCAGTAGCTTTAGCAGGGACGCCCAGACTTACCTCTGCCCATTCGGTTTAGCTCCTTCTTCACCGCAACGGATCGACACAAAGTCCGGATCACTGCAGTGTATACTACTGTGTAAACATGCAAGTTCAAATGCCAGAATCAAGGTTTTTTATTTTTTTATTTTTTATTTTTGCTGAATGGGTTCATTTAAATGGAAAAAGGGCCCTCCTTCGCCTGGGGTCGGTCGGTTGAATCCCTGCCTCGCTCTCCCCTTGCGCTTTCATGTATGTGAAAGGAGCCACTTGTTGTTGGTAACCTCACTTCCCGCTTTGTTTGTCACTCACAGGACGGGCTGACGTGTCTTTTGTTGTTGTTGTTTTTCGTAGGCAGTCGGCAGCTGGTTTGCAAAGCTGGATCTCGCTCAACACTGTGGTACGGAGGTCAGGGAAAGTGGCTCTTGAGGGTCATGATGGACCGATGACAAATACGCTGTGAAAGCTTCTGGTGTGTCTTATCCGAGGCTTGTGTGTCCTGTAAGGGATTCCCAAATTGTGCATTTGGTATCCTCATGATAATCACTTTGTCATCATGAAAATGCAGCAGAGTAATACAAGGTCTTATGATAACTGGCCAAAAATGTGCACACATACCAGTACAATGAGCTAAAAATGTGACGACTCAGGTGCATGTGATTAATAGTGGCTATATCTTAAAAAAAAAAAAGTTTACATTTTACCTTTCTTTTAGAAAGGCTCAATTTTGAACCACACCCCCGGGGGTGCACGAGCAAATATAGTGAACCTTCGACGTAGTCTTTTAGTTTATTTTATTTTTTTTAGTCCATGACTAAGCAGAATTCCTTTACTTATTAAAATGAATTGAAATGCCATTAATCCATTCCATCCCAGGCAATTGCAGGGCACATAGAAACAAACAACATTGAACACTCACATTCACACCTATGGACAATTGAAAGTCTTCAATTAACCTACCATGCGTGTTTTTGGGATGTGGGAGGAAACCTGATTACTCGCAGAAGGGAGAACATGCAAACTCCACACAGGCGAGGCCGGATTTGAACCCAGATCCACAGAACCTAGGCTGATGTGCTAATCAGCCGTTCACCGTGGCCCCCAATATAAAAACATAATAAAAGAGAAGGTAAAGAAATAAACTGATTTTATATAGTAGCTGTTTTAAGTGGAAAGTCACATATGCACGCACTAAATGACATCAAGAGCCTAGATTCAGTCCTTTTAGCCATTTTCAATGCGGTTAGTTCAGGGTTAATGTCTTTTCCATTCTCATGGTGAGTGTTTTCATTTTGTATTTGTGTGTTTGATGTTTTTTTTCCTGTTAAATCAATGGCTGAAATTGCATCGGCGACTGTTGCGTTTCTTTTTTTCTCTCTTCGTTCCAGCGACTACATATCTGAAGCTTGCTCGTAATTAAAATTTGGGCTCGCGACACAAATCAAAAAATCGATCCAACGATGGCTTTTAACTCATGAAACCCAGACGTTGGTGCACTTGAAAGTCAAGGTACCACTGTATGTGGTACTTTTTAAGGTGTTCACTTGGTTCACTCGTGGCTAGATTGATGTCTAAAGAAGACAACGATGTCAACTATAAGAAGTTGACAGAAACTGTGACTGTCTTCTAAATGAGCCAGTCGACCCAATGGTCCTGGCAGTTCTCCACAGAGCCGAGAACAACAGCAAGAATCCTGCACAGTGTGTAGCCTTTCATAAATGTTGTCATTTATTTGGCTCCAGCTGAACCCCAGTCGTCCACTCCAGTGCCCGCTTGTCTTCTTCACCGAAACCTCATCTGAAAACATGCTCAAGAAGCCAAGAAACAAAAGCATGACATGGGTTATTCGTTTTCCGTGGGCGCGGGTCAGTCGTTCATCTCAAATGATCTCGCCGCCGTTTCCCCTCCACATCAAAGCCTTGCTCTTTGACTCTGCCTCAGTTCCAAGTCAAGAGTATCAATGCCGAGAGGCCGACAATGGCAAACACACATCTCGTTGTTGAACTAATTAACATTCTTTTACAATGGCCCGCTGAGAGTCGAAGCACTCCGTCCCAGGGTGCCAATTAATTGGACAGTGTTCCTTACACTGAGTGTAGGTTAGTGCTTTGCGTCCACACAAGGCCAGATACTCTGCTTATCATCCATTACGAGGAAAATGCTGCAGACGGAGCACCATTAAGTGCAATCTTGGTGGCGAGACGAAAGAAGGGGCGGACAATTGTCCACTGCTGAAGAAGGCTTTTTTTAAAAAAAAAAAAAAAAAAAAAGGGAAACGACACAACCTTTGTCCTCCTTTGGAAGGCCTTTGTGCACTTACAGTCGTGATTTGGAGACATGTTGAAAACAGCTCAGCGGTGGTCTGTTGAAGAATGTGTTTGGAGGAACAGACCAAATACTTCTGATGGATGTGGACGACAAAAGTTGGCAAGGAGACTGTGCTGTTTCTCTGGTGTCATTTGCAGGTAGGAGTCATATGACATTGAGATTTAAGAAACTAATTCCATCGTAACAGCAGATCGTAACACATATGCCCAGGAATGTGGAATTATGGGAGAGCAAATCTTGAAATTTGGTAAAAAGGAGTATTAGGATCACACAAATTTTTTAATTACCGCCTTTTCACGACCATTGGGCGCACCGTATTAAAAGGCGCAGTCTCAGTTACGGGGTTTATTTCTGTATTTAACACATACACAAGGCGCACCGTATTATTGGGCGCAGGCATGGTAAAACATACGCTAGCTTAAAACATACGGTAGCATGCATGCACGCTAAAAGAATGTTTTTAAAAATGCAGTGGGAGCATAATATTATTATCATTAGTATTATTATTATTATTATAATCTATTAAGATAATAGTAGTTGTATATTTTGAAGAATAAGTTGTACATTTGATACAAAAAGGTTGTATATTATAATATCTATTTCCAAGAACAAATTCATATATTTAAAAAAAGTCAACTTTTGCTTGTAGCGAAAATACAGTTTACGACTATTCTCAAAACGATACTCCTTTTTTGCCCCTTTTAATATAGAGTGAGCCAACGTTAATTGCCGGGGATACCATCCAGATGCAAACCCATTTTAAATGGTTTTGAAGACATCACCAAAAAATTGCAAGCTTAAAATACATACGGTATATATGCACTCTATACATACTATACATACTGTCCGTGTACCTTTAAGAGGCGGGGCCTCTATAAAATAGTGATTTTCTCTAAAGCTCATTGTCTTGTGCGTGTGCAACTTTAATCTTGAATACATACAGTATATATATATATATATATATATATATATATATATATACAGTATATAAGTTTTTTTTCTTCCTCAAAAAATGTACTCAATAAAAGTTAATTATTTTGTAGTTTTGTGTGCCAAGGTGTTGAAACCTAGGCAATGTTTTAGCTGAAGTACTGATCCGGTTCCCATATAATAAGATTCAGTATCCTCTATGCGTTTACCATGATTCCCAATCAGAGATGGACATTTCATTCAATTTCCTTAATGGACTGTTGTAAAACGTTACAATCAATTAACGTTCCATCGATATTCAGTTGCTGATGTCGGGCCAAAGGTAGAATCCATCCTTGACTGGTGGTTGCCAGTCAATCACAGAACACATTTAGAGACAGACAACCATTCACCCTCACATCCACATCGTCACTGAATGAGACCTTGGCAAACCCAGCAATATTAAGAGCTCATGTTAACAGAACGAACTGATTGAAATTGCAGGTGAGTAGTTCAGGTTGATGTTTGCCGTCTCCGATGACAACCGATCGATAAGCGATGACACTGAGACGCTGATGTACCACTGGCCCCAGTCCATGTCGGTGAGGAACTGTCGCTCACCTGTCGGCCCTCCTTACCTCTGACCGTCACTCACGCCGCCACGCAGTCAGTGGCTGTCACTCAAGACACCGCCAGCCATTCCTCCGCAGGGCTCCGTCTGTTTAAGAATGCCCTAGACAGTTGACAGTGGTAGAAAATAACCCCAGCTGGAATCTGTCACGGGATCTCCTGAGACGACACGTCGGCTTCAATAGGCGCTGACACATGGCGGCTATTAAAGTTATAGACTTTCGCCGACAGTATAGCCGCCAAGACGTTGGTCGGCTCTGTCTGGCCTATCAGTTACCGCCAAATCAAATCTACTTAGCATCAGCGGATCAAAAGCGTAAGAGCGTCGCACAGCAAGTATGGCCAAAGGCATTTTGTTGGATTGAAATACAATTTTGATGATGAGTTGCCTTTTTGTTGAAAAGAATTCATCTGCTATCACAACATTTTTGCTCATCTTAACTGAAGGGGTCTTTCACTGGACAGTTGTTTCTGCCATACTGTCGAACCACGGGAATCAGTGCTTTAAGGCAGCGGTCCCCAACGTTGTTTGCGCCACGGACCGGTTTCATGTATTGTAAAGCAATAATTTGTCGTACGGCATAGAAGCAAATAAAACAAATTAAAAAAAATACAACACACCATTACGCTGAATATAGTTGTTGTACTAAGTGGGAGCCCTGCGCTTGTTTCTCTTCAACGAGAAGGGACAAAATGACAGCCGAAGTGTGTTACCTATGTGGATTCTACTCTGTAATTTTGTTTTGGTCGCCAACAATGCAGAAAATTGCGCTTCACAAAGATAAGCTGTTGGAAATGGAAGCAAGGTGTTCAGTGCTTCAGTGTTTTGGGCAGTTTTTGAATGCTTCATTGCTTCTTTTGCAAGCCACAATGTAGACTGATATCGGTGGATGCCGTGTTGCTGTTAATGGTGACTGACGCCTGGTCTCGGGGCGAGTCAGGGCAGTCACCTCTGTCCTGTCATGGTGTAAGTAGCAGCTCAGGACCCAGCGAGAGGCGGATTTGAAGCTAATGCGCTTTTGGAGAGGTTGTGTACGGCTAATCTGCACTGATTCCGAAGCTATTATAACACTGACCACATTTTCACCTCCCACTCTTCTGATTTTTTTTTTTTTTTTTTTTTTATCTCGACTTAAAGCCAATTTCTTTTAGCTTCTCCTTACATGCATGCTTATCCCTTTGATGTCAGACTATCTTGCAGAGATGAGTCTGTTTAAGGGCTTTAGCGAAGCCTCCAGAGATTTTTTTTTCCTTTTTTTTTTTCCTGGAAAATACAAAGCTCTGTTCTGGCTGTGTGCATGGGCATAGGCGGGCTTGGCGCTGCCTCTGAAACAGGCGCTGGCATGAGATTCGGCCTCACGGCAGCGAGGGGCTATGCGGCCATTGTGCCAGGGAGTCACGCTCTGCCTCGCGTGCCCGCTGGGGGCATCGCTTGAATAATCCCAACAAGTTCTTTCTTTCTTTTTTTTTGGCTTTTCACTGAGCTAACAGTTTCACACAATGTCTCTCTGTCTGACTGTCTGGAAAGATTGACCACGGACAAGACAAAGGGACACTTCACTCAAAGTTGAAGAGGTTGGTGAGGTCAATGGACTCCAAACTATGCACACTTCATGTGCGCTGAGAGTCATAAAATGCTCCATGAATGTCTGTTCGTGTTTCATTTGGATTCTCTATGCCTCTTCGTTTTTCTTTTTTTCTTTTTTTTTTTTTTTGCATTACAAACCCCACAGCAAAATCTCTCAATGTTGCTCCGGACGGCATACAACCTTGCCCTAAGTTACCAAAGCGAAGAGGTGTACTGGCTGGTCCAAACTAAAGTGATATGAGTGTCTCAATTTGTCGCTTGGTCAATTTTTTTTTTTTGCTTGTCGCGAGGCAAAATTCAAGTTCAGGAGGGAGCTTCAGATACAATCCCACTCAAGTGAAGTGAACAAAAAAGAAATAAAAATGGAGCAGTGAAGTTAGTGTAATGTCCATGTGGGCAATGACAGCCACAGTCAGAGCATAGCCGTTCATTTGTTGAAGAGATGTGATGTCCTAGCCCGGTGTTGTCACTCATTTTTGTGGCGGGCAACACAATAGTTATGGTTTCTCTTAGAGGGCCGTTATGACTGAAACCACACAAATGTATACGAATGTATAATCGCTTCATCATATTACATAGAGTATAAACAAAAACATGTTGGATAAATAGTTTTGAAATACAAAGTCAAGGAAAACGTATAACTTAATTTTTAAATTTCTTAATATGTATATATATATATATATATGAAACATAAAGTGTGTTGGTAAAAAAACATCCTTGGAATCTCAACATTTTTAAAAGTGACGACAATTTGCAATTTTGGAACAGATTTGACCTAGAAACAAAGTTGTGATTTGCTTTCTGATTTTAGTGTACAAAATAGTTGTGCTAGGGCTAATATTAGTGCTAAAATAACATTATGCTGTCCACCAAAGTTGTAAATTACTAAATCAGTTTATCGGCCTACTTACCTATATTTTCGGAGACAATTTTTATGCCATCTGTTAGCATCATTTGTCTCATTTAAATGAAATGAAAAAAGAAATCCGATGTGAGTGCACGAAAACAATATTTTAGCAGTAAGTAATGTTAGCGCTAACCCAAGAGATGTCCTGGCCAGTCGATAATATTGCAGATCACCAAAGTTAGTTCAAATAAACATACATTTGATACTTCAATATATATATATATATATATATATATATATATATATATTATGATTTTTTTTTTTGCCAAATTCTTGTACAGCTCGTCTCATCTGTTTTATCACATTCAAATAGGTTTTCCCTCTCTGCTGATTATGGGCATTATGTGGCCACTTTTGTCCTGTGGGGTTTTGTCTTTGAGGTTCTTTTCATCTGGATCCCCTAAACAAGATGCACTTTTGTGTGGTTGGTGTCCATGTTACCCCCTTTGCAAACTCTACCTGGAAACAGAGAGGGAAATGACATTATGTGCATGTTTAATCAAATACGCTTTGTAGATGTCCCCTTCCTCTTTTCTAGCCTCACTGTCTCTGTATTTGAGCTTCACTGTGTCATGGTGAAGGAATGCATCCCTCATCGTCAGGTCAACACGTGCACTTCAGCTGAAAGTATGCCAAGATGCTGGGATGTTGTTGTCGAAGGCATGGTTCCCCCCACCCACTGCTAAGCGTGGAAATCTGCTGTTAAATGTACATGATGGATTGCCTTTCAATGGCATAACCTACATCATTTCAAGATTAGCATGAGCTTTCTGGGTCATTTTATATTCCCCTTTTTTGGAGTGCAACCTAGTTGGGCCTCAGCCTGAAAGCTCATGCCTCTTGATGCGAGCACTTTCCTTTTTTTGTTGCCGATATGACACAAGAATTTATAGCGCTTCTTTGCTGTAGAGGTCTGCAGCTCGCCTCTGTTATGTCACTGGAATTCTGATAAGCTAAATCCTGCTGGCTAATACACTACTGTAAAGGTATTATGCTTTTTAGGCTGTGTTTGATCGTTAGTTCCCATTACGCTTTAATATTGCCACTGAAAACGGGGGGTCATAAAATACTTTACTACTTTAAAATGGAGATGTTTACAAATGACTTGTCTGTGTTCAATCTGCTAGGTTTCTTATTCTGTTTTTATTATGAATAGTATTACAGGAGGTCCATAATTCACAACGGAGTTCCGTTCTTATGGCGGCAAAGTACTGTAACGCAGATTTATACGTATACAGTGTTCCCTCGTTTTTCGCAGTTAATGGGGACCAGAACCCCCCGCGAAAGGTGCAAAACCGCGAAGTAGGATTTGCCCCCCCCTAGGAATTTTCGTGGATGTGTATGTGGGTACCAGAATGTTTAAAATATGTAAACAGTATTTATACTTTGCATATTTGAGACAAAGATTACAATAGTACACGTATTTACTTAAATCTTTAATTATAAAACCTTATACAGTAATTAACATTCATCAACATTGCCTTCTGAGAGAGGCGAAGAGGCTTGCGTTGGTGGTGGAGAAGAGGCTCTCACTTGACTCGTAGAGGCTTTAGGTTCACTCGGAGACTCAAAACGTGACGCGCGAAGTGGCGAGGGAACACTGTAAGTCAATTGATCACTAACCTACACTAATGCTGTATTATCATAATTAGGGTAAATATTTGTCGGAAAAACACTTCCAGGCCATAATGTAAAACAATCAAATAAAAAAACAGTAAGTACAGAAACCGAGGGTGTTTTCCTGTGAATTCTTACGTTGCTGCGTAATCAAATTGTCTTCACTCGATGAAGTTCGGAATCTCAAAACCTATGTTTTTGTGCTAGACGCTAAACTATGTGGGTAGAATGTATAGTGGATCCTCTGCGGGCAAACAAATTGGTCGACCTGTGATTTGGTCTGAAGTTTCAGAAGTGACGACGTATATGGTGTCTGATACTTTACAGAACATATTGTGTATGTTCTTCTTCTCTGAACACCCCTTATTATTTTTTGAACAAGTGTCACCAAAAAAAAAAAAAACAACAACAACAATGTTGATTCTTTAATGCTTCATCAAAATATTTCACCTTCATGAGAGCTTTCAGGAGGTTTCCACCTACAGGACTGGAGTGGAACCACATCGACCAGGACTCTTGTTTGCCTCATTTTACAACCACGCTCAAGCATTATTACACTTTCCCTGAAAATATTCCAGATTGTACAACCTCAGGGTCATTCAACTGTCCACTATACTGCGTTGCATTGGTATTATCAGGCCTTGGCAGACGTATGCCCTTCTTCATGTAATTTCTGTCTCCACTCAGACGACGGCGTAAGGACAGCGTCTTTGGAGGGTCGAGGGAACATGGGCGACGAGCTGGACTCTCTCCGAGCTGCCATTGACGAGCGGAACGCCAACTCTTCTAACGGAACGCAGCCCAGGCACCCACGCAGACGCAAGCGTTTCCTCTCCTACCCGCGCTACGTCGAGCTGATGGTGACGGCCGACGCCAAGATGGCACGTCACCACGGGCGCAACCTGGAGCACTACATCCTAACAATCATGTCAGTAGTAAGTAAAATAATGTTTCTAAAAATAATAATTATTATAGTATGTAAAATCAACAGCCATATATGAAGCTAGGTTTGATTCAAATTTTTTTGTGAGGGGTGAGTGTGTTGTGGTGCAGGGTGGTGGGGTGTAGCAACTCTGTTGGGGTGTGAAAAGGGGTACGTAACCTAAAAGGTTTGGGAAACACTGTTCTACTGGGTAAAGTCATCGTAATTATATGCTAACCCGCATTTGTTTGGCTTTTTTGGGGCGGGTCAGGGATGTTATGGTACTGTGTGATGGGGGTACAGCGACTACGATTAATAGAGTTCATAAATGGGGTTTCTTTAGATGTTTTGTGGCCCGGTTAGATGTGTTGTGGTGATGGGTGATAGGGGTGTGTCAACTCTGTAGTGGTGTTAAAAGGAGTGTGCAACAAATGTGCGGCTGATTACTGTATCACAATATTGATATTTTGCCCTAAACCCTTGGTACCTGTGTAGTTTTACCCGTAGTCTATCCATCCATTTTCTGTAGTGCTTATCCTCTTTAGAGTCAAGGACTCTAAAGAGGATAAGTTGGTCGCCAAGGCAGACAAACATCCATCCATCCATCCATTTTCTTTACCGCTTATCCTCACTGGAGCCTATCCCAGCTATCTTCGGGGGGTAGGCGGGGTACACCCCGAACCGGTCGCCAGCCAATTGCAGGGCACATAGAAACAAACAACCATTCGCACTCACATTCACACCTATGGGCAATTTAGAGTCTTCAATCAACCTACCACGCATGTTTTTGGGATGTGGGAGGAAACCGGAGTGCCCGGAGAAATCCCACGCAGACACAGGCAGAACATGCAAACTCCACACAGGCGGGGCCAGGATTTGAACCCCAGTCCTCAGAACTGCGAGGCAGATGTGCTAACCAGTCGTACACCGTGCCGCCGGCAGACAAACAACCATTCAAAATTACACCTAGAGTCACCTAACATGAATTTCTATGGACGATGGGAGGAAGCACAAGGACAACACGCAAAAACATCACACAGGAAGCTAGCGTTAATCAAGTAAATTTAGACAAACAGCCATTCTCCCTGACTCAGGACTTCAGCGCTTGACATGTGACAAGAGGCCAGCTGCTAATCGAGCTGAGTAACGTTAAAATTGACTGGCAGATGGCTGATCCCCGGTCAAAGCAGAACGTCCCCTCATTCACTTGAGCGAACGAGTAATGATTGTCAGCGCTGCGTTGTCCCTAAAGAAGGTCCAGTCGGGTACAGCGGACACTGTACAGCAAACATGATAAAGTTTGATGTCCCAACATTACTCCTGCCAGTGTTCATGCAAGTGGACCAACTATAGAGACACATGCTCTCCTGTGGAGCCATTAAACGATCGCACTAGTAGGAATAGCTCATCGGGGCTTATCCAGGAAGACTTTTAGCTGCTGAATAAGGTACTGTACTTGGATGTGTCATTCGAGCGTTTGCTAAATGTTTTTTTCATTTTTTTTTTACAGAGATTGTTCATAAATACTAGAAGGCGCATGTTTAGCTTATTCTTTAGCTTTAAGTGCCATTACTACAGTACTTTAAAAACCCCTGCTAAGAAACTTACAACCTGGTGACATGTTGCCTATTTATACATTGCAGTGATATATCAACTCGGTATCATGAGAAAGAAAGTAAATCCCAGATGGAAAAAAGAAACATTTACAAGTTTGATACACACTTCTGAAATAACACATTTGCTCAAATTACCTTAAATGTTATTATTAATAATTAATTATATTCATCTATGTGAAGATACTGATCATGCTAATGATTTCTCACAAGAATTATAAATGATGATTTAACAATGTAGGAGACATAAATATCAATATGCAACACTTTATTTCTATAAATCTGTGTGTTTAAAAGTGTTCACATTTTCAAATGCGGACTTTTACAACATTCCTAGGAAATCACAATGTCCCATCACAGGAGAGCTATTTTTACAACAGGCCTGCGGGCTTATCATGTGGTCCTTGGGGGCCTGTGGACAATATGTTGGTTATCACTGCTATAATATAAAAAGTGTTTATTATTATTATGATGATGATGATGATTATTATTATTATCATTACACTTGCATGACACTTTTGCTTCATACAGTTGTCTTTGACTTTTGAAGTGAAGACTTGAGTGCGTTATTGAGTTTACATTTTATTATGAGCAGAAGTTGACTTTTTTTTTTTTACACTTGTAAGACATCTAAGAATGCTGTTTAATTTTTTAAAAATAAATTTTACCAAATATAAATCAACCTTGGAGGATCCATTGTATGTACACTGATGTGGTGGGGCAAGCAATACAAGGACTCGTGGTATAGTTGGCTAAAGAGCGAGCAAAGACATGTACCATGTTTACGTCCCCCCCTCAGGGCTGAGACGAGCTAAATGTTTATAGTGTACTAATGAGTTCCTGTCAGGAGGCTGCACACTGCCTCAGAAGACCGCTGGTTGACCGTGACATGGGTGCACTGGTAGAGCGAGGGAAGTGGAGGGGAACACGAGCGAGGGAATGTTTGGCTGGCGAGTTTTGCTGAGCTTTAAGTTGGCCGCTGTGTTCATGGCATCTGTTGGGGGTGATGAAATTAGCTTTTAAGACCTTAGTTATTACATATTTGGCCACTTTATGTGGCCTCCAATGAATTACCACCACTAGTTACCACTTTATTATTCACATTCCAAGCGCACAACGGCTCAAGTTTATGCAGGTTTGCATTTTTTTTTGTCTGTGCCTTGTCTTTGTTACAGGTAGCAGCGGTGTATAAAGACCCCAGCGTGGGAAACCTCATCAACATCATGATTGTCAAGCTGATCGTCATCCACAATGAACAGGTAGGCCCTGAACTCCGCAGGCTGTGATGTTCGTGCAGGTGTCCGTAGATGTGGACACTGCCCGCTTTGTAGCGTGCAAGCCTCTGGAGAGTAGAACAAGTCACGCTATAGTGTAGCAGCCAGCCATTTGCACCGGAGATGACTCGAGGCACCTTTTTAGTGAATCCATCCTTTTAGAAAATGATATGAGCGTGGATGTATCCATGACATAAGTTTGATCGGGACCAGACAACAACCTTGCTCTCAGTCATCTGCTTACAACATCACATTCATAATCCAAGGTAGACACTTAGGGCCCTTTTTTAATGACCGGCGTAAATCAGGCACGGCAGGCACCTCAACTGTACGACAGGGGCGGGTTAGAATCAGCACACCCCGGCAGATCCGAGAGCGATCGCCACCGTGGGTGTGTTTACAGCCGACTTTGTTTGCCGCCAAACTCTCTCTCATTCCCTTTAAATGTGGCGTGCTAGTAGCGCCCTGAGAGTCTTTGACATGACGGGAGTGCAGACAACCAAATGTTTCCCAAGAAGAAACTGATTTGCTCGAGTGGAAACATGCAAAATACTGTACGTTTATACGGAACTGAAAGCAGACCTCCACGGGTGGATGATCTAAAGTTGGCTTGGGATGAGATCACAGATATCTGCGCCATGAAGTGGGCACTTGGAGACTGCCCCTCACCCCCGATTGTTCCTTTGGGATGATTTAAAAATATAAGAAGAATAATGAGAATAATGTTTTCAATTAATTTATTCATGCAATGTTTCAATGGGTTTGATGCCGGCTGTTCGCATATTTATGAATGGAATACATCTGACCCTCGGTGCACCGGAATGCCCAGCTTGTCGTACGCCGGGCTGCCAAATTGGCAAACACGCGCAGTGAGCCTTGTGCGTGCACAAAAATCAGGATACGCCAGCATTTGTGCCCCACCACAGATGCGCTGTCTATGAAAATAGAGCTCTTGGTTTATTTAAGGGGACATACAGTAGTTTGCCAAACCAAGTTTTTCTAATATTTGGGATGTAATATTGTCTCTATGGTGACTCAGTAAACATGTGAAATATGAATTAAAATCGTCCACGCATTCCTGAGTTTTTCTGCCGAGAGCCCTGAAATCAGGTCATTCAAATGTCTTGAGTTTATCTACGTCACTAGGGAAGATCTCCGCCTTCCCTTTCCACTCCCAAGCCAGCGCTGTCAACATAACAAACGTGTCGCTCACAAGTGGGTCTTCTACACGGAGAAAACCAATCAGAGGAAAGGGGGAGGCGGTCTTAGCAAAATATGGACAAAGTGGATACAAAATTGGGTCAAACAGAAGTAGCTGTAAGAGGGGCCTTTTCTGGACACTCGTATAACAAAATCAAGGTGTTTTTTAAATGACTTTGACACTTATACTGTCAGTGTTAAGAGAGTCACTCTATGAAGGTCTAAATAGGCAAAATACGGGACATTTAAAACAAAGTGATAGCGATTGGCTTTTGTTTCTTTGGAGGTGAATCCAATACACAGTCAAGGGAGGAGGTGTAGTTGTAAAGAGTGGTCCTCAGAGAGATTCTATAGCAGCCCTAAAAGCTATTTCACGGGATTTCCCTCCAAACAGGATGGGCCCACAGTGAGTTTCAACGCCGCCACCACTTTGCACAACTTCTGCACATGGCAGCAGAAGCAAAACGTCAAGGACGATAGCCACCCCTCTCACCACGACACCGCCCTCCTCATCACCAGGTATGCTCGCCTCTGAGAATCACTAATTTTCCTCTAGAACAAATATTATTTAGATATATTTTTTGTTCCTCAGGGAAGATATCTGCCGCGCAAAAGACAAGTGTGACACTCTCGGTAAGACTTTTCTCCCTTTCCCACCCAAAAAATGTACTTTCCGCTCCAAGCTCATAAATTGTGCAGTAATGCGTTTATGGGAAACTAGCTGATAACGGGACGGTGACGGGACAGACTGGTAGAAAGTGAGGCTAATCTCTCATAACGGAACAAACATTTTAATTGTTTAACCACCTATAAGGAGCGGGTGTTCAGCCCCAAATAGATGCACGTCAATATGGTGTTACACGTTTACAGGGCTCGCAGAACTGGGGACCATGTGCGACCAGTACCGCAGCTGTTCTATCAGCGAAGAAAACGGAATTAGCGCCTCCTTCACCATTGCTCACGAGCTGGGCCATGTGTAAGTTGCACATGCACACACCCAAACACACACGCATACTGTATATGCACACACAGTGGCAACAAAAGCCTTCTTATCAAGACTATTTTCACGACCATAAGGCGCATGGTATTAAAAGGCGCAGTCTCAGTTACGGGGTCTATTTCTGTATTTCACACATACATAAGGCGCACCGTATTATTGGGCGGAGGCATGGTAAAACATACGCTAGTTTAAAAGATACGGTAGCATGCATACACGCTAAAACAATGTTTTTAAAAAGGCAGCGGGAGCAAAAGTGCGTTCGGTTGTACTTTATTGAAGTATTTAACAATGTACTCACGTTATTTTTTGATCAATCCTCATCCACAAATCCATCAGAGTTCTCATCTTCTGTATCCGAAATGAACAGCTGGGCAAGTTCTCCATCAAACACGCCAGGTTCCCTCTCGTCATTGTCGGAGTCAGTCTCGTTGCCGTGCGGCTCCTCAGAACTGATGCCGGCTTTTACGAAAGCTCGAACAACAGTGCAAGCAGACACGTTAGCCCAAGCATCCACAATCCATTCACAAATTGTGGCGTAACTCGCCCGGCGCTGCCTCCTCGTCTTAGTAAAGCTGTGTTTGCCATCTGTCATTCATGGCTCCCACGCCGCTCGCAACTTCACTTTGAACGCCCTGTTTACACGGATGTCCAGCGGTTGGAGTTCCTTCGTCAAGCCCTGTGGCATGATGGCAAGCTCCGCGTTATTGCACTCAGTCGAATGGTGACTGTAGAGACGCTTCTCCCGGCTGTTCTTTGATCATTAATCCATTGCTCGAGTTGGTCTTCCAATTCGGGCCACCTCGCCTTGTTTCCGCGGAAACTCAGCTTCGTCTTCTTGGCGAAGCTCGTTTTGCTGCTTCCTCCACTTGCGAACCATGGATTTGTTGATCCTGAATTCTCTCGCGGCTGCTTGATTCCCATGTTCCTCCGTGTAACTGATAGCTTGCAGTTTAAACTGTGCTTCGTAAGCGTGTCTCTTCGGAGGTGCCATTTTCAGGGGTCCTTAGCCAAACCGATGTTGTTTTGCACAATGCACATACCGGCGCTATATAGCTACTGGGGCCGTGCCTTTAGCGTCCTCCTTCACGCGCACCCTTCCCCCTTTAACGGCCGCATGCTGTCCTCAGCCACGTCCGCTTTTCCTCTCTATAAGCAGCGTGTTGGCAGGAAATGCTCCCAGTCAGTCAAGCGGAGCGCTCATCACACAACATTTATAGATTTTGGAAAAGCATTATAAGGCGCCCCGTCCATTTTGGAGAAAATGTAAGACTTTTAAGTGTGCCTTATGGTTGTGAAAATACGGTACATACAGTTGGTCCGAACGAATAATTGCATTTGCGCTAACATTGCGATTGTCTACCTACTGGGTACTTACAAGTTATGTTCCGCACTTGTGAAAAAGACAAGTCAATTTCTCACGCTACATAGTATGAGTCCAGAGTGAGAGAGTGTAACCTGTCAGCATATGATGTTATTGCTAAAGGTGGAAACCACATCTTGGAGAACAGCTGCTCATGTGCGGCTCAATAATAAACAAATGACTCACTATAGAATCGCAGAAGCACTCGTTTTTCAAGTTTTGTGTTCATTTTGTGGTCATCCACATGCAGCTTAGAAAGCATGAGAAACTCCAGAAGATCATATGTTAGGATACGTAACGTAACAAGACATTTTTGACAATTGGACAATCAAGTTGTCGATCCTTACTGTATAGTATTTAAATATTGTATGATAGTGACGGCTCGGTTAATTCTATTTTACGTTAATTATCTGGACAATTATCCTGTTTCTGAAAGATTCTTCCAACTTCCAAGTTTTGCCAGATGTGTGAAGTAGAAAAGTACTTCCATATATCATCTGTATCCAAAAGCCCAGGTGGAAAACATGGACACATTTATCTAGTCAGTTTTTAGTTCGTGCAAATCTGCATGTCCTTGTTGGTTGGTAGAAAGAGGTGCTAAAGAATCTGCAGCCATGTATTTCTGCATATCTGTTTATGCTAAAGTTTCAGCAGCTGTCGGGTCAGTTGGCGCGGTCCTCTCAGTGTGTTTAATCGCCACATTCACAGGCGTGACTGTTTAGCGGGCCTGGGAAAGCCAGTGTCAGGTAGTGGGGGCCACTCAACAGCAATGAATAGGATTAGAGACCCAATTTGCACTAATGGATTGGAGGATGTTCTCAGATGGCAGAAAGGACCCCCAGCGCTGATAGTCCATCTTAATCAGATTTGAGGTCAAATGTCTTGCATTGTAAATACATAAAACGGACAAAAGGCAATCAGTTATATGGTATTGTGATACATTGGCTTTGTAGTCATTTAACAAACGTATTGTCATATGTGTCAAAGGATTAAAGAAAAGGGTTAAGGATACTGGGGGGAGGAACTCCACGTTCCATTTTCAATCCCTGTTTTGGTGTAATGGCCAATGTGTCAGAATACATTTGGCTACGTGCATATAGTGTGATGAACATAATATGGAAAATTGGCTTTTTAATTACTTATTGGATCGCTAGAGCGCCTGCCCACCCATCAAAAGTGAGATAACACAACCAAAGTAAATAATTTAGTGAGCTGCCAGACAATGCGCCAGCCTCTAAGACCTTGGTCCTCCTGTGATTTCATAGTCGGGCTAATTTAAATAGTGCCGCCCTCGCACCAAATTTCTCCACCTGTAAATGGCAGCTACCTGAGCAAAGAGCCGCCATTTTCAAATGAGAGCCGGACTACACAGAAATTCTTTCATAGGGGTCACCCATCTTTTTGAAACTGAGAGCTACTTCTTGGGTACTGATTATGTGATATGTGAGGGGCTACTAGTTTGATAAAGTCTTCTGAAATAACACATTTGCTCAAATTACCTTTCGTTATGTTATTTGTAGGTGGCACGGTGACGACTGGTTAGCACATCTGCCTCACAGTTCTGAGGACCGGGGTTCAAATCCCGGCCCCGCCTGTGTGGAGTTTGCGTGTTCTCCCTGTGCCTGCGTGGGTTTTCTCCGGGCACTGCGGTTTCCTCCCACATCTCAAAAACATGCATGTAGGTTGATTGGAGACTCTAAATTTCCCTTAGGTTTGAATGTGTGCGCGAATGGTTGTTTGTTTATGTGTGCCCTGCGATTGGCTGGCGACCAGTTCAGGGTGTACCCCGCCTCTCGCCCGAAGATAGCTGGGATAGGCTCCAGCACGCTCCCAACCCTTGTGAGGACAAAGCGGTTCAGAAAATGGATGGAAGGATGTTATTTGTAATCATTAATGATCATCTACTGTATGAGAAGACACTGATCATGATTTCTAACTAATTATCAACAATATATTAACAAGGTAGGAAACATAAATATCAATATGCAACTATTTATTTCTGTGCATCTTGGCAAGTGTTGACATTTTCAAATCACTGCTACATGTTGGTGACCCCTGCTCTATCAAATCATCAAACTATCATTGGGTATATTTTCTATGCATTTTTAATCATTTGTAGTTATTTGTTTCTATGTTGGACTGTCCAAATACATTATGTCATTACATGAAACCAGTCTGTGGTTGGCGACTGCCTGTACTGTGCTGAAAGAAAAATAGATGAAATCAATTAATCAACTTCAACTCGACTTTCATTATATCAATGTCACTACAAAAATGTTTTAGTCGTTCATCCCCTCGCGCATACTGTAGGTACATCACTAAATACAAATATCCCCGCCCCCACTTTCACTGCGTGGAGCAATGAAGTTTGCGCTGCTTATCCCAGGTGACGCTAATCTGTGCTTACAAAACTCAATGCAGCTCTGCTTTCTGTTGCTGCTTTGACGTATGGATGTTTGTGCATGATAGTGCCTGTTCATGATAGTGTTTCAAACGGTGTTTGGAAGTGGCTCTGGATCTTTTTAATTTGTGGAAAAATGGCATAATGTCTCTTGTAATTCAAACTTTCAGAATGGCACACCTTATTGGAAGGTTGAAACTCACAGACATTCCAGGTAGCCTCAGTGGGCATTTCAGACGCATACTTGTGCTAATTACAAGGTGATGCTTCCAAGTCAATGCCTACCATGCCGCTGCAATTGATTCTTGTAACTGATGCGACCCCTGAGGGGGCACAAAACTGATTGATTTCTGGCCTCATTATCTTATCTGGCCTTATCTCTTCCAGGCCTTCAAGACTGTATGCTTATTCGAGCAGTAAATCCATGTCAAGTAAATCGACATCGACACACACAAACTTGATGTGATCTGTGTGTGTTTGTGTGCGTGCATGCGTGTGTGCCCGGCCTGCACCGCTCGGCTGCACATGAACTTCAGCGATGGTGTGAATGTTGTCAGAATCAGCCAAAAGAATAATTTATTTGCTCAACTTAATTCGGTGGCAAAGGCTCAATTGTTTCCTGGGTTTTAGGCCAACTTTTCGGGGCCAGAGGCGTCCTGCCAACCATGCTTCAGGTTTGTGAGCTTGTGTGTGTGTTGTGTGTGTGTGTGTGTGTGTGTGTGTACGCTCTGACACTGCAGCCAGTGCTAACCCACATCATGTTGTAAACATCGGACATCATACAGCTGCATGGGGCTGCTGTGTGTAAATACACCCACATAAGAGGGGCCGCTAGGGACATTATTCAGGATTAGCTCTCACACTTACTATTCAAATCCTTTCACATGCACGCATTCATGGAAAGCACTTCAATCACATTCTCGCAAACGTCACTGGCGTTCACAAGTTCATGTCAATCATGCTCAGGCACACGTCGATAATGCTCACACATGAATAGTGTAAATCTTTTATTAGGTAGTTCAATTCAAAAAGTGAAATTATAGAGATGCACTGCACATTACACACACTCAAGACTGAAGTATTTCATATCTAAAATATGTATTATTCTGATAATTATAGCACATCCATCCATCCATCCATTTTCTGAGCCGCTTCTCCTCACTAGGGTCGCGGGCGCGCTGGAGCCTATCCCAGCTGTCATCGGGCAGGAGGCGGGGTACACCCTGAACTGGTTGCCAGCCAATCACAGGGCACATAGAAACAAACAACCATTCGCACTCACAGTCATGCCTACGGGCAATTTAGAGTCTCCAATTAATGCATGTTTTTGGGATGTGGGAGGAAACCGGAGTGCCCGGAGAAAACCCACGCAGGCACGGGGAGAACATGCAAACTCCACACAGCCGGGGACGGGGATTGAACCCCGCACCTCAGAACTGTGAGGCTGACGCTCTAACCAGTCGTCCACTGTGCCGCCAATTATAGCACATAGCAAATAAAAAAAATTCCCCATATTGAGAATCTAAAATATAACATCAAACGAAATAGTGAATTAATTTAAGAAATAAAGTGATTTTTAATGTAGAAATGAGGCTGGAATTTTCCCTCTGAAAATTACTTCATTGTTTAATCACTATGAGTACTGAAGAAAAACCTTTTAAACTATATTCTAATTTATTATTTATTTACCTATATTAAAAAGTCATGAAATATTTGACTCTGAGTGTGTGTAGTCTGTAGGGCATATCTATATGACACGGGTTTCGAGTCACATGCTCACGCATGGTAATGAGAGTGAGTAGTCTTATGAGAGCAAGACTCTTGTGTATGAGAGTGTTTGAGTAGTGTTAATAAGAGTGTTTGAGTAGTCCTTATGAGAGCAAGACTTGTGAGCATGAGAGTGTTTGACTAGTGTTAATGAGAGCCTTTCAGTAGTTTGTGTGTGTCTGAAAGCATTTGAATAGTAAGTGTGAGAGCTAATCCTGAATAACGTCCCTAACGGCGCCTCATACCCACACAGGCACACACACATTCACAGACACACGCACGCACGCCCACACACACACGTGCATGCGAAAAGCAGTGCGACCGGTCGTCGTTCTGCACATCATCAATAAAATGGACTTTATGAGCTTGCCAAATAGCAGACAAGCCAGATGAACTCATTAATTTGCAGATGCACGGCGGCGCCTTTTGTTTTATATACATTGGCTCTGGTTTTGTGTTTATTAGCAGGCAGGGAAAGTGCACTATCTTCCTTTTCTTTTCTGTCATTAGAGGCATATGTTTTGCTCCGGCAGGACCAATAAGTTTCAATGGATTAGCTACAATTAGTCAATCAACAGAAAAGAAATATCAGATAATTTGGTCATTATGCAAGATTATATGTCGTATGATTGCTTTCCAATTCCATTTAATCTGCATATGTACAATTACATTGATTGTAATCATGTTATATTGTGATTATTCAACTACTTACTATAAGAATGAACTGATATAGAATGAATATTCAGAGTCAAAATATCGCTGTTAAACTGTACAGGCAAGTTAGCGGCTAATGCTAGCAGCCAACGTTAACAGTCGACCCCTTTGCCCAGACTTCAATACAGACTTCTCATTTGATAACAAGTGAAGACGATGCATCAGCAGCTGGCTAGTTGACTGCGAGCTTTTTGGTGGTTATAGGCTACAGTTCCAGCTTGCGACTCACCCTGACTGCCTTCATTTTATTATTTATTTATTTATTTATGTTTCTATTTATTTATTTATTTCATCCTGTTCGGCTGTTACGTCAAACAGAAAGGAGGATCTGTATCCCCTTTAAGATGCCACTGTGGTTCTTTGTATTCTGATGGATTTTATTGAAAATTGCAGTCGGACAGAACAAAGTTTTAAAGAGGAGCGAAAGAAAACAACAAAGGAGAGAGACAGTGAAAATATAACTAAATAATACAGGAAGAGAAGACAACGGAAAGTAAATCATTATAAAGTATGCCTAGTACAATGACACATTAGATTGAAGTGTTGTTTGTGGCAGTAGTGCTACATCCTGTGAAGGAAGGACAGGACAATATAGGACAGGACTAGACAGGACAAGGACAGGAGGGCTAGCATCCAGGACAGAGGTAGTGGACCCGGCTGTACAACTGAGTGTGGTTGGAGTAGCTATGTAGATTCTAAACATCTTTAGAATTAGAGTGTAAGTGAGGGGGGTACCCAGGAAGTTCCCATAGTTATGAGTTATTTATCGCAATGAGTGAGTGGCCCGACACCAAGCGGATAAGTCCCAGAGCTGAGTATCTGCGGACACGTGCAAGTGAATTGACACCGTCTCGCATGCACAACAAGTTCAGAAGTGATCTGTAATTGCGTCGCCTGCGCCACAGGGGACCCCACCCCACCGAGCCGAGAGCGGGGTCGGGCCCAGGAGCCCTCCCGAGAGCGGCCCAGTGGACAGGACATCATCCACACCGAGGAAACCAGGGTGGAGCACTGAGGCGGCCCGGAACCGGCCACTCGGAACAGGCCACAGGGCGCAAAGCTCCCCACTCACCCCTGACACCACCGACAGAGTAGCTTGGAGAAGAAAAACTTGGGATGCACAGACTCATACGAGAGGGCCGGGAAACAACAAGATGAACCTGACGAGCGTGCGCAGTGTTTTGCGTGCCCTCCTTTATTCTCTCCATTAAGCTGTTTGAGAATGTAAGATGGCAAACTTTGCCCCTTAATGAGTGAGCTGGAGGTGGCTTTAACCAGCAGGGAAAGGCCTGATGGAGGTTCTTGTGTTTAGACTTTCATTGACTCTTTCGGGCAGAAGTGGGCAAAATATGGCCCGCGAGCAACATATAGTGTTGTATATATAGTGTATAGTGTTTCTCTAATCTTGCTCACCGATCATTTACTTTATCAAAAGTCCTCAAATCTTTTTTTTCTTTTCTGTTTTCCTCCTAAATTAGTTAATTAAAATGTATTTATTCATTTGCTCTTTATTTTGTATTCCTATATCACATTATACAGTTAGTTAATTCTAAAATAGAAAAATGTACTAATAAAATATTTCTTATGTATATTTAACAATTTTAGAATTGAATTCATTATATATAATACAGTTAATGAGGAGTTGGTAAGTATAATTTTCTGTATTATTAAAATACATTGTTTTATTTGTTGCCATTCATTTGTTTAAGCAGCTGTTCTTAAATATGGTTCATTAAAACATACTGTATTTATTGATATTTATTTCATCTCCTTAAACAATTTTATAATTGACTTATTGCAAATAAATCAATTATTGGAAATAAATCAATTGTCAAATTATTTATTTAAGATAAAATTAATTGTCAAATATACAATTTCATTGCATTTTTCGATTAGATAAAATAATTGTTTAATTATGATCAAAGTAATAAATACAATTAAGAATGAGACAAAATTATTATTTGGATATTAAAATAAAGTATTTTACATACACTTTTTAATTGTTTTCATAAATATACTTCGACATTATTATTCCTTTTACATACACTTTTTAACCTCATCTACGGCCCATTGGCCCATTTTTCAAATTTCAAAAATCAAATGTGGCCCTTGAGTACATAGTTTGCCTACCCATTTGTTACAATATTTAACTTAATTCCCATGTTTTTAGGCGTGTGAGTGGTGTGTGTATGTGTGTGTGTGTGTGTGTGTTTGTGTGTGTGACACGACTTTTGTGTCTGTTGGAAACTTTTTTGTGATGCTGATCCTCAAGGGCCGCGACTTAGCCACTAATCGGTGTTGTGTGCATGTGTGTGTTCCGCGCAATTCTACGACCAGCGTCACGGCAACAGACTGGGCCAACTCCATTCGATTGATCTACGTAAAACGTTAAAATATAACACACATGCACACATCACGCTACCTTTTGATCACAAGTAAAGTATAGGGAAGCTAGCTAGCCATTCGGTGGCAACCACGGGAAGCTATTCTAGGAGTCAACATCATCACTCGGTGCTTGTTCTTTTTTAAATGTCACAAACACATGGCTTCTAATTCATGTCATAGATCATTCAAAATCAAAGCCGTTTGTTCTGAGACTCTTCTCACACCCAAAAAAACAATGTTGTCAAAATCAACAAAAAGTATCATTTACAGTATGTGGTCAGGTGACCCCAAGCAGCTACCTAGTTACAAGCGGCCGACGTCAGCAGTCGACCCCTGTGCTTGGACTTCAGACTCAAATTGTTTCATTGAGAGATGTGTTCACCATCATCTAATATTTATGATTTATTCTTCTATTTTATTGTTTTTATGGGTTTTACTATTGTACTCTGTTTTAGCGCCTGTTCATACTTTGATGTATTTCCGTTCTTCTTATTTTTCTTACTGTTGTTACTGTTTTATTTCATGGATATTTTAAAATTAATATCAGCGGCTCCATTACTATATGTCTGCTAGCAGTGCCTGCAGGTTATGTTGTCTGTAGTGTTTTAAAGTTTGTACTATTCCCCTGTATGACAGATTGTATACAAATGCAGTGAAGTTGTAGCGCTCCAAGCAAATTTGCCCCTGGGACAGCAAAGTTAATCCTAAACGCAAAGCCAGACTCACGAACTGCTCATTTGATTACAAGTAGTGAAGCAAAAAGCAGCTAGTTAGCGGGTAATCCTAGCTGCCAACATTAGTGGCCGACCCCCAATGCCTGTACCTCAGACTCAGAAACTGCTTACTTGATAATAATCGACAAAAAGCAGCTAGCTGGTCCACACTAGCTAGTTAGCAGCTAATTCTAGTGGCTGACCTTAGCAGGACGTAGGAATAGAAGCAGAAAAAGTGTCATAAAAAGACAAATCCAAAAGCAAATGTGTACGCAGATTTCATCCTTCGATGCTGTTTGAAATGAGGTCTACATCAACCATCTCAATCCCTTACTCTCTCTTTCTCTTTGTCTACCAGGTTTAACATGCCCCACGACGATAACCCCAAATGTCGGGAGGCCGGCATGAAACACCAGTATCACGTCATGGCTCCCACCCTCAACCACGACACCAACCCCTGGTCGTGGTCCAAGTGCAGCCGCAAGTACATCACAGAGTTCCTTGAGTACGTACGCTATATAATATTAGCAGACGGCCCCATTACATAGCTAGTCAACCGCTAGCTCATTAGTAGCTAATACTAGTGCCTATCCATTAGCAGTTTACCACACTGCCCGGATTTGAAAATCACAAAGTACTCATTAGATAACAAATGACGACACAAAAAGCAGCTAGCGAGTCGACCACTAATTAGCTGCTAACGCTGACTGACATTGTATTAGCCGTACATTAATGCTATTCCATTATCTCGATAACCAAGATGTTCTACTGCAAATATGAGGCCTAGCTACTCTCAATGGCGCTAGCAAACTTTGCTAAAGGGGATACATTATGATGATTATAAATAGAAAAAAAAAAAAAAATTTGTCCAGGGACAATAGTAACCAAGGGGCAGTCAATTGTATAAATATTCACAAAAGATGGACTTTTTGACCAGTTGAATCTTGGGAATGGGTTTTTAGGCGATCCCTCATTTACAGTCATAAGGTTGAGCATCCCATTTGGTTGCAGTTTGATGACATGGAACATTCCGGCGTAGATGAAAGTCTTCATGAATCTGTTGTGTTTCTATGTTTTCTGTGCAGCCCCCACAACAATGTGAGTCTGTTAAATAGTCAGCATACGCCCTTGTGTAGCGACGGCTTGAGTGTGCGAGCTGGGAGTGAAATGCCCTTGAGAGTGCTTTTTGAAGTTGCTCTCAAGCTAACAATGACGAGTATTGATTCAGACTTCTTCTGTGAGTCCACCTGGTTCGAGTACGTCCGTGTTTTGACTGCACGTTATCGCCCCAAATTCAATCCGCAGCCCCCACAAAGACCTCTCAAATGTCCTCTTTTTGACATCAGTGTTGCTGGACCAAAAAAACCCTGCAGTGTCATTTAGAGTCCAACAGGACATAAAGAAACTATTCATTCCGTTCCTGGCTGGATGCTGATTGATTGAATCCAATTATGGATGTAAAAGTCTTAAAAAGGCCTTCAGTGACAAACCACGCAGTCGTCAACAATGTGTGCGACCAGTCTCCTTTTTAAATATACAACAAACAATGACAGCGAACAACAGAGAGCAGCTGATGCAAAGGGGTCAATTGGTCAAGTTGGATGTGGAAATACGTAATTCTCCATACAGGTAATGGCCCATATTGGTCTCGGTGTACTGTAGATGAATGTAAATGAGTACTTCCTTGTAAACATGTTTTTCAGAAAGAAAAATAAATAAACAAATAAATAATTTAATCATGTCAGAATTTTATTACCTATAAACTTTCACGGATATTCATTCGCATCAAATGGAAATGGATCCCACGCCAGCTGTAGGAAAAAGTAAATAGCCACACCCCCAAAAAAGTATAAAACATTTATTTAAAATGCAGGGTAGGCAAGTTTTCAAAATGTTAGCAAGATTTTAATCTAGCTTCATTTCATGTCCCGCCGCAGCCCCCGCTCCCGCCCCCAACCCACCACCTCACGTGTCTGCACTCCGAGGATGAGACCTGCATCCCGCTCACCTGCGGCTGGCTCACTCGGAGTGCACTGCGTGTGCAATGTTATGTTACAAGTTTGATGCTGTATGTTTGGGAATGTAAAATCAATTGAAAGCATAAGAGAGGTGATCAACTTACCCAACAACTCGGTGACAATGATGACATAATTTATGTGGTGGTTTTCCAAATTCAGCCTCTGTGTATATGACCCCACCCACCGTTATAGATGTTGACCCTTGATTTGAAGTAGAGACCTGTCCAGTTCCTTTGCTGCTACCCGGACTTAAAAAAATCCGGCCAAGAAACTATATTAGTCTCCTTTGCGAGAGGCTGCAGTGTCCCCCCGTGAGACTCATGAGCACAATGATGCGCATGGGCAAATAATTGACAGACTATTGGGTCACGCCTCCTGTTTCTTCAGCCACTGATTGGCTAGTTCTCCTCACACTCAATCGGTTTAAATTTATTTTTTTATATTAAGATTAAATTATAGGCCTTAGATGGGGCTAAAGTGGGATGATTTTTCAAAAGATCATTTTAATAATATTCTGCTCTCATGTCATTTAACATAAATGACAAAAAGTGTGGTTTTCTTACCTGTAAATTCCAGTTTTAAGATTAAAAAAACAAAAACAACAACTCAAAGCTACAAAAAAAATTTTAGTTGGCCCTAATCTGAATTTTATCCCATTTCATCATTAACCAAATACGGATTTCAAACCATCTTCACAGTTACAGTTTGTTTAGAATGTCGATGTTTTAGCTCAGCTGCTTGAACAATAGATTCGTAGTTATTACTCATAGATAGTTAAATACAAAATGTTAGCTTAATTTATACTGTGTCTTTCCTTTGTCTGTAACTGTGTTTTTTGCTGCTGCCCGTCTTGGCCAGGTCTCATGAAAAAGAGGGTTTTAATCTCAATGAGGCCAACCTGGTTAAATAATGGTTAAACTAAAATAAATATATAAATTAATAAATATTCATTAGCATTTTTATTTCATATTATTTTAGTATTTTATTCCAAGTGTAGTTTTCAAATCAAACTTCCAGGGATTATTCACTAGCATTTGCATTGAATGGGATGGAACCTCTGGCAGCTACACCTACACTACAAACGAAAAATACATGAAAAAACAAACTAAAAACTAAGAAAAAAAGTCTAGTCATCTGAATGTAATTTTATTTTATACCAGATGCAGGTTCCTGTACATCATGCAGCTACATCAACTGCTGCACTACCAACAGCCATGCACTACTTCCAGTGCAACAACCAACGTCTTGTGTAGAACTTATACACACATCCATCATCTAAAAAGTGATAAGATGACAGTCAACCCACTTTCATGTCTCCCGACGACTGCCAGGTGTGGACTCTAAGAACAGAGTTACTGATGATAGTCTTCCAAAAAATGTACGTCAAAATTAAGAAGTGACCAAACGGACCCTCTCTATCTGTCTCGGCCTTTATAGTAATAATATTAATTCAGTTTGACAACTGCTGAGAGATGTGGTAATAAGGAACCGTCTGTATGATTCCCTGACATTCAAACTACTAATGTTATATTGCTACACACACTTTTGCATCTTTTGCACTTCTACTAAAATCGAGTGTGAGAGATTTAAAAAATGACACCACTTTGCAGCATAAATTCAATGTCTTTCAAGAGACTGTTAACAGTTTTATTTGCTCTAACTCAGTGATTCACATTCGTGTGCTGCGGAAAATGACCCAGTGTCACTTTTTCTCAGTCACTTTGGTACATCCCTTGAATCATCCTTGACATTTGCAAAATAGTAAGCACATCGCTCAAAACAATTCATGCAAGTATTTGTAGAAAAATGCCATGAATTACCTGCAAAAACCCGTCTCTCGCTCAGAATCCTTAGGTCATCTCTCAAAATAAATCGGTTTCAATGAACTTGTCAGTGTTATCAGAATGACAAGTATTTGTGTCATCTCAAAATAACAGTGTAGAGGGATGTTCTGATTTAAACTGGTTAAAGTTTTGATGACAATTTTTGTAAATTGTAAGTTAAACCTTGATGTATGTGGGAGATTGATTCCAAGAGACGGGACAAGATTCACATTTACACTTTTACTGTTTGTACTGTAATTCGTTGACAGACCATGTCATTGCAAAACAGAAATGAAAGACAGCCCTGC
Source organism: Phycodurus eques (assembly GCF_024500275.1). Lineage (NCBI taxonomy): Eukaryota > Metazoa > Chordata > Actinopteri > Syngnathiformes > Syngnathidae > Phycodurus > Phycodurus eques. Next base: position 20,949,622 of record NC_084529.1, read on the forward strand.
GTAGCACAAAAAAGTGTACATGGTGTGCTGTCGGAATTACAGTGCAGTATTTCTTCACCTGAAGTTCCTGGCTTTTGGGCCACAAATTCGCATCCACAACAAATCGAATATTTTCTCTTGGGATGAGCTATTTCATAAAAGTGGTTCATATTCACACATTTCCCTTCGTTTGACAAAGTCAAGGTTCACCGGGGAAAGAAGTCTAGTGGAAATTTATAGAAATATCCATGACAAATTATTGTAACGTGTTCATTCACTTTACATGTAAAGACTTGTGCAATGAACTAATACCTAAATGTTGTGTGGGGTGAGACGATTCAACAGAGACCCATTATAGCACATTTTGAGCAACATGACAAAAGCAATTGATAATGTAGGAAACAACAGAGAATTGTCAATGATTTGCATGGATGAACCAAAACTTTTGTAAGTTGTTAAAAAAAAAAGAGAAACTGCTTTTTTTTTTATGGACAAGTGACACGATGATGTGAAGATTGTACAAGTACTGTAGCTCTGAGAATTTTATTTTTTTATCTGAGAAATGTGCCAAAGTGACTGAGAAACCCTTAACCCTACTGTAATAGGTCAGAAAATTCTTATTTTTTTAATCAAATAATGTATCTTTGTTTATCAATCTATGCCACTGATGCAAAGTGACAGGCAGAATAATTAACCTGTGTATCCACTTTTTCTCAGGTGGTGTCATGACATTTTTCAGAAGTAACTATAATACTATATGCAGCTTGGCTCAAAGGGAACTAAACTGTCTTTGTTAACCTTTATGAACCATGCACCCTTTTCAACATCCTAACAGAATTGCCACACTCTCTCTTCCCCAGACACATCCTCAAAAAACAACACAAAGATGTTCATAGCTGATAAATAATGATAAATAATGAAACATGACATAAGCGCCAGTTATGTAAACGTAACCCTCACTCCCAGGGGTGCGTGCACTACGGTTAGGTGATCCCTGCTCTACAACCGTACATTGTGACCAACTTTAAGGGGCTCTTCCTTGACCCAACAAAGTTGCATGGGAAAAATGTAAAGGGGACATACGATGAAAAAAAACATTTTTTATAATGCTTTATGTCAGTGGTCCCCAACCTTTTTTTCAGCACGACCAGTTTATAGTAGGCATTTTTTTTATTCACGGACCGGCTGTCAAGGTATGGCATATACAGTGGGTACGGATAGTATTCAGACAACCTTAAAATTTTCACTCTTTTTTAAATTGCAGCCATTTGCTAAAATAATTTAAGTTCATCAACCCCCCCCCCCCACCCCTCCATTAATGTACACACAGCACCCCATATTGACAGAAAAAAAAAAATTGAATTGTTGAGATTTTTGCAGATTTATTAAAAAAGAAAAACTGAAATATCACACACCCTTTTGAGCTCATACAGCCATGAGTTTTGGGGACTGTTTTTCACACCTGGATCTGGGGATCCTCTGCCATTCCTCCTTTCAGTTCCTCTCCAGTTCTGTCAGGTTGGATGGTGAACGTTGGTGGACAGCCATTGTCAGGTCTCTTCAGAGATGCTCAATTGGGTTTAAGTCAGGGCTCTGGCTGGGCCTTTCAAAAACTTCCGTACCCACTGTATATACAGCAAAAATAAATTACCTCGACCGGCTTAAACACAAATATTAAATGCATGAAAAATACAACTCACCATAACGCAAAACGGATAAAAGACGCTTTCTTTTTCTTTGAGGTTGTAGGCACTTCTTCTGCCTCCCCAGATGGCCTTTTTCCTTTTGAAAAGAAACTCTCTGAAGACGTTGTTTTTTTACTAATTTTTGCAATTCATTTTGTATACAAGCAATTAAGAAGTAAAATTTCCACAATACTGTATATTCCCGTTGACACGGTGGATGACTGGTTAGCACATCTGCCTCACAGTTCCGGGGTTCAAATCCCGGCCCCGCCTGTGTGGAGTTTGCATGTTCTCCCCGTGCCTGCGTGGATTTTCTCCAAGCACTCCGGTTTCCTCCCACATCCCAAAAACATACATGGTAGGTTGATTGAAGACTCTAAATTCTGAATGTGAGTGCGAATGTTTTTTTTATTTGGATGTGCCCTGCGACTGGCTGGCGACCAGTTCGGGGTGTACCCCGCCTCTCGCCCGAAGATAGCTGGAATATGCTCCAGCACGCCCGTGACCCTAGTGAGGATAAGCGGAACGGAAGATGATGTATATCCCCTTTAATTTGTGGACGAATGGCCTTATATGTCTCCAAATGGAGTTATACAGTATGTCTCCTTTTAGGTCGTTTTGTGCTACAAATGTCAAAAATACAGCCTTCTCGGCACAGGTAGTACTGGACGGAAATGAAAGGGGACCGACACAAACTGATGTTAACTGAGGATAATCCTGTGTAATCACTGGCCTGTCACTGCAGTCTTTGCTTTGTGCTCACAGGTGCTCTAGCTTCTCCATTCAAGATGAGGTTTTTGTCATGTTGGACATGTGTAATAACAAGCCTCATCCACCTCGTTTCCTTTTTTGAGACTTGGCCACAAAAAGCACAGATCCCCACAGCCTAACATGTTTGACTTTGGCCTTTTCACGAGTGCCAAGTGATGATTTTAGATGCGGCGGCGTACATTCACACCAGCTGTGTTTGTACACTGGTGGTTTTAGGGAGGGGTTCATACAGAGAGTAGTCTATCATTATGATATAATCCAAGCTCTGTTGAGGATTGAGGCAATTTAATCGAGGTGCTTTACAAGTCCAAATTCTCTTGTTTGCCTTCAACACAGAAAATACGTCCAGTATTGCGGATCCCTTTCAGTCCACTGTGATGTTCTACAGTCTCCGTTGCACCTGACTCCATATCCACCCATGCTCATGGATACTTTTCTAATTTACTAGTCATTCACTTTAATTCTTGTTTTTATTTAATGCAGCACTGGCTATGGGGAGTGCCTCCTGGACGAGCCCATAGGAAGGACGTATGAGCTGCCCACCCTCCTCCCTGGTCAAATCTATAATGCCAACAGACAGTGTGAACTCATGTTTGGACCCGGTTCCCAAATTTGCCCCTACATGGTAAGTGGGCTTGTACTTGAAAGCAAGTAGGGTAATGGAATTTGATCATGGATTTTAGAAACATAACAGAATTGCCGATAGGTGAGAATGTGAGTGCGAATGGTTGTTTGTTTATATGTGCACTGTGATTGGCTGGCAACCAGTTCAGGGTGTACCCCGCCTTTCGCCCGAAGATAGCTGGGATAGACTCCAGCATGCCTGCGACCCGAGTGAGGAAAAGGGGTTTGGAAAATTCATGGATAGATGTAATTGTGCTTTTAAATTTAATTTTCCAAAAAAATCTGTTGTACACTCCCTGGTGTTAGTGGCACCAGTGCTAATTAAAAGTCAGATTTTTGGACATTAGTTTTGCATCTGAGGACAACCAGAGGCTACTTCTAATCACATGAGAGCAAAACCTTTTAAAGGCACAGTTTGACTCTACTGCCTGTGATTTTTCATTAAGAGAATCTAATCATGGGTGAAATGCTTTTTGAGTTGTGTTGGAAACCTGGCAAATTAAACATGATTCATTGCTTGTGTGTGTTTTTTTTTTTTTTTTTAAATATAATTTCTTTCACCCAGAAACAATGTAAAAGGCTGTGGTGTACAAGTGCAGAGGGGGACCACAAAGGATGCCGCACACAACACATGCCGCTGGCTGATGGGACTGAATGTGGACATGGAATGGTGAGTGTAAAAAACAACAACAACAAATAAGGACGTTGTTTTTTAATGAGCATTTAAATTGGGTCCTGTGCGGTTAGACTTAATTGAGAATAAGTGTGTAATGTCACAAATCAGCAACTGAGATTAACATGGATGCTGCCATGGCCTCAGCTTTATCTAAACTAGACGCTGAGCCATTTTGGACGATTGTGCCAGTCTGACTTTGTGGTAACACTTTGGGGAAGAAGTCCAGCTCAGTGATGTTCCTGGCCATCACTTGCTAATTTAACCATATCCCCCTCTGGAAATTGCTTGAAAGTGTCTCTGGATCTTCAACCAGTCTAGCTGATAATGTCATGGGTGACGAAACTCAGCGCAGGTGGAAGTTGCAATGCAAATTAGCCACAATGTTACCTAACAGTGGGGCGGAAGTCGATAACGATTCGCTCACAGACACGTTTTCAGAACTAGGCAGATAACTAAAGATTTAAGATTGGTGGGCAGATATTCCCTGACCCAGCTATTGGTATACAAACCATTAAAAAGTAATTTTTTCTTAATATGTCCCGATCCTCGAAGGTAAAAAATGCACATTTGATCATGTTTCTGGATGAAAAATTCTATGTGAACCAGTCAGGTGACCACCCCTTGTTAGAAACCTGAGTCTTTTCCCCTCCATGTTGTCAGGAGGCCCCAACCCCCATTAGCCTTCATGTTCTCCTCACCCTGGGGTGCTATGCTAATTAGGGCTGAGACGGCGGGTCAGTTGCTGAGGTTACGTGCAAAAAAGAAGGAGGGAGAGGAGGAGGGAAGGTTGCAGAAAATGAGAGAAAGATTGAAAGAAAAAAAAGCGAGGGAAAGGTAAAGACTTTGAAAGGGGACGCCAGCCCGGCCATTCACAGTTGAGTCACCTTGTGGTGAACCCGTGACCCCCAAACCTTCTTTAAGCAGCGGCTGAGCGGGTCAGTGGTCAGGGCTGTGACAGAGCCTGCCGGCACCCCTCACAAAGGAGCTCACTCCTGCGGGAGGAGAGCCAGGAGGAGGCGCAATATGGAGTTTAGTATTCAGGACGTGCTTGAAAGAGGGAGGGAGGGAGCGAGGGAGGGGAGGATTCTCTTCCCTCCTTAACCTCCTACCCTCCCGGAATCTTTTTCCAACTCGACTCCACGCACTGTCTGCGTATCATGTCCGCCTTCTTCTTCGTCTTCAATGCATATCCTGCTCGAGGTTAACCGTTGATGGCTAACATCTTAATCCAACTACAACAACTGCACTAAAAAGTAATGGCCCTGCGGTGCACTGCTCTCATTGAAGAAACTTGACTTTAATCAAACCTCCTTGACCCAGCTTCCACCCAACTCAGTCCAATGGATGATTAAACTTCATTGGGACTGTCTAAACATTGATTGGGTTGAAACCGTGTGACATTTAGTACAATCACCTCGAGAACTGACTATTCACGCTGGTATCGTCATGCATCAACGCAATGACTGAAAGATTATTATGAATAAAATAAAACACAAATATCCAGTGGCCAAATAAATACCATTCAAAAAATCTGGTCGTTCAACCAGTTTTCAAGCTTTGATATAAAGTGCAAAAAATTCAAATAAATACAATAACAACGACGAAGTGCTTCAAGTAACATTCAAGTATGCTTACCATTTAACCAATAAAAGTGATCATAAATGCAGTGTTTCAGAGGTTAAGTATTAGGGACGCAAGTTTGTCAGCTTGTTCTGAAGGCCCAGGTTTACGCAACTGTGGTCTCTCAGTCTGAACACTTGGGGCACCATATAAAAGGAATACGTAGATTAGAAATGTAGATCAGAGACGAAGAAGAAATAGGAACTGACTAGTGGGAATGGGAACTCATGATTTAGTCGAAGATATTTTGTAAGTGATAGCGGGTTTGCTATAATCACGATAAATAGGATTAATTAAATAGTAAATGTTCCTTCCAGTGTTTCTGATATGATCCACTGCGATAATATTTTTGGGCCTACGAGTGGCAGCTGTGCCCCCCCTTCTTTCATATTCAGGGGATTTCCACACGTGGCATGGATGAGCTAATTATCATTTGGCCCGCAAAGGTCACTTTGACCACATGTTTTTGGCCAGGATTCAGGAATTTACACGCGCTTGCTATGACAAACTCTCACATGTGGCTAAAAAGTAGGGTGGGGGCGACAATAAAAATATGACATTTTGAAAGGTCAAATATAGATGGTGTTTTTATCAGAGAGCAGACAATGAATGAATCGCTTGTAGTGCCAGGCACAACTATTAAGTGGCAGAAAATACAATGAACCTATATATCACAAAGCTATATATAATAGCTTTGTGATCAACTCAACAGGCCCAGATTTCAAACTAAGTGAAATCTGGGCCTGCCCAATACAAAAGTATTGGGCGTGAATGGAAAGAAGAGATTTAAACTGGCGGGTGTTCACGTCTTTTCTTTGTCTTCCTACAACAAGTCGTGAGGTTCAGGTCTAAGGCGGTGCGGGGACATGGGTCATGCTTTTGGCTCGGAGGTGTCTGTGTGGACTTGAAGGGGACTAGAGGGCCAGGAAGATTACAGTCGTAGCCTCTATGGTGCTGATTTACTAAGAAACCAAATATTGGGTGCTAAATTGCATGTTCACTCAGATTTCGCGCACTGTTGGTAGACGTGTTGCCCGTGATTGCAATCTTTTACCGAGATCCCAAATAGCTCTTTTGGTAGTAATAGTTTTCACCATATAAAAAAACATGCTGCCGTTCTGTCGAATCATGCTCTAAGGCTTCAGTAAACATTGGTTTGTGCATGTGAAAAAATGTTGACATCGGCGACCAATTATGTTGACAACGGCAAGCGCGGGAGGCAAAACGCTGGTCACGATACACAATCCCATTGGTCGACGTCAAGGTGTGCTGTCAGAGAGTTGTCATCGATATGTCATACTACACGGAAGATCCACCCATCCATACATCCATTTTCTGTACCGCTTATCATCACTAGGGTCACGGGCGTGCTGGAGCCTATCCCAGCTATCTTCGGGTGAGAGGTGGGGTACACCCTGAGCCGGTCGCCAGCCAGTTACAGGGCACATACAAACAAACAACCATTCGAACTCACATTCACACCTACGAGCAATTTAGAGTCTTCAATCAACTTACCATGCATGTTTTGGGGATGTGGGAGGAAACCGGAGTACCCGGAGAAAACCCACGCAGACACGAGGAGAACATACAAACTCCACACAGGCGGGGCCGGGATTTGAACCCCGGTCCTCAGAACTGTAAGGCAGATGTGCTAACCAGTCGTCCACCGTGCCGCCTACACAGAAGATATTCCAAAAAATCAAACATGCTAAACTTTTCATTTTGATGTCGGAGGACTATCGTAGGGCCAAATTGTTGATTGACAAATAGAACGACAAATAGAACGACAAATGTCGTTCCCGACAAAAGATTTCAGGCTGCGATAGCTAGTCGGGCCAATATAAAATCCTGTAGTCTGATATAGGCACAAGTAGATCAGCTTCCAAATCAGAGCAATCAATTTTGTGTCCGTTTTTGCACACACAAATGTTTAGTAAATCATGTGTCGAGAAGCCTGTGGTGGGGATTGAAGGCAGCAGGTAAAAGCTTCACAAGCACAACTCTAGCCCTTGAAGAACTTAATTTTTTGGCCAAAGCCTTCTCAGCTCAACTGTTACATTGTCAACCTCAGTTGTTTGTAATGTCGGGTTCGAAACAACCCGCGTCGGGTAATTGGGGTACCGAGCTGCGGCATGTATTCCATCGACGGATAGTGCAAAGAAATACATTGTTTGTATACAGTTTAGTTGAAATGGGGCACTCTGTCTCCCCTACCCCTCTCTCTCCCTCATCAAGCCCCCCCTCATAGGGTGCTGCAATGAGTAATGCGGTCACATGACCTCTTGGTGTCGTGTCTGTCATCTGGCTCAGTGGGCCGTGCATTAATGAGGGCATCCCATCACTTGTTGCCTATAAATACCGCCACCACCCTCCCTCTATTAAGCCCCACACCCCAACCCTCCTCTATCTTCTCTTCGTCTTCACAGCCCCCTTCAAAAGGATACGGCCTGTGCGTCCTTTTTGATCTTGTTTTTTGGGTTTTTTTGCGTGTACGTGCATGCGGTGGTCCTCTTTACATATGAGTGTGTGTGTGTGTGTGTGAATGTGTGAATGTGTGGAGTTAAAGGGCCAGCAAGCATGCTCAATAGTGGCCTGTCAAGCCAAAGCCAGGGTCTGCTCAGCCCCTGCATCCACATGACGGCCCTTTTGAAGGTCCCGCACAGTGGTGGCGGAGGCAGACAGTGGCACTTGATATACGAGTCATGTTTGTCATCCGAAAGGCCCTTGAATAGCTCAAGCTAGACTGTTGTAATGTTTCCATTTATCCGTCGTATAGCACTCCCAGAGCCTCTTGATGGGTGCTGAATTGGGTGACGACTAAAACGGGGAGTTGTTGTATATTTCCAGAGCATTCCGCCGGGGGGAAGAATGACAACCTGCTTTTGTTTGACCAATTAGAGTGAGACAGCCGTCTTGACGAGCGAAGCCAAGCCAGAGTGAACTCTGTTGGCGTAAGAAGCAGCGAGTGGTCCGAGCCTCCTGGCAGCATGACACACTGTGGTGGAACGGCGTGTGTGTTCTGTAAATTGGAATTGAGGCGCTGCTATCAGTTTCTCTCTGAATAGGATGTTTCTTTTACGACCAATAACCAGTCTTGTGAGTATTTATGGTTTTGAAATCATAACACTGGGTTTATAAAAAAATTGTAAGTTGTCTATGTTTTTTTTTTTAAACTGGTTAAGGACAAATTTGCACCGCTGAATCCGAAAGTGACATCCGCACTAAAAGTTGAGCGCATGAGCTCCACCAGCTCCTTTAGTGACATACAGTACTAATGTACATCAGTCAGACTCCTATCCGTGCTGGTCAATGTGTCGCTAACGAACCGGTGGAAATCTTCCAGTTGCTTCCTCTCTGCTCGTTCCTCTGCCATTCTATCATCCTCCATTTGGACCAGGCTGTGGTATTCCACACTCGGGTCATCTGCATGTTGTCCTGGGAGCGCCATGAGCTGTGCAGTTTCTTCAACGTGTCGGGTGTTAGTCAAAAGCGGTGTGTCTCACTGGCGATGACATATATCTGTACGGAAGTTAATTTCAGATTTAAAGTGTCGTAACCTTTCCAAATGGATTCCTATGGCATCCTCAAGTCTCAGGAAAACTCCATGTTCCATGAGGATGTACTTAGGAGTGAGCTTCTTATGTCCTTAAGAACATGAAAAAAGAGATGCCTGTGCATTGCAAACTACCTTTGTATTACGTCAACATCATATAAGTTAAGACTGTTGATTTTACATTGTACTCTAAGCAGTAACTAACTTATTTTTACATTTTTATGACAGTTGGGAAAGACACCTGTAGCTGCGACATGAGCAGCCGACGCATTAAGACCTCGTTGCTGGTCGTTAACATTACCAATGACTGTTTAAACGTTACTACTAAAAGCCATAACTTACTTTTACACTTGGATGGCCGTTAATAATGTTAAAATGTCCTCGGTTCACAACTGAGTTAGTACTTCCAAGCTCAGGAAATGGGAGCAAAAACAGCTAAATGGATTCAAAAACGTAGAATTTGAGATCGGTTTTCCTGCATTTTCAGGCTCCAGAACGTTTCATTTAAACACCATTGTTTTTCAGTTAAAAGAGTGCCAATATCTAAAACCACAAAAGGTTCTCTCAGCTGATGATTGCTATCTGCTGCGCTTTCTCATCCTTCCATTACAGTGCAAGGAGGAGATGTCTAACGTGGACAATTTATGCACCAAATGCCTGCAAAATAAGTATAAAGCCTTTCTTTATCATGTCACACCTTAAGGTAAATCTTTTAGCAGTGCAATAAAGCAGAACGCCTTATTGAAAATCTACAGTGGTCGTCCGTGTCTTGACAAGTGACTCCAGATGCTTTTTTTCCTCTGTTGTCAACGTGGATTGTTAGTCACACAAGGCTTTTTGGTTGTGGGGCGTACAAGTTGCAAATCCCTCCGTGCTCCCGTTCTGAACTCAGAACGCCACGAGATAAAGACGGTGCGACATGAAAGGCGATGCCTTGTCGCAAAGGGCCAAATGAAAGAGTGGAGGGCTTTTCAAATCAATCGCCCACCTTCTCATTCCTTCGGTGATGTATGGCTGAGGTGCACAAATGGGCTGCTCTGTGCAACAGTTTCCTGTCAATTACAGGGCGCGAGCGTCCAAAGCAGTCAGCCGAGGAGCTCCGTGCAGCTGCTGCCGTCCTCAGACACCATTCCCGATGTCCTTGATTTAGCCTCCACTCCTGTGGCCGCACAGGTTACTTGGTTCGACTTCATTCAGTCTATTTACAGTGAGAGCAAAGGCGGCATGCATGCGTTTCACAGCTGCATACAAGCATACCCATAATCGGGCCAAATTTTATCTTTTTTTTTCCCCCTCATCCGATCAAAGTCACCAATGGCCCGATTATTGGATGTCTCTTGGAGTTTATCCTGTGGTGTGGGGTGTGTCAAGAGAGATTTTTATTCCCTGATCAATCGTAAATGTTAAACTGTTCAGTATTTATGATCGCAAATCCTTGTGTGGGACTTGGGCCGGGCCACGGGCGCGGTGATTGTGATGTGAAACCTGAACAATAGGCAATTAGAAAGTGACCTGAAGCTCGCTTAATTAATCAACAATCAATCAATGAATATTTTATTTATATAGAACGCGAGGTATCTTCTACAGTCAACCCCTGCCTATTTGTGGTTTGCTTTTCACAAAGTCACCTATTTTTTCATTATTTTTATGGAATTTATCCTCAGCTATTTGCTGGAAACTCCTCTTTTCATAATTTTCACACTATAGCTATAATGCTGGTGCCAAAGCCCTGTTTAATAGGAAAGTATTAATTGGTGTCAAGGAAGTATGTTGGAGTAATACATCTCGACTGAGACACTAACATCTTTGTATGTCATGGAGAAGCTAATTTAAGCCTGGGTTATGTGTGGAAGTTACAAAAGTCTTTGTCGCATTTGCATCTGCATGGGCAGTTCCGTTGCATTTCTTCAATTGTTATTTACTTGTATTTTTTTTATGGTAATTGTTGAAAGAAGAGTTTCTGTTAGTGTTTTGAGATAATAGTTTTTGGTATATTTATGGTGTTATTAATATTGGTTTAGTATATAGTAACATATTTTCATTATTATTATTTGTGGCAGGGATCGTTCCAGATCCCTCGCTAATAACGGAGGTTTACTCTATGCTATACACATTGCTGTGAACAGTAGTGGAGTGAGGACTTCACACATAGATGTACAACTGGTTGGGTTGAGTGTTTTTATAATGCCTCCGACAAGTCACATGCCACAATAAATAAAAGCTTTCCACAGCAATCAAGTTATCCGATTAGCTAACAGTTTGCCAAGCGTCTCTACTTTTTATTCTGCTACTACTCTCACTTATTCTTTGTATTTTCTGGAAGTCTGGATGCCCTCTGGCACCATGCTCCTTCTCATAGTTATGTGTGTGGTTGTCAATTTGAGTACACTATGAGAGCAGTAAGCACACACGTCTAGTTTTTGTTCAAGTGTAGGGTCTCTCACATTTTGAAAATCGGTTAAGATGTTAAAAATCTGTATGTGTGTACCAGACTTTACACAGGGCATGCTTAAAGGGCCAGCCGTGTGGTGGATGTGTGCACGTGTTGTTGGCCAGTCAATGTGTGTTTTCCTAATTTGAAACATACTCTCGTCACAGCTGGACAGGCTCCTCTCACAAGACCTTCAAACGTCTCACCGCATTCCCAAGTTTTGACATCCTTTCTAGGAAAAGTCAACTCGATACACGCCTTTCACCTCAGCATTCCCCCTCTACTGATAGCTAATTGGAATTGAGTGTGCCCACATCCTCCCCCATGAGAAGCCACCGGGGGTCCAATCAATCACTTTCGCTGAACACACAATGCAGTCTTTATGAAAACTTGGTGCAGCATCACCGGCTTATCAAGGCTAAATACTGACAACTACAGTAAATTTGATCCTCTGAAGTCAAATTCCCCAGAGTAGTATTGAAGCCCAAATTTCATGGAAGTCTGAGTTCTGCCACCCTGCATGATGTCACAACGAGACCTCGGTTTAGCAAATATGAAAGATAGGGCAGGGGGGAAAAAATTCAAATAACTTACCAAATCGACATCAAAAGTAGGTGAACACAAAATGTCTGTCTCGAAGCTCCCCCGCCAAAAATAAGTTCTGCCCAGAATGATGTTTACGCCATGTTTCACACTGACATTTATTGCAAATGGACGCAGTGTTGGGCCAACAATAAACTTTGCCAAAAATGACAAAGGAGCGTTTGTAAGTGATTTTTAATGTACATATTACAGCATGCAAAGTATGAGTGAGCTGAATGGTAGTCCAATGGTAATCGCTAGCACGCTAATTCTAATGCTCGCAATTGCTAACCATTTAGCATTAGCATTTTGCTGTCTCAAATTCTGTACACCAAATTTATACCATACACTCATTACCAACATATGCAGTTTAAGGGTTGAAGTCCATCCCTCATAAATGAGAATAAAATGTATGCGTATTCCAAGTGTGGGAAACACACAAACAAGCCAAGCGGAGAGGGGCCAGATTGTGTTTGTGTGCAGGTCGTTCGCCTCTCGTGATAACTGTGGATTTACAGTATATTGGAGATTAGCCGTCGCCCCGGAGATTACTTTGCATCAGAGCCTCCCGTGGGCTCTTCCCGCCCCTCCCATATTAATCACGGAAGCAACTCTCATCCAAAGCCAAGAATTGATTGTATTACAGTGTGTTGGGAGGCCGGCCAGTGGAAATTATATCGGCCACAGTAGATTTCTCATCTGGAAGGAGTAACGGCTAGGAACTTGAGTTTCTCGTCTTATCACAACTTTTGGGATTCCTTATCATGGTGCTGCTGGATGGCGGGCTCTGTGTGCAGACAGACGGCATCATGTCCCGCGTTCGTCCAGTGAACAGAACCCGTCACATATGCTACTTAGCAAAAGAATGGGGTTCGGTTACGCACAAAAGAGAGCTGTTATTACTTCTTGCTATAGGTGGGCTCACATGCTTGATAGCAAACACATTGGTTCTTTAGTCCCTCTTGGTGCTCTGTTGGGAATAGGCTTGCAAAATTTTCAAAGTTGGAAACTTTCTAAGGGAATTAATGGGAATTTATGTCAATTGACTGGAATAAACCAGTAATTTATACAATTGAGTCGCTCTTCACTAATTTACTGCTGTGGATGTTTGTATTCGTCAACTGGAATCTGAATGTTTACTCCCACCAACGAAAAGAACTGGTCGCCAGCCAATCACAGGGCACATATGAAGTAAACAAAGAACCGTTTGCACTCACATTCACACCTACTGGCCATTTAGAGTCTTCAATTAACCTAACATACATGTTTTTGGGATGTTGGAGGAAACCGGAGTACCCGGAGAAAACCTACACAGGCTTAGTGAGAACATGCAAACTCCAACACATGCAAGGCCACATTTGAACACGGGTCCTCAGAACTGTGAGGCAGATGTGTTAACCAGTCGCCCACCATGCCGCCCCTCAGTTTAATGTGTAAATAAATGATTTTGCCATCAAAAGCCCTTTTTCAGTCTTGTTTTTGTTGTTTTATAGTTTAAGGTGTCACAAAAGCAAGCATTGGTAAGAGACAGGTGTTTTTGGTAGAACCAACCCATGTTCCACTGATGATTACAAAAGAACAGAAAAAAACTAGAAATTTTTTTTTTTGGGTTGGTGAAAGAAGAGCGTCAACTCTTTCTATGGTACGTTCGGTGCTTATATTGTCACAGAACACAGTATTATGTGGGTCATCAGTCAAAATGCTCTAAAACGGCTGGAAATGAATTAGATAATAGGAAATTTAAATGGAGGTGGGGAAACTAGTTAAGCATAATCTTGACTAAAACAACTAGATTTAATGCAAGTACAGTTGAATAAGTACAGCCCAATACCTGAAAGGGTTTACCAAAACTGCAGAGGCTAGATTTGCACATCCATTTTCTACACCGCTTATCCTCACTAGGATTGCGGGTATGCTGGAGCCTATCCCAGCTAACTGCGGGCGGGAGGCGGGAGATTTGAACATTTTAAGGACAGATACTTTTTCATTTAACATGATAAGTGAGATTTATTTTTGGATGGGAGTATGCATTTCTATTATTTTTTGAAAGAGTTGGGGTTCTTACTGAAAAATATCCACCCCTTTGCAGCCCAATTGGGGACCTTTTCCATTCACAATCCAGGCAGGTAGCTTCCTTAGTATGTTCTTCTTCTCTGTCTCACCCTCTTAATGTTTCGGAGGGGACCTTTTATGGAAAATTGAGCTTGTATAGAAGTAATTGGGTCTCTAGAGTTCCTGCCCACCCATCAAGTGTGAAATTAAACAATTAACTAAATCTTATGTTATCTGCCTAATCCTGAAACTGTTTTTGTGAGTGAGCCGTTATCCATTTACACCCCACTGTTATGTAACGGCCAGGCTAACAACATAATACCCCCTGTCTGGCCAATAATAATGGCTAATATCTGATTAAATTCCAGTGGAAGTCCACTGTATATTTTAGTTTAGGCTGACATCATCATTTCTGTATGTGTGTGTCCTCCCTTTAAATAGTTACAGGAATTGGATACATTCCCCAAGGGCAAACAGGGATTTAGGGTTTCTTTTCAAACATAGTTTGATGTAAACAGAGGATTTTGAAGTCAAAGAGGATCACCTCTCCCAGGTGTACATGTACTATATCTCAATGCCGCTGTCTCTTAACAGAATATGCACGTCTTTTTGTGATTATATCCTTGCAGTACTGCAGGCACGGTATGTGTGTCAACAAGGAACTGCACTTACAGTCTGTCCATGGGGAATGGGGTGCCTGGGGGCCCTACAGCGTTTGCTCCAGGTCCTGCGGCGGAGGGACACGGAGCACCACCAGAGACTGCAACAAGCCAGAGTAAGAACTTGTAAAGACTCTAACATTGTTAGACCATGACTGGAAGTTCTAGCCGTATGAAACAGGAGTGGAATCAAAACTCTAATGTTGGTTGAGACAAACAGACAAGATCAGTACAAGGGCTTTCTGTCATCTTTTGTTCCTGGGTTTCACTCTAGGCCTAGGAATGGCGGTAAGTTTTGCGTGGGACGACGGATGAAGTTCCGCTCCTGCAACACTGAGCCCTGTCCGCGAGGACGGAAAGACTTTCGAGAAGATCAGTGCTCTCAGTTCGACGGCAAGCACTTCAACATCAACGGTCTACCTCCAACTGTCCGCTGGGTCCCCAAATACAGCGGCAGTAAGTCAACGTGTTATTCGGAAGACTTTTAGGACCTTCTTACAGCCTGATTGTGGTCGTCTTTCAAATTTGGGGATGCATTTGTATGTTTTCTGAGTCCAAAAGACAAGTCTGAATTCTTGGGCGTTAACCTTTGGCTTGTTAAGGTAGTATATCTGTTTTGTATGCACAATAATCTCTATAGATATCTCAGATGTTCTTATTCGTGTCTCAAGTCAACCATTGTGGACTTGAGCCACTTCAATGTACGGTAGATGGTTAAGGTTGGTTAAGATCCAAGACTGTGAAAGCTTGTCTTTCTAAAGCTACAACATTGAACAAGTTCTTGGTTACATATTCTGGTCATTTTTTCATATAAATTAAAGTATCACTCAAAAGTGAAGAGTAAACCCCTCACGTTTGATATATTCTATTACTGTATGTCTTTTAATGAGACAAGACTGAAGAAATTACACTTTCCTACAATCTAAAGTAGTCCGCGTAGAGCTTGTTTAAGTGACTCATTAGGTCTCAGATGTAAATGGGAGCAGGTGTGTTAAATTTAGTGTTATGATTCTCAAACTCTCTCGTACTGGTCACTGTAAGTTCAATATGGCACCTCATGGCAACAGCAATGAGGATCCGAAAAAAAAAAAATGGTTGCGCTACGGAAAGATGCATTTGGCTACAAGAAGATTGCATACCGATTCTTTTCAACCCACAAAACCGGGAACTTTCTCGTACCTGTTAGCCGAGGTTCCATGTGTGCCAAGCACTAAAGATACCATACAGCTGATGTAAACCATGGGCGGGTCCCTTGTTGGTAGAGAAGTTTTTCCATCTTTTTAACTTTTGAACCTAACCTGCTTCTCTGCAGTGTCCACTTTGCTGCATTTTAGTTGCTGCACTCCGTCTCCTCTCTAATAAACTGTCTCCTATTGAAAGTAATGCTTTTTTTCTGTTTAGTACAATTGAACGATCGCTGCAAGCTCTTCTGCCGTGTTGCCGGGACGACGGCGTATTACCAGCTGAAGGACCGCGTCATTGACGGCACGCCGTGTGGCACGGACACCTACGACATCTGCGTTCAAGGCCTCTGCAGGGTCCGTCGGTTTGCTCGCCCAACCCCTGTTCGCAATATCAATATGCTGTAAGACTAGTCAGTATCAGCACAATACAAACTTTTCGTCTCCAGCAAGCAGGCTGCGATCACGTCCTGAACTCAAAGGCCAGGAATGACAAGTGTGGCGTGTGTGGGGGAGATAACTCCTCATGCAAAACCCAGGCAGGGACGTTCAATGATGCTCAGTACGGTAAGTCCCGTTCCTCAATGTCCCTGACAGTTGTTGCATCTTACAACGAGGCACTCTAAATCTGCCACACCACCACGAAGCCCTAGTCCACATGCTCCCCCCCCTCCTCCCTTCCTCCTTTCTCTGCATGATGTGCATGCACTCAGGGCCAACAATGAGGCACTCTAAAACAGCAATGCCAGTGGACTAGCCGATGGGAAAACTATTTTAGGGGTGTAGGCCTAGCTAGGAAGCTAACGGCACTTCGCAATTGTGCCGGATAACCGCTGATGAGAACAAAGATGGTGAAGTTCTTAAATAGTGGAGGAGGGGTAACTCATGCCCAAGCCCAAGTTGTCATTCGGCACCGTTTTTTAAAATACTTTTTAATGCTATATCTCCACGACTGAGTACTGCATTATTTTTCATCTTTGCACAATTTTCAGCAATTATCTTCAAACGTTTTTGGAATGTGGGAGGAAGTCGGCATACCCGGAGAAAACCAACACACGCACAGAGAGAATTCCACACAGAAAGGCTTGAGCTGAAATTTGAAACATCCATTTGAATGTAAAAAAAAAAAATCCAAGTGGAAAATGGAATGGAAATGTACTTCTGACTTCATTTCATTCTTATTTAGTGGAAGTTTCCCAAATGTTTTAAGGTGAAGACCCAGCATAGGCCTACATCCAATCTTACAGGGTTCGTACTTGGCTCATGCCCTCGATTGAGTAGTTTTTCGTATCTCCTTTGACAAACAAGCACACACATGGCAATGAAAGCCATCTTGACTGAGCTAACGGCGTACTGATGTCATGTCTGTTGTCGTTTAAATGCTTTCAGAGATTGTTCAGAAAGATTTGTCGGGCCTCAGCCAAATTTAGGGACCGATCATTGTCTAAAGCTGTCAAATGTTCGTTTGACAGTCCTGACCTCACCATTTTTAAACAAACCGATGTGATGCGGAGGTTCATGTAGGGACAAATTCTGATTGTGTCCAATCTAAGCTTCATCAGGTTTGTTCTTCTTTTCTTTCTTCTTTTGTGTTTAGTAGGGCGTGCATGGTTTTGTATCTCTGTACCCAAGAATACAATGTGCTGATGGGTCTGGATTTGATGTTTGTATGAGAGTGTGAATGGTTTTTTGACTGTATGTGCCCTGTAATTGGCTGGCGGCCAGTCCAGGATGTATCCCATCTCTCGCTTAAAGTCAACTGGGATCAGCTCCAGCTCACCCGCAACCTTAATGAGGACAAGAGGTATAGAAAATGGATGTCTGGTGCATTGAGGACTTAATAATCATTGTCATTAAGTCTAATAAAAATTCTGCATGGGAAGCTCCAGGGATAAATACGTAAAGAGGTGCTCATTTGTTTTGTTAAGGGCATGACTTGTGTGGATGATAGCTGGATGATATGCAAACCAAGTGCTGCCCCCCTGTGGCTGGAGGTGTTAGGGAAGGCACGCCAACACTTTTTCCCCTCTGCTCTCATTTTGGAACGGAATGCAAAACAGTAGGCACCATGGTGGACTAGTATGTGACTCACAGTCAAGAGGTTCTGGGTACAAAACTCAGCATGGGCCCTCCCTTGGATTTCTGCTCCTGCAACCGGCAATTAACTCTAATTTTTTTATGTGATACTTATCTTAAGAATTTCGTTTCATCCGCCAAATTATAATAATGGATATTAAATTACGGAAATATGCAATCAAGTTTTATTTTTATCCATATACAGTGCTTATACAGCGCCTATCCTAGTTGACTTAGGGTGAAAGGCCGGGTGCACCCAGGGCTGATCGTCAAGCAGTCGCTTAGACAAACAACCATTCACAGTCATATTTATGGTCTTTAATGACCCAAACATAAACCTTTTTGGCGTGTGGGGGGAAGCCAAAGTACTTCTGGAAAACCTTCGCAAGTACAGGGGGAATATGCAAAATATCTGATTTTAACCCAGAGCCTCTCGAATATGAGGCCGACATGCTAACGACCCATGCCCCCTGTATTTTTATATTTTATTTGTGTGATCCATATGTCTAAAAATTATTCCCCCTTCATGCGACGTATCACAACTGACTTTCTTCCAAAATACAGTATCACATAATCGATCTATTGTGATTATCTGTATAAAATATTGTGATATCTTATCCTATTCCGACCCATATCAAACAAGTGGATTATAAGAACATCCATCCATCCATTTTCTGAGCCGCTTCTCGTCACTAGGGTCGCGGGCGTGCTGGAGCCTATCCCATCTATCATCGGGCAGGAGGCGGGGTACACCCTGAACTGGTTGCCAGCCAATCCCAGGGCACATACAAACAAACAACCATTCGCACTCACATTCACACCTACGGGTAATTTAGAGTTGTCAATTAACCTACCATGCATGTTTTTGGGATGTGGGAGGAAAGCGGAGTGCCCGGAGAAAACCCACGCAGGCACGGGGAGAACATGCAAACTCCACACAGGCGGGGCCGGGGATTGAACCCCGATCCTCAGAACTGTGAGGCTGACGCTCTAACCAGTCGTCCACCATGCCGCCATTATAAGAACATTTATATATTTTTATTTTACAATTTATTTACACTATACTTTTGCTTGTCAATGGTGTCCTTTTTGGGTTATTCCTTCTGTCGTGCCCGCTTGTTCTCCTTGTTAGTTTATGGCAGGACAACAGGCTCAGTGTGGTAATTACAGGCCAAAAGTAGGTCCACGGAATAATTACATGCCATTTCACGACCGGGCCTCTGAGACTTGAACGAGCCTTCCTGCAGGTTATTTGAGATAAGTAGTTTTTTGGGGGGGTATTTTTTCAAGTGTGCAAGTCCCCAGTGGTTGAGAGCAGACATCCCTTTTGGAGCATGGTGAAACTATTAAAAATCATCAAAATGCATCTGATCTCTTCATGCTTTCTGTCTGTTTTTTCTCTTCAGGCTACAACACAGTGGTCCGCATCCCAGCTGGTGCTACCAACGTTGATATTAAGCAGGTCAGCTACTCCGGAAAGCCAGAAGATGACAACTACCTCGGTGAGTCAGAGCGGGGATGAGGTTTTTGAGCAATATCAAGTTTTCTTGGAAGCACCGATCCAAAATTGAAGCTGGCGGCTCGCTTAACAATTTATTAGGAGCAGAGCTGAATAAAATACAGAAAACAGTCGGGAACGTCACGCTTGTAATAAATCCTCCTTTATGGGGATGATGAAGTCCAGTTGTCGCGGAAGAAGGGAAATTCGGGCCACAAGGAAAAGTCATTCATTTCAAAGTTGTATTGGCAAAAGTTGTAAGGGTTTTAAAGCTATATTAGAGTTTTAATATTAAAAAGGTCATAGTTTTAAGCAGAAAATGGTATACAAGTTGGAGAATAAAGTGGTAATTCAACAAGAAAATGTGTATTTTCAACAGATGTTAAACAGAGGTACTTAACAGGGGTGTCAAACAAATTTTTGTCGTGGGCCATATCATAGTTATGGTTTCCCTCTCAGGGCCTTTATGACTGTGAAACAAAATGTTGGATAACTACTTTTGAAATCAGAAGCCAGTTAAAAACAGTTTGCTCACCTATATTTTATTTATTTTAAAAGGTTGGGTAACAAAAAAATGCTTAGAATATCTCAATGTTATCAAAAGTGAAGACAATTTGCAATTTTGGTATTTTAGCAAGAAACATGAAGTCGACGCACATGATTGGCTCTTGCGGGCCACATAAGATGATGTGGCAGACGGGATCTGGCCCCCGGGCAGTGAGTTTGACACCCCGTGATTTAGAAGGCCAAGATCACCAGAATCCTTGTGGTTCTTTTTCCGGAACAACACAAATGCGTGCACAAACACTTCAAAGTTGTGATATTGATGATTATCAGGTCTTTAATGCACCAATAGATGAGGTAATCCAAAACAATCCATCTCTGATAGTTGTTCAATGTTCAGTTTGTTTGGATTTTAAATGAATTCTCCCCATAGCAGATAATGACACATAAATTAATCCGTCTCAAATTCAATCTGTTGCTATCATGAAACAATCTTTATTAATTGAACAGGCCAATTTTTATTTTTAACATTATTTACTGTCATAAAAGTATATAAGTTAACTAACCACTTATAATATTGAAATTATACTGTTCTCCAAAGACTACCGCTATACACATAAACTCCAAAATATTCCCTATTTTTTAATAACCATATCTCTCAACACAACTTGGATTTAACGCAAAGTTTTGGGGAAAATGAAGCCTTAAATGTTCAACTAAATTCAGAGCCCAAACCATGGTCATGCGTGACTAAGCAAATTGTGTAACTCTTCACCACAGTGAATGTTAAATAATAATTTGGTCAGACCGACATATTGTAATCTCCCTTTATTTTTTAACCATAGGGACCGAGGCCTGCTCAAGATGAATTGGCGTCACCCTAAAAATGTAAATAATTCTCTATTGTGATAGTTTAAAATTTTAATTTACCACAAACTGTGGTCCCAAAAACATTTGACAATTTTAAATTGATCTAACAACATTCCCCTTAAAAGTAAATTGTTCACAGATTATTTGAGTTTGCAAAAATGCACTGGAATTGTGCATGTACAGTAAACCACTGCATATTTGCGGTTTCACGTTCGCATATTGACATATTTGCTGATTTTCTTTTGGAACCTACCCTCTGTTATCTACTGAAAACCTCACTTATTCTCTGTTTTTGTGCTCAAGCCAAAACAATGAAAGTGTTGCTTTGCCGCATCATGGGAAGTAGGAACTATGGTTAAAGTGAGTTTAGGAGCTTCATTTAGACAAGTTGGCCAAATTCACAGCATGGGTCAGTCCCTATCCCTCATGGAAAGTGGGGGTTCACTGAACATGCTCATGTGTTGAAAGACTCTCTGTAACTTCCCCTAACAACTCAGGTTAAATTTAGCTCCTCCCTGACATACAAACCCTATGGCCAAGATGTATCACTTCAACATACTTCCTTGAGACCAATTTCTATTTAGACAGGGCTTTGGCATTTCAGAAAGAGCACAAAAACAGTCAATAGGTGACTTTTTCGCCAGGGAAAGGTTCTACAGAATATGAATATGTGAATAATTAATTATTGTCAATTTTTTAAATTCAGGCAATACTTATAAAACACCACTAGGTGACAGTATAATTTTTCAAACACCTTCCAGTTCCTAGGCGTTGTCAACAAACGAATAATTTTACTTTTTAGTCAAAATCAGTTAGGATTGTTAAAGTGAAACTTAAAACATAACCTGGAGGGTTAATAACGGTTTTATATGTACACATTATTTTACTCTATGGAAAAAAAGTTGAAATTACAAAAGCTGTGTTCGACTTTGGAGCTTTCACTGTCTAGTTAGTACTCAACCAGTTGGAGAGAGAGGATGATGTTTTAATGGTCTTATTTGTCCACTTTTAGTTACAGCTGGGACTGCCTCTTGAACAAGTAGGCAAGTACGTTTACATTAGATCCCTCTCAGTTAGTTAGGTCAGTGCCATTACGCCCTGGGCCCCCTCCACAAAAACGTCCTGTTGTGGTGACCCACGCAGTCGAGGAGGAAAGCTGTTAGTGAAGGAGATATAAAAAGGTACTCGAGAAGTGTCTTTTGCGCTTAGTGTATGTGGCGGAAAGATGGGCAGGGAACAGTGTCGGCTGGTCAAGGCAACGAGGGCCATCGCTTGGGAAAGCAAATGGAGTGTCAGCCGCCCTGGAGAAAGATAAATGAGGCAGCGCTAGGTGCTAATTAGATGCATGTGGGTGAAAGCGGATAGCTCGGCACGGAGGCGGGCAAGAAAATGAAAACGTTTTAGTTCAAGTGAGGTTCAGGACTTTCTCCAGTCAGTCAGAAAACACATGTGGCTGAAAAAAAACATATGGTGGTTGTTTGCAACGCCGTGTCACATTTGTCCCTCCAGGTGATTCCATAAGCACAACATGGCTGGATTTACACTGCGGGCCCAAATGTCCAATTCCAATTTAATGCTGATATTTGATTTTGTTTATAAATTAATGGCTGTGTGTTGAGTTGTTTTGAGGGGACAGTAAATGTATTTGTTATACAAGCTGTACACTGCCTATTTTACATTGGAGCAAAGTATCATTTCTTCAGTGTTGTCCCTTGAAAATAAAAAAATATGATAAAATAACATTTATGTGGGCAATGACAGTGAGACCTGCAAGGGCGTGATTGGGAGGAACGGCCCCCCGATCAGAACCCGAGTGGTGTTCTGTTATTGGACTTCTGTGCTCACCACGGATTGTCCATAACGAACACCATGTTCAAGCATAAGGGTGTCCACACGTGCACTTGGCACCAGGACACCATAGGTCGCTGTTCGATGATCGACTTTGTGGTCGTGTCATCGGACTTGCGGCCGCATGTCTTGGACACTCGGGTGAAGAGAGCGGCGGAGCTGTCAACTGATCACCACCTGGTGGTGAGTTGGCTCTGATGGTGGGGGAAGATGCCAGTCCGATGTGGCAGGCCCAAATGTATTGTGAGGGTCTGCTAGGAACGTCTGGCAGAATCCCCTGTCAGAAGGAGTTTGAACTCCCACCTCCGGCAGACATTGAGTCCGAGTGGACCGTGTTCTGCGCCTCTATTGCCGAGGCGGCCGACCTAAGTTGTGGCTGTAAGGTAGTCGGTGCCTGCCGTGGCGGCAATCCCCGAACCCGTTGGTGGACACCAGCGGTGAGGGATGCCGTCAAGCTGAAGAAGGAGTCCTATCGGGCCTTTTTGGCCTGTGGGACTCCTGAGGCAGCTGATGGGTACTGGCTGGCCAAACGGAATGCGGCGTTGGTTGTCGCTGAGGCAAATACCCGGACATGGGAGGAGTTCAGTGAGGCAATGTAGAATGACTTCTGGGCAGCTTTGAGGAAATTCTGGTCCACCATCCGGCGTCTCAGGAGGGGGAAGCAGTGCACCATCAACACTGTGTGTACAGTGGTGCCTTGACTTACAACTTTGGAGTTTTTCAAGTTATGAGTCTATAGAATACAGTGCCATTTTTCTTCATTTAAAAAAAACACGGAAAAAATGAGATGGTTTTCTGGGAATGCAACAAATTAATGGCATTAGATTTTATTTCAATGGAGAATATTGTTTTTATATAAAAGTAAACTGAGTTATGAGCTTGGTCACACCACTGTACTTGTATTTAAATGCTCATGTTTAACACATTTTCCTCTTAGTCGCACATTGTCCCAAACCCGTAATCATCTTTAAACTAAGGATGACTAGCTTTGGGCTCCAACAACGTGCAAACTCGAATGTAAACAAAGTGGAGTGTGTTCATCGCACCATACTTTTGGCATGCAGACATTGTAATTAGCTGCATGGTTCTTAGAACCAGCGCAGAAAAAGGTCTTAGTTGTATATACTTGCTACAGTGATGAACGATCTGTTCTCATGAGTTGTTGTCTCATTTCACAGTCAATGTTTGAACTGCAGCGTCAACCACTGATGAGTGTCACATAGTCTTGTCTCGAAATATAAGCTATGACCGCCAGTGTCCCCACGTGCCGCAAGTGTGGTTTTCCAGAACAATGAGCTGGCAACAGGCCGACTGTTTACAACAGCACACTGTTCCTGTTTTACTGCTCAAGTGGATTGTTGTCGTTTTTTTCCAGCACTATCCGACAGCCAGTCCAACTTCCTACTGAACGGGAACTTTGTGGTGGCCATGTTTAAAAGGGAGATCACCTTCAAGGGAACGGTCATCGAGTACAGCGGCTCCGACACCAAAGTGGAGCGCATCAACTGCACCGATCGCATCGAGGAGGAGCTCGTTCTGCAGGTCGCCGTCTCGTTGAAAACTGCTTTCGCCAAGCCTTTAGGTTCAGTTTGCGGGGCGCAATGTTTCTGTGTCCTGCAATTTGCTGGCCACCAGTCTAGGGTGTACCATACCTCTCACCCAAAGTCACTAATGAGTTGTGTAATTGTTTACATGGAGCCTTATATTCCGATTAGTATTCGGTTACAAGCCCAAACCGAATAAAAATGCTCCGTATCCTTTCCCGAAACCGATCACAAGTCATAAACGGTCAATCAGCTGTCAGGCGGATTTCTGTCTGCGCATGCTCTGTCTTGACGTAAATTCGCTGTGACGTCATCGTTTATGTACTTGAAAATATGATGGATTCCAAACAGAGCTGGTCTGTGATGAAGATGTCTTGTGAGGATACATTATTCCCCCCCCTGCAAAATACAGCTGTCACGTACGTGGTTAGGGCGAAGGCGAGGAACGCAAGGCAAGAACATGGTGGACCCAATTGCAGGGAGGCAAGGCAGGAGTGCGGGAGTCTCAAAATAATATTTAATCTTCAAAAAAGGAAAACAAGGATATTCGATAAAGCAAAACTGAACGAAGTCCCACCACAGATAACAACCAAACCAAAGTAACAAAGAAACAGTTGAATATCTAAAACTGGAAGCAAACTATGACCTGTGAGTAAGACGTGAAATAGAAAGGGAAAATGACGCCTGACAATGACATACCACAATGATAAAGACAACTGGCGACTATGACATGGCAAAGACGTGTGACGACAATGAACTGACAAGAACTGAAAGAAACCAGGGAACTAAATACAGACATATTGACGAGACAACGAGGAACACCTGGACAAGACACGAGTGGCTGGAGAGAGCTGATTGGTCGACACAAAGTAGACGAGAACAGGTGGACACGACAACCTAATGAGCACACGACAAACATGGAACATAGGAAAACATGGAACAAAACTAAACACAACCCAAACCAAAACACAGACCATGACAACAGCCATTTGCCCCTGAGTACAATCCCATATCCACTCCACATAGTTTCTTTGGGGAGTGATGCTGCTTGAGGTTTTTTTTTGTGATGACACCTTAGATTTGTTTTAGGTATTTCTATTTATGTACCATAGCGACTTTGCGTGTGAATGCTTTTTTCATAGAAGCCCCCTCGAGACTTAGCAAAGCTCCTTCATATCATTTTTCTTGACCTATTGTGACATTTTTTTTTTTTTTTTTTTTTTGGTACACCAAAAATGTCCATGAGATAATGTGACCCGCTGCATGTTTAATAATAATAATAATACTAGTGATAACAAGTCTATCAATATTCAGTGTAACTACTGGAATCAATCTCGTTTTTTTACTCATAAAAATATTTTTTCTGGTTGAATATTAGACAGTGCCAGAAACAAATGTAAAATTATATAACATTAACACATAACAGGAGTGCCAATGAATGCACTTTTACTTTAGTAGCAATGCAAATACAATAGTTAAAAAAAAAAGAAAACAAATGTAGGAATCTTGGTGTTGATTTTCAGACTGTACTATCTTTCTGTGCTTGTTTCTAGAATTGGTGCTATTGCCATATGGTTTGCTTGACTGTCAATAGTCGCACCCGAATCGAACCGAACTGCATCGCTTGGTGGAAGACAGCTTGATTTAATGTTTCCTCTGATTTATCAACACTTTGTAACTGATATCTGTTTTAAAGGTTACATTTCTGCGCAGACAAAATAAAAAAAGAGAGCTTTTTTGTGACCTTGACTCTTGCTGCCATTATTTCAGGTTTTGTGTGTGGGAAACCTCTACAACCCAGACGTCCGCTACTCCTTCAACATACCCATCGAGGAACACAGGGAGCAGTTCGCGTGGGATCTCTCGGGCCCTTGGCTGGAGTGCAACCGCATCTGTCAGGGTACGACTTCAACTGGATGTCCTCACCTTTTTCAATCTTGAACGGTTTTGCGGTTGAGCAAAATATGTGTGAGATGGCCAAAAATGAAATGTGACATGGTTCAAAGTGAAAAAATAAAAAAGATCTACTGTAATTTCATCTTCAAAGGAGGTTAAGTGTTCATTATCGCTCCTGGACATAAAGGCTCATAGGCAAGCGTTTCATCATTTCTCTATTGGTTAGCAGTGTTATGCCAAAACAACATAATTTAATTCCATAAAATTTCATGGAGGGGTTGCACAAGTGCTGAGAAAGAACCATGAGAAAACTGATTTTTTTTTTTTTAGTTTTTACTTTGGAAATGATTTTTCTTTGGCAGAGGCATTTATGCCTGTTGTTGGGTTTTTTTGTCATTTGTCATGCGATCTGACTTTTTCCCCCATTATATTTTGACATATAATAATACATTTCTCATTAAATAATTCATGAATGTTCATGGACAAATTCTGACTTGCATGAGGTGTTTATGAAAGTGTACAATTTGAGCCATATTGGTGACTTGGGGAAATGCCATTATAATTGAAAGAGAGATGACTAAAAATTACCATTAACTTCTTCCTTTGAGGGCCACATACAGACGAATCAAATGATACAAGGGCCACTTTGAAATTCTCCAACTTTCATTTATTAAACATAATAAAAAAGCAATGTTCAAGCAATTATATATTGTGTATGTATTGCTGCCATCGGAGGGAATCCTTGTATCTCTAACACTTTTCAGGAAATCCAATAAATGGCATGTTTGTTGAGCCATTGCCATTGCATCGTCAAAGAGAGAAGTCAATTTTCAACACTTTAGATTAGTCAAAAAAATTATAAAAATAACAGACCCACGTGGGGACTGACCAATCGTATCGATTTGTGGAAAAAAATATGAACTTGACCAAATTTGGACATAGGGGTTTTCCGTCTGAGTGACGATATGTATTAGTTATTTTTGGAACCATTGCTGCGTCACAGATTTCAGTTAAAGGTGATAAGGCAAATAGTTAAGGGTGGCCTATCACACTAAAATAAATCCGCTCCTGTGCGGAGCCAAAGTTGAATCACATCAGAACCAAAACAAGAGCCAGCTGTAGTAAAATTACATTTTTAAAACTGTTACTTTGGATCCTTAATCTGATATGTTCACAAATCGAAGCTTGACATGGAGCAGAACGTGGAGGAAACCATTTTTGCTTCTGAAACTGAATTATGTTTATTTACCGTAGTGTTAAAAAAAAACTTGTTTTTTTACTATCTTAGTTGTTAATAGTTTCTTTACATCTTTGCATATCTAGAAAACCTCTATATAAAACCAATTTATTATTATCACTAGTAGTAGTTGTTGGTGTCGCAAACCCCCCTTTTTTACACATTCACACTTTATGCATCCATTTCCAACACCGCTTATCCTGGTTAGGGTCACAGGACGCTGGAACCTATCCCAGCTGACTTCGGGCGAAAGGCGGACTACACCCTGAACTGGTCACCAGTCAGTCGCAGGGCACATATAGACACGGACAACCATTTGCACTCACATTCACACCGTCACTGAGTGGGAACTGAACCCACGCTGCCTGCACCAAAGTCAGGCGAGTGTACCACTACACCATCAGTGACTCATTCACACTTTATTTCATGTCAAATGTTATTTTTTACTATGTACTGCAGGCCGCTAAAAAGTGGACGGTGGGCCACAAATGGCCCCGGGATCGTAGTTTGGACACCCTTCCATAAAGTGTCTTATTACAGTGAAAATTTGTACACAGATTGAAGTGTCAGCACAAATTAGCGTCACTCACAAATACATCTGGAACCGTTTAAAAAAATAATTCTCATTCCCTATACCACCTCCTGTTGACCCCCTCTGACCTGAGCCACTCACATCGCTCGACACGTATACCGTAGCTGAGCCTTCAAGCACTAAGCCTGTCAAAGTTTCCCTCTAAAGGTCAGTTAGTCAGGCTTCCTGTGGGTCAAAGATCCCCGTGGGATGTGGTAAAGAGATGTAATTATGAGGTGTGAGACAGACAAGGACCCCCAAGGCTACCTGATGAATTTTAGGTGAAGAAATGTGATATTCCGGCGACTGATTTGACAGTGTGTTTGATTTTAGCATGTTTTTGTGCACACACGTGTTTGGTACAGGGGAGCGGCGGCAAAAGGCAGGCTGCATGCGGAAGAGCGATCACCTCGAGGTATCGGACCAACGATGCGAACATTTTCCTCGTCCCGTCGGTGTCACTGAGGCTTGCAACAACGATTGTGAAGTCAGGTGATGTATACATACACACGCACGCACAGATAAAAAAAAAAAAATAAAAAAAATAAAAAAAAAAAAAAAAAAATCTACAGTGACCCCCGGATGTTCAGGCTTTCTTTTGCCCCTATACTTTATTTGCTGAAAAACTCACCTGTTCACTGTTTTTGTGCTAAGGCCAAAGCAATAAAAGTATTGCTTTGCTGACATCTTGGGGCAGTTTGGTACCAAGGAACTAAGTTAAAGTAAATTGAGGCGCTTCAGTTGGACAAAATTAGTGCTTTGCCACCATCTTGAGGAATCTTGGTGCCAAGGAACTATGCTGAAGTGAGTTGAGGAACTTTCAGTCATTCAGACAAAAGTAGTTCTTTGCCACCATCTTGTGTCATTTAGGCAATTATAAACCTTTTTGGAAGGGCGTGTTATGTTTGTTTTATCATTGATGCACCAGCCCCCATATCTAGGTAGGCACCTTTTAGCAAATTATATGACTTAATAATACTAATATTTTCCAACAGGTGGCATGTTGCCGGGAAGAGTGAATGCTCAGCTAAATGCGGTGCAGGTTACCGCAGCCTGGACGTGCAGTGTATGAAGTACAACCTGATGAAGAGGCAGAGCGAGCGGGTAGAGGCCAGTTCTTGTGTCGATGTCGTCAAACCTCCGACTCGAGAAAGCTGCCATGGCGATTGTCTTCTCAAGAGCTGGCAGTACAGTGCCTGGTCACAGGTATAGTAGAATGGGGGGCGGAATTCCCATTAAATCATGACACATTACAGTTGAGCTTTTTTTCCCCTCTAGGATTCCCTGCTCACAATTACAAATGGTAGTTTACCTTTAAGTGACTGTAGTTAATAGAAAAAGACGACGAGTGTTTGGTGTTAGGTTAGCATCGGTGCCAATATTACTGTAAGTTGTGTGCTGCTGATCGCTATAATTAGAGTAGTTATTTCAACACATGCTCTTCTGTTAGCTTTCAGCATTCATTAGCTTGACCTACTTCAATAAAAAAAAAAAAACATTACCAGTTAATATTAACTGGTAATCACAGTTTAAAAATAAGATATCATCCACAACTGTAGGATTTGTCTTGGAGCAAAAAGAAGACTATTTGGTCCTTTCTTGTACTTAAAATGTGCCATGCTTTACTTGAATTTCCAGTCACACCAAATATTTGTTTGGTCCACCAGTATTTGTAAAAGAGGGGATAAGGAGTTACAATGACAACAACCCCTTATTAAAAGCCAATGTAATATAATCATGTATTGAAGCTGTTATTTGGGGCAAAACAGTTACATATTGTTGCTTTCAACAATATATAGAGGGTTTACGCTATTTTGCGCCAACTACCATTACAATTTACGGACATCAAATTGCGCCCTCAAATTGGTGGCCAACCTTTTAAAGCTAAAAAGTGATTAAAGAGTAACTACGGTTCTCCCTCAAGACCAAACAATCATAAACACACGTCTGACCTGAAAAAATTATGCTGCGCTTGGCAATTCTGCTGCAGGTAAAAAGTGGAAGCCAACTGATACATACAGGAATCTATTTTTCCCTACAGCTCTACTGGATCTGGTGGGTCACTGCCACATTTTTGCCCCATTAACGGGTTGTAGCGAAAATTAAAAAATTAACAATTGGCACCTTTCACTCAATCTGCTCTAAAAAAATGGATGGATGGATCAGGGATAGATGGAAGTAGATCGATGTAAGTATAAACAGATGGATAGATAGATTGGTGGATAAATTGACCATTGTATAGATTTATAGATTTACAGTATGTGTGCTGGATGGGCGACAGATAGATTAGTACAAGATGGATAAGGGATAGAGGGATGGCTAGTTAGTTGGTGGATGGATGGACAGACAGATCTGAACCAAAATTTAATGGGTTCATCCTTGTCCTATGTGCCACTCCTCTACAAAATAAGTCCAATCATTTTTATGTAATCCTCCTAACAAACCAAACAAATAAAACTATGATCAAAACTTTTTTTTCGCTTCACAGCATTCTTGCTTGGCAGAGGTAACCGTATGTCTGTTGTATCAAATACTCAAGAATCATGTGTTTTGCTGTGTTCTTTTACAAGTGCTCCAAGACGTGTGGACGAGGGGGTCGCAGCCGAGAGTCATACTGCATGAACAATCTGGGCCGGCGGCTGGTGGACAGGGAGTGCGGCGAACACCAGAGAGTGGTCACAGAAACCTGCAATGACCAGGCGTGTCCCAAGTGGACCGTCAGCGAGTGGAGCGAGGTGGGGGGACATTACCATTAGGTGCAGCTAGAGTTCAGTGGTGGGCATTTGGTACCTGGGCCTTCAGCCCGACACGGCCAGTGCTATTGATTCTGAAGGCCCTGGGAAGATTAGATTGACATAGCAACACATAAAGGCTACAAAT
This sequence comes from Phycodurus eques, assembly GCF_024500275.1. Taxonomy (NCBI): domain Eukaryota; kingdom Metazoa; phylum Chordata; class Actinopteri; order Syngnathiformes; family Syngnathidae; genus Phycodurus; species Phycodurus eques. The sequence goes on from NC_084529.1 coordinate 20,980,359, forward strand.
CAGATTGGACTAATATATAACATGCACATACTGGAAGCAGTCTGCAGCCAAGAGAAACAGTTAGAAATTAATTAGTTTCATAGAAGAAATATTAGAATGTAGGCTGTAAATGTGCTTGTGATTAGGCCTTGCTGGTCCTGATCACTCCATTGCTAGTTACATTTCTGATAAAACCTCTATGGTAATTTTAGCTGGAGATTTTTCATTGACACAGTTATGTTGATTCTCTTCCACTATCATGACATCACCCATCCTCGTGGGCCTCTAGTGCCTGGTGACGTGTGGTAAAGGGATGAGGCACAGGCACGTTTCGTGCACCGCAGCGCCCAGAGAAGAAAAGCTGAGTGAGCACTTGTGCGACCCGTCCAGCAAGCCCCCCTCCGTCGGGAGCTGTGAGCTGCCCGAATGCGCATCCTGGCAGGTCGGCGTGTGGGGAGTGGTGAGTACGCACGCACGTACATCCACGTGTACGTACACACAGGTTAGATGCACACACTCTCAGTGGGTAGACACGTGTAAGGCTCGTCTGAGGAAATGGTTTTCATGTGTGGCTCGCAGTTTCGCAGCCAGATGCTTTAAAACTGTCTGCGTATGGACCACAACAGGACACATGCACATACATGGGTCCCACTTTGTAAAATCTCACTTATTGTCAAAGTGCAGTCAAGCATATGCTTTTAGTTTGATATTTTTTTATTTATTGAATAAAAAAAGCTTTGCAATGCTGCACAATATAGTCATAAATTGGCACCCATTTTAAATTAGAAAAACCTCACGGCACACCACCAAACAAAAATGTTATAAAAAGTAGGAATATTGAAACAATGACGATCTCACAAATGACTTTACGACGCATTGGTTAACACCCTTCTCTCGTTGCACAGCTGAGCTGGGTGGCGGCAAAAATAAAGGCACGAAGCACAGATTTGCTGCTTTAATGGCTTTATTAGCTCCTCTGCACATTCGACGTCAACAGGTCCTGCGCTAATTGCTACTCTTCCCCGGTCACCGTCACCACACTTGCCACTGTACACACTCGCGCACTCCTTCCTCCTTCACAGTCCCGCCGGACGACGCCTGCGCAGTCCCGTCTCACTCACACATCGACGCACACGCCCACACACACTGAGCTTGCTGTCACAATCACGTGGGACAATACCCGTTACAGAAGTATTTGGCCGTAAATTACGACTTTAACGGTGAAATCCGATTTACGCGGAAAATCGTGTTAGGTTCCGTTCCAGCGTAGGAACGGAACTCGGTCGTAAATTGAGGACTTCCTGTAATTTTATGTCTGTCACAATATGTCCCTGGCATAGATAGATTCACAAAGAGATATTTTTAATTAATAAATAATTTTCTGACAGATTAATTGAATTTGGATAATTTCCCGCGGCACCCTGATAGTCTGTCACACCACACTAGTGTCCCACGGCACTCTGGTTGGGAGTTGCTGATATAAAAATAACTGTGACAATGGATGAATGGATAGATCAATTATTGGATGGAAGCTAGATTGGTGGATGGATAGGTGGTTGTATGGATGGATGGAAAACTGACGAGTGGATCGATGGTGAATGGACGATTGGTGGAAAACAATGCAACATATTTATTTGAGCATGCACATCATGTACACATCCAGGAGTGACTCTTGTTCTGTGTGTGTGTGGTCACTGATGGAACATGGGTAGACGTCACGTGACAGCGTATACTTCAAGATGTGTGTGTGTGTGTGTAATGTGATACACCAAAGAGTTACGTAGCGTTCTCTGACTCCAGCTGCCATTTCCTCAAACGCTGCTTTCCCTTTGCCCTCATATCCTGTCAGACTAAACCTGAGCCACACACACACACACACGCAAATGTATTCCCATACATTCCAAGTTGTTGCATAGTGACACCACCATTGAGATAAAGCACAAACGGACTTCAACCTGTATGAGTCACTTTCGTCATTCATATTTTTGCTTGTGTCTGTAAACATAGCCATGCGTGTGTGCATGTAATTGTGTCCCCCAGTGTGCAGTCACCTGTGGCCACGGCTACCAGATGAGAGCAGTGAGGTGTGTGTCGGGGGACTATGGCAACACAGTGGACGACAGAGAGTGCAACGCTGCAGCCAGGCCCAGAGACAGTCGGGTAAAGACACACAAACACACTGATTTCGGTCTTATTTTGGTAGGTTTGTACTTCCTATTTTTGTCCCATTCCAATTAAAAGGAATTTCTCGTGGATATTATGTGTTTGTGATTTTAACAATAAAGTGCAATGTAGACTGCTAAGCTCGCTTCTTGCGCTAGCCGCTTGCTAGCTAGCCAAGTACTTGTTTCTTTCCATGGCATTGATGGTTGATCTCATTTTAGACTTGAAAAAAAATATTCAGTGGTCCCTCGACTCACAAGTTAAATTAATTGTACTGTATCTGGAACTGTGATTTAGTCGCAGGGCGGATGTTGTGGCTTTCTCTACCACTATCTAGCAGCACCGTATTTAAGCTTGCTTGTATCTCAAATTTTTGTTCACAACACAAAGCAAAAAAAAAAAAAAATGTTTACTTAAAAATCAACCGAGCAGTGGTTCGTACAGTGTAAAACTCGTAAGTCGCTGCACTCCTAAGTAAGGTACCACTGTATGCTTATTAAAGTTAAGAGAGTTTAGAAAAAAAAGTTAAGAGAGACTCCTCCTACTTGCATGATGAGTTGTGATGTTAAAATGATCCTTAACATATGGTTTGCAATTGTTTATGATGGTGGCGATAACGTAACTCATTCAGATTGACTTATTTTGCCACTTGGGGGCAGCAGACATCCTGTATACAAATTTCATTGTTCTCCATAAACTTGATTGACACAGAGTTAACATTAGCAAAGATTTAATTCACCCCTTTTTTAAATTCTTATTTTATATATTTTTTAATCCACCGTAAATCATTGTAAGCCCTTAGTGTGTCTGGGAAGGCAACCATACTCTTGTTTGATGTTCCAGTTAAAAACAAAAAAAACTATAAGTGATGTATGAGGATAATAATAATAATATGTTTGAAGGACTGCGAAATGCTGGCGTGCCCTTGGGCCTCTCCAGTCCAAAGCACACCACCACCTGACAACTCTGCTCAGCTCCGGACACAGTGGAGATATGGCTCCTGGACGGTGGTAAGGATGCAAATATCACTCATTTACCGCAAATCACACTTTTTGCCTTGAGTTTGATTGTATAGAATCAAAAGGCTGTGGGACAAATAATATATTAGTATTATAAATATTCTTGCGCCTCTAATTTAATACACAAGAAGCCACAGAGCCTGAGGAAAAACAACCAATCAGAGACAGAGGCCATTCCGTACGAGGTGTCAATCATTTGTCGCACACTTGCGGGCAGACTTATCATGGGCACACCCCCGCAGACTCGCAAAGTAATACTTCTAACATTCAGTGTTGTAGTAACACTCCTTTACAAATAAGATGCGTTTCTGGGCTAACAAGGCATATGACAAATACACTTTCCCTCAGTATAAGCCAAGTGTACTTACAAGAAGTATAATTTAAAGGGATACTTTGACCTACGAGTGCCCCAATTTGCGAGTATTTTTTAATTATGAGCCCCCCATTTTTTCTCTGTGTTGAGAGCAAAAATTTAACTAGTTGCGAGTGAGCTTCAGAGACCACGAGATGGTGAAAGGGAACACCACAACATCTGGCCACCATCAGTTCACATGGTTACCCCGCAGTGGAAGTACAGGTATCTGTTGTGTTTTGTACTCGCATTTTCTGGGGGTTTTTTCTGAGATCTTTTGGTAAATTTCTTCTTTCTAGCGATGTGTCCTAAGTAAGTGAGTGCTGTGAAGAAGACCTAGATGATGGCCATTGAATTAAAGATTGAAGTCATAGAAAAACATGAGTGAGGTGTGCCTGCAGTCAACAAGGCGAGGTAGTACGAGTGTCGTACTTGTACGATATGTACTATATTGGACCCCAACTATATGCACGGAGTAGGGACTGAGCCTGACCACAAACTGTGAACATTTAAGAATATACACTCCCTTATAATTGCCATGAAAACAAAATCTGAAAACAACACAAATAAGAGGGGGCGAGGTAAAAACATAACTGAGTGTGTGGGGGATTGAGTATTTAAAAAACAAGTGGGGGTTTCTGTGAAAAATGGAGCAAGGGGTCCCCAAAGATTCTGTGATTAAGTGAATACATGAATGCAGAGAAGCAAAAATGTGGGGGTCCACTGTATATTGAAGCAGGAAGATTCGATAAAGCCTATAATGCCAACTAGGACTCGGACTCGCCCTCTCAATCCCCATTAGTTAGTCGTGTTGACAGTAAAGAATGGCTTCCGAATCAGAATCGAATCATTACTCCTTGTACTATATCAAAATAAAAACGTCATTGTCCAACAAATGAAAAATCCAATTTGATTATCTAAAAACTATCCATCAACCAGAAAGAGAGTATGCCGATGTGTTTTGGCTGCCGCTTCTCCCTCCAGAAAAGTTTTTATTTTTAGTTTAAAATGGCTTACTTTGACCAGGATCCCTCGCCGTATGATGGCCAAAAGTAGACTCCAGGTTTTGCACCTGTATCTGTGCCGTAAAATGCACTAATCCACGGTCCATGACAAGCGCTAGCTAGCCAGCTAGCGCTTGTCATCTGCTGCGGTGTTGGATCTTGCACAACTTTCTCCCATTCATTCTGACACAGTCGCTGTCTGCCACGAACATCCGTGCGGTTCATCATGCATCTATCGGTTGCCTCCTTCCAGAGAGATAATCGTCTCAGTGGAGATGACAACGGCTATTCTAAGGAATAGAGTAGCTTACTTTGAGACTGAGGAGCCGTGGTACAGCTGTAGAAACTGCAATACTCTGGCGAGAGTTTCCGGGATCTGGCAGGCTTAAATGCAGGTGATGATGATGGGTGATTGATGACAGGTGTGCGGCCGAGGTGGTGCTGATTACTGTGAAAAGAGAGAGAGGGAGGGAGCGAGAGGAGCGCAAAGCGCCACCCAGGCTCCAGCAAAAGGACTGCATGGCACAGTTAATGACACTTTTGTTGCATTTGTCTTCTCTGACGTCGTCGCCATCTTCTCCTTTTTCTTTTGTTGTGTTAATTGGCGGCTTGCAAATTTTATTTCGCGCTTCTTGAATCAAAACACGTACGCTCTGCTTCCGCCGCCTTCGCTCGCGTCGATGACGTAACCATGTTGTGCTAGTCCGTCAGCTTCATAATTTAACTCTTTCCTGCCATTAACAGGCAGTTACTGTATATACCAATAGTATCAGACTGGGAGGTCTGGCAGTGAAAGAGTTAAATAAGTGGATCCCTGAGGCAGAATAAAATCCTCAAGCATTTTTTTCTACTCGAAATACTTGAAACATTCAGGTATTCGTTGCAGCCCTAATGCTGTTTAACTCATCTTTGCAGCCATATATTCAATTTTGAGATTTTAACTCATTTTGTAGACCCAGGTTGTTGGCGTGGTAGATGTTAGCATGCTACCTGTAAGAATTTCAATTTCGTTGGAGCCATTTTTGCTTTTGATTTGTTTAGTTATAATTAATATATAAATATTTTTTTTCCGTTGTATAATTTCTATAAAATCGTGCATTTTTAGACCGGCTATTGTTAAAGACGTGACATGACATAGTAACAATGACTGCGTCTTCCCTCCAGTGCTCTGCAACCTGCGGCAAAGGGAAGCGGGAACGCTACGTTAGCTGCAGAGACGCCCAGGGCAGCGTGGCCGACGAGTCCTACTGCACCCACCTGCCACGACCACCGGAGACCTCTGCGTGCTTCAGCCCATGTGGCCAGTGGCGGACCGGGGAGTGGTCTCCCGTGAGTGATCCGTCGGCTTGCTGTGTCCAATCAGTACAGATGTTTTTTTTTTTGCCATGGAGATTTGCAGTACTCACTCCCATTGTTCACATCAGGTCTAGATGATGTGAAAGGGCCAATGGTGTGTTTGTTTAACTGGTAGAGATGACTTTTTTGGGGATGTCTTCTAATCAGTCAGGATTCATGTGGGATGAAGTCAACTTTATATATAAAAGGTTTGGTCTGTTGATTCCTGACTCATGGGAACAATTGATGGAAATCACAAACAGCACAGTGATGACTTTCTCCTTGAGCAATCATGTCACTGTCATTGCCAATGCAGCGGGTTACTTCTCTGACATACCGAAGCCGGCCAATCAATACTGATTACAAAATCAAAGCCCCATCATCAAGACCGAAAAAAAAATCAAAATAATGCCCATCCAATGTAGAACTGACATAGTAACGCGTAAATTTGACCCACGGTTTCAAAATGTGGATTTACAGTCGACAGTAGATATGTGGTATAGCATGTCTGCTTCACAGTCAAAGGTTCTGTGTTTGAATCAGCTGAGTGTTGTGTGGTAATCGAACACTTTAAAATTGTCCATAGGTGTGAATATGGCTCACAGTAGAGAGGTCCCTGGTTTGAATCTTTCAACATGCATGTTAAGCTTGGTACACACTTAAGGATTTTTTTTTTTTAATCTTAAGAGATTGTTTATCTACTAAAGACCCCACACATGAAGATGAAAAATCAGGCATTTGATCATACTGTATGTGGTGTCTTTTGATAATCTGAACACAGCATCAAGATTCTGTTCCACAACCGATCTAGAATCTAGTCCGCCAAAGACAGAAATTTGGCGTGATCTAACAAAAACAAAGAAACGTAGCAAAAAATGGGAAACACAAGACGCAACAGGGAAGAGGAGACACGAGAGGAGGGAATTTTTTTTACTGAAAAATCCCAAACTTAAAAAAAAGAAAAGACTGGAAAAAATCTCGGAGACAGCGTGATAGCAGACTTTTTGGGGTGGAGACATTAGATAAGAATTCTTGGGCTTCCCACAGCTCCTCGACTTGGTCCTCCATTCCTGAGGCCCACCAGACTTTTTATTTCAGGTAGGACATGTTTTTTTTTTATTTACGTCCCTTTCCTTGCTCCTCAGTCGGGTCACTTCTTGATTGGCTACATTCTGTTTCTCGTCACAATTCACGCAGTCATTGGCTTTCCCCAGACACATGAACACTTTTGGTCGTAAGTATTGAAAACGTTTACACATATTTAAGATTATTGGCGCTGACCCGTTTCAAACTCAGTTATTGGGACAAATTCACCCGTAACACAGGATAGTCTTATAGGATAATTTCAGTTTTATAGGATTCTTTTATAAATCAAAATATAATCTAGCATTTGTTATCTGTGGTTGGGAAGGGGCAAAATCTGGACAAAAACAGTTTGATTATCTTTGTGTGTGTACTAGGCCTCAGGTTTATTAAAGAATCTGACTTCTCAGATTGTCAGTTGGTGTGACTGAGTGTGAATGGTAGTCGTTTGGTTATATGTTTCCTACGATTCACTGTCGACCTAACCAGGATGTACCCCACCTCTTGCCCAAAGTCAGCAGGTTACGCAGTATTGAACAAGGATCAATGATACAAAGGGAAAATTGACAGTTGGGTCTTTTCTGTTGCAGTGTTCAGCGACATGCGCCACCGGAAGGTCCACCCGACAGATCCTGTGCTCCAACTACCACCAGCCTGTGGACCAGTCTTTCTGCGACCCAGACGAGAGGCCTGCGACGGAGCAGGAGTGCATGGCTGTGCCCTGCTCCTCGGTCTACCACCGCCAACGCATCAACGACCAGCCGTACGGATACCCCAAGGACCCGGGGCGCCACCCTGGCCACAACAGCTGGAACGTGCCGTCAACGGACAACCAGTGGAGGACCGGACCCTGGGGCGCAGTATGTACAGCCTGTGAATTGCAGTATTTGGTTGAATGATGCCATCTTGTACTCATATGATACGATTGTCCTGCTGCGCTGGAGGCTATACAGTATACTCCACATTCTCTAATTTGCTGCAGCTCTCCGTTTTCTTGCTGCCCCCAGTCTCTTATGTAAAATCTGAAATGGCAAAAAAGAAACGCATACTGTATGCTAATGTAAGCTTGCTGTGGCTTATCTCCAGAGGCTGCCGTGTACTCCAGAGCCTCCACTAGGAGCCGACCTATATGGATTTTGTTTAGGCTGATGCCGATTCCGATATTTGGCAGAATTAAATTCTGATAACCAATTAATCGGCCAATTCATTTAAACAATATATAATCAATAAAATAACTTATTTTTGGGTCCCTAAACACTTACAGCAATAAAGATATGAATTACAGGCAGAGCGTTTGACTGTTTTTCAATACTTTGCCCATTAGCATTTGTTTATAACTGAGAGAAAAATCTGCGAAAATTGGACGGTTTCTTTGCCGAATTTTTTTGTTTGCTTGATTGTTTGAATGTCAGTATCTTTGTCTTATGTTGTAATGTGTTAAAAAAAACTGTAAAAGTATGTGAGGATTTTAGCTGATTTGAAAAGGGCTAATATCGACCAGCTGATTATTCGGTCGAGCCCAAGTCTCCACCTTGCTCAAGCGTTCCGTTTTCCCACTGCCCTTAGTCTCCACTCTAATAAAATCCGAAATAACAGAAATTATCATAAATATCCTAATGTTAGCTTCTCCTGTGACTGTGCCTTAGCTTTGGGCACTGTTGCATTATACTCCACAGTCCCCACATTGATGCAGTGCTTCATTTTTTACTGCTCTCAGTCTCAAATAAAATCCCAAATACCCCCCAAAAACCAGCCATGCAATCATAACCTAACCCTGTTGCTGTCCCTTCGATCTTGACGCTGCTGTATTATTCTCCACAGTCTCCACTTTGCTGCACTGCTCTGCTTTCTTGCTACCCTCAGTCTCCTGTTGAATAGAATCTATCCCCTGTAGGGGGAGCCTGAGCTAAAAATAATTTCACTTTTTCCTTCCTATTGTCTCTCTGTATGTTTGTGTCAGGGAATTTGTCACGCTTTTAATTCGCTTTTAATTCATCTGGATGCTGACTCTGAAATATCACCGATGATGGCGCTGAGTAAAAACTTCTGTTCATGCTCACTCGCTCCTGTCCTACTTTGTGAAAAACACCAAACGTGTGCTCCTCAGTGTTCCAGCACCTGTGCTGGGGGCTTTCAGAGGCGAGTGGTGGTCTGCCAGAACGCCGACGGCCACAGCAACAGCTACTGCGACGAGAGGGTCAAGCCGGCCGAGTCCAAGAGCTGCAACTCGGGGCCTTGTCCTCTGTGGAACTATGGCGTCTGGGGAGAGGTGAGCTTATCTTTTTTTTGTTTGTTTGTTTGTTTCACTGAACCTTACTACACTCTCCACACCGCTGTTCCATCCTTATCCTCTATTGTGTCTCTGTTGTGTCACACCAACATGGGAGTTCACCAGATCCTGATTTAAAAGCATATCATGGATCGAGTCTTGCACAAGATTGAGGATCAATCTATTGATTTGAATCAGATCTGTTTACAACAAACACGGTACTTTCTTACATTCGGTGTGTTTAGATGTCCACACACACCAACAATCGGCCCGAATTTGCACATAAAAAAATGGAGCAATTAAGGCACTCTCATGCCCTTGCATGTGGGCAAGGAGATCCACAGTCGCCCATGCACTTTAAGACGTTTATTGAACAGGACAAACAGGCAGACATGCAGTAAATGTGAAATGAGAACACTCGCGAGGAACAAGTAAAAGACCCTCACACTGACATAGCCGGCCATCCCGACTGGCTCCAGCTCCTGATGGCACTCACTAAGCCACGCCCCTTAAAGGCACACATCAACACACAAATAATTAGACTTTACAGCGATTTGATCTGTTTGATCGGTATTGGCCGATAATTAGCATTTTTTGCTGATCGGCCGATCGGCTTTCATGTCACAATTCGCCAATCCGATCAGTGACGTAAGTGATCGGCTCCGCAAAAAGCGTTTAGGCAAAAGCTCGTTTATTTTTACCCTTGTCACGTGTCTTGTGGCGTAGTACTGTAACTATCTGACGGGCAAGAAAGTTGTTTTCAATCTTGTCAGTGAAAAAACGCGGCGTCTCAGACAATCAACACATAAGTTATTTACAGTCTGTGCACAACTGAAGTACATTGTGGGGTACGTCATCTAAATGCTTCAACAGAACAAATTTGATCGGGTACCTGAAGAATGTACACAAGGAGGAGCATGCCGCATTCATGCAACGCAGTGTGGGAGAGAAAAAAAGGAAAACCGAAACCGATGCAAACTCTGGACAACACCCGTCCATATAGCCGGGACAGTGAGAAAGTTAGAGTAAGCATGTCATTAACCGTATTTGTTAAAGTAATTTAATTGCAATAAAGTAATTTAATTACAGTAAGTTGGCACCCATTATTTCTGTAATGTTGATTTGACCTAATCTTAGGTCAGTGGCCAATCCTTGAATGCCGAAAGGTCATTGATGTTTTAACTTTTGTCTAAAATGCAAGAGAATAATTTTGAAGATAGTATACAGTACACAAGTATATACAATAAATGAACAAGTCGTGTAAATAGACACATTGCTCCATCTTGTGATCGGTGATCGGTTATCGTTTATTTTAAACTTGATGATCGGTGATCAGCCCCAAAAATCCTGATCATATAAAGCCTACAAATAATACCTACAGTGTGTTTGTGTGACCTTTGGCTTAATGACACTTTATAATGCTAATTTATTTCTTTGCATTCTCTTTTATTATGTTTTATTATGTTTTTTTATACATTTGACATTTACTGGAATACTAGACATAAAAAAAATTACACTTTGTGTATTTAACCAAACACCACATAAGTAGGACAAAATTCTGCAAGTTTTATGCTTACACACAATGCAAAATGCTATAGACAGGCTAATGAAACTAGCATCGATATTACGGTGTTGTAACCCTTTAAACAACAGATATTTGAACAACCCCTCCTTGAGCCGTCACCTTATCGTGGTGGAGGGGTTTGTGTGTCCCAATGATCCTAGGAGCTAAGTTGTCTGGGGCTTTATGCCCCTGGCAGGGTCACCCATGGCAAACAGCTCCTAGGTGAGGAACCAGACAAAGCACGGCTCCAAAAACCTCTATGACGAGTACAATAAATGGATTCAGGTTTCCCTCTGGAGCCAGACCCGACGGTGGGGCTCGAAGGCGAGCGCCTGGTGGCCGGGCCTGCACCCATGGGGCCCGGCCGGGCACAGCCCGAAAAGGGTCACGTGGGTCCCCCTTCCCATGGGCTCACCACCTGTGGGAGGGGCCATAGGGGTTGGGTGCAGTGCGAGCTGGGCGGTGGCCAAAGGCGGGACCTTGTCGATCCGATCCCCGGCTACAGAAGCTGGCTCTAGGGACGTGGAATGTCAGCTCTCTGGCAGGGAAGGAGCTGGTGTGTGAGGTCGAGAAGTTCCGACTAGATATAGTCGGACTCACCTCCACGCACAGCTTGGGCTCTGGTACCAGTCCTCTCGAGAGGGGTTGGACTCTCTTCCACTCTGGAGTTGCTCAGGAGGGGAAAGCAGTGTACCATCAACAATGTGTATAGTGGGGATGGGGTGCTGCTGACCTCGACTCGGGAAGTTGTGAGCCGGTGGGGAGAATACTTCGAAGACCTTCTCTATTCCACCGACACGCCTTCCCATGAGGGAGCAGAGTCTGGGTTCTCTGAGGCGGGCTCTCCTATCTCTGGGGTTGAGGTCACCGAGGTGGTTAAAAAGCTCCTCGGTGGCAGGGCCCCGGGGGTGGATGAGATTCGCCCGGAGCTCCTCAAGGCTCTGTTGTTGTTGTAGGGCTGTCCTGGTTGACACGCCTCTGCAACATCGCTTGGCCATCGGGGACAGTGCCTCTGGATTGGCAGACTGGGGTGGTGGTCCCCTTTTTAAGAAGGGGGACCGGATGGTGTGTTCCAACTACAGGGGTATCACACTTCTCACCCTCCCTGGTAAGGTCTATTCAGGGGTGCTGGAGAGGAGGGTCCGTCAGGAAGTTGAATCTCAGATTCAGGAGGAGCACTGTGGTTTTTGTCCTGGCCGTGGAACAGTGGACCCAGCTCTACACCCTTGGCAGGGTCCTCGAGGATGCATGGGAGTTCGCCCAACCAGTCTACATGTGTTTTGTGGACTTGGAGAAGGCGTTCGACCGTGGAGTCCTGTGGGGGGTGCTTCGGGAGTATGGGGTACCGAACCACCTGATACGGGCTGTTCGGTCCCTGTACGACCGGAGTCAGAGTTTGGTCCGCATATCCGGCAGTAAGTCGGACTCGTTTCCGGTGAGGGTTGGACTTCGCCAAGGCTGCCCTGAGACCATGGTCCTCAGTTGGAAAAGGGTGGCGTGCCCTCTCCAGGTCGGGGATGAGATCCTGCCCCAAGTGGAGGAGTTCAAGTATCTTGGGGTCTTGTTCACGAGTGAGGGAAGAATGGAACGGGGGATTGACAGGCGGATCGGTGCAGCGTCTGCAGTGATGCGGACTGTGGTGAAGAAGGAGCTAAGCCGAAAGGCGAAGCTCTCAATTTACAGGTCAATCTACGTTCCTACCCTCACCTATGGTCACGAGCTGTGGGTCGTGACCGAAAGAACAGGATCCAGGATACAAGTGGCCGAAATGAGTTTCCTCCGCAGGGTGTCCGGGCTCTCCCTTAGAGATAGGGTGAGAAGCTCGGTCATCCGGGAGGATCTCAGAGTAGAGCCGCTGCTCCTTCACATCGATAGGAGCCAGATGAGGTGGTTGGAGCATCTGATTCGGATGCCTCCCGGACGCCTCCCCGGTGAGGTGTTCCGGGCACGTCACACCGGGAGGAGACCCCGGGGATGACCCAGGACACGCTGGAGAGACTATGTCCTTCGGATGGCCTGGGAACGCCTCTGGATCCCCCCGGAAGAGCTGGATGAAGTGGCTGGGGATAGGGAAGTCTGGGCGTCCCTACTAAAGCTACTGCCCCCGCAACCCGACCTCGAATAAGCGGTAGAAAATGGATGGATGGATGATATTTGAACACAAAGAGTGTAACAACACATGTAGACAGACAATATAGCAATACTCACGGGCATATATTTATGATCATTTTAGAAGAGAAAATTACTGCAGCTTCGTGAGCAATTGTGACGTGACATATATACTTCGTGTATACAGTATACATATGCATTATTATACTACCCCCAGGTGGCCAAGGCACACACACCAAAAGGAGCCTCACAATGTATGCATGACATCATGGCACACAAACTGTTTAATTCTTTGCATTCTATTTGATTATTTTATGACTGTAAATTTGATCAATCAGTCAATCAAAACTTTAACTATATAACACTTTTCATGCATATGAAATACAGCACAAAATGCTGTGCATAATAGAAAAAGGAACAAGAGAACAAATGTTGTTCAAAGCATACACGCATGCACACACATTATTGTATATGGGCATTTACACACCCGCAGAACGCTTAAATGTATGAGAATGAAAAGAACTGAATAAGTAAAATAAGGAAGCACTATCTTACTATCAGCTCTTTGTAGTGAGGAAATACCACTTTATAAAATAAATAAAAGCAATTAGAAAATTGTTAAAAGTTAGACACTGAGGCAAAACAAGCTACAATAGAATCAAACAAAAACAGATGTAAAAAAGAAATACATGAGAATATGAGGTCAAAATCAATAAATATGCAAGAAAAATTTGAATCTACTAAAACCTAAAAGTTGAATTGATAGCAAGGCTAAAAATGAAATTTCTTAAGCGGCTCTCAGCTTCTCTCAGGTCTTCAGGTTGGCTGTTCCACAGGCGAGGACCGCAATGATTAAAAATTGCCTCACCATGTGTTTTTCTTCTTATTTTCGGAATTGTTAAAAGGCCTCTACTTATAAAGCACAATTCTGTAGAGTGCTATTTTTCCTAATAAAAAGCACATCAACAATGTGTTTTTTTTTTGGGAGGGGGCCTACAGTATAATGTGCATTTTGCTGGCTTCCCTTAGTGCACTCAGAGCTGCGAAGGAGGAAGGCGAACCCGTCTGGTGGTGTGCCAGAGGCCCAGCGGCGAACAACTCAATGACTACAACTGCGACATCCTGGACAAGCCGCTGGACATGGAGCAGTGCAACCTGCATCCCTGCGTAGGCTCCGCCTCCTGGCACCGCAGACCATGGAAGCCGGTACGATAGCGTTCCCTTCCCTGACGCTTATCAACCTTTTCGGCCGTTGGTGCGTCACCGCAAATAAGCCTGATGTGTATTTAGTCTAATGCTGCGGGAGACTCAACTGAGTGCCGGTTATAACGTGCGCTCGTTGACGTGCGCTGGCCCCGGCCTACCCGGTCGGGGCCCTGCAGTGACATGGTGCTGATTAGAATGAAGAAACAAAAGAGCCAAAACACACAAAGACACAATGGTGCTTCTCCTAGGTGTTCATTACAAACACATGGATCTAATTTTTTACACTCAAGACATACAGTAATATTATACGTATGCTGTTCTCGCTGCCTTCACCATGTATCCTGAGTACACAAGTGTATATTTGTGTATAAGAGTTAATATTATGGCTTTTATCGAACAGCGACAAATGGCTGCTATTGTATTTTGTATATGTAACTTTGTACAGGAATGTTTGTTTTGTTTTTCCCATCCATCCATCCATTTTCTACCGCTTATCCGGGTCGGGTCGCGGGGGCAGTAGCTTTAGCAGGGACACCCAGACTTCCCTCTCCCCAGCCACTTCACCCAGCTCCTCCGGGGGGATCCCGAGGCGTTCCCGGGCCAGCCGAAGGACGTAGTCTCTCCAGCGTGTCCTGGGTCGTCCCCGGGGTCTCCTCCCGGTGGGACGTGCCCGGAACACCTCACCGCGGAGGCGTCCGGGAGGCATCCGAGTTAGATGCCCCAGCCACCTCATCTGGCTCCTCTCAATTGTTTTTCCCAAGTGGCTTATTTTTCGCTACTGATTATTCAAAAAGAAAAAAAGAAAAAAGTTTGCCGGTGCTCTTTATCAGACCTTTTGTATCGCTTCATCATAAATACAGTATTGTACAGTGGAAAATATTTTCATTTATTTTGTTGGGGTTTTTTTTGGTTTTTTTACGTCATCCATGACAGTCAGTACATTTCAAAGGTAATATTCACACCAGAGAATGAAAAATTAATGCTAAAATATGAATGATAATTTTTTAGGGAGGAAGTGGCCAAGAATTTTCAATAAACTCAGTACAGTGGAGATAAAAAGTCTACACCCCCCTGTTCAAATTTATTTCACAAATGTTTTTGCAAAAGAAAAAAAAAATTAGACCAACATACAGTAAATAATTTAAAAACGTTTTATTGGTTGTCAGCACACACCAAAAAAAACTAAAAAAATTAACAGCAGTCAAAATCTGTTCATCATTGTTACAAATTCATTTTAGAGTCAACTAAAAACACTCAGACACATCCTCCCTGTTATCTGTTTTTTTTTCTATTTTTGACAATTAATTTTTTTCATTTTTATTTCTGAAGGATTTTTTTCCCATGCATAAAAAACTTTAATTATTTTAATCCCGCTTAAAACACTTAAATTCTCAATACAAGACATAGGTAAGAACCAGACTGGTTTTGAAGGATATCCCACACTAAATGACCATAGTAGGTTGTCTCAATGGTCAAATACAGTACCTGTTTTATTCCTGTACTCTTGTTACTTAGAGTTTTAGGGCCACCATAGAAAGGTGAAAAAAATAGTACGGGCTTTGTATTTGTAGAGGCAACATGGCCAGAGGACAAATGGTGGCGCATCTTGATTTTCGTGCAAGCACAAGGCTCGCTGGTGTGTTTGCCAATTTGACAGACCGGTCTGCGCCAAGATGGATGTATACTGACTCAACGAATTTATGTCCTTTGGGATCTGCTGCGCGCATGTGACAATTTGGTGACTGAGGTCTCTAGTTTTAGTGCCGCATCTTGATTACCGTGCTAGCGCAAAACTCGCTTTGAGGGTGTTGCTTGGGAGATGCGCTTGGCCGAGTTAGATTTTGGTGTCAGAAGGTCCGTCTAAACCTATGCCTTCTCATACCAGGTTTTGGCGTAGGGGAGGTAACGCAATTTTGGTGACTCTGATCGCTGTACATGCAGGCACACTGACACGCAAGTAGGGCTGGGAAAAAAAACATCGAATAATTCGGCTAAGTCGACTTAAAAAATAGGTTTACGCAAAATTTCTGCCTCGAAGCTCTGCCGCAAACAATGTTTGCGGTGCCGTAACGAATGTTTCACACAGACATTTATTGCAGACGGACGCAGTGTTGGGCCAGTGATAAACTTTGCCAAAAATGACAGAGGAGCATTTGGAAGTGATTTTTAAGACACTGTTACATGTGTAATGTACATATACCATGATGTATGAGTGAGCTGAATGTTAGTTACCGTTTTTTTTAATCTAAAATGGTAATTACTAGCGCAATAATGCTAATAGTGATTGCTAACCATTTAGCATTCAGCATTTTGTTGTCTCCAATTTTGTACGCAGAATTTATATCATAGAACATATAAAGTTTAAGGATAGAAGTCTATCCCTCAAGAATGAAAATAGAATGCATGATAGTTGTAAAAAAAAAAAAAGGAAATAATATTTTTTTATTTAATTAATAATCAATAGTAGAATCGATTCGAAAAAGATTCGACAGTGACAGCCCTGCATGACGTCTGGTGGATGACAGATTTATTTCAACAGTAGGCATCCAACCCTGTTAATCATTGTAGAAATCAATTAATTGAACTCATTATTGTTATCATCATTATTAAATTTTCTAAGCCATACTACGTATTGGCCGGCACATTGCTAAGGGGGGTCGGGAGACTCTACCCGAGACCATCATTGCGCCTCACTTAAAGGGAATCAATGAAAGAAGCCGCTTTGATTGGCAGCGAATAGTCTGCTTTGTTCACACCCATAGGGCTCAGACAGACCCTTTTTGAAATACGCAGCCTGCGCTCGGCTACGAAATTACAAACACCCGATCAAACCCGCCTCCTCGCACAGTGACACAGAGAGCAGTGCTGGACTTGCACTAGTTTCCGAAAATAGAGCCCTACTAGAATCAAGCTGAAATTACAAAAAAAAAACATTTAAAATTTTGCAAATAAATTTATCAAAATAAATTAGTTACTTGGAGAGGGTTAAAGATTGTAATTTTATGATCAAAAGTTTCAGCTCTCCAAAAATAATACCAACGATAACATTGAAAAATCACAAGAATATAATAGTAACATCACGAGAATAAGGTCTTAATATGACCAGAATAAAGTTGTATTCATGGGGAAAAAAAGTAATTTTTACAAGACAGTTTTTTAAGAGACCAAAGTAATACTTTTATGAGAGAAAGGCACAACTGTTCAAGAATAAAGTCAAACAATTACTTGAATAAAATCCTAATATTATGATAATAAAGTTGCATTTTACGAGAATACATTTTCAGTTTTATGAGACTAAAGTGTATAATTATATGTAAATAATAAAATAATGTTCTTAAGATAATAAAGGGACAGTTTTACAATAATAAAGTAATAATAGATAGGAGAATAAGGTTTGAGTATTACAAGAAAAGTTGGAATCCAGTCGGAAAAGGGCACAATTTTATTAGAATGAAGATAAAAAATTGCCAGAATAAAATAACAATTCCTGGTATTTCATGAGAATTAGCCAGTTATTCATGAGAAAAAACAAGTTTGAGAATAAAGTTTTAATTACAAAAAAAGTCGCATTTTGATTTCATTCAAAATAAAGCATTTGATGAGAAAAATGTGTACCGGTATATGTATGTAATGAGATTTTTCTTATTCTGACAACAAAAAAAATTATTGTTCTTTTTTTTTTTTTTTTTTTTTTATTAATAAACTGTGTCACCAAAGAGCGACACAGCCTTCATTTTTTGCAATTTCACTTTAAAATGTTTTTTAAATTCTGACTTTTTAAAAATATTTATATAAAACGGTTTTCTGTTCAAATTTGCCTCCCCCCCCCCCGCTTTTCAGTGTGGCCCTAATACTCGCTCTCTCACTCGACTCTTAAATCCTAAACATTGTATTACATGTCATTTCATTTTTTGTCAATTGAGGCTACCTGACACAAGAAGTCTGAGGTTGCTGTAGTCAGTAGTGCATTGAATTGTTATTTCCAGGCTTTGTTGGAAGCAATTGTCATCATCCGGTTCAACCAAACTTTCAGCGATGATTTGTTCTGACTAAGAAAGTAATGGATTTTAAACAATATCCGAATCAAGCATCACTGCATCATTTTAAGCAGCGGCTCGATAATAAAAATGTGAAACAAGGGACACTTAAAGCTTTTATTGCTTGTGTCTGGATTTCTATTTTTGTGTGCGTGCTCTTATTTACGTTTCCATAGAGGCGCATCGTGAATCCAGCGCTGTGACGTGCCGCTTTACAACAAACAAATCGCGAACTGCCATAAAATACGATGCGAATCTTGGCGACGGGGAGAAGTTTGCGGCGCTTATTTCGGATTGACGCGCCGCAGATGCGCGTCGTGTCGCCGCAAGACAAATGGCTCCTTTATAACATTCATAACGTCAGCGTATTTTACAATTGCATGTTTTTCTTAATTGTTCTAAGATGCTATTTATTTCAGACGGATTACAAAAACACAAAAATATACTGTATGTTCCAGTCAGCTCCTTCCCCTTTGTAAAGTTGATTAAAGAACCCAAACTGTGACGCTTGTGTTGTTTCTCCATGCACACAAAATATGGCTCATGCTTACAGGATTTATTATTATACATCAGTTAAAAGAGAACATTAAATCTAAAGGCCACACACAAAGTATTTGAAACACACTTTTTATTATGCTGGTAAAAATATGTACAATAGATGATTATAATGCCAACGATAATTGCTAACAATTAATTGGTTACTATAACTTTCACAAACACAGACACAAAATATTCTGTCCTATACCTGTAACCATTACAAAACAAAAATATATTTTGTGCGGTGTCAGCTGTTTTATGCAATAAAAATCATGAATAATAACCTATTTTAATGTTTATTACTACTGACGCAAATGGCTTATTATATTAAATAATAAAAATAAGTACATGTCAATATTTCATATTGTATCTTAAGGTATAATAATAATAAATTCATATTAATTTTTATAATGTATTATTAAACTAAAATATTAAATAAATATAAAAATAATACACATACAAACTAAAAAAATCTAATGTATATGTATGTATATAAATATATATATATATATATATATATATATATATATATATATATTGTTTTTTTTTTTTTTTTTTTTTTTCCATCCCACTTATCCTCACTAGGGTTGTGGTCGTGCTGGAGCCTATCCCAGCTGACTCTGGGCGAGAGGCGGTGTACACCCTCTGAACTGGTAGTCAGCCAATCGCAGGGCACATGTAAACAAACAACCACTCGCATTCACACTGGGAGATTTATAGTCTTCAATTAACCTACCATGCATGTTTTTTTTGGGAGGAAACCGGAGTACCCGGAGAAACCCCACACAGGCACGGGGAGAGCATGCAAACTCCACACAGGCGAGGGCGGATTTGAACCCGGGTCCTCGGAACTGTGAGGCAGATGTGCTAACCAGTCGTCCACTGTGTCATCTCTCTCTCTCTCTCTCTCTCTCTCTCACTCTCTCTCTCTCTCTCTCTCTCTCTCTCTCTCTTTCTCTCTCTCTCTCTCTCTCTCTCTCTCTCTCTCTCTCTCTATATATATATATATATATGCGTGTACTGTGCGTATTGAATTATAATAATCATAGTTTTGTGGAGGAAACCACTAAGACAACTAATACTCCAATAGTATGTACAAATGGAAAAAGAAATTGCATATTTATCTGAATAAAGAAGCTATAGAACAGTGCCTACCATACAAACAGTGATTCCTGGGAAGAATCTCATTGAACACATTATTTTATTAAAAAAGGCCACTTGTTTCTTCATCATAGCATCATATTCATGTATTCTTACCTTGTGTGACAGCAATCTTGTTTGTCCATGTCACTGTGGTTACCTGTTGTAACTCAAATGGAACAGCGGTCAGCTGCAATTCTTTTTGCACCTTTGGGGGATGAATGATGGACTTGGTGGATATGTTTATGTAGATTGTACTTCAACACTTTTGCACAGTGATTTTTTTTTTGGATCACCTTAATTGGGCGTGACTGCTTCGGGGATACTTGTTGTTCCCCCTATCATCACACATTAAATCACATTTGGGCAAAAGAAAAGACACAACACAGTTGGCATATTTATTACACAGACAGTCGAAAAGAAGAATGTTGTGAGTGTGAACGAATTTGGAAGCAGTCTTCAGTGTGTGTAGGGGGGCCACGTGGGATCAATTGGCCAGGAAAAGATCAATTTCAGTCATTTAAGGGCTGCTGGCTTCTAATAAAAACATACCGTTTCCTGGTGAGGTGCGTTCCCATGGATGGACTCATCCCAAATGAAATCCACATGCACAACGTTGACATACTTGACTTTGGCTTGAGGGTAGAACGTGCCTCAAACCTGTCACACACACACTCTTTCTAACACACACACACACACACACCCCACTGGGATCCAGTGCCCGTGACATCATCAGGCTCATGTTTCCTTCTTGCTCAGCATCCTCTTGCTTGTTTCCTACAGTGGCTTTCATTTCAATCTGGCAGCAATAGCCATCGATTTTCTATAGCACGTCCTCATTAGAATGGAATAGACTAGAATAGAATGGAAAAGGAATCAAATTGAATAGAAAAGGAATAAAATAGAATAGAATAGCAATTACCAAGTTGCCTACTTTCGAGAAAAGAAAAAGTTGTAATGTAGGAATAACAAATTCATATTTTTTAGACGACAGTTTTAATCTTTGCAAGAAAAAAAGTTTTAATCTAATCCAAAGACGTACAAAAGTCAGAGCGTTACGGGAATTAATAATATTTCTTCTGAGATAAAGTCACAATATTATGGTATTAGGTCAAAGTTTAAAGCGGGAAGAAAGTCATATTTTAGCAAGTGAATTTCAAAAATAATTTATTCTTTATTCTCTTCATATTACAAACATTTTTTTGGGCGGGGGTCTTTTCTCTGAAAATGAGACCACATTCCATGTTCTTGGATAAAATTGTGTTCTCAAAAAAATATTTTTTTATTTATTTGTGTAAAATGCCTTTTGTTCTTTAAAGAAATTACTTTATTCATGCAAGGATGCTACATTTACATGATGATGCATCACAATCATAATGAGAGCTTTTAATTGGCTTGAAGCTAATGTAGGGAGGAGTATTTGGTTTATTATGTTTGTTTTACTTCATTGCAAATTGTTTTGCGGATCCCCAAGCCACAGCTCGGGGTCCCCGAGTTGGAGAACCCCTGATTTAGGTCTTTAATTATCCTAACATGTATGGTTTAGGGGAGAACATGCAAACTACACATCAGGAGCCGAGATATTGAACACTGAACTTCAGAACAGTGGGCCAGATGTGCTAACCTTTAAATAGATTTTTTTCCCCCCTAAAAGCACAGTGGCCTGAAAACTTTGGCTAAGGAGACCGAAATTATGAGGACTTTGCCATGTGCTTCTTCTCTGTTTGTTGTCATTTTTCCATTTATGACGCATGTATGTAAAGTGATGTGCAATGCGACCAACAAACGTGATGTGGCTGCAGAGTCTCATTTGTTTCCATGTAGCCGGACAGAAGGGAACATATGGTGGCCCTAAAAGGACAAAAGACATTGCATTTGAAACTACGCAGTTTATCATGACTCTCAATGTGTAATGAGGCCTACTTGATTGTTGTTTATTGTTGTCTAGAGAGTTAGTTAGAAGGAAATAAGTGACAATCTCAGGCCACAAGCGTTGATGACAAATGAGAGGAGGCAGTGCGTGAAGGTCTGGAAGCGTTTAGGTTGTTCCTGATGGAACAAGAGGGTCCACTGCTCCTCTTTGACCAAGGGTACGGGACGTCTGCTTTTCCTCAAGGTCCGTCGTCTCAGCACCTTATAAATGCGCAGGAGCCCTTCTTGAAGCTCGCACCTCAGACTCCACAGAGTCTGGTCCTGTTCAGGCCTGTCCATGCGCTCAACAAGACGGATGTTTTGGAGCTGGACTAGATTGTTCTGAACTACTTCATGGAAACTAAGGCTGTAACGGGACACCAAAAATCATAGTGTGATACGTACCTTGGTTAAAAGGTAACGGTTCACATTTGGGACGAAAGTGAACATATTTTTTCTGTAAACAGGAATATATTTAATGACATTTAAAATAAAACATAATAAAAAAAGCAGTAAATTATCCAATAAATTAAAGATTAAATGTATACAATAAAACTTTTCTGTCAAAGAAAGTGCAAAATCAATAGCAAAACAAATAGCCACAGACTTCAAATTCGCCGTGATTACTTTACATTGGCTTTTTGTTCGTGTTGTCGTTTTTTGTTTTTTTGTTTGTTTTTTGGGATGTTTCAAAACTTTATATTCAAGTGTGATATTAAGGAGTAGCTACTATAGTGCAACTACATGCATGATTTCCATTTTACTCAATTGGCCATGGTTATTGTCCTTTTGACACAAGTAATTTCAATTGGCAACATTGACCTAACAGTTAGCAAGCATCTGTTGCTTGTAAGAATATGAATATGAATGGAGTTTAATGTGGACTAACACAATTGGTACACTGACTTCTGTAGCCCTTTTTGTCTAGACATTTTTCCTTGGACCTAAACTTTTGTCAACTGGAGCATCACAGTTTTTTTCATATGCAACACAAAAAAGAAGCCTTCAGTTTAAAATCAAGAGTAAAAAGTTTGTATGTATGCTTAATAGAGTTATAGTTAAGACAAGACTGAAAACATCCCTCCAGTGGTGTAAATGGAGACATTTTGGCTGGTCAAAGCCCAGAAAGGAATGTCAGGCATAAAACCAAGCTGTCACGCTCTTGCGTCACTTTGTTTGTGGCCGTGTTTTGAGAGCGGCGGGTAGAGATCTTGGTTTTCTAAGAACTGCTGCCTGAGTAGAAACACAGCTGGCTAATATTTAGCAGGAAGAGGTAGTTCAGCTTTTTCTCGACCTCAAAGGTCAACCGCTTTGTGACGTTACCGCCAAGCTCTTCTATATGCGAGACATATGCTGTTTGTGCAAGGCTCTTTCATTTACGTATCTGTGTTGCATATCCTTAGGGCGGGGGGGGGGAGCCCTCTGTGGAATGTTTAGTCCGGAACTGTGCTGTTTTGGCATTTCACTTTGACTTATGGCTGCTTGGTATATCTTTTGTGAGTGCTGTTGACTTAAAAAGAAATTGTATGTGCATACTCGCACTGCTGTTCATTTGGAGATGGCAACAGAGGATGTTGCGTTTTAGCTGACGTTTTGACAGAAACGGCATTGGACGTTGACAGGAAATCTTTTCCACCCGTGTATATGATCCTGATCAAGACAAAACGTGACTGGCACATCTGAAAGTCATCAGCCGTTTGTGTATGAAGCGAAGAAAATTGTTTATTTCAGCTCTGCTTAGCTTGATACCAAGTCCAACTATGTAAGGATTTCACACTACTTTGTTTCAAACACATTTGGCCGGATAACAGCTCAATGCCTCTTGACATTCATGTAACAACATTCTTACCAGCTGCTCCCACACCGAGTGTTGTTTTGACTTCCTGCAAACGTGATCGGGATGTCCTGTGACTCTTTATCGTCCTCCCTCGCATCCCCGTCGTGTTTTATCTTCATCAGGCTTAGACGTGCTGATACTGGTTGAAAACAAAGACATACGTGGGTGGTTTGAGTTGCCCTCCTGTTTGATTAGTAATACAAGCCAGGCATGAAGTATCAGCCAAATATAGTGGAACGTCGAAAGCATGTTACACAAATACAGTGAACCTCACTTTATTGCGGGGGATACATTCCAGACCCACCCGCAATAGGTAAAAATCTATGATATAAAGGCCATATAAAACATAAGACTATTAAAGCACTTAAACTGAATAAAACAAACGCTTTAAAGTATTCCTTAGCACCCGTTCTCACTCGCTTGCACAGTTCTGTCATTCACAGTTCAAATTTTATTTAAAACTGAAACAAAACAAAATGGAACGAAACATTGTATATTCAAACAAAAAATGTACAATCAAACCCGATATAATTTTTTATAAATTTAAAAAGGGACAATGTGCAGTTTTCAAACTGCTAGCAATATTCGCAGATAGCCTAATTTCACTCCCTGCCCTTCCCCCTGGCCCTGCCACATCGCTCATTTGGTCGCCTCAGAGTGCATTTCTGTCGGCTGCGAGTGTGTCGGCGGTCCGCTGGAATTGGACTGGTGGAAGAGACCGTTGCGTCGTGTCCGCCTGGCCGCCTCAGAGTGCACCTTGGGGTCGGCAGCGTGCAATGTTACATGATAAGTTCCCGTTTGTATTTTTTTTAAATGTACAATCAATTGAAAAGAGAGTTGATCAATTTACCTGACAACTCGGTGAGAACAGTCATGGCGTATGTGGTGGTTTTCTTAGCTCAGTCATGGAGTCTTCCGCATTTAGGACAGGCATCACTATTCGATAGCTTAATCTTGATTTGGAGTAGACATCTGTCCAATTCCTTCATTTTAACTTTTATTTTGCCAACCGGAATTAAATAATCCAGCCAAGAATCTATAATAGTCTACCCTGCGTAAGGCTGAGAGAAAGCCTCCGTGTGCGCAGTGGGCGTGCAAATAATTGACAGACCATTCGGTCACGCCTCTTGTCACTACACTCTCTGATTGGCTATTCTTGTCCTGCTGTGACCAATTGTAAAATAAAAATGAACATTTAATTAGAGGCCATAGATGGGCCCAGAGACTGGGGATTTTTCAAAAGATAATTTTAATATGAATAATTTTATACTGTCAGGTCATACAGACTGTTTTTAACTGCAAATTGTCCCTTTAATATAAATGAGCCAACAATTGTAAATCTTAAATGTGTTCAATATTTACGACAACAAATCCTTATGCGTGAGGTCAACTAGCGTGAAAGGAAATGATAGCCGATCAGGAATCGACCTGCAGTTTGCACTGTTATCAGACACAAATAGAGGAGCAACTGGTTTTGTTGGTTGGTTTTGTATAACACGTCTCACGAGTCATTCACGATAAAGACGAGGAGAAGCGTTTGCCACTGCAAATAAGATGACGGTTAGCCTAAGCTACCTCTTATAGGTCAGTCTTGGTACTACAACAGGCCTCTGGTTTGCCGGAAGAGAGCCAGAATGGTCGGTGGAAACATGGTTGAGTGTGGTGTGCTGTGTTGGTGTTATTCTGAGTACACGTTATGTGGGGGATCTCTCACGTTTTAAAAATCGGTTAGGATGTTACAAATCGTCATGTGTGTACCCGGCATTCAAACTAGGATTTGGTTGACAAATACTGATTTGTACGACTTCAGAGGTTCCCCTCTGGTATCCCTGACAAGGCATCAGTGAGATTCTGATACTAGACACCCTACCCCCTTAGTCTAAACATCCACATTGCCCAAGGGGTTAACCCATTTTTAGGAAATGTGTTCGCTATTACCCAGCTGTGTGATTGACATGTTACCTTGGCACTCACATTTTAGGCTGCGGTCTCCCTTAAAAGCCCTGACTAATTATAACAAGCCAAAAACAGCCATTTGTTTGTCTACAAAGCAGGAAAGCAATCAAATTCCAATAAAAAGGTCAGCTCAAACAACACCGTCAGCTGTCTTTCGAAGAAAACATTGTCACGACTTTGTCAAAATGGAAGAAAGAGAGAGGGTATCCAGACAAATCTTGCATTTATAAGCAAAAAAGACGAACACCAGCAAGAACAATACAATTGAATGGTGGTGTGCTGAAACGGTTTAGTAAAGAACATAAATAAATAAAAATATCTATGTACATATTTAATTTAAAAAAGCTATATTCTACTATATAAAATTATTTTCAAGTTATTAATTTTTTTTTGGGGGGGTCAGGTTTTAATTGGCTAAAAGTGTACACGATTTTACTGAAATCTTGTGGCTAAAAGCTAGAAAATCACCGCCTCAAACAGTGTTGAAAATCTGCAAGTGATGTTTTAATAAATAATTACAAGAAATGCATTAAGACAAGTATTAAGTTGGTTTCATTGGAAATTCTTTTTTACATTTAGCAGTCCTGGGGATTAGTGTCATATATTTCCTGTCGTCAAGTTTCTCTCAGGTGTGAAACAGTTTCCTTGCGTCCGATTGTCTTATTTGGTGGCAAAAATCAGGTGGGCAGGGTTGTCTTTAAATTGTCTACTCTGCACAAAGACACCCCCCCCCCCCCCCAAAAAAAAAAAGACAGCTATACGTATTGATTTACTCTGTAACAACTGCTGTTTTATTCTCTTGATTAACTTTCCTCAGCCCGTTTTAAAAAAAGTGTGTCTGGTTTAGCACTCAATTAAGTAATTTGCTGTAAAAATGTGGAATGTTGCTCTGGAGATACTTAAACCAAATAATTCCGAGCTTCTCGCTCAGTTATGTCAGGGAGTAGCTTGTTTTCCTTGGCCGCTATTGCGCTCATTTATGCACGGGGGATGAGTGATTCCACTTTAATCCCCTCTCCCCACCCCCGGATTACAGCAGATTAATCACAGTCACGGCTAATCATGTGAAATTAATGGCCGTGACAACGTGGGAGGGTAAAAAAGGTCACAAGAGTGTTTCCAATGTGAGACACAATTTTTTGGGTTAATCTTTTCACACATTATTAGCAACATTTAAGACTGAAATTACAATTACAATAGTACAAGCATAGTGGCCTTGTTGGTTGTTACATTCTTTAAGTAGTAAAATAGTGAAAGGGAGACCTACCTGAGGGGGTGCTCTTGGGTCCCAATTGTCAGCTGTTCTTTTCGCTGTTTCCCCTCATTTTTGTCTGAGAGGTTGAAGCGGTCCACTACACTTCACTGCACTGCACTGTGCTGTGCCAGCGTTCTCTGATGCACAAATGGCTGACATATGACGCTAGGGAGGAGCACGTATAGCCGTCTTTACCCCCTCGCTCCCCAACACACACGCACACTCCTCCTCCTCCTCATCCCGCCATTAAAATGCAGATAACGTTCAGCCATGAGAGTGTAACCGTATGGTTGCGATTTTCTTTTTCCTCCCTTCTTTTACGCCACCGAGGAGGGGCCTGTTCTTCTCTCAACATCCCCCTTCCACAAAAAGTCGTTTGAGGTGCTGGAGGGAGTTATCTTTTTGTGCGTGCAGCCGGTATGTGAATCTGCCAGCTTTGATGTTGTGCTTCAGCTGAGTCCGCCCTGTGTTTAAAATGCCTCGGTAATTACAATGTGTTTGATGCATGTGTGTGCAGTGTCAACCACTAAACCACACTAACAGAACGGTTTGTTTGGAAGCGTACTTAAAACCAGAGGTGGCAAAAGTACCGATTCAACTCCTTTCAAACAATTCCAGTGAGGGCTGTGGCGACCCCTGAGGGGCCAAGCCGAAAGTGGCAACAAGTTAAAGTAAAAAACTATAACACTCTGAAATATACTCATGTAAAAAATACATGTTTACTGTCAGTTATGTACAGAACCCAGTACATGAGGTCCACAGACATTTTTAAGTCGCCAGCGGTTATCACCAGTTTTTTCTGTATTTAATAAGGGTCCCGGCTCACATTGTCTGTTGCCACACAATGGCCAGAGCAGTGACAGTGCTGCAGTTACGCACGGATCGCTGCGTCCTCTTCCACACAGAGATGTCTCCATGCTAGATCGTCATTACAGACGCATTTACGAAATTATGGAAACCCGGTCTAGCACGCCTCCCTGACGGATTCTCAATTAATCAAGATCTCAACCACGGTTGAATTTATCTATCTTTATCCGACTTTATCACAGTAACCAAGTACAGTATTTGTACCCCACCCCCAAAGTTCCTGGTTTTCAATGAATGCTCTTGTGTTCGGTGTTACGCAACCTTCTGAGATCATCATTAGGGGACAATGCAATATTATGCGGATGATCTGGACTGGAAATTACAACAAGACAAAATGCGCTTCGCCGTGTCTCCTCAACTCTGTCTGTAAAGGGGCACCCCGCTCAGTCGTTGAGGAAAAAATAGCTGACACCCTAATTGCTGTCTGGCCTCACCCGATGGGATCACCCAAGACAGTGCGTCTGGTTTGTAACGGTTCGTCTGTTTGTCTCTCTTGTGTTCCTGAAGTTTTTCAGAGTTTCTCATTGGTACCAGAGGAATGTCTCGCCGTACGTCCACGTTTGGCTTTGCGTTTCTGTAGTTCACAGGAGCTCTTATGAGTATTTTTTTGTTTACAGGTTGACTAGCCAGACGCATTCCACGGGCGTGAGTGCTCCATTTGGGTTGTTTAGCCGAGCCGATGTGTTTGTAGCACGGTCGCTTGGCCGTGAAATGCAGTGAGGAAGCCCACCGACCGAAACGAGTGTCCGTCGTTTGTCAAACAGCTTCACTCTTATTGGCCTCAATGATTTGATTGTGCATTATTTTCACAATTTAAAACAGCTTCCAGAGACGCAACTATGCATCCATCTATTTTATATACCGCTTATCCTATTCGGGTCGTGGGTGATCTTGAGCCTATCCCAGCTGACTTCACATAAGATTGTGAATCCTGTTGGGCTTGCGTGTACTTGTCATCAATTCTTCTAAATCATCTGATTTTATTCCTTTTCTCTGTAGTGTTCGGTGACTTGTGGGCGGGGCATCAAGCAGCGGGATATCATCTGCGTTGACCAGAACCGAACCAAAATAGAAGAAGAACACTGCGGTCCCCTTCTTCGCCCCCGGACCGAGAAGGTCTGTCGGGCCCGCGGGTGCCCCACATGGAAAGCCAACAGGTGGAGCAAGGTATACAAAATAGTCTGATTGTTCCGCTTTTTAAAGAAAAAAAAAATATATATATATATATATATATATTTTTTCCATGAAAACATAACAAGTGAACAATGATGTATAATATATGTGACTAATGTAACACTCTGTTTAGCTGTCCCTCAGCTCAAACAACAGGCAGGACATTTTCAGACAGGTTCTTCACTTTATTTTCAGATTGATACCATCAGACACAATGTGCAGTCATCTAACACTGTGAAAACTAAGTACAAATGAACACAACATCAGTTCCAAGATCAGGATAAAATACAGTGAAGCATACGTCTTGTGTTTTTAGTTCAAAGTTCAAAGACAATTGCCTTGCTACGCTTTCCAAAGGAGCCAAAAAGGCTTCAGGACTTGAGCTCTGTTTCTTCTTTCTGGAGCTTTGATTTGATTAGTCTTGAAGATCCCGGACCTGTGTGTCCACTTTTTTTTACCTGTCTTCTTCAGCTGCTTATTCATTCACTACGGTGGACATATATGCCTTTTTATACCGGAACAGTTACATTTGTTCTAGTGAGGTGCACTTTGGCTCGCTTGATATGACGACTGTTCCTAAAAATTATTTTAACTTTGACAATTGGAATTGTACTCTTAACTTCTGGGGAATTCAAACTTAAATATATCATTGTAAATTATGATGAGTCACCTGTCTGATCATTTTTGCAATGTAATCCTTTACATTACGAAGACTTTCTATCAGAGCTTTTTCCACACACAACAAAAAATGTTATGAATGAGTCCCGCTGCTGTTCTTTCCGAGACCATTAGAATGCTCTGTGTCCAATAGACATATTGCGAATCACAGAGAAGTCTGAACAAGAATGCTGTGTCACGGTCTTTATCTTCTAAGAACAAGTACACAGTGTGATGGCCCATAGACTGAATGCATGCAGAGTATTTTTATCCCCACCTCATCACCAACACTTTAAAGTCCCCACAAGGATCCCCAAAGATCCATATACTACTCCCCACTCTTTGTGGTGGATCTCCTCCTCCTCTCTCGCAGTGTTAGATCTGGAAGCAATCATCGTCCTCTACAAACCACGAGCAAGCATGAAATCCTCGGTGTGCAGAAATGTTTTATGTCTTCATATCTGTGCATGTGACACCTTTGTGCACCGTAGTCCTCTCGCTGACCTCTCTTTAAAGGGGGCATTATGATCCTTTGACTGCGTTTAATGGATACGTTTAGATGCTCTAGGCCGGGGAACAATAACAACATTTCTGTATGGACCCATTCCATTTATTTTGAAAGCTTATAACTTGGCTATGGCATTACGAGCTCATTGTAAGAGAAAAAAAATGTGTTTGCTCACTATTTGGCAGCTTCAGGCTACTAAAAATGTGAATGGGTGAGTTTTCCAACGAATAGCTGAGGATAGGTTCCCCATAAAAATAACATGAATAGGTGAATTTGTAAATAGTGAACCAGATTTTTTTTTTTTTTTGTACTGCAGTAATTTTTGGGAGAAAAATTGTGACTGTGATTTAGCTCTCTGTCAGTTTGTCTCTCCGTCTGTCCATCCTGCAATTAAATCTTCACAAAATAGTCAACAAATGACAATGTATAATCAGTAACTAAACGCTCAATCTTAGTTCTTATTATTATTTTACGCTCGTTTTAATTTGGTACCAGTATTCATTATTGTGTTTATGGTGTCATAAAGAAAGCTCCTTATAATATTTTTTTCCACCCATTATATGTAGCTGAATAAACCACAATATTAGAAACAGCTTTGCACATCACACACTCCCACACACATATGATAATAAATCACTGGAGACTGTTCAATTTGTCTCTCTGAGCTTGGTAAAAATCAGTGGAATCATCTTGGTGCTCTTCCTTCAGGTACGCACCTCAAAGCACATGAAACCGATTGTACGGCTCAGCGAGCTGTGACATATTATCTTTCCAAGTGTATACCTCAGGAGCATGAAAGCAACTGACAGTGATAGAAATCGTTCCACGGTCCGACTTCGTCCATGTGACGCAGACCTTTTTTTTGTGTTTGTCTCGCCAGTGCTCGGTCACATGTGGAGTGGGACTCCAGAGCCGAGGCGTCTACTGCAGGCTCAAAGGCAGTGGAAAGGTCAGAGAAGATCTATGTGACGCTCCATCACGGCCCGCCGTCATCCAGCGGTGCCAAGCTGCAGAATGCACCCATTACGCTTGGGTCACTGCTCCATGGAAGGAAGTGAGTAGACCTTTTTTTTTTTGCTTTGCTTTTTAGCTGCATTGTACTACAGCATTTGTAGGTCCATGAGAACATTTGGAAGGATAAAGTGTTCCCCCACTATATTGCGGTTCATCATTCTTGCCCTCGCTATATATCAGATTTTTCAGCATTTTTACAGTATAGCCTCTAGCAAAGTCGGTTGGTATAGGTCCACGTTGTGATGCAGCATTCCGGGAAAATTAAGCTCGATGAGCGTTTATTTTGTTAAACATTTTGTTGGTTTATTATTTACCTTACAGTATATCTTCCTTTCTTAGGTTGCTGCTTTGGTTAATTAGCATGTTTCTTAATTATTTAGTTAGCTTCTTAGGTAGTTCATTGGTCATATTTCTTCGTTTGTTAGATTCTTAGTTTTTCAGTTAGCTAACCGAGCTTTAGTTTAGTTAGCTATCTGGATAGTTAGTGAGTTAAGTGAGTTTCTTCCTTAGTTTCTTGTATTTTCAGTGTTAGCTGTTTATGTAGATTGTAAATTAGTTAGCTTGTTTGTTTGCTTGTTTGCTTGGTAGTTTGTTAGTAGTTGTTGTTAGCTTCTTCTTTTTTTCTTTAGTTAGTAAGATAGTGTATTTGTTTTTGTTTTAATGATTTGTAAAGTTGTTAATTGGTTTAATAGTTTCTTCCTTAGTTTGTTTTGTAGCCTTTTTGGTCATTAGTTAGATCGTAAGTCAATTGTTTTATTTTTTTTTATTTAAACATTTTTTTTAGTGACTTAGTTTGTTTATCAACTATCCAGTAAGTGTGTTCCTTTGTTTCATCGCTTCTTAATTCGTTAAGAAATAAGGACGTTTGTTTCTTAGCTTTTTGGTTAGTTTTTTTTTTATTATTTGTAATTTTTTTTTATTACATAAGCATAACCACAAAAAACACAAAAACGTGGCGGTGCTTGTACCATGTGCAAATGACGTAATGATTTTTTCATTAAACTGGGATTGACATTGGTAGAAATCTGCCCTCTACTAAATGTCATTGGAGTTATAATTGTGCCTTTTCCTAACATTACTTTCTTCTGGCATTGTGGACTGGCTCACTGTCAAAGGGTTACAGCACATTTGGCATGCAGTTTGAACGCATTATTTTACCCTGTAGTGGGGGGAAATACCAGTTTGCATGTGCACATTGCCTTCATCTTTTGTATCGTCATCCAACATCCTTGCTCACTACCCCCCACTGTTAGGCAGATGTACACATGTTAAAGCATCCCATTATGCTGTTTTATTGGCTCTTTGTTTGTATCATAAAAGAGACAACCCGAAGTCTCTCTCTCTCTCTCTCTCTCTCTCTCTCTCTCTCTCTCCCTCCCCATCCCCCTCCTCCACCGTTCATGAGGGTTCTCGGGTAACAGTCGTTCTCGAAATCTTATCACAAAGCGGACAGCCTTTGTCCGGTTAAGTATCACAGTTGTGTGTAGCTCCAAGCTTATTTTTCCAACTTCCCTCGGTGCCGTCGTGTGGCTTACTCCTCCAATGGTGAGCCATAAAAGAGGGGCGCCATGTAGGGACTGTCGTGTTCAGAATTTTTCCCCAGCAAATCATTCAGTCACATAAAAAAAATTACTCAGATATTGCGCTCTAATGCTGAACCTGAACTCGGTATGTGAACTCCACATACAATAAATACAGTGAAAGCCCGCTATTCATGGGGAATAGGGACTGAGCCCTTCCGCGATTAGCAAAAATCCACAACTAACTGAAAAGGAGTTTGTAATTGCGTATAGATGCCACAAGATGATGTCAAAGTACTTAAAACAGTGAAGATTATAAAGCATCAACACAATGCATCTAGCAATATACACAATCATGAACACATTCGGTACTTCAATTATTCAACACAAACAAGCCACCTACGCATGAGCCTCATCAAAAATATTAGCTAGCTTACTTGCCTAAATAACAAGCTTGCGCAAACTGATGTGACATCACACATGGGCAAACAAATATGCACATTAGCACTTTACACAAACCGTATTAAGTCATTAAACCCACCTTTTGGTGTTTGCATACGATAATAAATGTTAGGGAATACGGGCAATTGTAATGGCAAAGTACCGTATTTTCACGACCATAAGGTGCACCGTATTAAAAGGCGCAGTCTCAGTTACGGGGTCTATTTCTGTATTTAACACATACATAAAGCGCACCGTATTATTGGGCGCAGGCATGCTAAAAGGCAGCGGGAGCAAAACTGAGTTTGGTTGTACTTGAAGTATTTAACAATGTACTCACGTTATTTTTTGATTAATCCTCATCCACAAATCCATCAAAGTCCTCATCTTCTGTATCCGAAATGAACAGCTGGGCAAGTTCTCTATCAAACACGCCAGGTTCCATCTCGTCATTGTCAGAGTCAGTCTCGTTGCCGGGGGGCTGTTCAGCAATGATGCCGGCTTTCGCAAAAGCTCGGACAACAGTCAAAGCAGATAC
Source organism: Phycodurus eques (assembly GCF_024500275.1). Lineage (NCBI taxonomy): Eukaryota > Metazoa > Chordata > Actinopteri > Syngnathiformes > Syngnathidae > Phycodurus > Phycodurus eques. The sequence continues at coordinate 21,013,833 of NC_084529.1, forward strand.
CTTAGCCCAGGCATCCAAAACCCATTCACATATGGTGGCGTAACTCGCTCTGCGATGCCTCCGAGTCTTAGTAAAGCTGTGTTCGCAATCTATCATTATTCGCTCCCACGCCGCTCGCAACTTTACTTTGAACCCCCTGTTTACACCGGCGGTTGGAGTTCCTTCGTCAAGCCTCCCGGAATGATGGCAAGCTCCGAGTTCATTTGCTGCACTTGGTTTTTCAAGTGAGATGGGCAGGCATGGGTTCACAAATCAACAGGGGCGGTGACACGTGGAAAAAAACATCCGGTCTCTTTACGTACACCTCACTCAGCCACTCTCTAATTTTCTCCTCGTCCATCCAGCCCTTTTGATTGGCCTTAACGATGACTTCGGCTGGAAACTTTTCTATAGGCGGTGTCTGCTTGAAAATCACAAATCAAAAGTTTCTGTCCATGACAATGGCATCAAGCACAACAGCAAAAGCCGACTTCTCGTGCCCCGTTGTGCGTATCGCTACCGTGCAGGTCCCCATCTTCTCTACAGTGTGGTTCACCGGGATGTCGAAAGTGAGCGGCACCTCGTCCATGTTGGCGATGTGGTTGGGCTGGATGTGTTTGTCGGCAATCTTTTTACTGCAGTAGGAGTGGAAGATGGCCAGCTTTTCCTTGTAATCCGCCGGAAGTTGCTGCGCCACGGTAGTCCTTGCCCAACGTGGCACCAAAACAATAATTTTATTTGAAGGATAGGTTAAAAACATATCTGGAATTACTTGTATTTGCGAATGCCGAACCATGAATATGTGGGAGTTCGCTGTAGAAAACGAATACTTTTTATGAATGAATTTTTATGGTCTTATAAACACCCCTTTAAATCATCACTGGTGTCCAGGGAAATCAGCAGAACCTTTTTTGTAGTAGCACATGTTGCATTCCTAAACGGGTCCAGCCGGTCACGCTAAACGCTGCTGAGAAGTACAACAGTGCCCCCCACGCCACTGGTCCGTCCTTCCTCTCTCTCAACAAGCGCTCCTGCTCTTCGCTTGCAGTGTAACGCCACCTGTGGAGGCGGCGTGAGGAGCAGGGCGGTGGACTGCGTGGGCCCGAGGATGATGCCAGCGCTGGCGGATTACTGCGAGCCCGTGTCCCGACCGCCATCGCATCAGCTTTGCGAAGGAGTGCCGTGCCGCCACGTGTGGACCACAGGGGAGTGGTCACAGGTTAGAAATTGAATACAGAAGATACACAATCTGGCTTGGCACATGATATGTATTATTATGTAATTTTTAAAATAATATCCAATGTGTTTATATTTATTTGTTTTGAAAATAATTTTCACAGGGAAGAATATGTCCTCATACATTTAAATAAATGTACAAGCATTTAACATTCTTAACTTTCATACAAGCGTAAAATGAGGTTGACCACTGTTAATATTCAGTTCTAAAAAACAATCACTCGTTAATGAGGGATGACAAAGGTGTAATTTGAGTGCTCTATACATCAAATTTTTCAACATACAGTAATGAATGGTCAGAAATGTCAAAGAAGTTAACCGCAATCAATGTCAAACATAAACACAAACAATTATATTTTACAGCAAATTCTACTAGTGTTTAGCATGTCTACCTCGCGTAATAGCAAGGTGACTCACAGCTCATGTTTACCATGTAAAACACAATGGGGCCTCATTCACTAACCGTGCGTATGCACGTTTGCCACACAAATCAGAATAAGAATCAGAATCATCTTTATTTGCCAAGTATGTCCAAAAAACACACAAGGAATTTGTCTCCGGTAGTTGGAGCCGCTCTACTACGACAACACAGTCAGTTGACAGAGAACACTTTTGAGACATAAAGACATTGACAAAAACAGTCACTGAGCAATAAAGGGTTGCTAGTTATCTGGTAATGCTGATACAAATGATTTTTTTTTTTTGACAATTGTGCAAAAAGATGCAGAGTCCTATACCACTTAGAGCAGTTTGAATGACTAATATAGCAATAGTCTGGTGCAATGACCATTGTGCAAAGGGAACCGAGACTTCAAGGAATGTATGCAGTTTAAAGTGACTAGTAGTGCGATAATCTGGGGACAATGTTTATTGTGCAAATGTTGCAGATACTCCTCAGTCAGTGTGCAAGTGGGGCAGATGCTACTCTGGCATGAGTGGCCAGTATTGGTCAACAACAGATATGTAAATAGTGCAGCGTGGCGAAACTAGTACAGTGAGTGCATGAGTAATATATAATTGGCCCGACAGAAATGTGACAGCAAACTCAAGACAAAAAAATTGGCAGTGTGTTGCAATGGAATTGTAGGTTAGCTGTTTAAGAAATTGATTGCAAGAGGGAAGAAGCTGTTGGAATGTCTGCTTGTTCTAGTTTGCATTGATCGGTAGCGCCTACCTGAGGGAAGGAGCCGGAAGAGCCGGCCGGTGACCGGGATGTGGAAGGTCCGAGAGGATTTTGCATGCTCTTGTCTTAGTTCTGGCAGCGTGCAAGTCCTCAACGGTGGACAGGGGGGTACAGACAATCTTTTCAGCAGTGTGTGTGATTCATCAATATATTTGTACTTTTGTTTGTGCTCTCCGAACAAATTTAGAACCTCCTCAGACCATGCGTACACACAAATAATGCACAATGAGCTTTTGAAAAAAAATAACAAACACACATCTTTTACCCAAGATGCACAATGTTTTGGAACTACAGTCATTTATAAAACCAATAATAACAACTTTGCCGACAATAACTCAAAGCAGGAACTTGCTATTGAGTTGACTGGCCTAAATAACAATGAAAAGGACAAGTCTCATCATTTTTACCCCATGGAAATGGGGGCGCGGTTTATGCAGATTCTGATTCACTAACAAACGCACAGTGATGTGAAGAAAATTGGCCGGTATGCACGTATCATGAATCTGACTGTCATTTTGCACTTGTGCGTAGAGTAAGAACATTTCTACGCATTTATTAGTGAATGAGGCCTGTGAACTTTGTTAGCAAGTGACAGTGCGTAATTTATCTTCTTCTCTCAGCACCCCTTTTTGAACTTTTTTTTGGAACAAATTTACAAACTGCCACAAAAATCCAGATAAAAAGGCACAGGTTATCATTTTAATTCTCACTGAAATAAGGCACAATATGCTAATAGCCGCTCTACTGATTGTCAACATGTATGGATCAGTGCTCTGCTAGCTGCGGCATTGGCTACCAGCAGCGTGTGGTGTCCTGCTCGACGACACCCTCCTCTCGGGCTCCGCGTCTTTACGCCGCCCTGTCGTCCGCCACCGGAACCCGTTGCCCAGAATCCCGTCCTCTAAGCACCAGGCCGTGCCTCCTCCAGGACTGCCCGCAGGCCACCTACTGGAAAGTCGGCCCTTGGAGCAAGGTGAGCACGCAGAGAGACTAGGTCGGTCAGTCAGTCGGCTGGTTAGTAAGTCACTCTCTCACTCGCTCACTCAAGTTATTCAGTTAATTACGCATTTACTTTCATACTTAATTTCTTAGGTATCTTGTTTGTCAATTTGTTCCTCAGTTTGTTGGTGTCTTGGATTATCTTAGTTAGTTAGTTAGTTAGTAACTGACTGGCACATTTACATACTTGGCTAGTTTGTCAGTTTGTTCCTTAGTTTGTTGGTTTCTTAGCTTGAGTTATGTAGCTCATAAGTTTGTTTTAGTAGCTTCAGTTATTTACTTCATTAGTCTGTTGGTTTATGTAGTTTACCAGTTTTTGTGTGTGTGTGTTAGTTATTTAGATTGTTTGTTATTGTAGTTAGTTTCTCAGTTCTCTGTTTCACTTCTTAGTTTCTTAATTAGAAGAGTTGTTGCAGGCTGTTCATTTGTACTTTTTTTCCCGTTAGTTTCATAGTTTGTTCGATTGATTGTGTTTCCCTTAGTATTTTTTTTTAGCTGTTCAGATCGTCAGTTAAATTCTTTTTTGGATTAAATAAAAATGTCATTACGGATTTCCACAACTTTGTATTTCGGGGGTGCACACCATGTGCAGACGACATCATTTTTAAGTCAAAATCAGCAGTGATTAAGATTATCACCACAAACAATTACCAGATACTCTTCTCCCATTGCGGGGCTAATAAAGGCTGATTCTATTTTACTCGAGTTAATTATCAATAAACGTCTCAATCCCAGTGCTCTCAGACATGCGGGGCAGGAGTGACGGTGCGCAGCGTGGAGTGTGTGACCTCCAAAGGAGCAGCGTCCAAGCAGTGCCGTCCCTCAGAAAGGCCAGAGTCTCAAGCTGCGTGTCAAGAGGGAGAATGTAAGTCAAAAATCCCCTCCCCTCCCCTCCCTCGCAGTCATGATATGAAATTGACTGTGTTGTGTATGTTGGCCAACACCGTATCTGATTGTGTTTATAGAAACTCCGCTGTTTTTCCCCTTTTCGCTCCGTTTTAACTTATTAGCCAAAACAGCGTCTCGGGCCAAAAGCCTCTTGAAGTGATTAGCTCGTGGTAGGATAAATAGGCAGTCAGCGGTTTTCCACAAACTCTCTGCACGGTCGGGCCTATCAAATTGCCACCTTCATTGTGAACTTGCGAGCGCTTCAGAAGTCGGCAGCGGGCCAGACTCTGCAAGTTTGCCCGGCTGGCCTCTGCCAAGCCGGTCCGTGGCGAAATTAAAACGATATGCTCGGACTAGAGCCAGTACTGCGGTCAAGTATTAATGCTAATCAGCACAATACTGAGGGACTCTGGGCAAACAAGACACATAATGAATGAACCATTTAATATAATAGTTCACCGTTTAAGGAAACATTAATTCCTCATAGTGGTATTTAATTTAGTCACATTTGTATTTGTATTCCATCTTTTAGCTATTGATTCACCAAATCTTTATTTGCAGAGGATGGGATTAGCATTCTCATGCAAGAGCCCCTTTGATTTTTTTTAATGATATCGAATAGGTTAGGCTTTAATAGTACGTGTATGGTATGTGTTTATCTACCTGAATACACAGTATATTCTAGCATATTATTGTTCTATGTTAAAGGAAGAAGCCTACTTAACCTCAAGGTAGGCTGAGGTTGTATCAAAATGCAAATGTAAGACTCCAATTGATTTTGAATGATGCTAAACCTGGTGTGGTCAATACAGTGCTGCCTTGATATACCAATGGCCCAATTTAAGAGTTGCAAATAGACGGGCTAATGCTTAGCATCAGTGTTGCAGTGTTATAACCCTTTAAGCAACGGACACACACACAAAGTGGAGCAACATGTGTAGACAGATAATATAACAATACTCACAGGCATATATTCTTTATCCTCTGCTGAGAAGGACTAATATTACTTCAGTTTACTGAGGCGTGATCATCTCCATGTGTATCTGTTCTGTATGGCTGTATTTTACTGCCTCGAGATGGCCAAGGCACGCACACCAGAAAGAGCAGCAATTATGTCATTACTGTATGCTTTCATAAAGTACAATGTTATATTGTGCTATTTTTATCACTAAAAAACACATTACAAACATTTTTTTTTTTTTTTGGGAAAAACGGATGAATGGCATTTGCATTCATCTCAGTGGGGATTATTTGAGATACGAGTTATCAGCGTGATCACGGAAGAAACTCAACTCAAATCTCACGGGACACCTGCATACAATTTTTGGTGCTCTACCGATCTAGTTTTCTGGGATTATTGGTAGCTATTATTCAAGAAAGAACAAAGCAGAAGAGCATAATATCCCATATGAGATGGTTGTCGTAATACTGGTTATTATTATTATTATTGTGTAAAAGCAAGAATCCTGTTTATTATGGGATATCCAACCAAAGTACAGTACGCTCATGTTCCCCTGGATTATTTATCAAAGCCACTGTCGGTCATGTTATCAGCTGTTTTGTTCTAGTAAACTCCACCGATAATGCACTAAAACAACCTCCCCCTCCTGTTGTTTCCCTCAAGGCCAGTTGTTCACCTCCTGCCGGGAGGTCCAGATGCGACAGGGCGTCAGGATGGACGGGGAGTATTACCTCAAAGTCAAGTCCCGCATCCTACAGGTGTGTTTACAGTGTCTACACATGCTTTGTGAGTAGGTTTTCTCTGCATGTGCTCATCTGTTCTCGCTTCTTCTGCAGATTTACTGTGCGGAGATGCAAACTGATTTCCCCAAGGAATACGTGACACTGCGCAGCGGCCAAACGGACAATTACTCAGAAGTGTACGGCTACAGGTACATGAGCGGACGGGCTCGGCCGCTAGTTGCCAACATCTGATCTACAACAAATAATTAAGGTCTACATTAGGCCAATGTACATAGACACCAACTGAATAGGTTTACAAATGATACAATTGATCCATAACATTAAAGTCATAGCCATGCTGCCCAGCAACAAAAATACATTTAAAAAAAAAAAGGTTATTTATTGAGTCACATATAATGCTAAGACTAATCGCTCAGAAGCAAGTTATCAATTTAACACTGTGCTAAATGATTAGTCTGAATACACCCCCACACCACAGGATAATCACTCAGGATAATATTTTAAAGACATCCGATAAATGGGTTGACTTTAAACTCTTCTTTGTCTTTGCTATAAAGGTTGCTGAACCCCTTCGAGTGCCCTTACAACGGCAGCCGGAGACAGGACTGCAACTGCAGGAATGACTACAGCGCGGCGGGGTATACCCTCTTCCACAAGGTCCGCTTGGACCTGAGCACCCTGAGGATACTGAGTGAGTAATTACTTAGTGATTGCCTGTCTGCCACAGTGAGACCACACATGGGCTCTGGTAGTGCGTCATCGTTGATGATTTTCGCAAAATCCCCTTCGCCCCTGAGAAAAAAAGAAATTTGAACAAATGACCTCTCGAGCACGAGCTAATTCCAAACACACAGGAATGAAAGTGATCCGTGTGTGTACGTGCAGGCATGCGCCCGCTCGTGACATCATCATAATATTAATATGTCAGACCTGAGTATGTCGAACGCATGGAACAAGTAATGAGAAGGCATAGCAAAGCAGCCGTGCATGCACCCAGTTGCACTATCGAATACTGTTACACAGAATATCCTAAGGCTACATCACTACATCGCTCTGCTCATTACTACAGTCAGCTCCACCTCCCCTACATGATTAGTGGATTACCATGCGTGTGCGTGAGCGTGTGTGTTTGTGTGTGGAGCAGCTATCCCGTCCTCTTTATCCTAACAGCACATGTTCTCATCCTCCCTCTGCATGGTACTCATTTAGTTTTGGCAGTTTGAAAAGAGCTGAAAGAGGCAATGAGTTCAAGATGAAGGGCGATTAGATTCCGTGCACCAGGTCATCATTTCGAAACAGAATTATTAGGACGCACCTCTTAATCATTAAGAAACTGGTCCAAGTCTTTGATCGACCCTGTTTTGGCACAGTTCATTGTAGCATTAGCTAAATTGATTGTTTTAGTTCTTCATCCTTACGTACTCTTGGGGTCAAATTAAACCTATTTTAACAGCAATAAAAAATACTAACAATGTCATTCTTTCACACTGAAATTTGATGACTTTTCCCAAAATACACAAAAATGAAAATCTTAAAAAAATATAATTGTTTTGTACAGGGTCTACAAATTCTGTGCAGAGAGACTGTTCCGGGTTGACCCGTGTGATTTTAGATTTACCAGTGTGTGTCAAATCAAGGAAAATGGTGGAAATCTTGAAAATGTGAAACTGTACATGTATTTTTTTTATGGGACAGTGGTAACGATGTTCAAGAGGGAGGTGCGCACTGAGACTATTTGATATTTCTATCTCTATCTGTTCATCAGTCACCGACCTGCGCTTCTCCCACACTCCCGTCGGGCGACCTGTGCCCTTTGCCACGGCGGCCGACTGTTACAGCGCTGCCAAGTGTCCACAGGTTCGTGAAACACTGATACACTATATTGCACTTCGTCTTGCCTTATCCAGCACAATGACTGATGCGTCGATACTCGTAGGGCCAGTTCAGCATCAATCTAATTGGCACCGGGCTCAGAGTTGCCGAGGCTACCAAATGGACGTCTCAAGGCAACTACGTTTCTGTCAAGGTCCACAGGTCTGAGGTAAGGAATTGTCATACAATGTCATACTGGTAGAAAACAATGGGCGTGTTTGCGGGTTCCTCCTGGTCATCAGGCAAGAAGCGTGTAGTACAGGTCCGAAATGATGGTAAGCATTTCAACAAAGGACAACCTGGGAAAAAATAGGGATTTGGAAATATACTGACATTTTTAATATTATTGTCTGTGGACACTATATTATTATCGTGTCCACAGACCCTTAAAAGTTCTTAAATTACAATTTTCATCCTTAACAGTGACTCCTAATTATTAAATATGCTGTTTAAAGGTCTTATAAATGCCACATAGATAATTAACATAATTTTTTTCATTTGAAAAACTTTCCTAATAATAACCCGATACTAAATGTATGAAGAAATGTATATTTATCATTTTTGTTGAGTCACTGAAGAAGAATCTCCAGTAACATTTATTCTCCTGCGTCCGCCCCCATTTTGCCCGCTGCTCCTTTGTCCCGCTCATCTCTGTAGGACGGGACAAGAATCTACGGCCGCTGCGGCGGTTTCTGTGGGAAGTGCATTCCTCAGGCGCACAGCGGCCTCCTCCTTCAGGTGCACTGAGGATCCCGAAGACTGCTGACCAGCGAGAATGTCCACGAACACTGGTTGGTAGGACCCCATCGACATCCTGTTGGAAAACAGTCCTAACTTCACCAAAACACGTGGCGACTGTGTGTTATTACGGTGCCTTCAAAGTGGAACTCTATATTTGAAATGATGAATGATAATCAAAGATGACGGACACTTTTATGTGACACATACAAAGGGACTCAATCCTTCTTCATCTTACTGACTGGGAAAGTAACCAAATGAGGAGCTCTCACTTTTGTTTTGATTATATTTTCCTTTAAGACAATAACTAATTTTGCCAATTATGCTTGTTTACCAAGACTTTATGCCTGTAATACAAAAATTCTGCAAGAGCCAGCAGCAGTTTTAGCTAGCTTCAACGAGCTTCGCTTATTTTAGCTTGGCTGAGATAACCTTAGCTTCACCTAGCCTTGCCCATCTTTGTTTTGTTTATTTCCATGTCTTTTAGCTTGTCCCAGCTAAACTTAGTTTAACGTAGCCTAGTTTAACTTTATAGTTTAGGTCATCTCCATCCATCCATCCATCTTCTACCGCTTATCCGAGGTCGGGTCGCAGGGGCAGTAGCCCAGACTTCCCTTTCCCCAGCCACTTCATCCATCTCTTCCGGGGGGATCCCGAGGCGTTCCCAGGCCAGCCGAGAGACGTAGTCTCTCCAGCGTGTCCTGCGTCGTCCCCGGGATCTCCTCCCGGTGGGACATGCCCGGAACACCACACCGGGGAGGCGTCCAGGAGGCATCCGAATCAGATGCCCCAGCCACCTCATCTGGCTCCTCTCGATGTGAAGGAGCAGCGGCTCTACTCTGAGATCCTCCCGGATAACCGAGCTTCTCACCCTATCTCTAAGGGAGAGCCCGGACACCCTGCGGAGGAAACTCATTTCGGCCACTTGTATCCGGGATCTCGTTCTTTCGGTCATGACCCACAGCTCCTGATCATAGGTGAGGGTAGGAACGTAGATCGACCGGTAAATCGAGAGCTTCGCCTTTCGGCTTAGCTCCTTCTTCACCACAGTCCGCATCACTGCAGACGCTGCACCGATCCGCCTGTCGATCTCCCGTTCCATTCTTCCCTCACTCGTGAACAAGACCCCAAGATACTTGAACTCCTCCACTTGGGGCAGGATCTCATCCCCGACCTGGAGAGGGCACGTCTCCCTTTTCCGACTGAGGACCATGGTCTCAGATTTGGAGGTGCTGATTCTCATCCCAGCCGCTTCACACTCGGCTGCGAACTGCTCCAATGAGAGTTGGAGGTCACGGCTTGATGAAGCCAACAGAACCACATCATCTGCAAAAAGCAGACAATACTGAGGCCACCAAACCGGACCCCCTCTACGCCTCGGCTGCACCTAGAAATTCTGTCCATAAAAGTTATGAACAGAATCGGTGACAAAGGGCAGCCTTGGCGGAATCCAACCCTCACCGGAAACGAGTCCGACTTACGCGGACCAAACTCTGACTCCGGTCGTACAGGGACCGAACAGCCCGTATCAGAGGGTTCGGTACCCCATACTCCCGAAGCACCCCCACAGGACCACCCGAGGGACACGGTCCAACGCCTTCTCCAAGTCCACAAAACACATGTAGACTGGTTGGGCGAACTCCCATGCACCCTCTAGGACCCTGCCAAGGGTGTAGAGCTGGTCCACTGTTCCACGGCCAGGACGAAAACCACACTGCTCCTCCTGAATCTGGGATTCAACTTCCCGACGGACTCTCCTCTCCAGCACCCCTAAATAGACCTTACCAGTGAGGCTGAGGAGTGTGATCCCCCTCTAGTTGGAACACACCCTCCGGTCCCCCTTCTTAAAAAGGGGGACCACCACCCCAGTCTGCCCATCCAGAGGCACTGTCCCCGATGTCCACACGATGTTCCAGAGGCGAGTCAACCAGGACAGCCCTACAACATCCAGAGCCTTGAGGAACTCCGGGCAAATCTCATCCACCCCCGGGGCCCTGCCACCGAGAAGCTTTTTAACCACCTCGGTGACCTCAACCCCAGAGATAGGAGAGCCCGCCTCAGAGAACCCAGACTCTGCTCCCTCATGGGAAGGCGTTTCGGTGGAATTGAGGAGGTCTTCGAAGCATTCTCCCCACCGGCTCACAATTTCCCGAGTCGAGGTCAGCAGCCCCCCATCCCCACTATACACAGTGTTGATGGTACACTGCTTTCCCCTCCTGAGACGTCGGATGGTGGACCAGAATTTCCTCGAAGCCGTCCGGAAGTCTTTCTCCATGGCCTCACCGAACTCCTCCCATGCCCGAGTTTTTGCTTCAGCGACCACCAAAGCTGCATTCCGCTTGGCCAGCCGGTACCCATCACCTGCCTCAGGAGTCCCATAGGCCAAAAAGGCCCGATAGGACTCCTTCTTCAGCTTGACGGCATCCCTCACCATTGGTGTCCACCAACGGGTCGGGGATTGCCGCCACGACAGGCACCGACCACCTTACGGCCACAACTCCGGTCGGCCGCCTCAGCAATGGAGGCGCGGAACATGGTCCACTCGGACTCAATGTCCCCCGCCTCCCCCGGAACATGAGCAAAGTTCTGTCGGCGGTGGGAGTTGAAACTCCTTCTGACAGGGGATTCCGCCGGACGTTCCCAGCAGACCCTCACAATACGTTTGGGCCTGCCACGTCGGACCGGCATCTTCCCCCACCATCGGAGCCAACTCACCACCAGGTGGTGATCAGTTGACAGTTCCGCCCCTCTCTTTGCACCCAGTTGCAAAGAGAGGGGCCAAGACACTCGGGCCACAAAGTCGATCATCGAACACACGACCACAAAATCGATCATCGAACTGCGACCTAGGGTGTCCTGGTGCCAAGTGCACGTGTGGACACCCTTATGCTTGAACATGGTGTTCGTTATGGACAATCCGTGACGAGCACAGAAGTCCAATAACAGAACACCGCTCGGGTTCTGATCGGGGGGGCTGTTCCTCCCAATCACGCCCTTCCAGGTCTCACTGTCATTGCTCACGTGAGCATTGAAGTCCCCCAGCAGAACGATGGAGTCCCCAGCGGGAGCGCTCTCCAGCACCCCCTCCAAGGACTCCAAAAAGGGTGGGTACGCTGAACTGGTGTTTGGTGCATAGGCACAAACAACAGTCAGGACCCGTCCCCCCACCCGAAGGCGGATGGAGGCTACCCTCTCCTCCACCGGGGTAAACCCCAACGTACAGGTGCCGAGCCGGGGAGCAATAAGTATACCCACACCTGCTCGGCGCCTCTCACCGTGGGCAACTCCAGAGTGGAAGAGAGTCCAACCCCTCTCAAGATGACTGGTACCAGAGCCCAAGCTGTGCGTGGAGGCGAGTCCGACTATATCTATTCGGAACTTCTCGACCTCACACACCAGCTCGGGCCCCTTCCCTGCCAGAGAGGTGACACGTCCCTAGAGCCAGCTTCTGTACCCGGGGATCGGATCGCCAAGATCCCCGCCTTCGGCTACCGCCCAGCTTGCATTGCACCCGACCCCTATGGCCCCTCCCACAGGTAGTGAGCCCATGGGAAGGGGGACCCACGTTACCCTTTCGGGCTGTGCTTGGCCGGGCCCCATGGGCGCAGGCCCGGCCACCAGGCGCTCGCCATCGAGCCCCACCTCTTGGCCTGGCTCCAGAAGGGGGCCCCGGTGACCCGCGTCCGGGCAAGGGAAAACGTAATCCAATCATTTTACTCATCATAGGGGTCTTTGGAGCCGTGCTTTGTCTGGTCCCTCACCTAGGACCTGCTTGCCATGGGTGACCCTGCCAGGGTGTGAAGCCCCAGACAACTTAGCTCCTAGGATCATTGGGACACACAAACCCCTCCACCACGATAAGGTGACGGCTCAAGGAGGGTTTAGGTCATCTCATTTTAGCCAATCTTATCTTAACCTACCCTAGCCTACTTCATCCAAGCCTGTTTTTTAACTGTTTCCGCAAACCTTCGCTATACCCAACCTCGTCAAGCTTTGTTGATTCATTTCAGCCTGTTTTAGCTTGGTCGGCAAACCTTAGTTTAACCTATCCTAGCCTCACTTAGCTTCCTTTAGTGTAGCTTTGCTTAATATCTTTTAGCGTCTTTTATCTTAAAATATCCTAGCCTCGTTTAGTAGTTTAGTCCATCTCATTTTAGCCAATATTAGCTCAACCTAGTCAAGAATATGCGTAAATTCATATCAGCCTGTTTTAGCTTGTCTCCACTAACATTAGCCCAAGCTAGCCTAGCCTCGCTTGGCCTCACCTTTAAATTAGTTTCGCTGAGTGTCTTTTGTATCGTCCCGGCTGACCATAAGTTAACTTCTCCCAGTTAACATAGCTTCTCTTTGCGCTGCTTAGCTAATCTTCGAGGCTAGATTTAGCTTAACCTAGCCTAGTTCATCTTTCTTCTCTCAATTTAGCTTAGTCTTTGTGTATGTTCGCTGAAACAAGCTAAAATAGTCTAAGTTTAATTTATCTCAGCCTTTTTCAGCTTGTCTCAGTTATCCATAGCCCTACCCGAGCGTAGTTCATCTTAGTATCGTTTAGCTGATGTTATTTTAGCTACCTTAACCTCTTTCCTCAGTTCATCTTGTCTTACTATACATTAGCTGAGACGAGCTAAAATTGGCTAAATTTATCTAACATTATCTTAACCTATCCTCTGCTTATCTTATTTTAGCCTGTTTCAGATTGCTTCAGTTAATATAAAATTGGTTCTTATTTTAGCTTCCTTAGCCGCTGTTCGCTCAGCTTGTCTTTTATGTGTGTGTGTGTGTGTGTGTGTGTGTGTGATATTTTAGACGAGCTAAAATAGGCTAATTTTAGCTTAATCGAGTTTAGCTTTGCTTCGTTTATAGAAAAAAACTTAAGGGATCCAGTTGCCCAACTCGGACTAATCTGGCTTAGTGACTAAAACGCTCTCATTTTTAAAATTATTTACACAACAGTTTTCTTGTACAAATTACAAGTTGTAATTTGGGTACAAACTCTTAAGTGGTGCTAAAATTACATAATACATAATCGACAACATCAAATAATTTATTTAATGAATAAAGAATAAAATGTATGACCTACCTTAAATTAAAGGTTGATACATTCGAGGTCATCATCAGAAAATACATTTTCATCTTTCTGAAGTTTACTCTCAAAGGTACTAAAGAATTTACGAACAATCCACAGGAAGATCACTGGCCAACATACTGACACATGATGACTTAATACTTGGAAATGGGATTTTAAACTACTTATGTGTCTTTGTTTGTTTTTTGTTTTTTTTGTTTTGTCTTGAATGACTTCAAGTTGTCTCGCCTTTTGGATGCGTACCACCTTATATACACACACATCAAACGTTACCTGCATCCCCTACCTCTGTGTATTTATATTTGACCATATTTATTTCGGAACCACCCATGTGTTAATCATTGCAAAATCATCAGCAGCAGCAGCCATCATCAGGTTGCTGTTGATGTGTCCGCTTACAAACAACTGTAGCAAATAACCACTTATCTCCTGAATGGTGCTTTCCAAGACTACTAGAATTATTACCTCGCAAACACTGGCCGTCAGGGTTTGGCTTTCAAATATAGGATTGTCAATGTTGCCGCAGAGGTGTTCAGTTACGCACCGTACAGGCAAATGTTCTGGGACAATAAATCGGGGGTTGTTGATATTTCCCAACCTTTATCGAGCCAAGGCATATATCTTATATTGGACAAATGGGAAATGTACTTTCTCAGTGTGAAATCTTGGCATGTTTAGTTAAACACAAAGCTATTATTCTGTTATATGAATGGCAACAGGTGGATACACAGTTTTGGCATCTAATGGAAGAAAGAGCATTTAATGTCCTGGCTGCCACTAAATATCGCTGGCATTGATAGATATTTGTAAAAAAATAAATAACCATTTTCGGACCAAGTGAGTTAAATTGGATAATTTCTCGCACAGTGATTGGCAATCACTGGATTAGACTAGTTTACCTACCTATCTTAGCAAGACATTTGGGTCAATTGTATTTCTAAAAATGTAATAATATTGTTGAAACAAGCATATGTTTTTATTTGATTCAATTACTTTTTAACTTCCTTTGTGTCCCATTACTTTTGTCCTAGCAGTGTGTCCCCATAAGAAGTGCTACTACCGCGTGTCATGCAGCCTAACCCGTTGTTTAAAAAAAAAAAAAAAAAAAAAAAAAGCTTTAACCAAAGTTAGAGGTTAGATGCAGTTTTATTATTGTTATTGTTCTCATATAAAGCAGCTTGCATTGGTTGAAATAATAAAAAAGAAGGAATATTAAAAAAAAAGTCAATGAGCAGCTAGAAAACCTTCATTCATATCAATGAAGGCCAACTGTGCTATGAGGTCTGTATCAGAAAATGTAAAGAATACTTGACGCACTATGTGCCAGACATTTTTGTAGAGATGTAATCCTGTTCTCTGTAATAACCGTGAAGACTTGTAACTTATATGTGTTATTGTTTGCAATATTCATACTTGAACCGTGTGCTAAATATGAAAGATGGGCATTGAACAGAGACGTGAGCGCGCTCATCTACCTGCCTTTTTATCCAAAGATTTTTTTCTTTAAAGAATGCTAATGTTACCTATACAGTATGTACAGTACAGTATGTAGCCTGTATAAAAATGAATGATTTATTACGGTGCTGTGTTACTAATTGTACCAATACTGTATGTCTCGCCACTACTAACACTTTTGAAAAATAAGGAATAATAAATAATGGAATGAAAGTGTTTCCATTTGTGTTCTTTTCACAAACACTACCTTCCAAATGATCAGTAACTACAGTGGACAGAACCTCTCTGGTCCTGCATGCACATTTAGCCTTCCATTGGCAGTTCGTCAGGACTTTTTTTGCACTGCAAAAGTGGATTGGATGACACGAGCGTCCAGTGCCGTGACTGATGCGAACCTTTGACATCAGACATTATAGTGGCCACATATTTCTTCCCTGCGCTGCACTTCTGGCCTTCCATTGGCAAGTTTTGAGGCCTTTATTTTCGCATTCACCATAGCTGACCAGTGGGTGGCATTGGATGAACTTTGACATCGGTCACTACATGAGCAAGATATTCCTTCCCGGGGTGCTAAACAGGGTTAGGGTTTCAAAACAGTGTTAGTGTTTTAAAGTAGGGTTTCAAAACATAGATATGGCTTCAAGTGACGTTTAGGTTTTCAAATGTATGTTTCAAAACAGGATTAGGGTCTCAAAACAGGGCGAGGGTTGCAAATTCGGTTTTCAAAATAGTTTTAGGGTTTCAAAACTGGGTTAGGGTTTCACATTAAGGTTTAAACAGGGTTAGGATTTCAAATTAGGGTCTCAAAACAGGGTTAGAATCTCAAACAGGGTTAAGGTTAAAAACAGTGTTAGGGTTTCAAAGTAGGGTTTTAAAACAGTTAGGGTTTTAAAGTAGGGTTTCAAAGCAGGGTTAGGGTTTCAAAACAGGGTTAGGGTTTCATAGTAGGATTTCAAAACAGTGTTAGGGTTTCAAATAAGGGTTTCAAAACAGGGTTAGGGCTTCAAAGTAGGGTTTCAAAACAATGTTAGGGTTTCAAAGTAGGGTTTCAAAACAGATATGGTTTCAAGTGAGTTTTAGCTTTTCAAATTTATGTTTCAAAAAAGGATTAGGGTTTCAAAACAGGGTTAGGGTTTCAAAGCTGGGTTTTAAAACATGGTTCTCTATTTAAAATTACGGTTTTAAAAATCAGGGATAGGGTTTCAAATTAAGGTTTTGAAACGGTTAGGGTTTCCAATTAAGGTTTCAAAACAGGGTTAGGGTTTCAAAGTAGGGTTTGAAAACAGGGCTAGGGTTTCAAATTATGGTTTTAAAATAGGATTAGGGTTTCACATTAGTATTTCAAAACAGGTTTAGGGTTTCAAAGTAGGGTTTCAAAGTAGGATTTCAAAACAGTATTAGGGTTTCAAAGTAAGTTTTCAAAACAGCCTTAGGGTTTGAAATTAGGCTTTTAAACCAGGGCTAGGGTTTTAAAGTAGGATTTCAAAACAGGGTTAGGGTTTCAAACTAGGGTTTCAAAACAGTGTTAGGGTTTCAAAGTAGGGTTTCAAAACAGGGTTCGGTTTCGAATTAGGGTTTTAAAACAGTGTTAGGTTTTCAAAACAGGGTTCGGGTTTCGAAGGAGGTTGTCAAAACAGTGTGAGGGTCTCAAATTAGGGTTTCAAAACAGGGTTGGGGTTTCAAAACAGAGGTAGGGTTTTAAAGTAGGGTTTCAAAGCAGGGTAAGGGTTTTAAAACAGGGTAAGGGTTTTAAAACAGGGTTAGCGTTTCAAAACAGCAGTAGTGTTTCAAATTAGGGTTTTATAACAGGTTTCGTGTTTTAAAGTTGAGTTACAAAACAGTGTTAGGGTTTCAAATTACAGTTTCAATATAGTGTTACGGTTTCATAATAAGTATTTCAAAACAGGGTTAGGGTTTCAAAGTAGGGTTTCAAAACAGGGTTAGGGTTTCAAAGTAAGGTTTGAACACAGTGTTAGTGTTTCCCAATGTAATTGTAATAAAAACCGATTTTATTGTCATTCGTCGATATCGTTATTTAACATTGTCAAATTAGAAAATCTATTTGCTGGAGTTTTGAATGGTGTTTACATTCCCCTCGAATGTTTTGGGGTTGAATTGCTTCTTCATCGTCAAGCCCTCGGGCGTTGCAAGGGAAAACCCCTTGTTTTAGGAAAACTTCCGATCTTGACTACAAAACGAATGCAGTTATAAAGTGCGAATTTCATGAATTCTTTTGCTTGGCAATTGCATTTGGTACCAGCGGGTTCATGCCCCTCCAGGTGTACAATTATCAGGGATTGACGGACTTCGCTCCACGTCGTCCTTTCATCCCTGATAATCGTACACCTCGTCGGGCATTAACCCTGACGTATTCGCGTACGATCTCTCGATCGTCGTCATAACTCATAATGGCTACATGTAAATTCTCTGACGACCGGACAGAATGACTGGTTGGCGAAGGATCTCAAATGGAAAGTTCGATGCAGACTTAATGCGAAATGGTCTGACATCTCCAACATGGAGGAGGCGGCACTTGTGAACTACATCAGAATGATACAAATCAAGTTACTCAAATTTCACCAATTAGATGATTTTTTTTTTTTTTTTTTTTTACTGAGAAATTAGGGAATTTTGAAATCTCAAATGTGTAGGACATCAAAACTCGAGCGCATAGAAGAAAACAGCTACTGGATATCTGGCTACCGTAGTGACATCTGTGCAAGTCTCTCATTCAGACTCCCCCCCCCCCCCCCCCAGTATTTCTTCCTTCCTGTGGTTTCCGAACCTGAAGGGTCCCCCAAAGGATTGTGTTCCACCTAAGAGGTTCCACTGTATGTGCTTGTGTTTATGATTTCAAACGAACACGTGAGCGACATAAGAAAAGCAGCGTTTTCACAGCATTTGTTCTCCAGGACAAAGGTGCGGGTACCCCGGCAGAAGGCCGTGTTTATGTAGCACTTGCTTTCATGGAGATAACTCTGTGCGTTGAAAACAGATCCCCTGGTCCAGACGGCTGCCTCTGTTTCTCAAAAAAATAAATACAAAATAAAAATTTAATCTAAGGATTTAGGGACCTGAAGCATGACAGTCACTCCCCTTCAGAGCAATTTCCCCACTGCTCCGCCATCTAAAAAGTCTCACTTACCCCCCCCCCCCGCTCAGGAAATGGCTTCTCGGGCATAAAACAAGACCGAACCGCAAAGAGAGTTGTCATAAAAGAGACGAGGGTGATTGATGTTTACGATGAAATGCATTCTGCACATTCCTGCATGATCTGCAGCTGCTCGGAAAGAATGCTAACATTTGAAATTCTAAAAAAAAGTCTAACATGATTTTTTTTTATTTTTTTTATTGCATCAAAGAGACAGATTTACAATTTGAATAAACTGCATGTTTCATAACCTTTCATAGAATGCAATCTTTGCCAATTCCTTGAAGTATTCAGAGTATTTGATTGGGAACCTGCTGTTGAATTTATGGTCAGCTTGCACCGAGTGACCCCAAAAGAAGTGTTTTATCCTGGGTATACAGTGACCTCTAGTGCATCTAATTGGATACTGCACCCGCCGACTGGTCAATTTATGTAGGAGTATATTTAATAACAACAATGATGATGATAGTAATAATATTATTATTAGACTTTCCAGAAATAAGAAAATAATGATAATTATATTATAAAATAGAAATAAATGAATACATAATATGTAATAGTAATGATGATATTACACATATAAAAACGAATTTAAAAAATAATAACAACATGAAACAAATCTAATAAAAAGTACTAATATAGTAATAATAATGTAGGGGGGGACACTAGCTGTAGTAACCACGTACCGCCAGCAGATAGTGGTAAAGCGTCATACACCTGATGTGAGTGACGCTTTTATTTTTTTTCAAGATTCGAAATCGCTGCTCGTTTTTATCTTTTAAACGTACTTTTAAATATGTTTATGTTAGTTATTAGGTGTTGTATATGGAAAATAAAGCACAAATTGTAGTTTTAGCTTAGGGGTTGCTCCTCTGGAGTTGTGAAGCATAATTTATTTATTAATTAAATCACTGTGGTAAATCCAAATTGGCAGTGTATTTGTAAGATGACATATATATATATATATATATATATATATATATATATATATATATATATATATATATATATATATATATTTAAAAGTGTGCCAATGTGAATGTACACGCTACATGCTAAGACACATCACAATCATCTATTTATGAAGAAATTAGGTCAAAAACTCGGATCCATGACGTTAGCACTGATGCTAATGTTAAAACAGCACAAGCAGTGTCCCGGCTGGTGCGATAGAGCACTATAGTATTCAATTTGGAATCAAATTCCTATGCTTTGTTGCTCTAACCCATTGTATACCTCCCCCGTATTCGTATACGCGCTATTGAACCTCCTCCCCTGAAGCCTGGCGATTTTTGAACGATATCTGGCACATGATGATGAAGTAGGGGTTACATCATCATCCAAGTCAGTATGGTTGCGGTGAAATGTCGCATTGGTATGTGCTTTTAATCAGTTTTGGTTTGATCAAACTTTGCGGCAGTACTTACCTTTGGCGTACAAAAATCCCTCATGATTTTGAACAATGTACAACACAAGATGGTTGAGGCAGTATAGTGGTTAAATCATCATTCAACACAAAATAGTTGAGGCAATAAAAAAAAAAAAAAAGCTGAATTAGAATGTGTTTCGAATCAGTTTTCAGTTGATCAAAGTTTGTGGGATTATTTAGCTCGGCCATAACGAGAAATATTCATTTTAATCGGGCAGCTGGAGTCATAGCGCATGTTATCACATGTCCTGGTCACCTTTCTACCAGTAAAAAACTTCCGTAGATCGGATTATTAGGAAATATATCGAAGCAATAACTGATTTTGAAAAAAAAAAAAAAATTCCTATCATGTATATAAAGTTTCTCGTTGGCATTTTACTGTTCAAGCACGGTACTGATTTTGAAAGACATCATACACAACCTGTGCAAGGTAGCCAAGGTCAATGGAAGCGACACGATGAGTCATTAATTTATGTTCAAGCAAGAACCCTGTGTTGTTGTTGTGTTTTTATTTTATTTTATTTTATTTTTTTACAATTGCATTGTTTTAGGACCTGAACACAATTAGGAGCAGTGGCACAGTGTTTTCCTCATAGAACATACGTTCCGCCTGTAAAAAGTTGGTCCGTGTCAGCATAGTTTGGAAAATAGGAGTCAAAGTTCCTCATATTGTCAAAGCAGGGAGGAGCCTTCATGACCAGCAGAGAGGGGCTTTGGGGAATGCTGAGCTAATTATTTTTAACAGCTTCAACACTCTGGAGGGCTTTTTAATGTTGTGGTTCATGGAGTCGGGGTATGAATTTTTGAAAGTGTTTTAAAATAATGTCACTCTTGTTGTGTAGCTACTCACGTCAATGACAAGCCTGTTGGGTGCCCATTTCCATTGATTGATGACTGAATAATTAAAAAAAAAAAAAAATCACCAAGTATATAAAATGAGGCTTCAAAATCGTGACAAATCCAGCCTTTGTCTCCGCACTCCAACGCTGTGGGCATCCGCTGAAACCAAGCCGCTTTGAAAAATGGATGGTTCTTCGGCTAACAACTTTCTTATGCCGTCGCATCGCTATGTGTTTGAGACGCGAAAATATATCCCCTTAAGCCTCCGGTGGCTGAAATACATCTCACGTAATGGGGCTTGCCATGGCGGAATGCGAAGCCCTAGCCATTAGCTAGCTTGCGAGCTAACAGCCTCCGGGGGCCTCCTCCCGATGGCGTGCTTATCTGCGGTTATCGCCTCCTCGCTTGGGAGTTTAAAAGAACAACACTAAGCTGTCCCGTAAATTGCGGCATCCAGGGAAGATGCATTTTCCGCTAATAGGCATAGCTAGCTAGCTAAATAACAACTGCGCCGGATAACCACAGGTGCGAATGAAGGTGCTCAAGTTCTTTTATAGAGGAGGGAGTGTGTCACTGTGCGCCATTTTAGCCATGCCAAAAAAAAAATTAATAAAAAATCTGGTAAACTGAAATGTTGACCAACTGTTTTTGAGCTATATCTCTACCATAAAGTAATGTATTGTTCTCAGTCTTTGCACATTTTCAGCAATTATCTTGTCAGCAGATTCTGGTTGGAATCCCTCTGGAACATTTTGAAAAACACGCTTGTTAGGTTCATCGAAGACTAAATCGTCCATAGATGTGAGTGTGCTTGGTCGTTTGTCTGTGTACGTGCTGTTGCGATTAGCTGGTGAACCGTCCAGGGAGCATCCCACTTCTGTCGCTGAAGTCAGCTGCGAAAGCTCACCCGAGACCCAAATGAGAACAACAACAAAAAAACTTTCTTGGATGTAAACATTCCCTAAATTAGCCCCCCCCCCCCCCCCCCCCCCCCAAAAAAAAACTAATCCTGTCTATTGTGTCAGACTGAATTACAGATGATTTTGAAAAATTTCACAGAACCGAATTTGAGCGCTAACAGCTGTTTGCAAACATCAAACATAACCAGCGTGCATTAACTTCACATCGAAACAAAAATCAACTGAAAGTTCCCTGACTCGCTTCAAAAGATGCTCACAAATCAAACGCGTTTCACACGGACATCTCGGAATTTCGCATGAAATGTAACTGGAATAGACATTCACAAGCTCTTCACACGCCGCGCGACGGCCAAAACGGGATTTGTGAGTCACGATGTCGACCTCCCAGCTACTCGCCCGCACTGGCGCAAAAAGCGGCACTGTCTATCAGCCGCCATGAGGAGCCCATTTTACTGGGATTTATTGGCCCGGAAGACGTGTTAGACGTGATTACATGTGTTCTGGTTCAAAATAATACCACAGAAAAATGCACAAAAACATGCCACATTGAATGCATCAGTCAGAGAACAATACATGCTAATAAAACAATGATGGAGGAGAACAACGCTCTCCAATATAGGGCAGATTGAGGGCCTTTGCAGCAAAATGGAGACTATGGGAGTATAACACTGCAGTGTCCATAGCTAAGGCACACTGACAGGTAAGCTAACGATAGCGTTAGTGTTAAATGGGGAGCAGAGGCCAACAACATGTTTGTTGTGTTGCTTTCCTGTTACTTAATTTTTTTCCCACACGTTCGAAATAAAGAATTCACTTTAAAACAAATAGAAGCTTCTATCTTGCGATATGTTAGCATTCCAAATGTTGGCATGTTAACATTTTGTCCTCTCATTTGATTTTTCAAATAGTAGGCTACTAATATCAAGCTATCATTCTATCTATCTATCTCATAGGCGTGATGCGAAATCTTTACATGTCTGCTTTTGTACTTTCTTTACACGTCGCTAAGATATGTTGCTATATGTAAGCATAGCCACTGTTAGCATGTTAGCATTGAACCAAGTCTCATGAGCCATTTGAAATAGTACTGGGATGATGTAAAATCTATGGAGGACTGACTCAGTGCTTTTGTTACTTATGTTACTAAGCTATCCTGCTAAATTAGCATAGCAACTGTTAGCATTTTATCTAGCCTCATTGGAATTTTCAAATAGTACTAGTACTCGTAGGCATGATGTGAAATCTTTACAATTCTGCATTTGTACTGTCTTTACACATGTTGCTAAGCAATTCTGAATAAGAAGGGGGGAAAAGCCACTTTATCTCCATGGTAGCCATATACAATATACAACATTTGCACAAAGAGCTTATCTGTTTGGGTGATAAAAGTACTTTTAAAGGCATTTTTTTTTCTTGGTGAAGCCAGCTCAGAACCAGAGTGGCTTTCAAAGAGCCACACAGTGAGGCCTCCCGGTGCGTTGCACTGATGCTTTCTGAGATAGACGCTACATAGTCAAAGCAAAATCCCCGTGTTGTCAGCCTCCCGCCCGTCACACCTTTACACCTCTCTCATCTTGAACTGTTGTTGCACTGGCCCTTCACTGTCATGCCGTTATCCCCCGCATGAATCCACACACGCAACAAGGCTGACAGGGATCCTTTTCTCTCAAAAACAAAAGCTTCAAACTACTCAGACAATATAAGTACAATGGATGTCTGGACTAAGCATCTTAAATGATTTTTCCCCAAGCAAACAAATAGGGCCAATTAGAAACTTTGTTTCCCTCTTTTTTTAATCATAATAAGTTTCTAATTTAACATTGACGCAAGAATGTTATGCACGTTTGATCTTTGCATAAAGGTCGCGTGTGTACACACAAGATGCTTATTAAACCTTGATGTGGAATTTTTCCTCCATCTGATTTCTATCAGGTGCAAGAGCATGAATGGCTAATTTTGCCGATAGAAGCGTTTTTATTAGAGAGCCGGTGGAAATGATAGAGTTGCTTTCAAAGCTTTAAAAGGCACAGGCCGACTGGACTTTTGAGTCTACAGCTGCTCCCCATATAAAGTTCCCAGGTACTTCACCAGGAATTCAGTACATCCCAAATAAAGACAACGGGCTGAAATACTGTCCACCTGGTGACAAATAAAAGAGTAAGCAGCATCCTGACTCCGTTAATAATCATAAGAGCGGACTGTTTAATGCACTTTTACAACCGGCCTGCAACTTTTGTCGAGGGGAAAACCCCACAAAAGAGACGGAGGGAAAAATAACAGCACTTTTTCAAAGAAAAAGTTCAAAGTATCAGTCATTTTTCTGCAATATTTTGTGGAACATTTTTAAACCACAAAATCAAAATAAAATCTGTAATAGTGCACAAATAAAACCACAATTTCAAGAAAAAAATGATGACAATATTTTTTTGAAGTTGGTCTTATTACGAGAATGAAGACCAATTCTATCAAGACAAAGTCATTATTATTTGAGAAAAAAACAATTCATAAGGACTTTGCAGACACGAGAATATCCATCCATCCATCCATTTTCTGAGCCGCTTCTCCTCACTAGGGTCGCGGGCATGCTGGAGCCCATCCCAGCTATCATCGGGTAGGAGGCGGGGTACACCCTGAACTGGTTGCCAGCCAATCGCAGGGCACATACAAACAAACAACCATTCGCACTCACATTCACACCTACGGGCAATTTAGAGTTGTCAATTAACCTACCGTGCATGTTTTGGGATGTGGGAGGAAACCGCAGTGCCCGGAGAAAACCCACGCAGGCACGGGGAGAACATGCAAACTCCACACAGGCGGGGCTGGGGATTGAACCCCAGTCCTCAGAACTGTGAGGCAGACGCTCTAACCAGTCGCTCACCGTGCCGCCGACACGAGAATAGTCATAGTTAAAAAAAAAATTTGAATTTGAGTTTTTGTGTCCACACAAACTTTTGAAAATAGTCTTACTTTTTCAAGAAAGGTTGTTGATTTATAAGAGAAATTGTGTTTTATTGTTAAACAATTTACGTGTAATTTTACAAATAAAGCAAGAATAATTTAGGAGAATTTTTTCATAGTGTAATTGTTACGACAATTAAGTTGTATTTTTAAAGATAAGTCATTAATTTACCAGATTATTATTATTATTATTAATTTATTTTAATTTTAAAACGAGGTTGGCAAAACTTTTCTATTTTTCACAAAAATTTAACACTTTTGGAAAAAAGGAGCCAGACCCCAATTTTTTTTCTTAACATTACATTTAAAATAATGTTTAAAGTTGTAATACTGCAAGGAAGAATATTTGTTTTCAAGAAATGTGACAAGAAAAAGTGTTTTAGAAAGAGTGGTAAATATTATGAGAATAGTTAGAATAGCTGTAATACAATTAGAAGACAGTCCATTTATTTCAATAAATTGTCCAAAAAGTAGTACTATTATTTTTAAGAATTAAGTAATTTTTTGAAAGAATTGTCAAAGTAAAGCTGTTAACGAGGTCAACAGGTTTATTTCAGCAACTATGTGAAGAAAGTTAAAGCAAAAAATCATCGGAACAACGGCTCGTATCTTGAAAAACTTGTAAGTGGAGTCACTAGCATCTCATTCTTCATCTGGATTCCTCTGTATGTCCTGGATATGTACAGCATTGGATATTCAAAATCCTTGGAGATGACCACTGAACTCATTTGCATCTCTCATCTTGTGTGGATATCATTTCAAACCAATAGTTGGTTTGAAATGAACAAAGTGAGAGGCCAAAGAGAGCAAGAATGCTAACGGTTTTCCCCCGACAAATCAGATTTGCAAAAGCCTGCAGCGTCCGCTAACCTCTGATTTTCTGATTTGCTTGGTACATTCCGCAGACTTGGCAGCCAGCGAGACGGCGAGCGCCTCAGGAACCATCTGACGTGGGCATAAATACTTTCCAAGGGTAATTGACCCTTTTTTTTCCCCTGCACGCCACCATCAAAAGGGGTCGAGCCCACGTAGACGCCGACGGCCTCTGATTAAACACGTTTCCAGGCCAATCTGCTGAAGGCGTACGAGATGTGTTTCATTAAAGAAATTTGCACCCGGAAGTGATGTGGCGGGCCAACTTCTTCAAGAAAGCGCAGCAAACACCAGCTTTGCTTTCCCAAACTGATGTGTGCCGTGTGGAGGGAGCGCCAGTGCAGCCGGCAATGACAAAAGATGACATTGGCGTGTTCGTTTTATGCCACCGCGCTCAGGGGGCCTCCATTATGAGGCTGTCACACAACATTAGGCCAGACCGCAGACACTTTCATGTGTGGATTACCATTCACCCTTTGCAGATAATAGATATTTGCCCTGGCTAATCCGTTCCTCTGTTGATTTTGTTGTTGTTGCTGCTTCTTTTAATAACTTCTTGCGAGCAAGCACATTTTTAGCGCAAGAATGTCTAAAATGTAAGAAGCTGGAACAAAGACACAGTTAAGGCATTTACGATGGCAAGTACAGTGGATACGGAAAGTATTCAGACCCCCTTAAATTTTTCACTCTTTGTTAAATTGCAGCCATTTGCTAAAACCATTTAAGTTAATTTTTCCCTCATTAATGTACACACAGCACCCCATATTGACAGAAAAAAAACTAATTGTTGAAATGTTTGCTGATTTATTCAAAAAGAAAAACTTAAATATCACACAGCCATAAGTATTCAGACCCTTTGCTGTGACACTCATATGTTTAACTCGGGTGCTTTCCATTTCTTCTGATCATCCTTGAGATGGTTCTACACCTTCATTGGAGTCCAGCTGTGTTTGATTATACTGATGGGACTGGTTGCATTCGAAGGAAAGATTAATGCGGCCAAGTACAGGGATATCCTGGACGAAAAGCTTCTCCAGAGTGCTCAGGACCTCAGACTGGGCCGAAGGGTCACCTGACAAGACTGACCCTAAGCACACAGCTAAAATAAGAAAGGAGTGGCTTCAGAACAACTCCGTGACTGTTTTTGAATGGCCCAGCCAGAGCCCCGACTTAAACCCAATTGAGCATCTGAGGAGAGACCTGAAAATGGCTGTCCACCAACGTTCACCATCCAACCTGACAGAACTGGAGAGGATCTACAAGGAGGAACGGCAGACGATCCCCAAATCCAGGTGTGAAAATCAAGTTGCATCATTCCCAAAGACTCATGGCTGTATTAGCTCAAAAGGGTTCTTCTCCTAAATACTGAGGAAAGGGTCTGAATACTTATGGCTGTGTGATATTTCAGTTTTTGTTTTTTAATAAACCTGCAAAAAATTCAACAATTTAGTTTTTTTATTATTATTTATTATTAGACTTTTTCTTTTTACTTTTTCCCCCCAAATAGTTGCAATATTATGAGAAGAAATTCTGCTTTTTTTCAAGAACAACAATCCTGAAATGATTAGCATTAAAGCTGTATTTTTTCCCCCAAAAGTGTCATATTACGACATTAAAATAATACTTTTGTAACAAAGTTCAACAATTATTACTTTTAAGCCATACAGCAGGCCTTTTTTTTTTGAAGGAGTTGTAATATTTAAAAAAAAATGTTATTACAAAGAAAAACTAATAAAATTATTTGGTTGTGTAAATTTTCTTAGAGTTGTGATACATTGAGAATACAAAATTAAGTAAAAAAAATAATTCTACACAATTTATCTTTTAAAATAGACAACATTTTCAATCAGTTAGACTTTTGAATTGACAATTGTCATTTTGATTAGATACTAGATTTGACCTTAGCCACAATGTGAATGAAGCATTATTCAAAATTCATGGGTACTATACTAGAAAGATAAAGTCAATTCAAATACATACCCCCAAAATGGTACAATTGGGTATTCTCTGGGAAAACAAGCCTTAAGAAGTCAAACATCACCTAGAGTCAGCAAATCTTGTGAGACTTCAGGATTAGCTGCACACCAGGAAATGGTCTGGCTGTTCAGTACAATAAAATTAATTATTACTATCAATTACATACACACATTGATTTCTACCAGGCAGACAGAAATACAGTACACGCATCATACACTACCCGACAAACATGACGGACATGACATTTATGATAGAAAGGACTATAACGAAAACATTTTTTTTTCAATGAGGACATCATAATTTAAACAACAAATACACACGTTTGGATACATTTATTATATGTTCATAGTTAAAACACCAATTTATAGACATGGCGTACGGGGATGTTTATGATGAAAACAACGCATTTTTAGATGTCTTGTTTGGGCATATTACTTCCTTCAAGACATCATAAAACATGAATTTGCATACTGTGTGTAAATTTATAATGACATAATTACAACATGAATTTCTAGACATTGTGTGGGGATATTTATCACACTCGTAAGCATTTTCAAAGACTTCCCGTGTACACTGTAGATTTCCTTAGCAGAGAGAAAAATAATCAATGTAATGACTTTAAAGAGGTTGACATGTTTGGTGTCTGCGGGTTTTTGGTCCTGGGCTTTGGGACCGGTGAGGGTTCTCTGGCAGCCGCTTGGTGCAGCTGTGGAAGGCTTTCACTGGGCGTAGAAGCACTCGTATGACAAGTTCTGGATAAAGGTTCTGGAAACGCGGACGTAGGAAAGTCGGCGGGGTTCATGGTCTCGTAATCTGGGCTGCTGCGCTCAGGTCTCTGCTGTTTTACAGAAACCATCCTGAGGTCCCCTTTGCCCGAGACACACATGTCGCTTTTGCCACGTCCTTGGCGTTGACACAACATGGCGAGGATGACGAGCAGAAGAAGAAACACAGCCGCTCCTCCCCCCAGCACCGCGATGATCGTTTTAGAAGTAAAACAAAGCAGAACCGGTGTTGTTGCTGGTGAAGTCGGGGGTGGGTTTTTACAGACTGGACGAACAGTGTCACTCCTCTCTGTGCTAAATCTGTTCTTCACCCTACATGCGAAATTCTTTTCCTTGTCCAGGGATACGTTCAAAGTCTGCTTGGTCGCACCCAATAAGTTGATATCGTCAACGGTCCACGAAAAGGATAAGTCTTGAGGATTCGCCACGTGGCAGCTGAGATTGACAAATCCGATTTTCAGGTCGCAGAAGTAACTGAGCCGCGGTTGTGACACCTTGTCCATCGTGCAGAGACGGCTGGTCCACAGCGTCACCAGGGTACGGTTTGGATGGCGGACGGTGGCCTGGTACCAGCCCCCACTGGAGAGATTCAAGTTCTTCAGCAGAAGAGAACCGGTCTGAGAGACGTCCTCCTGCTTTCCGACAGACACTCTGGTTTGCTCCCGGTTGAAAACGATGGTGCCGTTGTGAGTCCAGCTCAGCACGTCCGTGTTGGCCAGCTGGTTGTAAACAAATGGAAGCTCCATCGTTTGTCCAACTGCCGCGTACAAGTCGCACATGTCCTTGTCGGAGGAGGAGAACGACAAGAATCCAGGCAGAACGATCGCTAGGAGCGTGACAGCATACATGACTCGAGATGGATCGTTCTCCCGAATTGAAGAATACTATAAAAGCATCAGAACCGGTGCAAGATGCTACTCTTCCTGTGAAGAAGTGACTGTTGTGAAGCCCTTGGGAAGAAGTGAATCTTCTAGAGGAAGGAACTTGTGTTGGTCAACTCTACTTTCAGTTCTCGGAAAACGGCAGCAAGCATTGTCATGTTGCAATACTTACAGACAAGACATGGGGAATATATGTATATATAGATTTGTTTGGAAGGCATGTGGTATATTACGACTGGCAAGAGCTTGGCATCTTTTTTTTTAAATAAAACTTTTCCAAATTTTATTGCACTTTCTTGTTTGTAAATTTGATTTCATACATTTTGCACGGGCAGCACGGTGGGAAAAGTGGTAGGCACATCTGGCTCTCAGTTCTGAGGTTTGGGGTTTGAATCTCAACTCCTCACTTCCTGTGTGGAGTT
Organism: Phycodurus eques; assembly: GCF_024500275.1. Classification (NCBI taxonomy): domain Eukaryota; kingdom Metazoa; phylum Chordata; class Actinopteri; order Syngnathiformes; family Syngnathidae; genus Phycodurus; species Phycodurus eques. Next base: position 21,043,209 of record NC_084529.1, read on the forward strand.
TGCATTTTGTCCCTGTTGTTGCGTGGGTTTTTTCTGGGTACTCCACTTTTCTACCACAGTCCAAAAACATACATTTGGGTCATTGAAGACTAAATTATCCGTAAGTGTGAATGGGAATGGTCGTTCACAATGAGATGTTTCAGAAAGGTTAAAGTATACAGTATAACTGACCTGATGCTTTCTGCAGCCATTGTCCTTTTTTCCACAGGTATTTATATACATACTCAATGAGACAAGACTTGCTCGGGAGAGTCAGTGATGATTCATGGATCTTAGAGTACGATCCTTACACCAAATGCCAGAGGAGACGAAGAGTCCGACATCGCTGAGGCCGAAGAAAGCAAGACAGTCGGAGTCCAAAGTCCAAGTCATGTTGATGAAATTCTTCGATGTGATGGGCATAGTCCACTGCGAGTTCTTGCCACAGGGCTAGATGATCAACCAGCACATCTTCAACGAGATCCTGCAGTGTGTGAGAAGATGGAAGAGTTGTGGCAGGACAACTAGTGACTGCTTCACCATGACAACATGACAACATGCACTATGCCCTGAGCATCAGATAGTTCCTGATCGAGAAGAACATTGCCATGCTAGAGTAACCTCTCTACTCACCTGACCTGGCTCTGTGTGTTTTTGTTTTCTTCTTTCCCAAGTGCAATGGGTTCATCAAGGCTAACTTTTTTAAAGATGTGGACGACATGAAGATGGCTATGAACCGGGGAATGCACCTTCAGGGTGCATGAAGGCGTGGCAGAGAAGGCTTGGAAAGTGTGTTAGATTCCAGGGAGGTTAGCATAAAGGGAAACCTGTTGTTTGGATTTGAAATATGTACAGTACATCTCTGGTGACACCAGTGGTGGCGCTTTTCTGATACACCTCATATACAGTATGTGCCCTATGATTGGCTCGCACTGCATACTGTTATATATAGTGTATTAACCATAAAATAACAGTATACTGTTACTAGCTCCAAATGCTAATGTTAGCCTATGCTACAAACATGATGTCCAGTTACTATTTGTCGTGCTAGCAAGCTTAGTCAGCTAGGCTAATGCGGCTTGCCGCGTTTGGAAAGGCCTATTGCGTTTTGCTTCTGAATGATTGTAATAGCAAATAGCGGCTTGGCAGCTCTTGATGCGCTGGTTGACTTTTGCTTTGTGTTGGCTCTGGTGGATGTCACCTTTGAAGGCATTATGAACACCATTCTGCCTGTTTCTCTATGAAATGTGCATTAAAAAAAATAAAAATAAAAGGTTAATAATTCTCAAGGGAGCACAGACAGTGGACACGTTTGCTCTGAAAACTTGATAGACTTGTCACAGAAACTAAGGAGAGGGGGCGTGTACCACTCCAGCACCAGTGCGGGGGGGGGGGGGGGGGGGGGGGGCGGATCTTAGTGAAATGGTGAATTACTTTTGAAGATTAAAAAAGATAAAGTCGTTAAATGACTGAACAAAGAAAACATTGCAGACACATTGGCTGGGTGGAAACATCATCTAAACACATTTTGGTTTATGAGGTACAAACTGAGATTTAGTGAGTCATCACATTCTAGGTAGCTTTCTGTAAATCCCCCAGCAGCGTTTCCCGTAAAGCATATTCTGTTACCGTTCAGAAATACCTTTATCGCTGTATAACTGACAGTGTTGAGTTTATTTTTTCGCCGAGCACCTTTCTCTAATTTCCTACAATTAACGGTGATTCACATCAATTCTCTGTAAATCTCTGCACCGTCAAAGATCGGCAGAGCAGTAACACCTGTTTCTCTCAGCTTCGCCGCCATTCCGCTTTTCCTTCCCCGAGGGAACAGATGCATGTAAAATGTTAGCTCTGTCAGCGGGGGGCCGATGCGATGATTTCATCATTGCAAACGTAAAAGATGACATCGTGCAGAATTTCCCCACGCCAACCGGTGAGTAAGAACAACGTGTTGCCAGAGAAGAACACATTGATGTTTTATGTTATACTGTATAATTAACATGTGAAATAACTTTCTTCACCTTAATGATAGCATTGTAACCAAAGCATTCCATGAGTCAGCATTTTTTCCATCCTTCGACAAATGATAGTCTTTGTGCAAACTTTGCATGTGCATCTTTTGAATTTGGACATACAGTTACGACCGTAATTATTCTTTATCTATATTATAATAGACATTAAAAGTTGTCTATTTACAAAAAATAAAAAAAATAAAAAATCATACACTCTCAGTACAATATTAATCTTATTTTAGTAATAGTAAACTAATGCCAAAACTTTGACAATTACATTTTTCATCAAATAATCTTTAAATATCACAATGGGTTCTGATTCCAAAATAAAACATTGTGTAACACGGCTACTGATACATTTGGTCTTTACATAAAATCCTGTCATATCACGATTCATGTCAATCTTTTTTATATCCCTTCCGCAATGTCTATTCTACAGTAAGAATGAAAACATTTTATTAAAATTTAAAGATAAAAAAACCCATACACATAAGCTCAAATGAACTATCAATAAAAGGTCAATATTCAGAGCACTCACCAAATTGCAGTGAGAAGAGAAAGGGAAAGGTGCACGCGGGCAGCGCCCTCTCTTCCCTAAAGGCCATCCAAACTGTTAGAGTCACGTCTGGTGAAAGTGCCTCTCAAGAATCCTGCTGTCAGACCGTTATGCATCCATCTGCGGCCACTAAATTACACATCAGACCGACACCCGGGGACTGAAAGCTTGAGAGAGAAAGAAAGGAGGCCAATTAACCCGCGGACCGACTCTTTGGACCTCTGCCCAATTAAAAGGGCACATCACTGGTTTGATATTTGGCACAGAGGCTGAAATTGTACCCGAGCCACTAATCCTGGTAACGCTTAAATGAATTTACTTAGCAGTCGCAGTAAGCACATTGGGAATTCCCTGGTCCCATTCAGCAATTATGAGTTGATCTGCTTAACTTTTGGGTTTTCCCAAAGCTTCCAATTAGAGATTATTTGCGGGGGGGGAAGTGTTCTTAGAATGCATTAGGCGTGTCATTATAGAGGAATATTTGAATCTGTTAGTTAGAGCTCTCAATGTCATGAGGCACATTAGGCCACAATTGCGGTTTCTGTGAAATGTTTTTACAGGAGTAGGTGATTGGCCTACTGCCCAACCCCAACACCTGATATCCTACGTGGTCTCCCATCCAAGTACTAACCAGGACTGACCCTGCTTAGCTTCTAAAATCAGATGAGATCTGGCAGAATGTGGGCGTTGGGCTGGATTTGACTCTGGACTCACTATAATCTTTACTTTTTAAAACTATATATGTATTTTTTTTTTTTTTTTTTGTGGGGGTGGGGGGGTTGGTCTAATTTCTCCATTGCACAATTATGGAGAACATTACATAGATTACACATTAGTATGACTAAAATTGACTGCCCATCTCCATTTTTGTCATACATGTATTGTTTTATGGGTGTTTTCAGTCTCCTGAGTACAAAAATATTTGTATGGATGATGATTATTCTTTGTCATTTAATTGTGAATTTTGCGATACTGTATTATTTCATTTATGTGTTATTGTTTTTTTTTATATTATTATTATTGTTACAATTATACTTACTACACTTGTATTTGATTGAGTAAACAGTATACAAAATACATATATTTTTTATTGATACATTTGATTAATAGAATATTAATTTTATTTCTTTTTTTTTAGTTATTCCACATGTACAGTATACTTTTTACAATTTTGATTCTTAATGTTATTTTTAATTGTGCCTAAACTTGCTGAAAATATCATTTTTTAAAATTTGTTGCACAAATGGATGCTTTGAATTTGTCAAACATTTTGGTGAACATAACGTCCATGAATTCAAAGGTTTTTGGAGCGTTTGAACCATCACGGCTCATGTGAGCTATCAGCACACCTCACTCGACTTCATTCTTGCCAGTGTCAAAGGAACAACTCCGTGTGTAACTGTCTTCTCTGTCCTTTAGCCTTTGCCATTTTGGAGCGTCTTCTGATTCTTCCGTTACTACTCTTTCTTCTTCTTTGTATTTTCCAGTAGTCTGGATGCCATGTGGCATCATGCTGCCTCTCACAGGTCAGTCTTGATACTATTATTGGCGATATGCTTGTGTGTGTACTGTGTTGAGCATTTCGATTACACCAGTATTTCATGACAATTAATATTCCAAAATGAGGTTCATTCTATAGGTGACAGGAAGTGAGAGCACTGAAAACTACTGTTTTGTATACGGGATGACATTATGGACAAGCTGTCTATCTCTCACACAAGTAAGGAAACAACCATTTGTCATGCATCCCCTCTGAACACAGGCCAGTCGCTCCCACTACTTCCCCAAAATGGCCACAGAGAGAAAGAACAGACCTTTGTTTTTTGACAGAGTTCAAGAGATCACCGTTGATATTTCCTCTTGCATTACACGCTTCTCTAAACTGTCCTGGAGGAGGAGGAGAAAAATGAAGGGGGGGGGGGGCACTCCGCTTCAAACGCAACACGGCGCCGAGGGCTTATCGTGCTTGCCGTCACCGAGGAGGAAGAGGCTTGTGTCGTGTCTGTTATGCTCAGGACCGGCTGCTTTTGGTCACCGAGGCACAATATCTTCTTAGTGGCCGGGCCGAGCATCTTTGATGTGAAAGGGGAGGCGCTGCACGGCGGGCGATCACTCATTTCCATCTCCTCTCAGAACAAACCTCCCATCGGTCGGTTGGAGTTCAAGTTTAAACAAAAGATTTTGTTGAATCATTTTGTTTTATTCTGTTATATTAGTCGCTAGCACTCAACAGTAAGATTCTAGTTTAAGAATGTAAACATCCACGACAGTTGAATGAGTTAGTCAAGTGTTAATGGCAACAAACAACACTGTGTTTATCAGTTTTCAGTTCAAATGGTCCTGTTACACAGCTCCTAATATTCCTACCCTGTTTATATCTTCCAAAAAACTAAACGTCTTGTCCGTTTCCTGTCTGGGATGAATCGGCTCGCAAGAAGACAGGAAGCCAAAGATGCAAAGAGCTTTGAATAGCCTTAATCGTTTGATGTGGCTTCCAACGTCAAACAAGCCAAAAAAAAACTCTCATTGAAAAATGTTAAAAAAGTGCAGTTGTCTGGATCTTACCGAACACTGCAGGTGATACGTTTGAGGTTTGGTGGTGATAAGCTTGTGATGATTTGGCGCTTGAGCGAAGACAGCCTCATGGGTGCAGCGTCAGCTGATTATATCTACATAAACTGCAAGGAAATCTCCAGAAAAACAATGAGCCCAAAGTTACGCAGTCATTCTCTATTTATGTTTGTAGTTCGCAGTGGTGTGGAACTGCACTTCTTTGTACACAGTACTCGTCGTACTGGACCTCATTAGATTGCGCAGGTGTACCTAATGAAGTGTCTGCTGTCTAGTCTCAGATGTAGAATATTCTCATTAAACTCAGCTTAAAAAAACCAGCTGTGCCTCATAAATGTTTTATCACTGAGGCCTTCGCGTGGCCTCATGTAGGGAAGGTCTTATCACTGCTGGAACACAAATCCATTCAGCACGGATCTTAAATCCTCTTGATTTGCCCTTGACACTCAAATTCAACATTTTGTGGCGCCCTGGTACGATGCTGTAACCATAACAGCAGAGTTACCGAAATCCAATGACATTTCCAACTACTTTTGGACACAGGAAGAAGGCCGAATACCGAAAGAGTACCGCAGGAAACTGTGAAAACCATACCGCGTTTAACGCATCAATCGGTACAAGAAACGATAACCAATAACAATGGACGAGAACGACGGTATAATGCATTTATTTCTAAGACGACGAATGTTATCAAAGAGGAGACTAAGGGCAGTAAGACAATGGAGACTGTGGAGTATAATCCCGCATCATCCGGAGCTAAGGCATGACAACAGGGTTAGCTAAAATCACATTTGTGTACATTCTGGTCATTTTGGGCTTGGCGACTGAGGAGAGCAAAACAACAGAGCGAGCACTGCAGCAAAATGGAGACTGTGGAGTATAATACTGGAGCTTCAGAGCTAAGGCACAGAAAAGGGTTAGCTGAAAATAAACAACATGCAAACTGTCGCAGTGCCTTAGCTGTGGACACTGCAGTATTATTCTCCAGTCTCCATTTTCTTGCTGCCCTTAGCCTCTTCTCGGATTTGTCGTTATTGATTTCAATACATGATATGCTCAATCACGTCCACTGATATATGTTAGCATGTCTTGTTCCGACTGATGGGTTCAATGCTAATGCTAATTGCTCACCGTTTAGCATTTAGCATTTTGCTGTATCAAATTCAGTCCACCAAATTTTTACCATCCACTCAGTACCAACATATGCAGTTTAAGGATCAAAGTCCATCCCTCACAAATGATAATAAAATGCATGTTAGTCGAAAACCCCCCAAGACTAATAGTGGGGGGTTAGGGCTAGCTACCTCCACACAATTGTAAATCTTGTGAACGGAGACTTGGGAAGGAAAAAAACAAAAACGAGACTTAGTCTGCCCTCGACAGGAATGCAGCATTGTCAACGATAAGAGTAAGATGTTGTTGTAAAGCAGTAGAGCCTGCACATGTCACGGAGGCCTTAGAACCTCGGCTGATATCACGATACGCCTTCACTTTCACTCTCGAGATGAGTTTAAGAAATATCCCCCGTTTTTTTTTTTGACACTTTATATTTGCCGACGTCACACTGAGAACTTGTATACCGAAAGCTCCCTTGTAAAATTTGGATTTGGTTAAGCAGTTCCAAATAAAAGTCTGAATGGAAACCTTATCTGCCATTTATAGTCAAAATGAAGAGTAACAAAAACAAAAAGAAAAAAACGATCTAATCCCTCTCTAATCTGGAAAAATAATAAAATACGGGCCAGCAATATGTGTTATATGACCTGATCTCGGTGTCAACCCCGACCCGCCAAGTATAGCTTAGCAAGAGCAGGTAAAGCAGAGTTCAGGGATAATCTGGGGATATCAGAGTTCTTATAAACTCTCAGTGTGCTGTGTTTGTGCTAACATTCCCCAAAGTCTTGACCAAATAGCACTGATGGCTCCAAAATCAGCCAAGAGCTAGTGGAAGTAAATTGGTGTTTTTCTTTTGGCCATCGCGTAAGTCCTCAAAGGTTCTCGGGATACACAATGCAATCAAATTATGTTTGTAAAACCGATACAGAAACAGTCGTTCCTTGGACACGATGTTGCATATTGATATGTGGCCTGTGGTGATGGGGCTTGTGAGATGTGAACTGTGTAATTCAGTATTGACGCAACATGTCACATTCAGCACTGAAATACCGATGAAATCACAGCGCAAACGCAGGAAAGATGTTGAAGGGAACAACATGCGGCGGTGAGAAAATTACATTTCCACTTGACTTGAGTCCAGCAAGTTGTCAACACTGTCCTTAGTCAAGGTTCAGGAGACGATAACGCAAGAGTGAAACTCTGATTGCAAAGTGGAAGCTTCTCTATGTAACGCCGCCGTATTATAATCGACAATCTCCACTTTGATGCAGCGCTCTATTTTCCTACTTGCCTCAGTCTACTCTGGAATAAAATCAGTTTACCCTATTGAAGTGCAACAGCTGTGGATGCTGCAGTATTATACAGCAGTCCACAGTCTCCACTTTGGTGCAGCACGCAGTTTTCTTGCTGCCCTCAGTCTCAGTTTGAATAAATCACAAACGACAAAGGTAAACACCCATGTTAATGTAAATCAACATTTTTTTTACGCATTTTTTTTTTTTTTTAGCAACAGTTAATTCATGATTTAATAAGGGGGGAATTACTTTTACACACAGGGCCAGATAATGTAGCTTTGAATAGTTTTTTTTTTCCTTAGTAAATGAAAGCACCGTTTAAAAACTGCATTTTATGTTTATTCTGGCTATATTCGTCTAATATTTACATTTGTTTGATTAAAGTGGGAAAAGTATGCAAAAATATAAGAATTTGAAAATGGGGTCAACACTTTTTCACAGCACTGTGCAGCTACAGTGTATCGTCTCCTTAAATCCATGCTGTTGCACTTTAGGGTTGCGACACAGCAAACACATTTGCTTTTCCATAAACATGACAATTACCAGGATTTGGTAATGCTACTGTGATTATTTTGTGCAGTTAGTGGCTTATGTTTTTCAGTCCTGTCAGCATTGGTGGCTGGTGCGGTAGAGCAAGGTAAAAATAGCATTTGTTTACATACTGTATTTCCCGTCAGTCATCGGACTCTCTCCTGTGAGTAAAACCTCGGCTGCGCCGCACAGTGCCGGAGACTAGCACAAGACACACGCACATTGGTTGATTAGCGTACAAAACTAACGTGACGTCTCAAACGCAACACAGCTGGTGGCCCTTTAAGATCCGTCGGCTCCACTTTGCAACGAGCTAACATTGTCGCTCAAAGCATGCGATCAGATAGCGACGTCTTCCCCTTTTTCCGCCCTCGGCGACTGCACTGTCCCGACCCGCTGAACCGAGACCGAGTTTCCGGCGTAACAGTGACCCGACCCTCACAACTCTAATAAAAGCCAAATGTTATCAGGCTTTCAAAAGAAGCCATCCTTTCCGTGACCCCTGTTTACAGGTACAGCGGCCCCGCTCTGACCTTGTGGACATTGGGTGAGTCAACCCTAATTGGCTTCAGCACCGAGGTCGAGAGGCCGCGGCGGACCAGAGAGGGTCGGAGGTCGGCCTGTTGATTTCGTGCTGCAATTTAGATTGTCACACACAGATTACGAGCGGAGACGACCATAGAGAAACTTGGGGGGGGAAATGCTTTGATTTGATTTTTTTTCTTCCCTCTAACAAGGTTCAAACATGCTGGTGACCTTTTGGCAAATTCATTGTGCGTGTAACTGTTACTTAAAACTAAGCACAACAATTAGGTCATCCGAAGCGATCAAAAGTTGACATGAACCCCATATAACAGTTACGGCTGTGGTTTTCAAAGTACCACCTCAAAAAATACTTAGCTTTCCAGTAGTAGGACTAAGCTGTATATCGAATACAAGGCTGAGGTTTTATTCCCAAGAAAGTATATTATTGTATGCCACTGTAACATTATGCAGTTTGAACATTTAATTCAGTAATTCTTTGCATAACACAAGAGGGAGCCTCGCACAACTCCTAGTACTCATACCACACTTTGAGAATGGGTTACGTGTTTCCGCACTGTACTCTCGAGACGATCAACAGTCTGGAAAAGGCCTCGATTCAAGCACAAGTTAGAATAACATTAAACAATATTAGAAGTACACGGGGGTAAAAGTTCTGTTCCTACGGCAGTAACGCTACCTGAATTAGTTTGTAAGTCTGAATGCGCCGTAGTCTATCATTAACCTACGCTAATATTAGGACGATATCAAATTGTGAGTTACCTTGCCGTAAGTACATGGCACCTCACCAGAAGGGTGTCAAAAGGGGTTACGTTAATTGGGTACACTTTACAACTTTTGACAGTTGAAAATGCAAAAACTTGTGTACCAGATTACCATTTAGGATGAACTTGGCTCGACATGACCAGTAATCACGTCACCCTTGGATCTCGTGCTGTACAGCACGTCCACACCTCGACACTCTTTCTCTCTCCCCCGTGAGAATGAATGGATCTTTATATCACCTGTGAGAGACAGCATGACTCATCTGTCCTCGCTGGGATTACACATGCTCATAACAGACCACTCAGCCATTCCACGCATTCCGCTGAAACCCGTAGACAAGGCGCAGCACATGTGAAAGTCTTGCCAGTGAAATATTCTTGTGGTTTTGTGGGAGGACCAAGCTGTTTTAAAATGAGATATGTTGTTGACATTAATACGGTCAAGGGTGGATATGAATCCAAGCACTTATGGTGCTTACTAATTTTCTCATCATTTCCTTTGCACTGGACACTCATCTGTGCCTCCTTCTTTAAACATTGTGCATTTCCCCCCTTTTTGTCTTGTGTAAATATCATAACTAAACCTCATTTGATAACTTGAACACCACACCTCTCATCATAAGGCAATGGGATCCTTTGACTTCTCTCAATCAAGATAAGGTAATGCTGACCAATATTATCATTATTATTATTATCTGAATCTGAATCATCTTTATTTGCCAAGTATGTCCAAAAAACACACAAGGAATTTGTCCCCGGTAGTTGGAGCTGCTCTAGTACGACAACAGACAGTCAATTTACTAGAACACTTGGAGACAGAAAGACATTGACAAAAAAAAAAAACAGTCAGTGAGCAGTAAAGGGTTGCTAGTTATCTGGTAATGCCGGTACATTATTATTATTTTTTTGACAATTGTGCAAAAAGATGCAGAGTCCTCTAGCACTTAGAGCAGTTCGAACGACTAATATTGCAATAGTCCGGTGCAATGACCATTGTGCAAAGGGCGCCGAGACTTCAAGGAGTGTATGCGCTTTAAAGTGACTCGTAGTGCGATCATCTGGGACAATGTCGGTTGTGCAAATGTTACAGATACTCCTCAATCAGTGTGCAAACGGAGCAGATGCTCCTCTGGCATGAGTGGCCAGTATATGCAAATAGTGCAGCATGGCGAGACAACTACAGTGAGTGGACGAGTAATATATAATTGGCCCCACAGAAATGTGACAACGAACTCAAGTCAAAAAATTGCCAGCATGTTGTAATGGAATTGTAGGTCAGGTGTTTAAGAAGTTGATCGCAAGAGGGAAGAAGCTGTTGGAATGTCCGCTAGTTCTAGTTTGCATTGATCGGTAGCAAAAAACTGAAACTGTCCTTTTCAAATCTGCAGTAGAAGGTATTCAAGTCGTTGGCTAGTGTGCTATTGTTCTCAGCTTGGGGGGATCGTCGCTTGTAATTAGTCGGCGATTGGAATGCATCCCAGACTGATTTAGAGTGGTTTGCGCTAAACTGTTTTTCCAACTTTGCTGCATAGTTCCTCTTTGCAATGTTAATTTCTTTAGTCAGCTGGTTTCTAGCTCGATTATACAGGGCCCTGTCCCTGCTCTGATATGCATCCTCCTTAGCTTGGCGAAGCTGCTTATTATTATTATTATTAGTATATTTCAACCTTGTACTGGGTAAAAAAAAAAAAAAAAAAAAGATACATATGTTTGCTTCCTTGCATATGCTTTGTTGTTACAATTGCCTTCCACCCTGGTTCCGTTATTCGTAATTCGTATGCATCTTCCATTTGTCAGTGGTCACGGTCCCGTCGCACGGGCCCTGTCACAACCTTCGTCGCCCCAACGTAAAAGGCGTTTAAAAGCCAGCTCTTGGATTTATCCAGCTGCCCTCACATATGTCCCAGCTTGATAGGGACCTCCGAGGAGGATTAGCAGCAGCACCAGATGTGGAAGAGCAATTGAATATTTATAGCCTGCTGAGCTGAGGCAAAAAAAACAACAAAAAAAACACTTTTGTGTGAAATCACTGTGTTTATGCACTTGTTTGCAATATTTTCATGGCAATACAAGGCCAGCTGTAAGTCCATTGTGACCTGGATTAATTATTGGAAGCGTGTATTCAGCAAAGCACAGCAGGGCAAATCCAATTAACCAATTTGCTGTCATTTTTGCTGAGTCATGAAGTTCACTTTTTTTCCTCTTCCTCTATGACTAAAAAGGTTTTAGTAACAGGGTTGTATGTATTTTGAGCGACACAACTTAAATACTACATAATTACTATTTCAAATATATCAGTGAAAAAAAAACTATCTTAACAATTACAAGGAAGACAAACAAAATCACACTGTACCTAAAAAATGATTTTAAATAGTATTTTATCTGTTTGTTATATTTGTTGGTCACCAAGAGGGAGGCAACAAAAGCAATTTCAGGGCATGCTCAAGAGCTGTTTTTTGTTTAAAAAAAATAATTTAGGAATCACTGACTACAGCTGCAGTAACATTCTGTCTCACAACAACTAATCACAACAACAACAACCACTTTGGAAGGACGGTGCTCACCAGCCGACCGAATGGCCACTGAGGCTAGAGGAGGGCAGTTTGATGCTTGCTAACACAGAGTAGCGAGGCAGTGGGGAGGGAGGGAATGTGGGGGTTCCTCTGGTCCCTAACCTGAAGGTGTAAGTATTAACTTTGCCCCACTAATCCGTATGCCGCAAAGAATAGAGATTAAGACTTTAACCCCTTCAGAGGATCCCATCCCGTGCAGTCCTAAAGCAGAGAGGGACGCTGGCTGGCGTCTCTCTCTGCTGGAGCTCTTTTTTGGAGCCATTGTCCCATCACCAGGGCCAGCTGTCAGAAATGAGGCTTGGCGAACCAAGCGTCTGCGCCCACTGTTTGCTGAGGGGCCCGTCCTGGCGTAATTCACCAAGTCCGGCCACCGCAAGGATCCACTGCAGGGAAAAAGTATCCCAAAAAATACATGAAAATTGCTTGAAAAATATGAAGCACGGTGATGTGGTTAGCATATTTTGCATGGCAGTCAAGTTAAGTCCCTTCGTCAGTTCTAACGAGAAGTTATCTCAAGGCACTTGACACAATGAACAGGTCAGGAACCACACTCCTCATACATTAAAAAACGACTGCACTCCACACCAGCAAGCACTTGGCAACGTGGGCAAGGAAAAACTCCACCTCAGGAAAAAACCTTAAACAGAACCACTATGGGCGACCGTCTGTCTCGGCCGGTTAGGAAAGCGTTAGACAGAGTACAGGGGCAGAGGGAGGAAATGGGATAGAATGACTGGTCGAGGGGCACAAGAACAATGGGCACAACAACAGCCGTATCAACAACAAATGATGATCTTGTTACATTTACTTGGAAATCTGGGCCTGTTTAGTTAAACACAAGGCTAATATTCTGATGTATGAAAGGCAACTGGTAAATACACAGGTTAATTGCACTACTTTTTGCCATCTCGTGTAAGAACATTTCAACATTTCATGGAACAATGAAAAAGATACATTTTTGTAGTAAATAAATAAACATTTTTGGTTCAATTAGGTAAAATTGGATAATGTCCTCCGGTAAACCTGATGAGTTCTCATGGCAGGCACGTCCACAGACATTTTTGGGGGCAGGTGCTCTAGGCCCCACCCCCCCCACCCCCCTCCAAAGAAAGGGGCACCCATTGCAAAAATTATTCATACAATAAAGAAAAAAACAGTAGTATGTAAGTATGTATATAACTTATGTATTTATTTCTGTTAACACAATCAACACAATCAAGAATACTACTATTAACAAAGGAGGTGAACGGAAGTTACAGTGGATATAAAAAGTCAACACACTCCTGTTGAAATAAAGTTTTTGGAAGGGGAAGGAGGAGCATGAGTGCAATTCTCCCAAGGACTCAAATAAATGCTCATCAGATTTCAAAACACCTTGGATAAAATTAATGACACAGAGGGGAATTTTCCTTTTAAATATTGATGAATGAAGAAAAAAAATGGGCTGCAGCAAAAAGGGCACTTTTTTGTTTCAGGGGAAAACTATAAGTACTTGAGCAGCACTTCGTGGCTATGTGTGCACGTGCCTGTCTCACGGCACTGTTTGGGAATCACTGGCCTACGCGGTCAGACACAGCGCTGAGCTAAATGCCATCCGTCGCTACACCTGCGCTCTTTTATGAGGAACGGGCAGGCCTCGGCTTGGAATCTTAAGTGTTGGGGTCGGCCCAACTGCCCGCCGGCCACACAGCTGCAGCAAAGCCCTGTCACTCACTTAACACCGTGTCTGTATCGCTGCGATTCAACCTCCCTGGCTCAGGTGATGCGGAACCCGTGGCGGGCTTCCAGCGAGTGATCAAAAGACGCTCGCTGATAAGAGCGTGAGGTCACTCCGACGAGCCGGCAAAGCTAATTGTCTCACTCTTGACTCCTACACTCGGCATATGCCTGCACCCCTCGGGTTCAACAGCAGGCCAAGAAAATAGCACAGAGAAAGATAAGGTAAAAAACAGAGGACTTCTCGCAAACAGATGTCAAGGGGAAAAAAAAAAATCCCTCACGTAAGCGATTCACATTCACGCCGCAATCACACGACGCCCGTCAAAGGACCCGTTGATGCTCCGAGGGCTGAGATAACAGTAGAGTGTCTGGGATGCTGTTTGGCAGGGGTGTCACACTCTTGTCTGTAATTAAGAAGATGTACAGACAATTGTGTAAAAAAAAAAAATAAATAAATAAAAAAGACTGGTAAAAGTGATTTAACTTCTGCCCTTAAATACAGTAAAAGTAAGAAAAATATGGGAAGAAAAAAAAATGACTGGGCACAAGCTAAATGCTGACAGGACAGAGACATCCCTGCTCTGACTGTCTGCTGTTGAAATGTCCTTGTAGCAAGACACTGAGCCATAAGTTCCCTCCAGGTTACCATTGTAAATTAAAAGAAAAAACATTCGCAAATCTCTTACCTGGTTAAGCAAAGAAAATTAATAATATCATAAAGCAGCCACGCCAGCGTAAAGCTCTTATCCACAGACTTGAGAGAACAAAACAAATTCCCCCTCCTCACTTTCTGTGTAATGTGCGTGCACTCTGGACCAACAACGAGGCGCTCTAAAGTATCATGCCAGTGGACTATGCATTTTCGGGGTGTAGGCATAGCTAACTGCGAGTCGCAGTTGCACTGATGCGAATGAAGGCACTGAAGTTCTATCATATTATGGGGTGGCATGGCTCAGGTGGCAGAGTGGTTTTCTCCTGAAGGTTGTGGACAATGTTGAAGTGTCCTTGAGTCAGTGTTAAAGTACTCTGAGTGCCTTGACGGTAGAAAAGCGCTATACAAGTGAGGGCCCATTTCTAGCGGGGCAGGGAGGACTCATGCTTGGGCCGAGGTGCGTCACTGGGCCCAGTTTTAGCCACACGCCCCCCCCCCCCAAAAAAAAAAATTGAGAAAACTGAAATGGTGAAAAAAAGTTGTGTTTTTTCTCCACGACTGAGTACCACATAGTCTTTACACGTTTTGAACAATTACATTCAAAGATGTATAGTATATGTAAGCACTAAAATATCTGAATTGACTTGAAGTACAATATTTGTTTTTTGTTACTTCCCACCAGTGGTGCTCGACAGCCCTGGGAGTGTCTGTGCCGTGTTGTTGACTCAGCTCTTTGATTGACGGAGTCTCAGACCAGCTGTTTTCCCGACCTGGAACGTCACTTCTTTTGTCAACAGCTTTTGGGGGAATGAACATATTTGTCGCTTGTACCTCTGTGATGGGACATGTCGTGGCAGAGATGGGCAACACCTGCCCCCTTTTCTCTGCGGAATGTCAGCCTTCAGTATATCACCAGCTTGCGGGGGGGAAAGTGCGCTGATCTTGCATGTTAGCGGCGCAGATTTAGTTTCATTGAATAGTAGCACTGCGTGACAAAAAGCCGTTTTGAACTCCCCACACATTTAAGTCATTGGAAAAGCGCCTGGAGACGTGTGAGCGATATCTCCAGGATGGTTAACCATGATAGCTATAACCCCCCCAGAACCCACCGCCCTCCCCCTCGACCAGACCGCCTGCCTGCCCACTGTTTCCAGCGTAAGTGCACTCCATTTGTCTCCGTGGATCAAATGTCCCACTTTGTTGATCAGCGAGCCACCTTATAAGGACTGAGCATGGGGAGCAAACGCTTTGAGAGGAGCCTTTATATGCACACAACCATGAAACGGCCTGCACCATATGGAAACACAGCTAATTGTATGCATGTATGATGCAAAAGTTATCACGTTACTAAAGTGGGTCCGATCCAGTCCACTGTTGGGACTTAAAGTGCAAATAAAAGCGCCCGAAAAGAGCTGACGGCAAACTATGTTGCTAAAAATGAGACTAGCATGGCTGTCATTTCTGCGGCAACCCTGGATCACCAACCATAGTGATCTTCAATGTTGGCGGACCAGCCAGGACACCTCTCTTAGCGCTCGCATTGGTGCTTATGCAGCTGTTTAATGTTCGCACAAACTTTGTTACACATCCAAAAAAAAGGATCCGGCAATTTATTTCAAGCCAAGACAAACATACATTAGCTTAGCTTCTGGGTAGCTAAAGACAGTCCGATGCAAGTCCACTACTGGTGATAGTAGAAATATGTAACAATTTCATTGAAAATAAAAGCTTCATAATAGCATTGATGGCAAACTAGGTTGAAATATGGAGAATAAAACTGGTGACGTGAGGAAAAACATGGAATGAGCACTTCAAACAGCTCTAAAATCCTCCATAACAAATAAATTCACGCACAAAAAAACAATTGATTACTAAAGTACTGTACATGACCGTCACGGTGGTTTTGACGCTTTGACTTAGAGACCCCGTCGGAATTTTGGCCCGCACGATCTTATTGGTAGATATTTTTAACAAAAACCTGTCATCCAATGGGAGAAGGGGATTAGGGTTAGTAGCAGATCAAAACGAAAGGGTCGAGGAGATACGCTGAGAAATAGTGAAGTTATGTTTTGACCAGATTTTCTATAGGTGATATCACACATAAATGTTCCCCAAAATGGCTTTTTTTTTCCCCACCCCCCACACATTAAGCTCAATTTCTCTGGAACACGTTGTCCGATTTTCAAAATTACAACCTACGATGGTGGAGCAGCCGGCTCACCTATGCTAGTGCTAGCAATGACAGCAATGACAGCCATATCTAGTCTCTCGCACTGCTGTTGATCAATGATTGTAGAAACATTGTTGCATGTTAAAGTTTTATTTCAAGACACAACAACAGGAACACACATTAGTGTCTGCGTTGCTGGAGCCTGTCTGATGTAAACCACTGGTGCAGCTTAAATGAGACAATATTTTAAAATGTCACCTTCAAATCTTCAAAATAGTGCAGATAGCACACTTTGTGGTACGAAGGAAACTAGCATGTCATTTCCATGGCACCTAAACCTAAACGAGCTGCAACATCAGCGGACCACCCAGGACACCTCTGTTGGCACTAGCACTTGTGTTCATGCTGCAATTGCGCCCTAACAATAAAGGTTACAAATAAGGTTGATGGCAAAAAGGGTTGTAATAAGGACTATAGCATATCTGTCATTTCCATGGCGATATTGGCGAACCAGCCAGGACACCCTGTCAGCGATGCGAGCACTGCTGTCCAACGGCTTAAAATGATCAGACTGTTGATTTCAAGACATGCCAACACAAACATATTAGCGTTACCTCTACGAATTTTTGGAGTGGTTCATGAGCTAACCTTGTAAGTCAAGGCAGCACTGTATGAATATGAAAGAGGTTTAGTTCTATTTCTGTCATTTCTTACATGAAAACTGATTCTTCTTGCAAAAACAACAACATTGCTGATTCAACCAGCTTTAATCACTGCCTAGCTGAATTAGCAGAATTGCTATTCTGCTAATTCAAGAAAAAAAATAAACTGTTTAGACCTCCGTAACATGTGCAGCAGGAATTTCCTGTGCTAGATGATGGCTGTTAACCTGAATGTGAGGGTTAATCTATCTGGAAGGATGATCGCACTTTTCTTCTGCCATAGATTGAGACGTGTGACTGCCAGTGTAAACATGCATTCAGAGAGGGCCTTGTGTGAACAATGACGACATTCACAGCGCCATATTTGTGTAGCACGTTTTATACGCAAGGGCAATTTAAAAAGTGCTTCGGTAAGCCTTTCAAAAATTAACAGAAGACAAAAGCGCATCAAAAAAGTATTAGGTCACCTCTGAAAATAACAAATGTAGCTATGTGAATTATTTTCAAAAGAAAACTGTCTTAAAAGTACTATTTTTCAGGAAAAAATATTTTTTACATGAATATTTTTTTTCTTTCTTTCCCCCATACTGTTGTGTTTAGGTTCTGTGGAAATTTTGACAGTTACTTAATTTCTTATTATTACCTTTTGTCGATATTTTTTTGGGTGATATTAAACGTGATTCTATGCAATAGAATATCTTTTTATGCCTCATTTATTGTACTTCATTATATCTGTTTTTACTAAAATTATATTTAAATACACTTTTTATTTGTAACGTTGCGACTTTTTTCTCCTCATATTTTCACTTTTTCTCTTTAGTTTGGCCGTAATATTTTTGTGTTTAAGTCTGGGTGGGAATTCTGACATTCACTTTTTAAAATAAGGACATATTTTCCAGTTGCGAGTAGGAATTTTTAGATTTTGTTAAGATTATGGCTTCATTTTCACAAGATTACTTTTGTTTTTAATTCTTTAAATTTTCTTTTTCAACTGAGAATACTTAAATAATGTTTTGCATGAACTGTTGCTGCATTAACTTTGATCCTTTATTACATTTATTATCTCCTTTATGGCCACCACTCTTTTTTTTTTTTTTTTTTTTTTTTCTGAATCATTTTCAGACAGCGGAAATGACTGAAGGCTGACAAACACTCACGTAATTAGTAAACCACTAATGGAATTTAAGGCAACAGCACAGTTACATACATTTGACCTATCACCGTCTAGCCGCAGCTAATTATCATTGATTTGTGGGTTTATGTTAACAAGAGTGCAGGCTCTCCGGAAACACACATCCATCAAGCGAACAACACATTAATTGTCATGGCCGCAGAATGTGAAAGAAAATGGAATTTGACTTGGATGCTTGGAGGCTTGTAACGTCAGCTTCTGGATAGGTTGCATTCGACTGAAAGCATCAAATGATGTCACATCTATTGTCTTCACATGAGATCCTTTGTTTCGATCCCTTTCGGTCCTTAATCACCGTGATGTCGTCGGTGTGACTCACTCAGGAAGCATCTTTGTACCACCACACAATCCTAAATAACCTCGGAAAGATATTAATCTGTTTACACTGTCACATTTTCCAGGGAAGCTTTAATGTGGTTTCTGTTGAAAGTATGTTGTTTTGTTGGTTAAAAAAAAATAAATAAATAAAAATGACACTGTGTTTGAAATTTTGTAATACGTTTTTTTTCTCATAATTGCGCGGGTTTTTTTTTCTTTTCAGTGTGACCCGAATACTGCTGTTTAGGTTTCTGGTGGAAATGTTGACATTCACTTTAAAATTAAGACGATAGTCTCTCAAGATTAAGACTTGTTTTTTTGGGTGTTTTTTTGGGCGATTTGACAACTGTTTTCACTGTGCCGCTGATACTGTTGCCTTCAGGTTCGTATGGGAATTTTGATATTCAAATGTCAAAATCGATTGTCCTTAAGATACCGACATAAACACAAACAGCACGCAATAAACTACTTTGCACGGCAGCGTAATCAAATTCATGGCCTAGAAGTGCTATATCATATAACTATTTACTGTAATCCATGTTAGAGTAATAGTGATTGACTATGGCACGGTCTGACTTACGTACAAGTTTTAGCCACGGTGAAGCAGAACCTCATCGTATACCGGTTCCATACGATTGTATTTTGTCGCTAAAGGGTCGTAGTACGCCTTGTTTTTAGCTTTAGCATTCATTCCACAGATGGCTGAAGTATCGTCTTCTTCGAGATTCGCCCGATTTGCTTAAATGATCAATTATCGCCACCTACTGAACTTCACGACATTCGTTGTCCCCGTTATTTGTATTATTTTACAAATAATGTCCCTAATACTGCTGTGTTTAGTTTCAGGTGGAGAGTCCACAGAAGAGCACAGCCTCAAAGGTCCTCCTGCAACAATCCAATGTTTGTTTTTTCACATCCAGATCCACGCAATTGTATTAGGTCAACGTGAGACATTTGGACAATGAACTGAAAATGACTTAGAATATTACACAAAGTCAACTCTGCATTGCTATCAATTAAATTAAAATAAAATATTTACCATAAAATAACATTTTAGCCAATATTTGTGGGCTTTGAATACACCTTTAGTGTAGTGCTATAATGATTGACATTCAAGATTGTCCAATGAGCAGTGCTTAAAATGCTGGCCAGCCAATGGGCAATGAAAATGTCCTTATTCATCCAATACTTTTTCAAAAGGGTTTCGTGATTAGAAAGTTTGAGGCCGGACACAATTTTTCAAAGGTATTTTTTAGGTGTCTTATTCAAGCCCTAAAGGTTCATCATAAAGGCTCGAATGTTTTGTCTGCAATGTGGAGACTCGGCTTGGCCGCTGAGCTAAAGGCCCCAGACACGCAGTTATACAGATAATGAGTGAGTGGAGCCGGACAGGGGACAATCAGACGTCTTTGTGTGTGTGTGTGTGTGTGTGTGTGTGTGTGCGTGTGCGTGTGCTCAGTTGGTTCCATTCCATTTAAGACCTTTAAGGATGGTCCAATTAGAACAAGCATATAAGGCTGGTTCCCATTGGGAAGAATCTACCTTCTGAGGAGTTTTATGAAGCCTTTACAAGCCTTGCATTGGTTTCATTAACCTGTGAAAATGTTTAGGAAAATGCGTGTGTGTTCCTTTATTTGTGTGTGTTTGTTAGCTAGTTAAAAAAAATATATATAATAATAATAATCAGCCAGCAAGCCAGTTGGCACTGAGTGAGTCAGGCCCTGGGGCAGTCTGGGTAATTACTGGCGAGTCATGAAGGCCACATGGAATGTTTACTCTAGCCCGGGGGTCAACAGGCCCTATGAGAGCCCTCTTCAAAAAGGCCTCGACAAGATTTGCAGCGTGCCACTTTGCTGCTGCTGTCGCTCTTTAAAACCTAATTGGGTCGACCTCACAGAAAAAAAAAAGAAAAAAAAAAGTCTCACGATACAGAGATTGGGATTCTGAAACTTTGGGATTTTATTTGTCACTTGTAGACCCAAGCTTACCTGACCTCAAACATGGTGCGGTTTTCGCATAATGGGCTGTAAAATATGTTTTTCCCGAGGCAGGACATAGTAGGTAAACACTCAGGCCATAAACCGCTTTGTTTGACAATCCCGCCTATGTTCTATGTAAACCTCACAAATCAAATTGCAGAGTATGATCTTTAAGCATAACTGTCAGCTGCCGAGGCTGCGGCCCGGCCCTGGGCTCTCGACCTCCGACCCTGACGGCCACAAAGTTCGCAGTGGTGAGCCTTATGTGCCATTCTGCTGTAGACTCAAACATGAAATACATTTTCCAAATATGACTTTGTGGTGCAGTCTATTAATTTGTCTGAGATTATGAAAAGGTTAGACTCATAGTTACACTTTTAAACACATAAAAGAGCATCGACTTTTGAACAGTTTCATCTTCATTATTTTGGACTTTTTATGTAACGTTCACTTATCTGATTTGGTTTGTCATATGACGCGATATTGTCTAAATTGTGCACATTTGTCATTTGGTCAACATGGTATCGTGTTTTCCACACACTGTATACATACATATGTATAATGCAACAAACATGTTTATTATGTATTTACATTTCCTCATGTTTTTTAAATCTGTTTATTATTTGTGTAAAGAATGTACTATGTGGTTGATTCCAAAATAATGACGTACAGTTTTAATCCACTTTTTTTTTGAGGAAACATGCAACAATCCTGTTGATGAAGTAATTGAAATATTTACACTATTATTTTCAACAGGGTAACTTGTTATTGTAACTAACTACATTTCCAGTCATCTTCCCAAAACTGTGTGGCAGTATTGCGAAAGTGACGTCAAGGTTGAAAGGCCAATATATCTTTACTTCTTCAATGTCTACTTGTTACGTTATGCGTCAAACTTATAAATATCCCCGCGTCACATTCCAGGAACCAAACATCATGTGACCAATTCAGGGTCCTGACCTCAAATTCTATGCTCTACGTAGACTTGTCGGCATTTTTCCGTTGTGTTAGTTGCAGTCCATGGAGTAGCTATGGCGGACCTCATGGCTTGTTTGAAACGTGGCTTAACATCAATTCTCTATCACGCGCCATGATGTCATGATATGAGTCATTGCTGCAAACCGCGACGATCAGTAAGGGTTAAGTCACCCACACGTCCAACATTAGAGAAGACTGCATCTACCTCCAGCGGGTAAAGTTGAAGGGGGGAGTGCCCGTAGATGGTAGCAGTCAGTTCAGGGGATTTCTTGTCAAAGCCCCCCAGTGTTGACTTTCCCGTGGCCCGAAATCCACGCGACAGAGATCGTCGGCCGGATAGCCGCGTGGCTTCCCACTACAATACAGGGACCCGGGCCTCCGGCTTTGAGGCCAATACTCTCCGCTGAAGCAATGCCAGCACAAATCCGCTGGAAACGGAGCCGTGAATCATATCAAGATCATGCAAGCAAGAGAAGAATGTTCTTACTTCTCCAGGCGGAGCTCGTCAATGGTCTGTGGCGGACTGACTGCTTTTAAAATGAGAAACAGACACAGGATTGGATACAAGCATAAATCATTTTCGGGTCGAGGCTTCCAGTAACCTGTTGCTGGGACTCGTCTTAGCCAGTGACAACATCATCATCATCATGTGTGGTGCTAGAATCTCAGCTATCCGTCAGAACAGCGTATCCCTCTGGTATGAGGTCATCAGTGCTATCCGAGGTGCCATAGGGGCAACCCCCACTATCACACCACCCCTACCACGCATGCACGCTCCTGGGAGTGAGATATGTGGATTTCGTTTTATTTTTTTATCCAATGCTCCAATCTCAAAAGTCACTTCAGAAAAGAATGCTCCCAACAGGGGACGAATGCTGTGTTTTTACACAGGTTGTATCTTGCTCATCTCGGAGCTTGATTCAAACGCTGAACCTTAGAACTGTAATGCAGAGCTGCGAACCACCACCACCACATCACCGTGCTGCCCGTGGCAACAACTGTATGTTACCTGACCTACAATAGCCTACTTATCAATTCTGCGTTGCTTGACGTCTCAATAAGCGACATGGATAAAACAGGCTTAGACAATGAAAAGCATATTCAGAAACGGCATATGAAGAATGCCAGCACACTGACAAGCGTAATCGTAGACAGGTGTTGAGCCGAGCGCGATTCCGGTAAGACAGCTCCGCCATCTGCACACTCGGGATGTGCCGGAGCATGCCAGCTGTTGGCTGCCCACTAAAAGAATTCTCCAAAGTGTCATACGCGTTGAAGATAAACGCCATCAACGAAACACGATGAGGCTTCTTGTTAGCTATCAGTAGAAGCTCACTTCCTTGCTTTACCAGCGAGGAGACGTGGATATGAAGGTGCGCTGCCTCATAAAACAGAGGCCATACAGCGTGCGCTCTGATCGGGTATGTTCGGTGACTTCCTCACCTTCTGCATCTGACTGTAATTACAGGTCCTGATATTTCCTGCTTCGCTTTACAGTGCTAGCAGAGTAATAAGGCGGGAGGGGGGGAAAAAAAAAACACAGTCCAAGATGGATTGAAATTGTTGAATCAAGCTTCACCTAACCTACAGTCTGTTTGTTTGTCCAGAGAACGACTGGTGCACATGTTCACATCCGGGCCGCTTAATTGCAGAACGCTACGCTGTGTGGACTGATCGGCCACAATCAAAGGTGTGTGTAAGTCAAATGCTTGAACTTCTGGAATGCTCAGACTTGAGAAAACTTTCTTTTTTTGGGGGGGGGGGGGGGGGGGGGGGGAGGGGGGGGGAATGAAAACAAGGCGGAATAAATGCACCGGCGTGTCCAGCGTCCGCTGACGAGAGCCAGAGACCAGACCTAATTCGCACTTGTGTGTTCACAAGGCAACAGCAAATCTGATAAATTCCATAAATAGTAAAAAAAAACAATTTCCTGGCTCATTCATCCAGTAATCATTTCAGCAGAAACCGATTTCATTGTTCCAGGGATGGTAAACATGAACGCAAATGTTTCACTAATGTGCTGACAAGAGACAGCTGGCTTGGAAGTGAACATCTGTTGATGATAAGCATTCCTGCAAGGTGATGTTCAGATGACGCATCGCGAACCCGAATAAACTCTTTTTTAATTGTGTGGGATCAAGCTAGAAAACCACTGTCAGTCTTCAATGCTTCTTTTGACATACATGCGCAGTGATAAACTGACAAGATACGTATATCAATGGTCAGGTAAACTGACATATTGCTCAGAGAGAAATTATTCAACAGAGGACAACAATGTTGGTTAACGCATCATAGAACAGAAGACTCTCCAAACAGAGTAGTGCCTTGACTTTCGAGTTTAATTTGTTCCGTGACCGTGCTTGTAACTTAAAACAATTGCATGGCAAATCATTTCATCGAATGAAATAAGTAAATAAATAAAAAAAATAAACGTGATAAATCCATTCCAGTCCCCCATAAAACACCAACAGCAATTTGGTAACGTAAGAAAAATAGCACTCTGTAATCGCCCATATGTAAATAATCTAAAAACACAGTAACAACAATAAAACACACTCCTCTCTTAAAACTGATGCAATGATTTAAAGGAATAAATAATAAAGTGGTAGACAACGATAAAAATGCTTTATTTCTTTAATCATACATTTGTATCACTATTTAAAAGAGTCACTGCTTTTGGGGGGAAAAAAATCTATATCTGCTCGTCCTTGGTTTCGTGCACTTGTGTCGCCTGCCTGAGGGCAGTAGCTGGACAGCGTAGACGGTCACAACAGCTCAGTAAGCTGCAGTAATATTAGTCATTTTTCGCAGAGGATACAGAATACATTAAATGCCTGTGAGTATTGTAATATCATCTGTCTACATGTGTTGCGCCACCATTTGTGTATAAATATTTTGTTTAAAAGTCTTATAGCACCACAACATTGATGCTAGTTTCAATAGCTTGTCTGTGGCGTTTGGATTTGTGTTGTGTATAGTGTGTCTACATGCGTTCATCCACTGATTTTGTTCAAATATCCGTTGCCTAATGGGCTATATAACACTGTGGCATTGTTTCCCCATTATTTGTTAGCATTAAGCTAGCGGACTATAAGGCAATGCTGTGTGGTTGCTTTAAATACAAAAGGTGTAATTATCTTTGTTTGATATTTATTTTGACCGTAAACGTCAACCGGGAGTGGCAATAAACAGCTTGACGCCTCCTTTTTGAAGAACTGTTCACTATCTGCCAAACTGCTGCTTGCTGTGAAATGAGTTGAGTTGAGAACACTGCCACCATAAAGGCTTGTATCTTAAATATTTGCTTGCAAGTCAAAGCAAAAAAAATCCTATCGCAAAAAAAAAAACTCAGGTCACTTGTATGAAGACCACATGCATAGCATTTTATGGCGGCTAAATGAGGTCTAGTGAGGTGAGGGCCGACGACGACCCCAAAATCTGGGTTTAACACAAGATTTATGTTATGAAACGTTTCGACTTCAAAGAAGCATCGTATCGCTTTTCATCGGGTTAGGGTTAGCATACGCCGGCTAGGATAAACCGGAGCGCAGTTCTCCGTGACTGGATAAAGGCCCGAGAGCAGCGAAGGCCATAAAAACATTTGCCTCGAATCACCAAAGAAGTCTTCGTGCTTCACATCCGCCCTCCACACAAGCATGTTTCTGCACACTGTTCAGTCCGATAACCCGACTGGAGAGTTTCAGTTTCAGCATCGGAATCTTGAGCAGACGTGCCCCAGCTGTCACCTGGAGTACTCGATGAAGATGTCCACCGTCTCACAATAAAGCAAGGACATCTTCGCCTTCATATGAAAATAATGCGGCCCCATTTCCATCACAGAGCACTTCATTTCCCTCACACGGATAATTTGGGAATTCCGGTCCTCTCGCTTGTTCGTTGTGACCCAAATAGAAGACCACACCTACACGGATGGAAACATGAGCCCTTACGGAGTGTACTGAGGAAAGTATATTCCTCAAAGTGAAACCATATGAGGCCACGCTCTTCCCTCGCGACGTTTGCAAGCTACAGCCTCGCCGCGCCGAAGGAGAGGTGACAGCTCCGCAGACTGAACGTTTATTTGTGTTTTTCACACTTTTAGGCAAGCAGGTCCTTCAACTTCTTCATCTTTGAAGTCATTAAATGTACCCCCAGATGCCTGTGCGAGGACAGATTGGATTCAGATGGCATTTTGCACCGTTCAGAAACAGACGTTGTTTACATATTTGACAAAGACGTTGAACGTTTGCTGTCAAATAAAGGGGGGGGCACTGTTTTGCTATGACTTGTGCGCAAACATGGCAGGATTACGAAAAGAGCAGTTCAATGTATAAATAAGTGCAAGACAATGCTTGTCACAAATCTACATGAAACCCTAAAACCCTAAGACCCTAAAAGTGAAATCATTGATTGTTGTAAATACATTGTACAGTAAATGCATGAAACAGTTTTCCTGAATTTTTAGGCATGGCGCACTTTGGAGTCTAGCATGAGTCTCCCCTCCTGATGCCATTGAAGAACTTGAGCGTATTTGTCAGCATCGGCAGTTGTGCTGCGTAATTGCTACGTGCAGCTCGCTCGCTCGGTATGCCTACACCCCGAAAAATATATATATATATTCATTTTGGATAGTCTGCTGGCTTGGCCGCTTTAGAGCGCCTCACTGTCGACCAGGAGTGCACGCAAATCACAGAGAGAAGCAATCAAACACTGCATTTGTCTTTATTCATCTGTGCCATTCAATTTGTTAAGGTAGGATTGCATGTCATCTTTCATCGTTTGGCTGCAGAGACAGCACCGCCCCCCTTCAATCTGAACATAATGTTCTCGACAGCCAAATGTGCTATCATTTGATTTGCAGCGGCCCAGAGCTGCACGGCGTCATACTGAGAGCTGTTTCCGATGTTACCGCTAACCAAAAACACTAGCCATGATGTTACAGTGCAATTCTACACAGCTACGACCACAATAACAATAAGCCATCTTGTTCAACCAGAAATGGCATGTGCGTGCCGAGCGACGCCTTGGAGCACTAGAATACGTGTTAATACAACACAGGACATCCTGGGATAGCAGATACCATGCGAATATGGATGAGAGAGAGAGAGAGAGAGAGAGAGAGAGAGAGAGAGAGAGAGAGAGAGAGAGAGAGGTACATACAAATAACATGAAACAAGTGCTTTACAAAGATGGATGGATGGATGGATGGATGGATGGATGGATGGATGGATGGATGGATGGATAGATAGATAGATAGATAGATAGATAGATAGATAGATAGATAGATAGATAGATAGATAGATAGATAGATAGATAGATAGATAGATAGATAGATAGATAGATAGATAGATAGATAGATCGATCGATTCAAATATTTTTTTTTACTTGGTCCTACCCTAAAATAACATATCGAGTCCCGCCCCGTCCCGTGCATGAATGAGCGAGCGTGGTGTCCTGAGGACGGCGGATTAGGCGTCCGGGCCTTCACAGGAGGCGTTTGCTTCACACAACGAGCGGAGGGTGTGGACAGAGCTGATGGACTGAAGAAAGGAGCATCACCAGTCCAGCCGCTGAAGCCTCCCCCACCGCCCCCGGCCACTCGCCCACCACCCTCACGTGCCCTCCTCTATAAAACCGAACAGCCCAGCCTTCATTTGATTCTAGAACGTTAGGACTGTTATGATTTATTACTAATAGTGCTTCTTTTTTCCCCCTTCTATAGCGATGAAGATCAGTCCAATTCAAGCTCACACTGTTCTAAATAGCACTGACTGTTTGAGGTTTTGGACCATTTCAGGGTTATTACAGCTGTGGTTTTGCTGGTGTAAATCCGCTCCGCTCCCTCCCACGCCAGGGGCGAAATGTCTCGCCTTTCCCACTCAGTCAGATGCCAGCGAACGTGACAGAACGGGGAAGTGACTCACGTCTCTCATGACACCGCTTTATCTCGCCCAACACCACTTGACTCGTTGGACGGCCACGTCTGCTCGTCATTGTCCCGCGGTGTCGCAAATATAATCTCCGACAAGAAGGTGGTCTGTGTATTTCATCAGTTTGGGTTTGTTTCTTAGTTAGCAAGGTTATACAAATATTACTCTCCACAAGTGACGAGGTCCAAAAGAAGAAGCGATTACATTTCGGTCAGGATGCAGGAATTATTTTGTGAATTTGTAATATATAAACCTCAATGATAAAATTGGAGCATTTGTAGGAGAAGGGCAAGGTTCACTTTGGTGCTAATCCATCATATGGTTGTTTGGCCTTGGCAGAGGTCTGCGTAGTCATTCAAGTCTGTTTATTTTACATTGGCATCCCAGAGAAAGTTAAATTTAGTAAGTAATTGATGCCTCCCCTACTTTGGGTTTGAATATAATTGCCTATATTAATAGGTCAAATATACCACAAACTATGATCCCTTCAACATCTTACATTTCCCTGAAGATAAATGGATTATGGATGATTTGATTTCTAGAAAATGCACTGGAATTGTGAGGACACTGGCCTGTGTGTCACCCATAGGCAACTTGTAAACACTAACCCTGCAAAATTAGCAATTGTCAAGCAACAACGGAACCTGAGTCGGTTGTTCGCTTGAGCTTTTTAATAGCCACTCAGCAGAGCAAAAAGCACACATGCGTCAAATTATTACCTTGCTTACTACTATTGCTGTTCACCTTGCTTATTCGCTGTTCCCGTTGATTTTGTTTTCCTGGTTGACCTATGGTTGTACTTAGCGTGTTTGATTGCATTCCGTCACAAACAAGTACTCCTATTTCCCGCTGTTTTATTATTTCCAATGTGCGGTTTTGGCCACTCCTTTCCTTGCTAGTTTTAGCGTATTTTTTTTCTCCGTACAGTATTTGGCATTTTAGGGCATCACAAACAGGGAACCAATATGGTAAATTGGCGAGTTTTTCAGCAAAGAGCTGAGTATAGGCTCAACAGAAAAAAGGGGTCACTCTGAGAAGTGTGTTTTTTATTATTTGTTATCATTCAGAGGCCACTCCCAGGTGAAAAGAGCCTCAACATGCTAGCCTCTTTTCCATCTTATTTTGTAATACCGAAATGAGTTTTAACAAAATGGAATCAGCCTGACGTCGATGCCGGAAAAAGGCTAACATGATCTCTGACGCGTTCTACATTGGAGTCTAAAAAAAATGTAGGGATGCTAATGCTAGGGAAGTTAACATCCTCTGTATACAACGACATTCGGTGTCATCGTGTCGTGCCTTTTAGTGTGGCAGAAAGTGCAAGTTTGTGTGATTAGATTCAAATTGGACATTTAAACAGCTTTTACCATTTATTGTGCTACTGGACTGGTCAGAACCCTTTGCCTAATTATACTTTTACGCCCAAAAAAAAAAAGAAAATAAAAAATAAAGAAAATTCCTGCGCGGATTTTAAAATGATTTTTAATGTCATTACTTTAGTAGTACTTTTAGATTTCCACTGCACTATTGTTTACATTTCTGTTGCGGTTCATTGGCTGGCTTTTTGTGGCCATTGAGCGGTTACGTCAATCATTAGACGCAGTAGCACGGCTTAGCCACTAGATCGGTTTACCATAATGTAAATTGTTATTTTCTGGACAAAAATTATACAAATGTGGTCTTAACAATCAAGATTACTTGGCCAAAATGCATCCTCGATGGCAGCCTTTTCAAAAACCACACGCTAGCTATCCGGGAAGAGGTACAATAATTAGCTCCGTGGTAGGTTATAAGACACCTTAAGGGACAGAGATGTAGTCCAGTTTTTCGCAGTGAATGTGCATGTACATAGAGCATAACTGTAGCTGGAACCAATGTGCCAAAACAAAAAGATTTGAAGCCCGGAAAGCATAAACAGAGGCGAAAGGAGCTGCAGAGTCTGTTTGGGTTTGTCGCTACCACTATTTGATGCAATGAGCTGGCACCCACGCAATGTTTCTTGGCACCGGATGTCTCCCGGTGATGATTTCACAGTATCAACCAAAAGAGAGCAGAACAAAGCCCCGCTAAGTCTTTGCAGTGGCCAGGCTTCAGGAAGACTGTTTGAAACAAAAAGAACGGAGGCTAAAAATAAAAATTCTCTTTATGTTTGGATTTAATTCAGATAATACAGACCTTTTTTGTATTAAGTTGCAACTTTTTCCCAGTCGAAGTCTGTCTTCCGGAATGACCTATGACCTAATGCAACCTTGAATATAAAAGCACTGAAAGTGAACAATGCTCTTGTACATACAGTCGGTATTATCTTCAAAGTCATCTAATCTGTGACATTGTCCACCTCAATTGCTTTTTCAGTGCCATCTAGAAAAAGGTCGTTCGTCTTGATCCAAGCGTGACCGCGCAAACTGAGAGCACTTAATGTAAAGCGAGAGTGTCTTTTCAAATCTCACACTATCCCGACGGTGACAGCTTATATCCGTAATGACAGACCCGCCTTCGACATTCCGGCTGTCACCTCGCTGGCCTCGTGTGCATCATCCACTGCTGAGTAGGTCCGATGCCCAAAAAATGTAGTCAGGAGGGAAAGGGGGGGTTTGTCGGGGGGGGGGGGGGTGGATGTTAGCTGGCGGCTGTTGGCCGAATCACTCCACACTGCGCCGATTGTGAAGGAGACAGTGAAGTAGTGTTGGGTTCAACTGATGGACAAGCACTCGACAGCGCTGTTTTGTAGCCTTGTCAGCTCCCTAAGACTTTTACTTAAGTGCGTTCTCCAAGTGACCTCGGCCTCCGTTGTGTGACTCGAAACCTGCAGCTCTGTCATACAATGTCAAGTACCCAGTACGCCTCTGTGTCATGGATAAGCATACAATATAAGGCTTTCTTTTATGAAATCAAGACATTTGACATCTGATTGGGTTTACCAGGATCCTGACGTACGAGGTTTTGAGGTTGCCAACGGCTCGCGGAGGAAGACTACGTGGTCCCGCGGCACAAGAAGGCCCACTGGGTTGTTTCCGTACTTACGGGTTTTCGTCCATCCGTCAATTTTCTGTACCGCTTATCCTCACTAGGGTCGCAGGCAGTGTTGCCACAGTTACCTCGAAAAAATAACTTACTTTACTGATCACTTGATTTCAAAATTAGAAAAAAGTTACTTTTCAGTTACTTTCAGCGGCTGCCAAGTGGCAGGAATATCACTTAACCGTACCCATTACTTGGTAATGTACACCACACAAGTTACAGAATGATGTCATCAACATGAAAAAATAACATATATGCGTGTCGTTGAAGCCACATTCAATCAGCAACTTAGAGCAGACCTGACATGCCAAATAGCCACCTAAATATAAACAAGTACGCCATTCTCAGTACACTTCTTAAAGACTCTTAACTGATAGATAGACAGACAGACACAGACACAGACTGTAGCAATCCTGCCGATTGTGTGGGGGTCCATGAAGGCAACTGTGTTTGTCTGTGTGTGTGTGTGTGTGTGTGTGTGTGTGTGCGTGTGTGCATACTGCACAACGAACCTCAGTATTGTCCTCTTTAGAGAAAGTCGAAGTAGCGACTGTTCCAGTTTAAGTATGCCAATTCCTCGTCAGAGTCGTCAGCGTTTGCGCCCGTGGCTGCTTGGGTACACGTGAGTTGACTATGTGCAGAAAACGCGCAACAAGTCACGTCAGTGCCCCAGGCGGCTCCGTTTATAAATATTTCGCCTTTTTTCGATATTGAAGTTATGGATAGTTAATAATGTAGTGTGTTTCGTCTGTTTTATTAGTCATTACTAAAACAAAGTTTGTAAATTGGTCTACACTTATGACATGCACCGTGACTGAATCAAGCGTCTTGGTTATTGACTAGATCATCGAATCTATGTTCAAAATATTTTTTCAAAAAACATGTTTGGTTTACATGTTGAGTGCATTATGGACAACATAATTCATGTATGTTTCTCAGAGTTACAGGTTTATCAGGGACAGAATTCGCATGAAGCACAGAATATCTTAGACGCTATTCAAGGTGGCAGCGTTATATCACGACTGCTGATTAGTGAATGTTTGAAGAACACAATTTGCCGGTAAAAGTCCGCCTATGCACTTACTGAATGGGTAATCTAAGACCCTAATTCTCCAAAACATTGTGGTGGGACACATCACCGAGTGACATTTTATGAAGAAAACTATTCCTAAGCTCTGTAGAAACCTGAAAAACATTTTTTTTTTCGGGGGGAAAAACCTTGTATGGTTTTGGAAGTATAAAGTATGATTATCATTTTACGCTACATTAACAAAGTTATGTTTGTTTATGTTGAACTCCATCGTTAACAGAGGACCGCCTGCACAAAGGAACCTTAAAAGTAAGAAGCCCCTGAGGTAAAAAAATATGAAATTTGAACCAAATGTTTTCGTATGTGCCCTGCGATTGGCTGGCAACCAGTTCGGGGTGTACCCCGCCTCCTGCCCGATGACAGCTGGGATAGGTTCCGGCACGCCCGCGACCCTAGTGAGAAGAAGCGGCTCAGGCAATGGATGGATGGATGGATGGATGGATGTTTAAGAAAATGTTAAAGTTTGAACCATCTTCGCACAACAAGTTCATTCAGGGTTGTTAAGAGAAGTAGACCATTGTCAGGAATTTCGAGCAGAATCACATTCAAAGCTGTAAGACTCCATCAAAGCCTCACCACGCGCACAATCAATTCTTAGGAGAGATAAGTTAGAGTGGTTTGTATTTTTTTTTACAGGGGTGTCCTTGGTTTATGACAGCCTTGCACTCCTACGGCGGTACCTGAATTGGCACGTAAATCAGAACGTATCGTAACCATCGCTAGCCTACGCTAACACGGTAGCAAAGTCATAACTACAGCAAATATTTATCTGTATTAAAAACACTTCTAAGATATACATGGAAAACAATCAAATGAAAAACAGTGAGTATTAATATGGGAAAATCATAAAAATACATATAATGAACCATGGGCACCACGGTAGCCTAGTGGTTAGCACGTCTGCCTCACAGTTTTGAGGTTCGGGGGTTTGAATCTCAGCTCTTCCCCTCCTGTGTGGAGCTTGCGTGTTCTCCCCGTGCTTGGGTGGCTTTTTTTCCGGGTACTCCGACTTCCTCCCACATTACAAAAAGATGCAACTTAGGTTAACTAAGACTGTAAATTGTCCGGGTGTATCTCGCCTCTCGCTCAAAGTCAGCTGGGATATGCTCCAGCTCAGCCACAAACCTAATGAGTGAGGGCAAGCGCTATAGAAAATTGATGGATGACAAACTGTCTTCATCCATACATTGAAATGTTAAAAATGATCAGAGGTAAAGTTGCCTTTCTAAACGCATTTAAGCCACCAAGCAGTCACTAGCCATCACCTTTATGTCATCTGAACCCTCACCCACACGCCCCTTAAAAAACCCATTTATCTAAATGTTTGTGCACATGGCACCATTTGAAAATGACTCATAAATATTGTAATCTGCCGGCGTCACAGCAGGCTGACACTTAATGGGCCGCTGTGACCGTTGACCCCTTTGAGAGTGCCTGTGTGTGTGTGTGTGTGTGTGTGTGTGTGTGTGTAATATCACCTCTATCTGGGCTAAAATTGCATTTTTGACTTGAGTGCCAGGCCAAAGGTTAAGGGATTTTGGGGGTCAAGGTTAGAATGTGTGTGTGTGTGTGTGTGTGTGTGCGTGGGTGTTATTGGAACATTCACACACACACACAAACACATGGGGAACTTCAAGGTAATGATATGTTTCTTTGGATTTTAGTGTCGCGATATCAGTCCAGGCAGCACAGTGCCCTAGTGGTTGGCACACCTGCCTCGCAGTCAGAGGCGGTGGAGAAACTTGTGAGGGGTACACAGTGCTCAGAGGGCACTTCCAACAAAGAGGGCAACCATGCTCAAAAATTTAATACAAATCACTATGATGGGTTGCTACATGCAATTAATTATGGTATCGAAAAGCTACATAATGCTCAGAGAGGCACCACCCAGTGCAATAAATGAGGAGTGTGAAAACATATGTGATAAAAAGGGCAAAGGGGCACATCAAAGGTAGGCCAAAAAGAGTGCCCCCAGAGCGGAAAAGAAGTAAATTGTCTCTGGCGGTGCTTTTAATGCTCACACTGTACAATAAGAACTGTTAGCAAATGGTCATGATATGATGTGGCCATCAGCACAGAGCATTTTGTTTCATGTGGTATAAGTAATCACTTCACTTTACAATTAAAAATTAATAAATGAAGTCAAGTGACATTCACACATTAGAAGAGCCTCATTAGGAAGGCGATGATTGACAAGCAAAAAAGCCTCTCATCTCGTTAACGTGCAAAGAGTGTGTTAATGACACAGGAAGGCAGCCAAAGACAATTTTTATGAAGCAGCCCTGTCTCCTGTTAGCTCTTGTCTTAAAATCACATATCTTGTCATCAGT
The DNA here is from genome assembly GCF_024500275.1 of Phycodurus eques. Taxonomy (NCBI): domain Eukaryota; kingdom Metazoa; phylum Chordata; class Actinopteri; order Syngnathiformes; family Syngnathidae; genus Phycodurus; species Phycodurus eques. The sequence goes on from NC_084529.1 coordinate 21,077,190, forward strand.
GAGAAGCTGCTAATAATGGGAAGCAAAAAAAAAAATATATATATATATATATATATATATATATATATATATATATATAAATACTTGCAGTTCAGATTCCTGGATTCACCAATCTGCAGATTTTTTTCTCCAATTTTTTATAAACCCCTCCTTGAGCCGTCACCTTATTGTGGTGGAGGGGTTTGTGTGTCCCAATGATCCTAGGAGATAAGTAGTTTGGGGCTTTATGCCCCTGGCGCGGGTCTACTGTACCATAATTGTTTCACTTTTTTTAACTTAACTCGAGCAGCGGCCTACCTGAAGCTGGCTCGTACCGTACGAAGCAGAACATAAAAAGAATATAAAATAATAATCAAACAAGGGACAGTTCATAACTAGGAAAACTCATAAGTTGGGACGACTCGTAAGTCTCGAATGTCATAAGGTCCGTCTTTTAGAGTCGTCATTAGCCTGAGTTGCAATGCTTTCTGCGTAATGTAATGTGCTGTATTAGCTGAAAGGGGCCGTTTTTTGTCCCCCATCCACCCACAAATGACCGTTTAATGTCCTGATTCAACATACTTTCTAGTCATCATCACTACGTGTTTAAAAGCAGTAACAGTCCTGAATGTACACGCTTATATGTTTAACTGGGTCTTTGCTACGCTTGTCTCCATCGGTCTGCAGCGCATGTTCCCATTTAATGTCTCACTTTTTCATGTAATTCTTGTGACATTGTTGGAACACCGCAGGCGCAAACATCTGCAACAAACAGTGAGCGCACTAAGTTGCCGCCTTGGGCACAGAGTCATGTTTGTATCATCCGCAGCAGTATTCAAAGCGTGGAAAAAAAGGGCCCGAACCACAATGGCACCAGTTTTGCATTAGGGCCGCACGGCCGAACAGGCAAGTCACACGTGCACGGCCCTCATCCTGACTTAGTCAGTGCTTGCTCGGTGAAATAAAACAAAAGCAAACAGGGAGGGACGGGTGCGCTGATAATGATCTGGCAGAGGCAGCATTTCCACAGGACACAGGGCTTGGAAGAAGAGGCAGGGGCTTTATATATAAAAAAACAAACAAAACCAAAAAAAGGTTTCCATCAAGTGGTACAGTTCCGATTGGGTTTGGGAAGGTAAGCCTTGATCTGGTTTGTTTTCATCTCTGGCTGTGTAGGTAGACATCATAGCAGTGCGGCACCGAGTACAATCCCTCACTGTTATCGCCATCATATATCGTAAGCTTCACTTTTAGTTGTTGACATTAGCGGTTGAACCGATTGGCCGACTTTCCTTCTCTGCATCAACAATTAAAGCTTGAATTCGACTAATTGATTATCAGGTGTTTTTGGCATCTTGTCTTCCAATCAAGACCACTTGTGGACCGCTGGGGGGGACAGCAGTGATTAATCGACTTTAACTTGACTTTCATCACATTATAGTAGAAAAAAAAAATCTTTAGTTCAACATCTAATAGACATAGCTACCAGTGGTGTAGTAGTACACTCATTTGTATTAGTTTGTATTAGGGAAAAAATACTGTTACTGTTATGTTGTACTTCTTTGCACAAAAGATAAACCGTTTTCTGTTGCATTTTGTTCCCTTATTGTACTGAATGTGAACCGAACCATGATTTAAAAACCAAGGTACGTACCAAACCAAGAGTTTTGGTGTTGGTTACACCGCTAATCAAAGAGCATTACGGGTTAATAACACAGTCCCATTCATTTACTTATACTGGTGTTGTAGCCAGTGGCGGCTGGTCAATAGATGGCGCCCCCACCACATTACTTTCTTTGAAGACAAAAACATTACATAAAAATATTACAAAAATAAAATATCTTGACATATATGTATATATTTTAGATGATATACAGTAGATGGTATAGAGTAAATAGTTAATGATGATGAAAGTTGTTTTGTTCATCTCTGTTGTCTGATTTTGTGACGTACAGTATTTCGGGTGGGGGGGGGGGGGGTCACTCAAATCTTTACCTTCTGACTCTTGATAGAAGTTTGACATTCGCAGCAGCTCCTCTTCTATGAAATAGAGGAGACCAAGAGGTGGGAGGCGTGACCTTTCAGTGCCCCGAGCTGGCGGACGTCACATCCAACTGTCGCGGCTTGTTCTCTATGCGCACAGCACTTCCGCGTTCCGTGTTTGCATGTCAACTTCAAGTCAAGCCAAGCTCGTCAATGTTCACTCCCTATCTGCTGGAATTGATATTTATTTATTTCAAGTTTTTATGTCTCACCGCACAGGTGCGATTCTAAAAGTTAGTTTGCTAACATTGGCTGCTGGCTTGCTATCACACTGACGTGGTGTGTGTGCTTTCCCAATTGTAGAATATCGCGATGAATTCCATATTGCGATCTTTCCCATACTTATTTTTGTTCGGTCACCAAATGTCAGCTATGTCTGTCTTGATCATAAATGTATATCTACTGTGTACAGTATATTGATTTAATGGTAGTACGTGATATAGTTTTATCGGTTGTAGTCCCAAAACGGAACTTTGGGCTACATTTTAAGCAACCACAGAACGAGATCCCGAGCCTGGGCATCAACTTTTCCGAGATGCCTCAGAAGCCGTTTAACCCGACAGAGGAATTCAGGGAATGGAATCTGTGAGAGGGTTCTACCTTTCCCAGAGATCCCAACTAAATCACAATCACCTTTCCCATCGGTGGTGTGGAAAGAAATGTACTGGCAGGGACCCAAGTTGATGTTCCTGAAGAACACGACCCTGCATGGAAAGACACCTTTCAACAGGACACATTCCATAATTGTCACTGCAGTCAACTGAAGGAACTTGCAAGCGCTGATGCCACACAAAAAGGATTGAAAATGTGTTTATGGTGGCTATTTTAAGCCTTTAACAGGTCTTTAAAAAAAAAAGTGTGTGGCCCAGGAGCACGGCTGACCTCATTTTCAGTCATTTAGCTTTCGATAGCATTTCCTTTCGGCGATATTACAGCTCAGTACCTTTTAAAGCAGCAAAGGATTGGAGCTAAACGTGGAGCCACCGCCACGAGGGACTCTATCTGGTGGGTCGACCCTTCACAAATGCTTCCCATTGCCACGTAAAAAGGAGGATGATCCTAAAAAGGGATTATCTATATTGCAGGCCAGGAATTTATACAAATGCCTCACAGGCAACAACTGAACTTCTGCCATGCTTTAGGCTGCTCACTTTATGTCTGACATTTGGTTCATGCGAAACTCACAACTCTTGCTGTTCGACTGCTTTAAAGACCTTGAAAAGTCAATTCCGAGGTTTGTTTGTATTTCTAAATACATTATACATGTTTGAAGATAATTGCTGAAAATGTGCAAGGGCAGAACTATGTAGTACTCAATCGTTCGCATCGACGGTTATGCGGTTAAATTGCGACAGGCAGTTAGCTAGCTAGCTATGCCTATACTCCGAAAGTGCATCTTCGTTTCAGACAGTCAACTGTCGCGGCAGCTTCAGAGCGCCTCGTTGTCGGCCATGAGTGCGCCCACGTCACGCTGTGAAAGGCCAAAGAGTGAGAAGTGGAAAAATAAAAAAAAGTCAGATGTGACATTCACTGTGTGGACTGAGGCTTCAGAGCTCACGTGGCCGCTTTGGAGCGCCTTGTCATGGCGTGGACAAAGCTTTTGCCTTTTATCAGAGTAACATAAGTTCTGCTTTTCACTGTCTCCCATGCGAGAGAGGCTGGCTCTAGGACTGTTGCATGTCAAAATGTAGCTGGGAACCACCATCAGAGACCGTGAACATTTTAAGATTTGTAAGCTTCTGATGTTATGATTTAGACTTTCGAGGTTTAAGTTGGATTTAGGTCGTACAGCTGTACAAAGAAGCAGACATCAGGAAAGCGACAGATTGTCCACTGGATTCCAGTGTGTTTGGTGGCATGGTTGATGTTTGTCTTTCCCCCAGAGCCCCTGGTTCCCCTGCCAGGAAGCCAACAAGCCTCCGTCGGTCACAGCTCACTCAGAACTGTGAGAGCATTGTATGCTGTCAAGCCCTTGCAGTTTCCTGTCTGCATTTATAAATTTCCTAATGAAATTACTCGACGTGAAGCCCCACAAATTGGCATAAATTTAAAAGTCTTGTCCTACAGAAGCAGGACCACATTTGTCCAGTTTTAATGGAACTGCGGTGAACTTGAACAGATTGTAAATATGTCTAACGTGTCTAAACCTGGAAGAGACATACATCTTGAAGGCTGAGTTACAGATGCACTTCACACTCAAAGACATTTAGCCTGGCTTGGACCTTGTGGAGTTTTGTGTTTTATGGCAAGTCATCAAACTTTGTCATGGGGGAAAACTGAAATCCTTTTCAATTTAGCGTCACCCACCTGTCTAGTATACATGGTTCAAATATGGTAGCAATTGGATAAAATAAAAGTTTGAAGGACACCTGGAAATGGCCAAAATGACCCTGAAACCTGGAAGAAACAAATGGGAAGACTTTCTGTGACTTTTCAGGCATGGCTTCTTCAGACATTTATCCTATGTGAGTTTACTCATGATAGACATGGCTACCAAACACCATGTTTCAAAGTAAAACTGGTTCTGGGAGATTTATTTGTTTTTAAATTCCGGGGGGCCAATCTCTGGGCCTCATGCCTGCAACCAGCACTGGACGTAGATTTTAACCAGGATGAACACAGCTTCCAAGTACTGTTTTGAGTTTTTGAGTTAGGAATTGTATTGGCCCAAGAGCAATAACAATAGCAACATTTAAGAGGGCCTTCACGCCACATGCTCAGACCACCCCTCAGCCCCCCCACCCCAAAGAAACCCTCAGAGGAAATGATATAAAAACACAGAAATCGAAGGGTGGACCTTGTGTTTTAATATTTTATAAGGGTACAGCAATTTCATAAAAGTCATTTGGGGAAAACTGAGGTATTATTACAGCTGGAGCGGAAAAGGCATTTATTTGGAATAATTGCAAAAATGAGGACCTTCTCATGGAAATGCACAGGAGTGGCAACAAAACAGGAAAGTACATGTCATGTGTGTGCTTATGCTACATTAATAAACCGGGTGAATAGTTTGAACAAATAGTTACCGGGGGCCAAATCACAGTAAAAGTGTAAAGATTTAGCTTTTATGGAAGGATATGTGCTATTTATCGTGGTTGCCATTCCTCCCAGCTACTGTATTCCCTTTTCCTACTGTAGCATGTTACAGTATATCCAACACCTGCCTGTGGCCCATTAACAACTGATGATTATACATGCAAGCGCACGCCAAAGACAGGCAGATATGATAATGAGTGCAATGAGCAGTTGGGAACAATTCCACAATTAGCACTGCTGGACGGGAACAAAAGCCTCCTCTTGTTTCAGTGGTCGTTTGTAGCTATTTCGGGAGCGCTACGGCACAAGGGCTAATAACGTGTGGTGTATCAGATATAATGGGCTGGTATTCACACAATGCAGGACACGCAAGCCAATCTAACAGCATGGCTATATGTCTTTGTGCTGTTTCAGCGGACTGGGCAATCTCTCCACGTGGAATTTTAAAGTTGTACCAGGATCAGGGCGTGATCGGTGGCAGATTGGAAGATAACTTAAGGGTCGAATGGGGGGGGGGGACAAGGTGAAGGACTTGAATACCAGATGGTGGTATATTTGGATAAAAACCTAAACCAACTGTATGAAAGTTCCAACATTAGAGCTCAAATACATGGAGTATAATTGAAAATAATAAAATTGCTGGAAGGTGCTGTCTCAATGCACTCCATCATGAAATATGGTTTTCAGTTCAATTCGGTATACATTTTACTGCGTTTCTATTGTAAAGATGACACTCAACTCGAACAATCACTTTTCAGTAACTCTCTTTGGCGTGTCCGTTCACAGTGGTACAATTTCAGATTGCTTGTGCAGTGCTGCCAACACCTCACTTGCCCGAGGGCTTTGGAACTAGGGAGGGGCTTAAGCAGCATGTTAAGGACATTAACTGCAGAACGAAGTACTTCTATGGCACTTTGTTGGTAGGTCTCCAAAAGAACTGAAAAGGTTTTGGCATGATTTGCTTTTGGCAATTTACGTCGCTATTTGAAATGGTCTGAAAAGTTGTCCGATCATAATCATCAAGTCCTTGTGGAAGGTGAATCTAGACACAATTCTTCTCATCGATTGGTCAACAGAATATCGTGCCAGCTTCCAATGACTGACTTGAATGGGAAGCATATGAAAAATGCCATCCGATAATATATACACAGTGGATTATGAGGAATGAAGGTAATCAAAGCTGTATTGATGTCACACTATTCATGTAGCGGACGTAGCTATCTCCAAGCTTTATCTGGTTTTATCTCGTCGGAACCATAACGTGGTAAACTGAACTAAACCGTTTGATGGAAACGTGCCTTAAAGGTCCCATATTTTGACAAACCAACTTTTTCTCGTATTTGGGATGTACTATTGTCTCTCCGGTGCCTCAGTAAGCTTGAAATATGAATTCAAATCATCCATCCATTCCCGAGTTCCAGACGTTTTTCTGTTGAGAGGCCTGAAATCAGGTCATTCGATTTTCTCAAGCTTATCTACGTCACTAGCGAAGATCTCCGCTTTACCTTTCCGCTCCCGAGCAACTGCTGTCAACATAACAAACACGTGTGCGCTCACAAGTGGGTCTTCTACACCGAGGCAACCAATTAGAGGAAAGGGGGCGGTCTGAGCCAGATATGGACAAAGCGGATACAAAACTGGGTCAAACAGAAGTAGCTGTCAGAGGGGCCTTTTCTGGACACCAAGGTGTTTTTTTTTTTTTTTAATGAAATGTAGACTTTTGTACTAAGTCCATGTTAAAGAGTGACTCTAAGGAGGTCTAAATAGCCAAAATATGAAACCTTTAATACTTGTAGCTTGGGGGGAAAAACAGTTAAATGGACTTCATATTTAACTGACTATGATCGCTCGTGCACAAATTTTAGGTCTTTGTTGTTGTTTGTTTTAAGTGGACATGTCCACGCAAATGTCAAACTTACTCGACAGAACTCGCTTTCTTACGACCAACTTCAGATCTTAGAACTAAAGAATCCCTTTGGGGTAAAAGTCTTCACTAACCAAGAAGAACCCCTGTTGCCTTTAATCACCATGACCTGGATGACTCAGAATCGGCACAGATGTTGTTTTTAGTAACGCGATCCCATTTGTCAAATTGTGCCAAACATACCAACAGCAAAGCAAGGTTTGGTCTTTTGGGGGATTTGGGACCATCTGAAGTCCCTAATTGATAAGCGGTGTTTGGGTATGGACTGCAGCCGGGTGACTAGTCAAGAGGTCCAGCTGCTCGGCCTGCCTCAGCTTTCACCCATTAACCCTGCATCCTAGTCACTTTGTTTGTTTGTTTTCTTGCTTTTGTTTGCGCTAGAGACTTCTCGTGTAAACTCAAAGAAACACGATCCCTTTGGAAAGTCCAGTCAATTTGCAACAGTAGAGAGCCACTATTATTTAATGGACAATGAAAGTAGAGTTATATACTACTCAAGTAGAGAATGTCCAAAATAATACATAGTAGAATAAAAGGCTTGCGCTCAATGTTCGACTGAATAATTTATTTCTAAAGAAGTCCTAAAATCCAATATATTGCCCTGATAGACGGTCCTGTGCGACCACCCACTCAAGTTACAAAAATGGATCTTAGCCCAATAAAGGGTCCGCAGAGCATATATTCCTCTCGCTTCCAGGAAGTTACAACCTGCATCGTTAAAATAAATCCCCGCCATGTCACCTTCAACAGTCCACAGGTTCGGCAGCTCGACCGAAGCCAATGCAAACGAGCACGCTCTCAGAAAAAGCAGAGCAAATATTGCACGGCAAAGCAGCCTGTTTGATTAAGAACACTGCAGCAAATATTTCATCCATCTTGGCAACTGGGGTTCTCACTACAGGCTCGTTTCAGGTGTTAAACACACACCTGTCCAGATGGTTAACGCACGGTCATTGGTCAAAAAGTCAAATAACTACTTGTGCAGTCACTGACGTTGAATGACAAGCTCATAAAAGAGACTCTCTCATGCCGAAATGAACAAGGAAGAGCTTTTTGCAGGGGACAGTTAAGCTCCTAATCTTGTTAAATGGATTCAGCCATAAATCACTGAATTGAAGGCATGAAGTTTTGAGGCAAGTGAGTTATGCTGGAGCAACCATTTTTATTTATGGTCTACGATTGTGTAATGGATGCCGTTGGTGTCATAAATATGACATTTTGGAACTTTCAGGTCCAGCCGGTTCAACATTCTCCATTAAGGGGCAACCATCAGTCATGTTGAAAGGATTGCTCACTTTCAGTTGCTGGTTCTTGGTTCCAGATATGGAGCGATAAACGTCGAAAAGGTTGATGCTCAGTTGAAAACTGCAAGAGCACCTAAAGACACCTTGACTACCGATGACTATTTTCTTTTTTTCAGGTATCATTCCAAATAATATTGGATAATAAAAAGAGTCCAGAAAACAATGTTGTCAAAGCTTGGGGAACATCTGTTGGGAACTGCGACCTTTAGACTTTGGGTTCGACCGATCCTAAAGTTAGCTCGACCATGTTTAATTGTCTACTCAAACTTTCCTTTTTAATAAAGCTTATAGTCCGTCAGGCATTACTCAGGCTTGTCCTGGCTCACCTCTTAGTAATGCTGCCATAGGCCGGGACCAGTGTATTTCAATGACGTCAAACTGGCACTGACGGGGTATATCTGATCTCCAGTACATGTTTACACTGCACTCGCATCAACAAATACCCCATAGCTGTCGGTATTTATATACACGTTTGAAGGGCCTGATTCAGATCTCATGATCTTTTCTCTTTTTAAGCTGCCGTGATGCATATCCCAATTGTGGCACTTAAAAAAACAAAAAAAAACAAAAATAGAAATCTAGCCTCGCTGTCAAGGGGACTCATTCAAGTACGTAAGCCCATAAAAGATGTCCAACCTGGTTTTAGTTAAGACGCACTTGCAACAGTCCAGGGGACGTGTCGCTCACTGAGATGTGCAAAAGACAGGTAAAAGTCAAAGGGCATACGATGTAATTCATGCTCACGTATACGATTTCAAAGACTTTTTCTTTTTTTTTTTTTTTTTTGTTGGAGGGTCTAATCAAGGTTTGTTGTAGGCGCATTGTCCGTCCTGATGTCACAGGGCAGCGCGTGATCGGGGTCACGCCAGGCCAGGTCAGGTCTGACATTGACTGTCGGCGCACGGGGGCGCAAACGAGGTCAACGCAAGCAAGTCGGCTCATCTGTACTGTTATGTTATTATTTATGGGTGTGGTGGGCTTGGCGGGGTGGGTTGTAACTCAATGGACAGCAAGCTTAGTATTACACATTCTGCCTACAGAATGAAAATGAAACATAACTACGGAAAGAGTGTACTGTTTAGAAAACTAGGAAGCATCGTACTTATATATATATATATACATATATATACATATATATATATATATATATATATATATATATATATATATATATATATATACATACATATGTATGTATATATATATATATATATATGTATATATGTATATATATATATATATTATATTTTGTCCATCAGTATGCTAGCGGGGCACTTCTTGATTCATTTCTTTTTTCGACATCCAAATCTATCTCTCCAGCTACCTACCTACAGTGGATATAAAAAGTCTACACACCCGTGTTCAAATGCCAGGATTGTGTAATAAAAAAAATAAAAATAAGATCAAGACCAAGATAAATCATTTTGAAACGTTTTCCACAATTAATATGACCTGTGACCTGTACAACTTAACTGAAAAAGAAGTCAATCTTTTCGAGAGAGAAAGTAAAAATAAACAAATAGGATAATGCTGTTGCACAAGTATGCACACCCTCTGGGGATGTGGCTGTGTTCAGAATTAACCAATCATATTCAAGCTCATGTTAAATGGGACTCAGCACATGCCTGCCACCATTTAAAGTGCTTCTGATTAGCTCCAAAATAAAGTTATGCTGTTCTAGTAGGCTTTTCCTGACAGCTATCGATTGATCTATCCACCCATCATCCCTCTTCATGTTAGCTATACCTCTGGCTTACATGTTTAAAAAAATACAAATGTATGTGTTTAGGAATAACCCAAATCTGAAACGACCCATTCTGTCTTATGTGTAAATTGCACCAAACATTCCCCATTGCCATTCCCCGACATACTTGTTAATGGAGAAAAAATGCAACTTGTCAGCCAATACAAATATCTTGGGTTAATAATAGATTCACAGCTTTCCTTGAAAGCCCATATTGACAAATGGTGTAAAAATATCAAATTAAACCTCGCAAATTTTCGTGCAATTCCAAATGAAATGTCAACTGCGGCAGCAAAAATTTACTTACATTCAATGATTCTTAGTCACTGTAACTGTTGCATAACTAGTTGGTCCCATGCTGGTCAGAATGCAAAAAAAAAAAACAATGGAAGTTTTGTACAAACAAGTAATTAAAATGATGGATAAAAAACCAAGGCACTATCATCACTGTGCAATTTTTAAAAAATACAGTCTTTGAAACTGGGACCGTCGTCACATATTTGCAGATTTAAATTTGATTTATAAAGTACTGCATGATTTGGCTCCAGCTCCTCTGGCTGAGTTCATCAGCCAAAGAAACAGCTCTGAGCGTGTCACTCGAGACTCTGTCAGAGGTGACTGTCTCATTCCTCTGCGCAGGAGCACTTTCAGTAAGTCAGCCTGGTCAGTGAGGAGCGCTGGTGAGTGGAACGCAGTACCGGAGGAGTTTCAACTGCTTACAACATACAAGGCCTTCACAAAAAAACTGAAAATGTGGCTAGTTAACACCTATAGCTGCCAACACTAAAAGACAAGTATGTTATGATGTTTTTTTTTTTTGTTATGATCAAATGATTTGTGGTTTTATTCTCTCTTAATAGTATAGTAAGTCTTTGATTGTGTATCCTGTATTATATTGTCTTGTAGATGTATTTTACTGCTTTTTTACATCATGGCCAGGGGAATACAGATGGAAACTAGCCTTCTGGCTAATTCTGGCTTTTTTAACCACGTGTATTTTATGTGTTTTATGAAATTGCATTGTCCCCCTTTCAAATAAACTGATTAATAATAATAATAATAGTAAACTGCCAGCAAATGTTTGGCTCCTTCTCTGTGGGATAGGTGTGTGGGGGGGGGGGGGGGGGGGGGGTATGAGCGGGGAGGGGTGCACGCTGCTTTAAGCCAATAGTCGGAGAGCGTCTCTCACACACACTCGCGCAAGCAGTAATACTGCCAATGCATTGGCTTGGAGCGTGGAGAGGAGCGCCACACAAGCACAGCCGCAGCGTGTGCCGCTCAAGTGCGGGAGATGTTGTGACAGCGCGCTCGGCCGTGTTGGGGTTGGGGGAGGCTGCTCTCCAAATGAGGCACTTTTTTTCCGGGGGGGTGGGGGGTGGGGGGGAAGCCTTCATCACTGACACTCCAATGAGACGCTGCGTGGATCGCTTTTCGGGACTATCGGCTTTGGATACTCGCGTTTGTCAGCACTGAACGCTTTGGAGGTGAGTGGAGGTCACTTGTGTAGCACTTTTTTTTTACGGCGTCTGGTTAAGAAGACACTTGTATTGTGTGTTTTAATGAGCTTATATATCTTTTGATAATGCACATGATCGATAAACAAGGTCGCGTCGATTTCCAGCAAAATGTCGGGTCATCCACCGGTGCGCTTTTACGCACTGACTCGTTTCACGTTCCCTGCCCTTCGAGGCTGGAAAAATAAGCTCACCAAACTAACTAACTAAATAAATAAAACACTCAGGGTGCTGTGGGAGTTTGGATGCACCCCCTCCCTCTCTCTTCTGCCCTCCCCACGGGGCTCCAGATGTATGGACTCAGCTGTCGCCTGTCACTTGGGTGACAACTGCTCCGCCGCTGCACGGGTGGATGTCAAAAGGACGCCGTGGAATTGTGTGAGGAGGAATGCACGCACACGCACGAGAGGTGACACTTGATCAGAAGTCACTCTCAGGAAATGGGCAAGCACAATAGACCACACACACCCCAAAAAAAGAAAAGTGCCATTCAGTTTTTGATGGTGGCTGTGGTTTTCAGGGTTGTCGTTCCTAATATTTTCCTCATCTCATTGAACAGACATTCTTTATAGGGAAGTTGTGAGCAAACCTTGGTGCTCAAGGGCCAAATTGGATTTTTCAATCAGATGGATGTGGGCCTGGTCATTCGTAGATGAAGAAAAGAAACTTCATAGAAGAACTCATGCTAATTTTAAATGAATGAACATTCAAATGTATTATAATTAAATAACGTAATACATTATATTTTTAATGATGTATTTTTATATATAATCATATTTTATTGGGTTATTTGCAATAAACTTCACATTTTAACATTAAACTTAACATTTAATTAGAGACACAGATCCCCAAAAAATCTGATATTCCATCCATTATCTGAGCCGCTTCTCCTCACAAGGGTCGCGGGCGTGCTGGAGCCTATCCCAGCTGTCATCGGGCAGGAGGAGGGGTACACTCTGAACTGGTTGCCAGCCAATCGCAGGGCACATACAAACAAACAACCATTCGCACTCACATTCACATTCACACCTAGGGGCAATGTAGAGAATTCAATTCACCTACCATGCATGTTTTTGGGATGTGGGAGGAAACCGGAGTGCCCGGGGAAAACCCACGCAGGCACGGGGAGAACATGCAAACTCCACACAGGCGGGGCCGGGGATTGAACCCCAGTCCTCAGAACTGTGAGGCAGACGCTCTAACCAGTCGCTCACCGTGCCAAAAATCTGATATTCATATTTTAAATAAATATGAAGATTTTACCTCGCAAATTTTAGCAGGCGAAATGGTCAAATTTATGCAACAAATATTACAAACCTTTTGATAATTTAAATGCTTGATGGGCCGCATTAAAGAATGGAGTGGGCCGTATATGGACCACGGCCCATACTTTGCCCTCCCTGTTATTATACAGCGTCAAAATATTACCCCCCTGCTCTAACAACAACAACAAAAAATTTAGCAAAATAAATAACTCAAGTACATTACAACGGTATAGACTGTAATGAAGTTCCTAATATTCTGGGTAACTTATCCATTTATATGGCACTCATTGTAATAACGACCAAAATTTCTGACGTTCAAAATGGTGGTACATTCATGTAAAATATATTTTTTTTTCATTAGATTTATGAATGAAAACCTCTTTTATTAATTTCAAGACCGGACAGATCCAGTTCTGTTCTCATCTGAAAGCAGAAAGTTTTGACATAAAATATCCTTTTCCAAGTAATGCAGTCAACCTCATTAAAGTCTCGCACATACCAAAATCCAGCCGAGCTCGGTTGCTATGGACACAGGTGGTGATGTCACCGATCCCAGGACACTTTGAGTCTGCTCGTGTAGTGCAAAGAGAGGCCCTGGATGAGGTGTTTGTTTTGGACACGCAGTAGTTGGGGGTTATCTGAGGTACTATAAGTGGAAGTGGGGTTTAAGAACTGTAGCATGCTTCGAATGCATTTAGAGTGTCGAAGTCCGTTTGTGATTGTTGCAGTTGTTTCCACACTTTTTGGGGGGTTTTGAAATGTTCCAGTAGTTCAAGTGAATGAATGATGGAGACTGAAGGAGCGCGCACCAAGGTGATGGTGTCACCTAGTGGTCACATGGGAGCTTGACCGAAAGTCACTGAACTATTAATACTACCTACCCCAATAAAGACATACAGTACCCAGCCTATATTTAACACCTTAACTGCCAATTGCGCACGTGCTCAATTCTCCCAAATGACAATGAATGTAGATAGAGATATTATTAAAGATATTTATAGACCAAAAGTACCCACAGGGAAACTAAAAGGAAAAACAGAAACAGTGACCTACCAGTCAGCGTAGAAGTACACAAAAATATTTCTTAACTGTTGTACAAGTTTAAAAACAAGCACTCTTAACAGCAAACACCATTTTTAAAAACAGTCGACCGACTTCGTCCGTCCGTCTATTTATCCATCCGTCATACTGCATGTGTACGTTACACCAATAATTGCCTTTAAATTCCCCATTGCTGTAGGAGCAAAAGCAACTCTGTTGTTATGCACTAACTATATGCATGAATTCTTTACAGAAAGAACTCAAATTGGAACCTAACAATACATCCATCTTGCGCCAACAATTCCCTTTTCCCCGTGGGGGAATGCATCTTGATTTGCCAAAGATTTTTGGATTAATATTATTACTGGTAAATAGAATGTAAAGAATGAAGCAGTCTGTGCATCATGAAATTCATGCATTCATTCTGTGACTTTCCGGTGTGTACACCCGAGAGGACAGTATAATACATATGTACTGTATAAACACGAAGAAGACGAGCACAAATGCTCAGTAAACTGCTATAATATTACTATTGCATTGTACATCTACATGTGTTGCTGCACAGTTTGTTTTCAAATATCCATGACTTAAAAACGTATAAAACACGACACAGTCAGTTTCGTGAGCCCGTCTATGATGATTTGCATAGTGTGTTAGCATTAAGCTAGCTGACGTTTGGTGCGTGGTGGTGTTTGGGTGAGTACACAACACGTGTTTCTCATTATGTGTAGTTTTACAGTAAACTACAACTGGGAGTGGCAATAAACAGCTTGAAGCCAGCACTTGACCTCTTTTTTTTTTTTTTTTTTAAGAATTCTTCACTATCTGCCAAACTAATGCTTCTTGTAAAGTTCACTGCTGCCATCTCGCGCTCGTAACTCAAATTTTTGCTCTCAACTCAAGACAAAAAAAAAAAAAAAAACAGCCAAGCAACAGCTCGTATCCCCAAGAATCTGTAAATTGAGGTACCACTGTACGTAATTTATCGGGTGACAGTAGCGCGGCGCAATGATGTTTAGGAACCCCGTCTGATAAATGTTTAGCACGTCTGGCTAAGTTGTGGTCGCGTTTAGGACTGGGGCAAAGCTGTGAGTTCTGCTTTTCATCGCAACACCTTGTAAGGCGGCTTGCACGCATCCGGTGGCCGACTTTAACAACGCGGTGTAAGCCCAGTACCAGCGGCAGACATAAACATGCGTGCGTGTGTGTCATGTTTGGCTTCAGTTTGGACACGAAGTGAGCGTCCATGGACTGGCAGAGCGTCCCACATGTTGATTTAAAAAACGCCCCTCACCCTCATTCCCATAAATCCTCTCCAAGCCAAACACATTGGCAGCCTTTTTATACCTCACACTGGGTCCAGCTAGCCTCAGCAGGTCCGGAAGTGAGCACGTGGGACCCTCTGGACCGCAGAGGCGGGGCGTTAAGGGGGGGGGGGGGGGGGGGTTGTGATGTGGCACAGAGCAGAGACTGTGAGCTGTCAACCAGTGGTTCTCAAATTGGGGTCTGGGAAACCCAGCGGGTCCTCTAGCCGTAGCTTGGGGGTCAACAAAGAATTTTTTTTTGCAGATTAAAATGACAATGATGACTGAGTATCTACACAAAGAAAACAATTTTTTTAGCAAGCGCATTGGTATTTTTTTGTTGATATTGTGACAGTACTTTAAAAAATAGTTAGGCAATTATGCAATTAGGCTAAGCATATGGGGACTGGCACGCCAATAAAAATCATAATAAACTCATTACTTTTCCCTCCAGCTCTGTGCCATTTAAAAGCTGCTATGTGACTCATATAAATTCCATCCTCTCACGTATACGTTGTGTTTTTTAAAACAAAAAGGCATATTATGACAGGAGTAAATTTTCTTTTTTAGAATAGCAAAAACATTTGACACCAATATACAGTAGTTCAATTTTTAGAGTACTTTCTTTCCCTGTTGAACATTTAATATCACAAAAGATTAAGACTTTTTAGCCTGACAAAATGTCTTCATTTTTTTTTTTCTTGAAAAAATATGGCTTTATTCTCATAACATTACATCTTTTTTCTTAAGAATTTTAGAGTGGCCTTTTATGGCGGACAGCCTAAGGCACACCTGTGCAATAAACGTGTTGCACTGCGTGAGGCAAATGGTGGTCACTCCAGACAGTGACTGATTTTCCGACCCCTCTGGACCACCTCAATATCGTATAACCGCACATTTTACCGTGGCCTTTTATTGTGGGCATTCTAAGGCACACCTGTGCAATAATGATGCTCTCTGATCAGAATGTTAACATTCCACACCTGTGAGGATGGACTATCACTGCAACGGAGAAGTGCACATTAACACATATTTAGACAGATTTGTGAACACTATTTGAGTGATATAAGTCTTTTGTGGACATAGAAAAAGAGAGCAAAAACCAAACGGTTGTGTCTAGATTTTTGTTCAGTTGGCATTAAGATTAGAGGGGCCTTGGACCGAAAAAATATGAGAACCCCTTGCTGTCAACTGCGACAGGAGTTCTGATGAAGAATGCCCTGTTTAAACACAGTCCAATCTGTGATCTGTGGCTGCAAGGACGCCGGCCTAGCCGAATCACATTCGGGACAGCGTTCCACTGCGGGCCCGCCGCCGTCGGACGCAGGCTCTTCCACCATCTGTCGGCACACATTGCACCCACATGCGACGCATTACCCCGCACTAGTGATTAAAAGTACTTAGTGATTTAGCGCTTGCAGGCACCTAGCTCTGCAGGATGATGTTAGGAAGGCTCGGGCTCACACGCTCGGGGGACCCGACGCTTACCGCACGTCATAATTGCGCCGCTAACTATCAGACCACCGCGTTGATGAAAGTGGTCCTCGCCACACACACCGTCTCATTATCGCCGACATGTTTATGCATGAGCCTTAATAATGTATATAAAACTGATTATCACACACATAATGATAATCGGGGCAAATTCGAGCATTTTTCACCCGCACCGATCAAAGTATACAAAGGTTTGATTATCAGATGTCTCCAAAAGTTTATCCTGAGCAATTATCCAGTGCGTTAAGAGTGATTTTTCCTGCTCAAAACTGCTCTGAAAATGGTCCGACAGAGGGCGCAACTATTTCAGGCCCAACAAGTGTGTTGCCTCGATACTAGAACAGATTAGGCAAGAGAAGTTAAACAAGTGTAAAACAACAGGAAAGTCTATCATAGGTATCGCCTTAGCGAACTCAGACAGGTGAAACGTGAATGGAGTGACGTTCCCAAGGGCAGATGAAGTTAGCGCATCGTCTGCTTTAGCGCAACTAGAGCTACGATGACTCGCAGTCACTACACTGTTTTCACATCGATCCAGCCATCCATTTTCAATAGTACTGATGCTCATTAGGGTTACGAGAGATTCTCAAGTGTGGTACGCGGGGTCCCTCTCGTGGTACGCAAAAGAATCCTTGAATTTAAAGTGCGTAATGCTATAGTAACTTAAAAGATGTTTTAGATACAGGAAAGTACACTTGTTAGCACAGTTCAGTTATATTTAAGTACAATACATTTAATCTTTTATGAGCCACTTAAGTTTAAGAACCATTCAGCTAGAGCGCATATAGACAAACATGCATACACACTCACATTCACACAAAAAGACAATTTTGAGTTTTTAATAAACCTGATACGTATGTTTGTGGAATGTGCGAGGAAGCTAGAGTACCTGAAGAAAACCCACTCAAGCGTAGAGAAAATGTGAATTCCACAGAGGAAGGCAAGAGCCGAGATTCCAACCCAGAACCTCTGGACTGTGAAATTAACACTGCTTTATTTTGTTACAATTGATGCTGCATTTGAATGTATATTCTGAACTCAAGGCTTCTTGGGATTTCATTGCGGGAGGACAAAAGAAATGCATTCTTTATTTCTGCCATAATTAATTTAAGGTAAAAACATAACTGTGTTAGTTTTCCTGTTTTTATTTTTATTTTTATTTTTCTCTTAAATGTCCATTCCTAATAGAAGCAAACATGGGCAGAGGAAAAAAAATAAAATAATTCAGCACACAACAGGGGATCCAGCAAAACCTTTCCGGACCCCCGTCCTGAAAATATGCAAAACATGCTCACAAACACCCTTGTGCCAACCCCTTCCTGTGCGCTTTTCCTCTTGATCCCCCCGACCCTCCGTGGCGTCGTCGCAGGGGTGGAGTCAGTGGGCATGGGCGATAAGGGGAAAAAGCTCAGTGGGGTTTAATAATGGACCAACAACAAAGTGATTTCCTGCAAGGACACCTTTTTTTTTTTTCAAAACAGCAATTTATTACGATTTCTTATCTGGGGCAACACAAGACTGCTTTACTAAATCACACAGTTCTAAATATAACTGTTATCAAAATATATTTCAATAATAGCCAAAAACAACAAAACAATTCTCTACTGTACTCCTGGGGGGAATGTTTGTTTAGTTTGCTTTTCAATTGTGTTCATGCACTCCACTAAGCTCTCCCTTACACTAATAGTGTTTTGTATAACAGGAAATAAATTAATTATTCCATCATTATGAACAAAACTATTGGTAGTCATTTATAAACCACATACTCCATTTATCAATTGTATTGTGTAGAAATTACAATTTAGGAATTGAAATTAATTGGTAATTAAGAAATAAATTAAAAGGCATCACTGTATTAATTCCAATTTAAATACAAAAATGAATATTACATTTTATTCTTTAAGAAGCTTCCAATATTTAAAATCTTAACATTTTAAATTAAATGAATATTAAGAATTGACACGCCTCTGCAACATCGCGTGGAGATCGAGGACAGTGCCTCTGGATTTCTGGGGCCCCAAAACTGATTATTCAAGTTTACTCTGATTTGAAAGCAAATATAATTGTTTTAGTCTTAACTCGCATGCTAAAAAACACCTCAAAATGCTGAATCTATCGTGATCATTTCAGTTGCTCCCCCTCCCTTCTCATGTATTGATTCAATCTCAATGCTCATGTGCAGACTTGATTCAGGAGAGTCACAAAACAAAGTTACGACGTTATTAGCACATTGTGAGTACAGTAAAATGAAGTGGCGTTATCCCAGTGAAGCAGAGGTGAGAGGAAAACAAAGTTTTCATCAAAAATGAAAAAATGTTCAACTGTTTTCGCAACAGTAGCACTGCTGTCAGTGTCAGCCAAGGAGAATGCAGTAGATATAAAAATTACACGTGACGCTTTTCATTACCAAGATGCGAGTATGAAAGCGGTCAAAATAGTCAACTTTAAATGTCAAATGATCAATTACAGTAAAAACATTATTATGATTCACTTGTTGGATAAGAATCCCCAAGAACGATTTTAAGGACTTCATATAACTTAATAACCAGGAGAAATTCCTCAGATACTCACTTTTTCACAGTTGGTGATAAACATGAATATTACCCACGTGGAAGGCCCTATGACTAAGTTTGCCTCGGGCTCCTAAATGACGAAATAACGAAATACTCCCCTGGCATTAGTTTATTTCACGTATCATCCCATCCCACCTGCCAGGGAGATGAATTATTACTCGCCGGATGTGGTCACACTGAAGTTACACGTTCTGAGGATAAAAGCACAGAAGGGTCAGCGTAGACCGAGGTCGACTGAGGACATTTCTGGTGTAGTCCACATTGGACCCAATGGGGTCGGACACAAGAAGCCCAACAAGCGGACCGCGGCTCCTAGTGAGCGGCTCGTGTTCAAAGGGACACACTTTTGTTTGCTGTGCTCGCGAAGTCTTACTGCGAGGGTCCGGCCTCGCAAAGAAAACACAAGCAATGGCTAACCACGTGTGTGTGCAGTATGAGTGCGCATATTTACACTCAGTGGCCACAACATTAGGTACACCTGCGCAATACAATGTGGTCCAGTACAAGAGCACTATCAAAAATGCGTTCTTTACAACTCTTCGATACCAGGGTTGACCCCACGATACGGCAGATTTTTTTATTGGTGTGTGGAATGTATCTACCAGCTCATCCATCGAGTGTCGAAATCTGCGATTTATATAGATGGTGTTTACAGCTTTTTATGTTAACATAAATACTACACAGAATAGAAAAGATAATGCTTCTGTCTTGCCACCCTACCCAATATCACAGAGATATAAAAGAAGATGGAAGATTGTTGTCACTTGTACTAAACAGCCAGTACTTGCCAGAAATTCCTGCACCTCCTGTGTTGAAATGGCAGCCTGCCTGGCTAGTTTTTTTTTTTTTTTTTTTTTTTTTGTCATTTCATCAATTTTGGAGGGCGATCCAGTTATTGGTATTGTCACTGTTGTGCCAGATTTTCTTCACTTGATGATGGATGACCATCTTCAGTGTGTTTCATGGTATATTTAATGCCTTGGAAATTAGGTTATACCCTTCTCCTGACTGATACCTTTGACCAATGAGATCCCTTTGATGCTGTGGAAGCTCTCTGCGGACCATGGCTTGTGCTGCAAGATGTGATCAGACAGAAAAGGCGGGAAAGCCTACTAGAACATCTGAACTTTATTTGGCACTTTAAATGGTGCAAGGTGTGTGCTGACTCCTTTTTAGCTACTGCCATCTAGGGGCATTGATAGCACACAGCACTTAATACTGTACAGCATTTTCGAAATATTTTACGCTCACAATCCTTTTGTTTGGTCAAATACGTTTTAAAATACATGTGGGAGGGGTGAATTTTAATGTTTTTTGTCTCTCAAATTTTCACCCATTGTTGGTGGGTCTGGAACGTATCCTGTGATAAATGGTGGTTCACTATTATGTCTCATTGAATATTGGAAGGTTGCCATGTTTGTGCACCAATGGTGAATGAGGGCCGGCGTTCACTATTGGTTTCTCCAAAAATAACACACACTTATGATGTTTAACTTGTTTCTTTCATAGAGTGCTGAGTAGGCTTGGCATCCTCAACGTAGGAGTGATAAGGCAACCAGTTGGGTCCATTTTTCCATTTCCTCCTAAAACACACACGCGCGCGCACGCACACACACACACGCACGCACGCACACACACACACACACACACACACACACACACACACACACACACGGTAATGACCTCATGCCTGGAACATTGTAGAAGGCCTCATGAGAACTTCAGACTGGATCTCACAAAACCTGATTACACGAGAAGACTCTCACGCATGTGCAAGCACTTATAGTTATAGACCCTTCTTAAGTTTCTTAGGATTAATTTTAACATAAAATATTTGATAAAGAGTCAGCCTGACTGACGCAAGCAGCATTCTCTCTCGCTTTATACATACCCACATATATGCATATATATATATATATATATATATATATATATGCATATATATATAATATATATATATATATATACGCATGTATATATATACATATATATATACATGCATGTATATATATACATATATATATACATGCATGTATATATATACATATATATATACATGCATGTATATATATACATATATATATACATGCATGTATATATATACATATATGTATATATATATATATATATATATATATATATACATGCATGTATATATATATATATGTATACATATATACATACATACATGTATGTATGTATATATTGAAAGGCATGTTGCCATTCAAGTTTTGAAAGGCAACATTCCACCGTACATTAGCACTCATTACAACTGGCCTCATAATATCCACAAAAAGACGTTGTTAAGTGAATTCAGAGATTTGTTTGTAAATAAATTACACATTTGAAGATAATCGCTTATGATATGAGCCCATCCGTCGGCCAATAGGAGCCACACTTAGCTCCCAAGTTAGCTGGTGGCTCGCGCCTCTCATCACGGCGTGCAAAGCCCCGCGACGACCCGGCAGGATATATTTCGGCCGCCAGGGGCTTTAAGCGGATATATTTTCACGGCTCAAATATGCAGGGATGTGTCGGCATTAGAAAGATGTTAGACGTAGTGGCGTTTGATTGACAGTTGACAGTTCAACTGGGTGTGGTTTCAGCGGCCCAAAGCGGAGAGAACCGCTCGAGTTTTTTTGATTAATCGTTCAAATTCGGCAAGGTCATTAACAGCACTCTTCTCTCGCAAGACATTTGTTTTCACTTCACTGGGACTTAAACATGTTCAAGTGACTGTTTACTGCTCAAAATTCCCTGGACTAAGACTGAAGTTTTTCTGTCGTATTCTCGTGGAATACTCTACTACAGCAGTCACTCAAAATCAACAAATGTTACCATACATCAGTTGAGTAATGATCAAGAACTATTTTGCTTCTGAAAGCAAACTGTTTTGAACTGTTTGTCGTGTTGGAGAGTCTTCTTTTTCTGTATGATATCCTCCTCTTGACATCACTGAAAATAAGGGCAAGCATGGGCTAAGCATGTTCGGCTCGAAGCGCAGTCCAGTTCCTTCCCTCTGTGCAGCGGCACTGGAGCATGTGCTTAATTAGAACACTGCAAAAAAGACTGCAACCCAGTGCTTTCGCCAGGAATGTTAATCATTAGTGGGATCCCGACTGAGAAGCCCTTAACGGTTACAAAACCATCGCTGGATTCCGCGCTTTTGCCTTTTGAAGCCGCTTTGTTTTGGGGCCTGAAAACGCTTCCACGTGTGTCCCGAGGATGTCTTCTCATCCTACAAAGTCACTCATTGCCCTGTATGGGGATCGACTGGTTGCCATGTGAGGAAAAGGATGTTAACCTTCCTACAGTGATAAAAGTATAACAAAGCTGTCACTTGTTTCATTTAAAATGTTCTATTTCTTTTAATTCAAATTGTTGAAACATGTTACTTCGTGATTTAAATGTTTTTTTTAATGACTTAACTGTAATTTAAATTTCAAGTTTAGCACCGAATTGAAATATTTAATTTTGACCAATTGATTTATGCATGCATTGAGGAGTTGGACGGAAGGAGCGCCGTTGACATTTGTCAGAAAAATGTATAAACTTAGCATGTTGGTAACATTACAGTTTAAAGTAATTTATGTTTTTAAACAACTATCCTTGACTGAACCCAATATTCAGCCCTCGAATCCGATGTACTATTTTCTGGAGTGTGGGCCAGGTCGATGATAGCCCGGAGAAGCTGTCGCTTAAATGTACAGTACATATTTCTCTCAACTAAACCAGAAAGACACCATAAAACATTGCTAAATAACAACGGTTAAATCCTGTGCCTTGTGTGAAGCTTTTATGAGTGTGTGAATGTGTATGAGCACTGAAACTCGCTGCCAGACTTTTAAACTAAACTAAACTAAGCTAAGTTAGCAAAAGCTAACGTTTTGGCTAACACTGGTAATGTTTGTTCCAACATTCAAACATGGTGTAAATGAAATAAAAACTTCCAGGTTAAATTTAAGGGTACACTAATGAATCATTTTCATTGAATCAAAGCTAAAATATTAAATGTGACAGATTATTTCATTTCCCCCCCCCCTCCCCCAGTTTAGAAAATTTCCCAGATGTGTGAGGACTGACGTTTCAACAGTCACATTCAAACTTTTACACGCAGGTACAAACTATTTCCTGCTCATTGTGAACATCTGGACAGTCAATACAATAAAGCGCACACTTTCCTACTCTACCTCTTCAAGTTTGTCCAGGCAGACCACACATGACAGGGCTTGCCCCTTCGCTCATCCAGCACTTTTGTCAGCGCGAGTGCGCAGTGTCAGAGCCATCAGACGGCCACAGGGTTTTGTTGAGTTATAGTGTCCTCAAATAAAGGGGGCTTCCTCCAGTCAACAGCCCCCAGGAGCTCTGGTGCTCCACTTCCCATTGTTCCACAATGAGGTCCAACTTTTACAACTAGGTGAGAGGGTGTCAAATTGAGGGTGAGATATGAGCGCTGCTCATCGGGCGTCCCTGTAATGTTTGGCGAGGCGGTCAGCGGCGGATGGACGGAAGATGATTGGTGGAGACAAGTGGCATATTGCAATCCAAACTCAGTTTGATGTAATGACACCGCTGTGCCGGACCTTCAGGTTGTGTTACATCACATTGGGCACAACGTTCATCCAGTGATTAAAAAAGAAGCTGAGTATCAGAAGCATGTCAGCATTCTGCTTTAGAAATATAGCCATACTCAGTTTAGAACACTCCAAATTCAGACAAAAATCCAAGGATGCCTCTGAAATTCTTCACCCTTAATGTATTTACAGTAACATACTAAAAGCAATCCATCAATGTAGGTAAAGATATGCTCAGCAAGAAAATTGTTTATTATTGTATTATATTTTAAATTAAAAACAAAAATAGCTAAGTGACGAAGCAAAAAGTCAGTAATTTTTCAGGATTTTGGGGAGGCCAGCGGTCCTGTACCCGCTGGAATAGGTCCCTGTACTGAACTGCAGAGTCACATTTCGCCCAATCAGAACCAAAACAATTGTTTTTTAGACATACTTGGCAAATAAAGATGATTCTGATTCTGACAAGAGCAATCTGTACTAAGATGACCTTGACATGGAGCAGAAAATAGAACAATCACAATTCAGGCTATTTGTTGCTGTCACTGAGTTAACTTTATTCAAAGAAATATTGTCATTAATTTTGTCGTAAATTGTTTCTTTGCGATTTTGCAAATCTAGAAAAGCTAAAACCAATGTATTTGTAGTAGCAGTAAGGGGAATCACACGCAAACAGGCAAACAACGAAGGCAGTCTCAATTAACACATTGACTGCCATTGACGGCTTTAGAAGTCAAATATCCATGTTAACTGGGAAGGAAGGCTTGCAGGCAAGGAGTTTAATAAATTGTTCAATTAAGTATATCCTAAAAATAGATGATGGCCCGCAAATCGCCCCCAGGCCATCGTTGGGACACCTTTGTTTAGACTAAAACTGTCACCTAATCTATTCAGACTCAATCAAACAACGTGTCTGACTGTTAAAACGATTCTTGGGCCAGACAATGATCAATTCTCAAAAATCTGACTTTTCTGCAAGTCAAAGCAAGATTTGAACGACATGGGAAAGTAATGCTGTCCCAGCATGGCCACTTGCTTAAAGCATCCAATCAGATTCCTCTGGTATCATCCCTAAAATGCCCACACTCACTCAAATAGAATATACATAACAATATGCTACTGTTGCAGAAAGAAAAGAAAAGAAAAAGCAGTCCAGCAGCTGTCTGTTTGGAAGCATATATGTAAAATAACTTCCATCACAATTTACAGCATATACGGCATCAAAAAAGTATACAACAGCAAATCTACATATATTTATAACAAGGTGCCAGCTCGAAGCATATAAAATTGCACTTACAACATAGACAGTGAAGTATAGGGCAGTGGGATGTAATAAGAGTCACAGAATGGCATGGAAAATGTATTATTGTAATTACAGGAGTATTTATACTGTACACAGTGTGTCCTAAAGAGGTGTAAAATTACAGTACATCAGTTAAAGGTTATAGTGCAGTTATGTTAATGGTTATTGTAAGAGGTACAGACTGAAATGTCATCACAATAAAACTATACATTATGAATACAGTGTTTAAATAGGAATAGAAAAATATCAGGGTCAAATGGGGGATGGTGTCTGGGGATTGTTATGCCATGTCAAGTCGTATTAACCAGCTTTAGTGTCCTTGTTGCATTTGTCTATAGTATAGTATTTTTAGCATCCTTGTAATTCGTGAGGGAATTTGAGTAAAAAGGATAAAAACATTTTTGGGGAGGGGGGTGGGCGCGCGGGTGGCAAAACCCGATTATCTGTACAAATGCTCTTTTTAAATAAATTAATTTTGATGTCATGTTGTTGTTCTTTGGACCACTAACTAGTTAAATGAATCAACAGCATCAAGTACTGCACTCCATTTGAGCACCATTTCTTCAAGACACGATTAAACAGGTCAATTACATTCAACAGAATGCATAATCACGGCTTATTATGCCCTGACTATACCTAAAATGTACCCTAATTATTTTTTTTTTGCTCTGTTTATTATTCCGGTGGTGTAGAACTGCACTGCATCATACTGAAAGCCCTCTCATAGTTTGGAAGGTAACCCCTCCCTCTTGAAGATATTTTCCAGAAAAAATAACAGCATTACCCCCAGTAGGTCCCTGTGACATTATTTTTCTTGCGTTCTAATAAATACACCATGGCAGAAAAGCGAGCCGAGATAAAAGAATCAGCTGTCTGCGGCGTGTTGCAGTGAAACAGTAAAAGAAGGGGTTACGTGAGGGTTATGGGGCTAACAAGCCTCCAGTCTGACCTGAGTTTGTCGGCCACAAACCAGCTAAGTCAATATCAAGACGCTGGCTGCCCCACCAGTTGACCTTTTCCTCCCTCTTTCGAGGCGTAAAAAGGATTGTTGTTACAGTAGAGTGATAGGCTTTTATTGGCCTTTATAACCAAGGCTTTTGTCGGGCCTGTGTCCTGCTAATACCCGTTGGCGAGTCATTTAAACCTGGAGAATGCCTATTTTATAAGGTAGCTCACACATAAGTGAGAGGCATTCTTTAACATGGTCCTCAATGAGGGCAAGTTAAAGACTGACCTTCCCATTGCCCCTCCGCCAGCCTGGATTTACGACGTGTCTTGGGACTTTAATTTGACTCGTTTGAATAGATTACATTAGGCTTGAACTCTTGCTGCTGTCCCGTCTAAGGGATTCCTCTGACTGGATGCTTTCCTCTCGTGAAGGACGTGTTTGGACCAGAGAAGAATGTGACTTTATCGTCGGGTGTCGCTCTGGATGATGATCGTCTTCCCCCTTGTCCTGTCATTGTCAGGGCATGCTGGTCATGGGCTACCTCGCCGCTAGCTTTTTTTTTTTTTTTTTTTTTTTTTACACCGGCGAGAAGTTGCAGACCAGGTGTGAGGTGCCGTTCAGGTCGTTGTGGCTATGACCGGGGAATGGGCCGTAAAGCCCCGAGGAGATAGATTTATTGGTCATCTGGTGTTCTCAAAAGGTCACGGGTCAGGGATGCATGACTTTATATTTATTCAACGATCTGAGGTGAACCTTGAACTGTGTCTGTACCTCTGACAATGGCGTAGTATCTTAGCATGACATTCCGGGTACTCAATAGATGCTTACGCCTCAGATCATGAGGTAGGGAAGCTATCGGCCATATAAGGCCTGTGAGAGGATTGGATCCGGCCATGCAATTCCAAACCATAAAACCTCACAGGAACTGTCACATTCGGAAAGAAAGATGAACTGGCTGTTGTGGCCATCTTTCATTTTATTCATTATGGATTTAATTACCACTCACCAGTGGTTAACTTCCTTGTACACATGACAGTTAAGGATTTTTTTTTTTTTTTCCCCCCTCCAAAGTTGTAGCTCCATTATTTCCTTTGGGGATTTTCTTTTTTCAAAATCCAAATAAAATATTCCATCTCAATGTTCATTTTTCACTAATAGAAAACAGAATACAATGATTTCCAAATCATGTACGACCTATTTAATTGGATAACACTACAAAGATGAGATATTTAATGTTCAAAAATGATAAAGTCTATTGTTTTTAGCAAATAATCATTAACTTCGAATTTTATGGCTGCAACACATTCCAAAAAAGCTGGTACAAGTTCATGTTTACCACTGTGTTACATCACCTTTTCTTTGAACAACAATAAACGTTTGGGAACTGAGGACACCAATTGTTGAAGCTTTGTAGGTGTAATTCTTTCCCATTCTTGCTTGATGTACAGCTTCAGCTGTTCAACATTACGGGGTCTCCGTTGTCGTATTTTACGCTTCATAATGCGCCACACATTTTCAATGGGAACAGGTCTGGACTGCTGGCAGGCCAGTCTAGTACCCGCACTCTTTTACTATGAAGCCACGCCGTTGTAACGCGTGCAGAATGTGGTTTGGCATTGTCTTGCTGAAATAAGCAGGGGCGTCCATGAAAAAGACGTTGCTTGGATGGCAGCATATGTTTCTCCAAAACCTGTATGTACCTTTCAGCGTTAATGGTGCCTTCACAGATGTGTAAGTTACCCATGCCATTGGCACTAACACAGATGCTGGCTTTTGAACTTTGCGTCCATAACAGTCCGGATGGTTCTTTTCCTCTTTGGCCCGGAGGACACAACGTCCACAATTTCCAAAAACAATTTGAAATGTGGACTCGTCAGACCACAGAACACTTTTCCACTTTGCATCGGTCCATCTTAGATGAGCTCGGGCCCAGTGAAGCCGGCGGCGTTACTGCGTTTCTGCTTTGCATAGTAGAGTTTCAAGTTGCACTAACGGATGTAGCGCCGAATTGTATTTACTGACATTGGTTTTCTGAAGTGTTCCTGAGCCCATGTGGTGATATCCTTTACACATTGATGTTGGTTTTTGATGCAGTGCCGCCTGAGGGATCGAAGGTCACGGGCATTCAATGTTGGTTTTCGGCCTTGCCGCTTACATGCAGTGATTTCTCCAGATTCTCTGACCCTTTTGATGATACTGTGGACCGTAGATGATGAAATCCCTAAATTCCTTGCAATTGTACGTTGAGGAACATTGTCCTTAAACTGTGCGATTATTTTCTCACGCACTTGTTCACAAAGAGGTGAACCTCGCCCCATCTTTGCTTGTGAATGACTGAGCAATTCAGGGAAGCTCCTTTTATACCCAATCACGGCACCCACCTGTTCCCAATTAGCCTGTTCACCTGTGGGATGTTCCAAACAGGTGTTTGATGAGCATTCCTCAACTTTCTCAGTCTTTTTTGCCACCTGTCCCAGCTTTTTTGGAACGTCTTGCAGCCATCAAATTCTAAGTTAATGATTATTTGCTAAAAACAATCAAGTTGATCAGTTTGAACATTAAATATCTTGTCTTTGTAGTATATACAATTAAATATAGGTTGAACATGATTTGCAAATCATTGTATTCTGTTTTTATTTATCTTTAACACAATGTCCCAACTTGGGGAATTGGGGTTGTACTATGAAGGCTGTTTCCTTGGATTTAACATGTTATTCAAGGCAAGATGCTGTGCTGTTCTGTTCTGTTCCTTAAAGACGTGCTAATGGAGCAGGGTGTTGAGTCTTTGGGATGAGCACAAAGGCCTAAAGGTTTGGCGTGAAAGGCCGGCCTGTCCTCCCTGGCCTTGGCTGCTACAACGGCTTTGTAGCTACAGTACAAGCGCCACGCGGGGAATAAAGCACATTTAGTAATGAAACACGAGTGAGAGAAGCCACTCACTGGCAATGTATTAACACATCCTACGTTAGATGTACAGTATATGCAGCTAGCATCAGTCGCCCACAATGTTTTATTTGAATGTGAAGTGTGTGAGGACACAGAGGGCTGCAAAGACAGCCAGTGAGATGTTGTCAATCATACACAGGATTTAATTGTGCAGTTTGTACCTCAAACTGATACAGTTCATTACATTTAGCATGATAAAGAAATTAGTCAACAGTATCGCTACTGTTGACTAATTTAATTAATAGGGGGGTTTGCAATTAAAAAAAACTTTGACAGATTTGTTAAAACACATTGTGACTTTCAGTAGTACATGATAAATATGATCTGTGAAAAGAATCTCCCATCTTTGCCCTCAGCTTGTACCTCTAATTTGACATAAACGAAACCACCGCACCCCAGGAAAAACAACCAATCAGATACAGAAGGTGTGACTTAGAAAGTGTCAATCATTTGTCGTGCACTCGCAGGCACACATCACGGGCAGACCCCCGTGGCCTCGCCAAAAATAAAAATTCAAATCAATAATATTTGGCATTATAGTAACACTGTTTCACAAGAGTGTTACTATATGATGCTTTTCTGGGGTAACAAGGTTGTGGTATCTATCTTGTATATCAAATTAATAAAACTATCAGTAAAATAAAGTACCCTGCAGTCTTAGCTCATGCCGGCAGCATCTCACTTTTCAACATTTTTCACTTTCACATTAGGGTAAAAATAGGTTAACAACTGCCAACCTTAACAAGTAACAACTTTGGTGATACACAATGGCGGTTCAATCTGTGAACGCATGTATGACCTTAGAGGAATGTAACTTTACAGTCAATTTTAACAATAGAATGTAAAACCGTGGACTTTTTTCAATGCTTGTTTTGTGTGTAATACAAAGTGGCAACCTGACGTCATCGCCAGTAAAACAAACAGCTTCTAAAACATAAATACAGAAAGCTCCTATACTTATTCAATAGATTCACTGCTTCCTTGTAAAGTCCTTACATTGCTTTGTTTTATTTTCCTGCACCAGAACAACCCTTTAAGGCAAAGACACAAACCTGGAAGGAAAGGTTGTTTTTTGTTTTGCATTACAAAATCAACAAAGTACAACGCAAATAGGTGCAACGATCCAAAGATTGACTCTAAGCGGTCACTTTTATTTTCTGAGGCAACAGGAAAAGCCTCATATTGTGACATTCCTGCAGAGGTGAAGGAGAGGCAGAGGTCAGTTGCAAAGTCCCTGAGGAGTTTCACTGGATGGGCAAGTATGTACAGTCGCTTCACATCTAGAAGGTGCGCTTCTATGCCTTTGGACGCAATCAAATCAACTAACGTATCACTCGTCAATCAGCAGCACATTAAAGCAGATAGTAGTCCAAAAAGTGTAAAAATACTTGGGAAATAGCAATTTGTCTTTCGTTCCAATAAAACGTTTATATACAATACAGAGTAGTAGCTTAGTTGTATAACTATGTTGTATTTCTAGTAATTGTCCTGTCGATTCAATCAGCCAAGTGGGCCTAGACGGACTCATGCTTATTTTTTCATTGGCCATTGGGGCACTTGTGATTGAGCCCCATGAACTCTGTCTAGCAACAAGCAACTGCACAAGCATTCAAGGCAATTGGGGCAATTATGTGATTTACACGCTAATTAATTGCATTTCATTGTTAAAATGAAATACGGATTAGTTTTGTTTCATGGTCGACTTAGAATATCGAGTGCTGTAGTTTTTCTGGTATGCGGCCTATCTAAATGTTTTGTTTACCACCAACTTCTTGGCATTTTGTATGACTCAAGACATTAGCAATACTTCTTTCAACTTTAAGATGCAGGGAACCTTTGTGATTAAAGATTCAAGAAGCAAGACCCTATAATCAAAAGGTTGAACCAAGCAAATGTGTCATTGTGATTAAATGACATTCTCGGCTCACTTGAGAAAAGATCACTCAAATCCCAACTGCAGCATTCACCACTCTTCCCTCATCTATGAATTGCGATAACGTAAGAGGAATACCATGCGAAAGCCAGTGCGGGTAAGAGGTTGGGCAGTGCGGTAAAACGAGCGCTTTCTCAGTTATGTGTTAAGATTCATAGCTCCTACTATCAACCGGCGCTTTTCTCATTTGGGAACCAGCGTTAGAAGTACAAGGAGGGGGCATTACCCTGCTGTGAATGGCTGCTCTGAGGTGAAGGGGCCGGGCCGAGGTTAAAGGGGGGGGGGGGGGTTGGATCTGGGGAAGTGGGCGAGACAAGGGTAAGGTATGGCCATCTGGTTGCGCTCCTGAATGGACACACACCTCTCAAACGCCACCAGTCCTGTGACATGGTGCTGCTGGTACTGTGCCGACCGTTCTGGTGGAGAAAACTGGCTACTGCCCTGGAATAAGTGTGCAAAGGATCTTGTGTAGTATGTATGGAGCTGCAGAAGAAACTAGGACAGCCCGCTGATAAGATCCCTTTTCCTGCTTGCCTCGAGAGAGTTGGCCTGAACTGAGGTAAGAATGGCAGAGAAATGACAGAGGACCATGTCATCTCAAGAGATTCTCAGCTTTGGTTGTGGCGACAGGAAAAGGAAAACTATCATTCAGGGGATGGAAATGAGTCGATTGTGCTTTTTAAAGTCAATGTGTCTCTTCAAGCATCCCTTTGAGGTTAAGTCAAGGGTGCTAGAGTTTCCTGTTCTTGACAGTCCAAAGTGAATCTGCTGGGATGCTAAGTGATGGCAGCATGCGTGTCTTCACTCAGCCTGTCCGGCACACGCAGGTGGTCCCTCTGGTGGGGATGACACTCCCATCCATTTGGTCTTGGAAAAACACTCCTCTGACCACGAAAAGGATCAGACCAAACAGTCTGTCTGGTCCCCTGGTCAGGCCTTTTAGAATTGTTATTCTGGAATATTCAGGTACACACAATGATGGAACTGTATTGTAAACTTTTGTAATGTTTTTCACAACAAGGCACCAACACCAACTTTTGACAGGTTGCCCCCTTTGTGCTGTGAACGGGTTTTGCTTTTCTGAAACTTGTCAGACACGAAGAAGATTTGTCCAAGCTCAAGCTCTGGCTCCGAGCAGGAACTGGGAACAGAAAATCAAGTTTTCTTCATCAAGTAGAAGCTGCATGGCTGAGCTGGCAAGAGCCAAGTTAAACATGCTGGGCCGGTCCAAACTGACTGAGAGCACTGTGTTGGCTTGTGCCCACGTCTATCACACTTCCTTACCGAGCATAGACAGTGATTCAGACCAGAAGCTGCTTATTTATCCTGTGCAGCCTCCCGAAGCTTGTTAAGCCAATGCACCGGTATTTGGACATCACAGGACTTGGATTTAGAGTCAGATATATTTATTGGTGATTACCGTCATAGTATGAGGTCCCGTGAGCAGTTGGAGCGCCACAAAGTAATAAATAAGATAACGTGATGGAGTGACGTGATGAATGGGCTTTTTGTTCATTGTCAATCAGGTTCAGAAGTATTACAGTGTAATTGTTATTGTGCCAGGACTTGTCTAGACTAAACTGTCCTTGTTTAATATATGCTGACATATTTTTATGTGCATTTCCATCATTCAACCTATTTTAGCTTCAATCAAAGGGTCTACCCCCCAAAAATTCTCCTATGCTCTCTGTGGGCCAGATCAGTCAGATATCCAGGCTCGGTGCTTCCAAAGCCATGTTAACAAGCACCTTTACAAAAGAGCTGAGGGGCCGTTAACATTCAGGACTGCAGGGGTCTGGCTAATGTGGGTGGAGGTTGGCGGTTCGAGGTGTGGGGGCTAGGGGGTTGTGCCTTGGTAATGGGCCCGGGGTGAGAAGGAGGGAGTTTAAAACTAATGACAGAAAATATAGACCCCTTGTTCACCAGGGAGGAGGGAAAGTTTAAAAACCAACACAAGTGATGAGTCAGTGCGTTGGCAAGTCAACCTGAGCATGGCCGAGTTAGCTGGCTCAGTGCTTCTGTCATTCAAGAAGGCATTGGAGGCTAAAGTGAGAGGAAATGAGCTGCATGACAACTAATGGAAAAATTAGCATGTGAGCAGATGTGCTTGTATAAGAAAAGAAGGGGGGCTTTGACTAACACAAGACGCCAAACATCCTGTCTTGCGATTTGAAGTTCAAGCCAGACATTCCTGTGATTCAGGTTTGCGTCTGTATGAAACAGCCTAACGTCTTCATGAAGCGCATGGTCAAACGTGTGACCAGATCTGCCTATAGTTAGCTCCCAATGCGCAGCTCTCAAGCATGCCTGCATTTTTGCAGGTTATTTTGGTCTCATTTGCAAGTCAATGGAGCTGAGCGGAACAAGCGATTGGCTTTCTTCCCTTCTCTGAGGACAGGTTATCTGCCTTTGTGGACCTTAAGTGTCATGTATGAGATAAAACAGCACATCCTCAGGAGAGGACGAGAAAAATAAATAAATAAAAGATGAAAAGTGAGCTGAACAAGCCACTAGCAGATTCCTCAACAACGGCACTATTGTTTAGGACATCAGAGGTGATTAATGGGAGATGTCATAAAGCCAAGGTGACTGACTTGACAGTTTGTGCTACAATGCAGTCACATATCCCAAACTAGATGGGGCAGACCACCAAGGCAATAATGACAGTTTGTGCTAGATTTTACCTCCTAGCTCAGCAAATAGTGTAATAATCTATCAAAGAAAAAGGTTTGACTGGCAGTTCCTTGGTGCAAGGAACTATATTTGGTAATTTAAGTCAAAAGGCCTCAGAATAAGTCGAGTTGAATCAATCAGCAAAGAAAGGTAATGACAATGTTGGAAAAGTAT
This sequence comes from Phycodurus eques, assembly GCF_024500275.1. Lineage (NCBI taxonomy): Eukaryota > Metazoa > Chordata > Actinopteri > Syngnathiformes > Syngnathidae > Phycodurus > Phycodurus eques. Next base: position 21,110,960 of record NC_084529.1, read on the forward strand.
ACGTCAGAGCTATATAATTATAGATGTAATGATTTACATACTTAAAACATTACTGAAGTAAATCGAATGTACAATAATTATTTTCGTTTTTTATTTCTATTTCCCTATAGTGCCCTACAAATGGTTCATAACTAAAACTATGTAATGTTTAGCAATTAAAGTTAAAAAAAATTAAACGGCCTTTATTTGAAGAAAAGACCATAAAATAAATCAATATTGTTCCACTCCAGTCATCTGGGTGGAAAAAATGCACTTTTTGTTTCTCCTTTTAATTATTGTTAGTGTTACAGTTAGAGGTAAATTGTTTTATACTTTTATTATTGCCTCTGATTGATGATTGTACAAAGTAACGACAGATATCTGCTTCATGTGATTTCTTTGTTACGTTTTGATGCGGGTATGTTCTAACTAAAATTGTTGCTCCTAGATACCAGAATTCCCTACAGAATCAATGAAGTACTGTATTAATCAACCTATAATTACAAGTTCATTGCCAAATTCTGAACAAATGGAGACGACAGCAAAGACTGCAGTCTTTTGTGAAATCGTACGTTTTACAATGATACAGCATTTAATCTCTCCACACACAACTCACCCAAAGTCAGCTGGGAGTGGCTTCAGCTCACCCAAACTCTTGTGTGGATAAGCACTACAGAAAATGGATGGATGAATGGATGGAATTACAACTAACTTTATTAACCTCTCGTCTTGACCCATCCCTCTACATAATTTCATGAAAATAATTTTTGGTACCCTTGCTAACACACATCTGCCACGTTTATCCATCAGGCTTACTTCTGATCCCCTTTGACTGGGGAAGCCTGAGAGAGACATGTAAGGCCACAGACAGGTAGTTATTCTAAAACGCCTAATCACGCCTAGAATGGTCTGGCGGGTTGCTATCTCGGAACCAGTCACGATCAACGAGAAGCAGGGAACAAAGAACTCCAGCTGATGGGCTGTTTATGCATTTAAGGCCATTGCTAGTATTTTGTATACATGCATGCATACCCAAGTCAGCCACGCCATTCCACATCTTAGAGCCTTTTCAACGATCACGCCTGTGTTCGAGTGTCTCTGGTTTTGTCAGCTGTCTCGCCGCAGCCTCGGTTGCCCTTGCCGGCCATATGGGGAGTGGCAGCGAGAGCGGAAGTATGGGGGGTGTCAAGGGCCCACGCTGGTTGCCAGTGGCCGGACTCCTATTTAATGTTATAGAACCCGTTGGTCTTTGAAGAATGGCCACAACTAGACATACAATCTACTATCTCATGTGTCTTTGCAGAGCTTCATTAGGTATACCCAACAATCAAATAAGATTCAATACGAGAATACTGCCTTTAAACAGATGATAATGTTCAGTTTTGATTGACATTGTCATTTAAGAATATATTTTTCTGTGCAGATCTGCACTGCATCATACTGAGAGCCATTGTCAACATTTGCATTTGGAAAAACTATTACAAACATTCCTTAGTATGATGCATCGCAGTTATACACCACAAAAACTGGAAGGACAACAATTTACAGATGTTCTCTTCAATGAGCTAAGAGCTTAGGTTTGTCAGTACATACGTCATACTAGAAACTTTGCAGCCAATTATCAAAATCTTATCAAACAGTCATTGTTTTTCCTACTTTGATATTTGTGTCAGTTAGAAATTTATTTATTTGAGGGTAACCGATCCAAATGAACAGCCAGTAGATCTCATTTTAACATTGCAGTAAGAAGACATAAGAACAGACTTCAATGGTTCTTTCAAACCTGATCTATTGGTCTATTTAAGTCAACCCCACAGCCCAGCCATGCTTGCAAAAATAGTGCACAAGGCCACCCTGTGTGGTAAACACTGTGGCTGTTTGATCTCCCTTCCCAGGTTTTTCTCTCTGACATTGTCGCTATCCGTCGAGCCTTCTTTCCTAGCTTCACCTGTCTGCCATTTTTGAGTCTGTCCGCTAGATGAAAGGATGGATCAGACAGTGGCTGCAGCAGGTTGGAAAACAAACAGTCACAAGCAAAAGGAGAGATGAAGGGAGAGACGCCAGCCTTGCGGACATTCCCCATATGGTGACCTTGTCCCATTGTCAGGCCGGTGTTTATACAGACCCCAGGCTCAACTGATCAAGCCAGCGCGGGTCACTTGCGACGGCCTCTCTTGAAACACAGAAGGACACACAGCCAGTGGCTGGTTCTCACTTTTGGTTTATGGTACATGGGAAAAGAATGAATACAACGCTGGATACAACTGTACAATATCCAAAACAAAAGATGTCAAAAATCTAAGCACAGGCCTCTGCTAAGGCTAAATCATCGCAATTTAGATTGGATTCCTGCACACGAACAAAAGTGCAACATTCTTCATCCAGCTGAACCTCCAATTTCTAACACCCCTAACATTGGACAATTTGGAATTTTAAACTAACCTACAATTCTAATAAAGACTTAAATTTATTTATAAGAATTTATTTTTCTTAAATTAAGTCTTTAAGTCTGACAGTGCCAATAAAATCTGAAAAACTTTATGAGTGACTTAATGGAGCTTCCTTAGATACTATGAAGTGCCTCTAAAAAAAAACAAAAAACAAACAACAAAAAAAACCAGCAGTTTGAATGGCTCAACGTGTCAATAAGAAATGATCATTCCAGGATCTAAAAAAATACTTCCCCTTTGTCTAGTAAAAAGGAGCGTTGGATGAGCCTGGCGGGTGGGACGGCGACGGCGTTCACGGCTGGCTATCAAGGCGGGCCGCACCAGCGAGACTTGATCATGGAGCAGAAAGTCGGCAAACTGACATCCGGCTTCCAACGCAGTTCTACCTCGGATGACGACTCCGGCTGCGCACTGGAGGAGTACGCCTGGGTACCACCTGGCCTACGGCCTGAGCAGGTGAGTGTAAAAACAATGTCTTGTAATTTGTTCATTAGTCAGCTTTAATAGGTTGGCTATGTTTGTACTTGCGTTTACTTCTACTACAGGTAAGGAGCGGTATAATATTGACTCCTTCACTTCACTGTGAAGAGACAGTCATCCATGTATTCTCTTGATAGAGAATTAAAGCAGCCTTGACCTCATTCTAATTCCCCATCAGGTTTCTGCTTGGCCCACATTAGTGGAACTCGGCAAGTTATAGACTTGTGTACCAGTGGATTAACACCCCGAACAACAAAATGCGGAAAATCCATAACAGGTTTGCTTTAAGGCAGACTAGTTGGTTTACCTAACAGCCATTAACACACAGGATGTACAGTTTTTATTTACCAACTGTGTTAAGGTCAAGTCTGCTTGTGATTATCAGAGATCTCTTTTGGAGGACTTGGTGGGTCGAGCATCCTGCTGCTACCAGGATCGCGAATTTGGGGAGGCTAACGTTTTAACAAGCCTTTTCCTCCACAAACACAAGCAGGGCGGGTAATCAAGCCCGGAGGGCAGCCGGTGTAATGTGGCATATTTCCTAAACCCGCCTGTTCGTTTCACTCTTCTCTGAGCTCCTCTATCTAACTTCATCCTACTTTTCCTGTGCAACCACACACATGGAAGCAAATGAGGAGAAGCAAATGGGCCTGAGGAGAAGGTGTTCACAGGCCGAGAAGTCCAAACATGTAGGGGCTTTTGTTTGGCCAATGCATGGGTCAACTGTAATGTCTTTACTGCACTCATTGCCTTGAATGGTGCATTATGGTAAAGAAACGCGTAGCTGCCTATTCCTCAGCCCCTGGGGAGCTGGATGAGGGGGTAATAGCAGCATTAAATGTGCATAATTTATGATGGGGAGGCCGGCAATGTTGCGGTTGATTGTCAGGGTAAATTGCCGTTGCTCTACTCCTTTAGACGGGTTGAGCTGCAGGAAGTCCCCAAACACATAAGACCAGGACGTCCCACCTCTTTATCTGGCTGGCTGTAATGGCCCCTCCCTCATAAAGTTTACTCTCCAAGTGGTCAGCCCCAAAGGTCAAAGTGCCACTGCAACAGGCTACTTTGTCCTGTCCCTATAGAGACAAGCTTATGATCGTTTAAAAATAAATAAATTCCTGATTTGACCTGTTTAACTATTCGGACGTTTTTTTGTTTGTGGATTTATGGAGAAACAGTTCCTCCAGTATCACAGAAAAAACATTCCAAACAGCTCATGGAACATACTTTTGCCTCAATTTGAGTCCAATATTTTGGACATACTTGTGGTTAATAACAATCTAATTAATTTCCTAGGTCCAGCTATACTTCTCCTGCCTACCCGAAGATAAGATCCCATATGTAAACAGTCCAGGAGAGAAGTTCCGAATCAAGCAGCTACTCTACCAACTACCGCCGCATGATAATGAGGTAAGAACTCATCGACTGCAACTTAAGCACCACACTTAACAGGGTAATTTTCAGTGCTGACTTGACACTGTCAGAGGTTTGACCTTAACAATACCTTGATTTACCAGTTTCATTTGTTCCGTGACTGAGCTCGTAACTCAAATCATGGGATGCTGTGGTGTTGTTGTGGCATTCGCTGCTGCCATCTAGCAATGGCCTCAAATCATGGCATGCAAAGAAATGGATCGAGCGACAGCGCATAACCCGTAGGTCAAGGTACCACTGTATGTTTATAACAGATTCAATCAGTGGCAATTAAGCGAGCAGAGAGCAGCACAGTTATTGACATAAGTTATCAATACTGTATAACTTGAAATATTAGAAACGTCGCTCAGTGCAGTTCTTCAGTCACCCTCTGGCATCCCGATCGACTTCCCGCTGTGGGATTGTGGTCGCACCATCTTGTAGACATCTTGTAGCGTGGGCACAATGCAACTTTTGACGAGATGCTTTGATGATCTTTGGTGGGGGCCCAGCCCCACGTCCAGCTGGATTCCTGTCATAGCGGTGGGTTTTTACAAAGACGGCTCAGCAGGGGAGAGGGATACTGATTGAAAGAGGCTTTATGTGATGCCACCACCAGCGCCGTGGCACCTCGCTCCCACTCGCTCTTTTCCTTTGTTGCCTGCCTTCGCGATTTCACTTTAAACAGAGGCCCTTGTTTGTGTAAACGTCTGCTTTTCCCCTTGTTAAGTCTTTGGGAAAGATCAAGAGGGCTTGTAAAAATCATGTTGTCAATCAGCGCCAGTGGGTGAAGATATATTAGGGGAGTAGGAAGGGCAAGCTAGGGTCAAGAGTTGCCTTTGTTCTCCTTCTCCTCAGCCTTAATTTACAACCTTGTACTCTTAACTAACATTGCCATACAGCAACATTTGACCCATTAAAACAAATTGTTCGATGTATAACTCAGAATGGTCTCATTCATTGCCAGATTCGTTACTGCCAAGCTCTCAGTGAGGAAGAGAAAAAGGAGCTCCATATGTTCAGCATCCAGAGGAAGAAGGAAGCCCTGGGGAGGGGCACACCGAAACTGCTGCCTCGCAGTCGTCTGAACACCGTTTGTGAGCATGTACGCATGTACCACATTAGATCTCAGCAGACCCTAGGACACTTTGACCTATGTGAATAATTGAAGTCATAGTCATCCGATTCAATGTAAAAGACAAATCATGAAAAAAGATGGATGATGCCCGGTGGGTTATGTGTGTTTGTCTATGACCGTGTACTTCTAGTCTCCATGGCTGAAATATTAGTGCTCAAATAAAGAGCTCAGTGTCATTGATGCGACTTGTTTTTAAAAGATCCAAACATGCAAGATAAATTTGCAGCCAATATCCTTTCGGCTTGCGTAGTTTAGTACAGTGTTCTACTGAGTATTTAAAAATAAAACACTGCTCTCGTGAAAGGCGATCATAAAACTTGCAAAACAGCCTTGATGACACTTTTCTTGGAGATTTCATAGCTTTTATATCCTAGTTTACAAGTGGTTAAAATTGTTTTGATGTTAGCTGTGACTAATGACATTTTGGCTGGAAAATAGAAGAGCAAAGACACGAAAGAACTAATTATGCATGCATACTTGCAGTGCGGTGAGAACATCAACAGTGGTGAAATGGCAGTGTTTGCAGTCAGGTCAGGTCCTGGAATATGCTGGCACCCGGCATGCTTTGCCTGCTCCACATGCAGTGAACTGCTGGTGGATTTGATCTACTTCTACCACAATGGGAAGATCCACTGTGGAAGGCACCACGCCGAGCTCCTCAAACCTCGCTGCTCAGCCTGTGATGAGGTAAAACCACAACTCCACAACCTTAGAGGAACTACGACTAATTGATTTAGTACTTTTAATTTGAATGTCCCTACAGAATTGTTTTGGGGGAAAATAATCATTTGTGTTTATTGCCACAAAAGGTTCATAGGCTGGGAACATCCAGAAACCCAGACTGTTTACATTCTGGATTTTAGACAACTGTACATATTTGCTTTACAGATTATCTTTGCTGACGAGTGCACAGAGGCTGAGGGGCGTCATTGGCACATGAAGCACTTTGCCTGTTTTGAATGCGAGACAATTCTAGGAGGCCAGCGCTATATCATGAAGGATGGACGACCCTATTGCTGTGGCTGCTTTGAGTCTCTCTACGCAGAGTACTGTGAGGCATGTGGAGAACATATTGGTAAGACCCTTAAAAGGTGTCCGAGTGCTGAGAGATGCTAACGCCAAGCCCAGTGCCAAGGGAAGATATCAGTTGGGGACTCAGCACTGATTCCTACGTCGAAAATGTGGTTGGAAAAACCTTGGGGCAAAAATAAAGTCCAGTGTTTCAGATCAAATCTCGAGGAGCAACACATTTAATGTTGGATGCTTTTCTCTGAGCATTCACACAAGACATTACCTTTATCTTGGGTGAAAACAAAGCATCTTTCAGTACTAAATAGCTTTGCATTATATTTACAATCCTCTTTTAACAATTCCCTATGTTCCAGGTGTTGACAATGCTCAAATGACTTACGACGGTCTCCACTGGCATGCCACTGAAAGCTGTTTTAGCTGTGCCCAGTGTAAGAGCTCCCTCATGGGCTGTCCATTCCTGCCACACCAGGGTCGCATCTACTGCTCAAAGGCTTGCAGCCTCGGGGAGGACGTGCACGCATCCGATTCATCTGACTCAGCCTTCCAGTCGGCACGTTCCCGCGAGTGCCGTCGCAGCGTGCGCATGGGCAAGAGCAGCCGGTCGGCCGACCAGTGCCGTCAGTCACTCCTTTTCTCACCTTCTGTCAACTACAAGTTTCCTGGATTTAGTGGAAATCCTGACGACAACATGACCAGCAAGCTTGCCCACTTCAACTTATCTGACGAGCATTTCTGGAGGGGGCGTGGTGAGGATACAGAGGCACCGGAGGATCAAGGTGTAGAGTGGGTGGAGCATAAAGACTACATGACTCAGTTACTATTGAAATTTGGGGAAAATGGGGTCTTCAGACAAGCAAGTGACTCCAGACCCACAGATTTTTGGGTTGCAGAAAGAGATGCCAAGTCCAAACAGGAGTCATTCAAACCTGGAAGCAGTGGCGGAGAAGGGAGGGGCAGCCTCGCTAGCAAGAAGTACCAGGCTGACATGTACTGGACCCAGTCACAAGATGGGCTCGGGGACTCGGCCTACGGTAGTCACCCAGGCCCTGCAAGCAGCAGGAAGATCCAAGAGCTTGAGCTCGACCACGGAGCTGGAGCAAGCATGGAAGAGGAGTCGCAGTGGTACGGTGGCTCTTTGGAGTGCATATCAGACGAGTTCAAGAAGAAGGATCCGAGTGTCCGAGACTCCATGGACTCACTGGCCCTCTCCAATATTACTGGTGAGAAGTAACATAGCTCAAACTTTATACTGTATAATGATAATTAAATAACCAGAGTACGTGCAGAATTATTCACAATTAATTCCTCTTTTTTAGGGACCTCTGTTGATGGTGATAAAGACAGACCTCTGGTCTATTCTGTGCAAGGTTTCCATGAGCTGGAGACAGAGGACTGTGAGAAAACAAGTAACATGGGAACCCTCAACTCTTCCATGTTACACAGGAGTACAAATTCCCTGAAGAGCCTCGCATCCGAGCGGGAAGTGGAGGAAAATGTTGCTGAAGAAGAGGCGATACATCTTCCAGAGGAGCGACCTAAACCACATGTCCCTGCCCTACGGAGGACACGTTCACAAGCTAGGCAGCATCAAGTGAAATTTTCTGACGACGTGCTAGACCGTTACGGTGACCTCCAGGTGCGACAGCCCCCGATGAGTGAACGGACACGTCGCAGAGCGTTCCACTTTGAGGAGCAGGGCGAGGAAAATCACTCTGGGCGCAGCCACCACCACCATCACAGGAGGCGTCGCAGCCGCAAGTCTCGCTCTGACAACGCTCTTAACCTTTTGCCAAAAGAGAGGGCCCAAATGGCCTACGGAATGGACCACAGACGGAATGTGCATGGTCCCACGAGAGACCAAGGTTTCCATGGACACCCACCGGCTGGCACCATGTCAGATTACAGGCTTCAGGGTTCAGCCATGGGGAGGTTCTTAGATCTGTGTGGGGAGGATGACGACTGGTGCTCTACATGCTCATCCTCCTCCTCAGATTCTGAGGAGGAGGGCTTTTTCCTCGGTCAGCCCATCCCCCAGCCCAGGCCACTTAGACACTACTATACTGAAGACTTGCCCAGTCCCGTGGGAGGCATGTCTCCTCCTCCATATGACCAAAAGACTAAATCCAAAAAGAAGAAAGGGCATAAGGGTAAAAACTGTATCATTTCATAGGCTTTATTTTCTAAGTGGGGGTGTTCACATCCTCTGCTCATGTTCACCATTTTCAATTGAAAATGGTGAAAAAGCCTGCCTGCTACTAAATGCTAGTCATATATCGTATCAGATTTATTGTTAAGTGTACGCTTCTGTGGCATTACAACCTGCTGGTAGATTCGCTCAGTATTTCAGAGTAATGCATATTTATAAAAAAAAAAACACACAACTTAAATATATTAATATTAAATGTATATACTGTAGAAATAAAAATGTGGCTATTTTCATACCCTTGGCTTAATGACATGCTATGTACCAAAACAGCATTAACGTTAAACTAATGGTATTCTCCCCCCAAATTAATGAAGGTGCCACACATTTTCACTTGTGACCACATGGTCTTTAAATGTGTCATTTAACTGGCTTGTGCATCACCGGCATACAGAAACACTTTTTTTCCAAGTAGGGGTCATGTTTGGGTGTAAGACAACTATTGTAATCTGTATAAATGTATAAACTGGAGTATAAGGTTAATAATTGCAATTAAAAACAACTAGAATGTCCCAATGTGTGCTTTTTTTTATTGGGGGGGCGGGGGCTTATGAACCAAAGTAAACAGTAAAAATTAAAAGTAGAAGAAAAAAATTCAATCAGGATTAAACTATTTGAATCTGAAATATTTATTATATTTCAATTAAAATAATACACAGATGTATGTTCTAAAATAACATCGCTAAAGCAGCTCACACAGTATGACCATTATTGTGTTTTGATTGGACCAACAATAGTGTTGAAGTCATTAATTACACATGATGCACAACACAGCTCTTGGATGATGAATCCAACTTTTGTTTCTACTTTTGGTTAGTCGGGACATATAGTGGGTTAACCACTGACCACCTACAAGCTTCAGAGTGTTTTCAAGAAATTACATGAAAGGTTCATCACTACACTGTGTTGAAAATGCATTTTGCACAACATGAACACTGTCTTAATTAGGGCTGAACGATTTAGAAAACAAATCAAATTTTTAACCAATATTGCGATTTAGCAGGTGATTTTTTTTGGGGGGGGGGGGTGGGGTGGAAGTTTATCTTCGGCATTATTCACTAAATGCAAGAAATAAATCATTCCATGACATTGGATACAATCAACGTATAAACAACTCTTTCCATTTTTCTGCCCTAAATGTTCTGATGAATTGATATGAATAACATTTATTTTAACATTGAATTGGAAAAAGAAAAACCTTCAATCACAGCAGAATATGGACTAATTTAACGTCAAGCCTTGTAAACTTTTGGGGTAGACTTTTCTCAAATTCACACCTTTTAGTTGATAAACATTCAAAATCTTTGGTGCTTAATATTCGCTGGATGGAGGAGCATATAAAAATGGTTATGTCCAGTCACTAGTATTAAGCTGTCTTATAATTGTAACAGATTTCAAAAGCAGGACAAAGTGGTATAAATACCGTATATACAGTAGTCACCCCTTGTAAAAATGGAAGGAAAAAAAATAAAAAAGTTTTTGTGGATGTGGACACCTCTGTGAAAGGGTTTGCATCCGGCTTCCAAATGACTAGCTAAGCCACTGTGCCAAGCCAGCCCACTTAACCAAACTGTGACAGCGTAGCCGTGGCTTTTGTGTTGATGAAGACAGCTAGCTGCAGGATGAACATTAACACTTCAAAAGGTACCTCATGGTTATATGCTTCAATTTGTCGTTGAGCAAGGGCCTGGCCGCCTGCGGGCTTCTCTTTATCAATCGATTGCGAGGGACTCGTGGCTGCTCGGCTTCCCGCAGCTTTAAAAGCCCGTGAGCCTGTCTGTCCCGCTCGGAGGAAAAACTCCACTTGCCGCCAGTAGCGGCTAGAGGGAAATCTAAGATAGACATACAATTACAAACCATATGGTAGACGTTTTTACAGCACATGAATATCTGCCACGTTAACTCATATTTCACATGAACGTTTTTTTAAATCGCAGCCTCCACGATTTAAAAGTTGCATTCTATTACATTGCAATGTTGGTTTGAATTCGATTAATCGTTCAGCCCTAGTTTTAATCACTACGGCAAGGCACTCCAAATTGAGACACAATTTGACGCAACCCTCAAATACATCAGCTTTCTGCTAATTACAGTGCAATACTTTTGTATAATAATATAAGAAAAGGTTCCTGAATTAGCTTTTGTTAGACCATCCTAAACATTTATTGGCAAGATAAAAAACAGTTGTACCTTCACCAGTAAAATATTTGGGTTTTCATACAGCCATATTAACTGCACTTGACAAACAACACTATCAGTTTAACTGTTCGAATGGAGTCTGAAACAATAGATTTGTTAAGTGGAAAAGTGCAGGAACTTTATATACTGTATAATTATGAATCTTATTAAAAACAAAAACAGATTAAATTATCAATGATATTAACCAAGTAAAAACACACTTCATTCCCCTGGAAGAATGTGATTAAAAGAAAAACTCGTTAAAAAAAACAAAACAAAAACGATGTCCACATTAAACTGTAGTGTCCGACAACTCCAATGCCTCATCGAGTTCTTTCACATAGTGCCTGAGGGCAGCAAAGCAGTTCTGTTTCATCTCCGACAAGTTTGCATTCAGAGCACCATGAAGAAGATTCTCCAAAGTGGGCTCCTTGGATACCAGCATTTTCACCACCGTGACGAATGTCTCGCAATCCTGCCTGTAATGCTGCACAAAAAAACAAATAAACTAAACAAAACTGTTGTAAACAAAATAATATTCCTAATATAATGGGTGGGGGGTGGCTGGATAAGGGGGAAATGAAAGAGTTGGCTAAGATACCTTGAATTGGTCTTTCAAGAGCACAATTACATATGGTCAGTGAAATGTACAGAATATGCACAATTATTTTACCAATTAACTCTAGATTTTAAATTTTAAGTTGAAGGAGGGTTGGAAAATGTAATGGCCATGGGCCAACAAGAAAGACAATTTGATTGGCCCTCCATCCCCCGAAAAAGTTATTTTTCAGGCGAAGGATCTTGAGAGTTTTTCATGCGTCCCGCCATGCTGAACATGTCTAGCAAATTTGGTGTCATTGAGAGAAACTGGTGTTCAGGGGGGAATCACAATTGTTTCCCACTTTCATGGCATCCGAGATTTCCAATTGCGGGCAAAATAAAAAACACAATTAAAAAAAGTAAAAACACATTATGGCATATTTTATTTAAAAAAAAAACACACACACACACAAACACACACACACACTTGGGCCCAACAGCACCTCATGGGAATTGTTCCGATGAGACCCAAAACATTTTATCCACAAACACTTACATTTGTTCAATTATTGCACTACATTTTTATGTAAAAACATGTATGGCCCTCAGGGGCCCCTGATAGGATTTAGCATTCTCACCCCTGATTTTGGTGCCCATTTAACAAGATATATTTTATGCTCCGATGTAAATTTTATGTTTATGTATAAGCTGAAGTGGCAACTGCACTCACACTCTGTACTTAAGATACTTATGTTAATAAAAATAAATAAATAAATAAAACACTGCTGAAAGTAAAAGTACTGATTCAACTTCTGTACTGCAGCAAAATTAAAAAAGTACAGACTCATCAATTTAAAAGTAAAACATTTACTGTCAAATAAATAGGTTCAGGTTCCTCCATGTCACAGCTGTCCCTGTTTTTTTCCACCTTCTCATGTCCTGTACTCAAGAGTACGAGTTATCGTCACCAAGGAGACACTACGGAGAGACCAGCTACAGACGTTTATGCTATAAATGCTCCTTCTTCCCAACATCTATCTCACAACAACAACTTGAGAAAACACAGGGCCCCAAATAATTGTTGCATGGAGGGATGTGATCAACATTGTCTAATGATATTATTTATTACTCGGTTTTATGGCTTTTACTCTACCAAACTGTTATTGTTGTGCCAGTTATTTTATTGGATGTATTTCTGTTCTTATTGTTGCCATTGTTTTATCTCAAGCACATTTTAACATTATTATCAGCGGCTCTATTATGTCTGCTTGCAGTGCCTGCGGTTTGTCTGAGCGTTCAAATCAAATTTCACTGTGGGACAATAAGGTCATCTTAATCTTGAACAAGCCTAATATTATGACAAAGTAAAGACTACAGAGTACAGATACATGATTTCAAAAGTAGGGAGTAAAAGTTGTCAGAAAAAATAAATACTCACTAGATCTAAAAGTCTACTTAGAATTTCAACTTTGTTACTTCGCACCACCGTGTCTAAGTGCACAGTGAGGAAAACAACGAGGCAGGTAGTGTCTAGCAGCTGTTTAAATGCTCGCGTATAGGGTGAACGTTATGAACTATTCTTGCTAAAGCGGCGTATTCTACGAAACAGGTGTGTGAACGCGTTCATGTGAGCGCAGTCGAGGCGAATGTCGGCCCGTAACAAAACGAGAACGTGAGGTGTCAAAAGTATTTCAGCCTGCTGCGCCATTCTTTCACACCACATTGTAACAAGCTCTCACATCCCTCGCGGACTTTAGTGCCGACCTAAAGTGGCTGTTAAGTTCTTTGTAGGTGTCCCAGGTGCAAGCTCACATCATCTTTATCACCTGAGAGAAAGAGAAAAGGCTTAATGGGGGACCATACATGGATTTTAGGGCCACACCAGCCAGGCAAGTGGGCAGGCCGGGGCAGGCCGGGACAGCCAGGTCCTCCAGGGTTGACTTAAAGCAGTCCAGATCACCTTTACCCCTTGAAGGTCTCTCGGGCTGACAGAATGTAACTCTTCTGCTTACCTGCTTTTCACCAAACTGACAAAGACAGTTTTCTATTAAAAGATATATTTACTTCCCAAAACATCTATAGATTGCGTCTGTGTGGCTTAAGCATCAAAACTTAAGTGCGAGCGGGGTATTCTCATTTTTGTTGTCAGTGGTTTAGACAATAATGGCTTTGTGTCGAGTTATTTGAGGACACTAAACTGACACTATTATAATAGCTGTAAACTGTAAACTTACATTGAAACATTACATTGAAAACTGAAAATGTCAAAACATAAAATATTTACAAAAATTTACTCAGCGATACTTTACACAGGAAATTATGTGAAAAAAACAGGATTGCATTCAAAGCACTAAGACTGGTGTTGCCACTTAAAAGTTAATGTTGCATGTTTTTATATATTAACTTTGCACATTTGTGAGACGAGAATGATAAAATGTGATATGCATACAGTGCATTTGTGACAAAGGTCGATGGTGTGAAGATTGGGTTTTATGTTTTTAAGTTCTGATCAATGGCCGTGGATAGCTTTCAATTTTTACGATTGGATGACAGTAGAGCATGTTAAAATGTTACTGCCCGTACAGTTAATAAATATTTTATGAAGGTCACAGCTTGAGCCTGGAATTTCTTTATCCATTTTTTCCATGGGAATACTTAAAATCCGAACAAATCATAGGTTGACCATCTTCCTAGAATGGATTGTGGTCAACCTTAGAGGTTCCACAAGATGTTCTGACAGCAAAGGAGTCACAAAAACTCTAAAACACCAGACACCACATAATCGCTTAGGATAATCTTTTAGAAACATCCCATAATCGAGCATTTGCTGACTTTGATCGAAAGGGGGAAAAGATTTTCAAATTCAGCCCAATTCTCAATCTGTGTACCCCACTTCCCCAGAAAAGAAACCAACATTGTGCAAGTTCCAGCCTGTGGATACCTAAACTTCTATGTTTCTGTCTCCTAATGTTAATTCTCCAGCTGAACTAGCTACAGCATGTTCATAAAGACGTTGAATTACCCCATTCCTGCATACCAAGCTTTTATTCGTTTTCACGCAGGAGGGAAACTACAGTATGGAAAATAATGGTAGTATACAGAGTTTATTACAGCTATCAGCGCAACTGGAATACTTGTCGTTCTCTCTACACCTTTGTGCTCACAGACGAGTCAGCCGCAAAAGACAGAAATACCCCAGACTGTGGGATGCGTTTGATCCGCATAATGACAGTCCTCAGCGCCAAGAAGTACATACAAAACTTACTGTGTGTGCAACCACATCTTGGGATGATTGTTTCTAGTATCATTTTTAACAGTGTTTAACATGACACAACTGAAAGCTCAGGTGGCATTTCAATTACTTCTTCCCGGAAGAATACTCCTCGCATTTACCTAAAACCAGTACAGTGGAACCCCCGAAGTGGAAAGGACCCAAAGTGGTACAACTTGGGCAGGACAAATATGCCTCAAAGGGCCAAAAAATCTTGATTTAACAAGCTGCTAGCAGATGTCAATTCAGCTCAGTGGCCATTGAAATGATCAACTGTATTGTTAGTGTACTTTGGCTTTTGGTTGGACACCAAAGAAGGTTAGCGGTGAGGGGAAAAGAGGAAAAGCTTCAAGGTCTCATGGCACTGAAATTTTTTTAAATGTAATCTTTGATGTAATTTTATCGGGTTTGCAAGATCATTTGGGTTGGAGATGCCGTTTTTCAAGCTATTCTAGTTTGTCTTTTAGGCCTGGCAGATGATAATGCTAGATTTCTCTTTAGTCTTCAATTTGTAAAACAGGCTTTGCACTGATTGGATCGCTGTTTACCTTAATTTGAATATGGCATACAACCACAGCAGTAGCGTACACGCAGAACATGTCTTCGCTTCTACAACCGACAGCTGTAAACACGTAGTACTTACCAGATATGCCAAATTCCTCGCTCATCATTCTCGAGCACGGCTCATTTTTTTCAGCAGGAGTGCTGGCTACCCAGAAATCGCGAAAATAGTCTGTCTTCCTCCCACTTTCCAAAAACATGCATGTAGGTGTGAATATTGAGGGTGAATGGTTGTTTGTTGGTATGCACCCTGCAATTGGCTGGCGACCACTCCAGGACGTACCCCTTAAATCTGATGGGATTGGCTCCAGTTCACATGCGACCCTGATGAGGACTACAGAAAATGGATGGATGGTCTTGGAAGTCAACCAGCCCTGCAGACTTTGAAGGTTCCACTGTATTATTTGGGGACATGAGACTTGATGAAGTTCCACCACGCCGCTCACTCTAATTATATCTGACTGATGACCTATTTCAAAAGGGTCTTCAGATTTAATGTTCACAAATCACGTTCAATCCACAGTTTGGTGCTTGGAAGCTTGGGGGAAAAAAGGGGAGGGATAGGGCCTCAAAATTGAGTATGACTTCATATGCTTCCTCTTGATGGGACATGTGAGTGTGGATTTACTTGCAAAAACAGAAGTGATTATTTTTTTACCTATATGTTTTAAGAAAGCATTGGATCGAGGTTCTCCACTTTATAAAATCCTTAAACCCGATACTATGGGGCCACACAGGTTGGAAGCCCCAAAAAGAGCACTGACACGAAGGGGAGGAGCCTTTAAAAAAGTGGGCTTTAACCCAAATCGGATGTTTGTGGAGGTCCAAATTGTGAACATACTCAGGAGAGTGCACAGGGATAGCAAAAAAAAAAAAGGGGGGGGGGGGGGTAATGGAAGTTGGGGCCCTAAGTAAGATTACACATACGGCCCTCACATGTGGGGCTCAAATGAGGCAGGCGGGTGTCCTGCATAACAAGCATTCTAATTGAGGGCTGGTATACATTAGGCAATATTAAAAGCTGCCTGCTAAGCCAACATCTCGAAAAACGGCTAATTGTGAAAAAGGATACGTTTCATCAGTAGAGTTCTCTGAGGAATCACTCGCTAATTCTGAATGGATATTTTAAGAGTTGCTATCTTGTATGATCACTTGTTCTGTGGTCCATTATCTTCACTTACCATCTATGACATTATGAAAGAGGTATTTGGAAGGAGGTCTTAAAATGTTTTTATTATGCCAGGCATGTTTATGGGTATGATGTACAGTATTTGTTTAAGGTTTAAAGACTGTTTCTTAACCCCAGAATCCCCGCAGAAACACTGATCGGTATCAGAGCACCAAAAAAGAAGTTAATGAACTGGGTGACCTAAACTGCTTTAAGTTCTAGGAATAGAAATGAGGAACGTATGGTTTCTTCAATGCAAAATGAAAGCTTATTTTACAAGTTACCCACCAGATTTGCCCACAATCTGATCCGTACAGCTCGGAGGCAGATGTTCCTGTAAAGGCACCGAAGAGCTCCTGCCTCCCACCCCTCGTCTGTGGCAGCGCTGGGAAATGGGGGGTTAAGCATGTGGGAGCTAATGCCAAAAGACGTACCACACTGTGGGTGGGCCGCCCTGACATCCCGTGGGCCAATTCCTGCCCTGCTTTAACAGGAACAGATAAGTGGCACATACTATAGCGAAGAGGGACTTAAGGGCGGTAAAAGACAGTGTGATGGCAAATAGCAAGCTTCGTAACCTGCTGACTCGTATTTTGAAACAGAAACGTGTTGTGGCCTGGGGGGATTTGTGTACTGTACACCTTTTTTTGCTTTGACTTTAGGCACCAAGATGATCGTACTCACAGCAACCACACAGACTCTTACATGTATCTTACTAGAACTGGGTGAAACCATTAGGAACTTTTGTCAAGCATTTGACACCAAAAGCACTGTAATTCCATCATGATTGTTGTGATTTTTTCTAGTGCAGAAGCAACGACAATGTTTTCATTTAGAAACGGACCTGTTACACTGCAAAGTATGGTATAGTGCAGTATAGTAATTTCTACAGCAGAGATCCTTAACCGGCAGACTGCAATCCGGACTGGCACCTTTCTACATACGGTTGTAGATCTATTATTGGAATATAGTACTTTGACATTGTAATTTAACCACCACACCATTTTGGGTATATACAGTACTCTTATTTTATTTTGCGCACAGACTTCCAGTAAACTGGGCATTATACCATTATCTGGTCATCACGCCCCAGCACATGAATTACAACTCCACCCATGTTCCATGACTAAGCCAATCACATCGAAGGAGCTTGTGTTAGCAACAGGCCAGCGGTGAGAAGTCCAAAAAAGCTAGCGTGAGGGTAAACAGCAAAAGAAAAGGGAGCTAAAGGTTTTTGGTCGTTAATTAGTTACCAGTGTTTATAGTCATAATAGTTGAATCACGAAAGAAAATAGCAACTCAAAATTCTCGCACTGCAAGATTCCCTATTCAAAAAGACTTTATGCAACAAATATTTAAGATTTGTTTTATTACTCCTCCTAGTTAAGTGATAAACCCCCCCACAAATTTATAGTTGGTGACTGGTTTATAATGTCACGTTATACTTGACTATGATATTCTGGACCTTGGCTGGAAGAAATGTCCCTCAACTAGACCACTTTATATTCAATTGAGGACCTGTGGTCTTTAGTATAGACAAATTGAATAGTGTACACCAATAGTATGGACCTATTTGATAGCACAGGCCGACATCCCCATGGAAAAACACTATTATCTTGTACGGGCCCTATTAGTAAAGAATAATATAATATGGGATTTTTCATCATGGAACAACTTTACCTTCTCAATTTCCAGAGCTTTGGCTTTAATGGCTTCCGACCGCCGGGCCTTTAATTCTTCATCTTGGGTCGTCTCGGGCTCCATGCTAGGAGGAGCAGCCGCCGCTGCTGCGGCCGCCGCCGCCTCCTCCTCCACCTCCTCCGCCGCCGCCTCCTCCTCCTCCTCCTCCTCCGCCGCCGCCTCCACCTCCTCCACCGCCTCCACCTCCTCCACCGCCTCCTCCTGCGCCACCGCCTCCTCTTCCTCCGCCACCGGTACAGAATCAGTGGCTTTTTCCTGGTAGAGCAAAGGTCGAGGGTCAGCGGTGAGGTCACCAGGTTTAGAAACTGGTTCTGATTTCAAAGCCTTTCCAAACGCAAAAAGAGACAACTCTTTAACCAGTGTTGACCACGCCACATGTCGACAGTTAGTGGAGTCACCGACAAGTCCATCAAGAGCAAATATTAGTTACCTTTGTTGATGAAGACTCTTGAGGAGCTTCCTCTGCAGGGACACTCGAAGATGGGGTTGGAACAGCAACAGGCTTATCTTTTTAAAGAAAAAACTAATTAGAAAGTGGAGGACAACGTTTGGTTGTGTGGTTTAACTTTAGGAAACTGCCATTGGCTCTAGCCCAGTGGTTCTCAAACGTTTGACACCAAGTACCAGCTAAAACAATTTTTGGCCCTCCAAGGTTTTATTCCTAAAAAGTACTTTTAATATCCTTGTAAATCACAGTAACATTATGCAGTTTGAACAACGCTGCACTTAAATACAGAAAAACAGAAAACAAAATTAATAAATGCAAATGTACTACAAAATTAAATACAACTGTACATAAACACTGATTCTTTCGAGTACCATGAGAGAAACCACATATCATAATTGGTACTCGTATCACACTAAGAATGACTGAGTCAAGGTAAAACCGTCGATCGATCATCTATCCATCCATTTTCCGTTACCCTCATATGGGTGGCGGGTGAGCTGTCGCCAAAAAGTGGGGTGTACCCTATACTGGTCGGCAGTCAATTGCAGAGGTAAGACTATATTAATTACTATAGCTTAAGTCACCAAATTGTAGCATGTAGTCTCCAGGTGGGCCAAAATGCCACAAGTGATTGGGATGTTTCACTACAAACCTTGCAAATCAAATATGATGTCATCGTTTAAAAATGGCGGCTCACTATCAGATGATGTCCCAGCATGCCTACCGCCCTTGTATAGTTGTTAAAGTGCTGCTTTATGTCAATTAGTCCCCAAATACCATAAATAGTTGTAATAATGTGCCTCTTTATAGAGCTTATATGCGTTCATCCTCCATCTGCAGCCTTTGCTGTGTCTTCACTATTTTTAAAATTATTATCTTCCACTAGGAGTGAACGAGTGAACGTGTACATGGCTTCTCTAGATTTCACTACGTGGCGCAAGCCGGTTGATGTGCCAATGATCACGTGCGAGGTGGAAAATACCTCCATAAAGCCACAGTGTCAAAAGCAAACACTAGGGTGCATCAGAGCATAAATACTTAAACATTTCAATGTGAAGGAAATTTCTAACTTTTACTATACCCATGTATAATACACAGTATTGACTTTAAGATTTGGGGGGGGGGGGGGGGGGGGGGGTGCACATTATAGTTGAGAAATTACAATATTAGTTATATTACTCAAAGTATTGACAAAACTCATTTTCTATTGTGTTTTACATGTTCAACATTGCATTTCAAATAAAAGTTCAAAAATATAAACGCAAGGTCCATTTTGGTACTGACTACTGGGGAGCTGGTTTACTCCACACAAAAGAAAAAGTGAACTGTTAATGTACATGTAGAGGTGCTGCTGTATGAAACAGAGTTGTCTTACACCAGAAATTAGGGTTACAACGGCTACTACAACTACAATATGTTTATTTTTTTTATTCCAATCCATTCCTCTTTTGCTGTGGGTCAGAATTTAAATAACCTTTCAGATTTGATGGTTAAGTGACAGACTTTCCCAAAAAGTGTTATGATGTTCTTTCAGAATTGTGGGAATGAAACTGCGTTACAATGTACAAAAGAGTGAAATTGATCTTGCCTGGCTGAGGGCTCTGCACCCCTAAACCTCTGGCCCTAGAATCACCCCTGGAATTTAATCATCGCCCCTTGTGAGCATAAACGCAACTAGTTGGCACACAAAAATCACCAGAACCCCATTTTAGCATGCTTTACTGGCCTAATTAGTGGTCCAGATGGAGGTGGGTGTTTTCTCGCTGGTTTACTGCCTCTTCAAAAGGTTGTACAACAAAGAACTACATTTGCAGCACATAAATATGCTTGCACAGCTCAGAAATCAAAGCAAAGAAATTTGTCTTAGTCTAATGACGTTTACCATGTTGACTAGATTGAAACCATCTTTTCTAAACCACAGAGCACTTTTTGGAAGTACACTGTGAAATGATGACTCCAAAGTGATCCCTATGACATCGTAGTGCCACAAGGTAAACTACTTTCTCACTAAGGAGGTCAGACTGTGAAGCCAGAGCCAATAAAGCATTGCTATCCTCCCTCCCACTAAACTCACAAAAAAGTGCATGTGATGGCATTACACGCCTCGTCTGGAAACAGATGCTTCAACGTGAAGGGCGTCATCTCATTGGACGGTTCAATTATAAACATTTCCCAAAAAAACATTTGTAAGCACAACATATTGGAAAATTTTTTTTTAATTAGACAATAAATATACCATTAAACTGATGCATTCCACTCTGTGTGTAATTGGTTTTACTGGACTTGCGGAGGGATACCTATTAGTGTGGGTTCTGTACAACAGATAGATGCATCAGCAATAAGTCAAAGGGTATGGATACAGAATTTTTCCACGTTGGAAATTAAAGTACGATTCCTGAACTAAAAAAGGCAACATGCTTAACTCATTCCTTGCCAATGCCGTCCAAACACGTCATTCAGCATCCATCTAGTTCCTGCCAATACAGTCTAAAGACGTCAATGGCGTTTTTTAACAAGATGGGTAGGGGAGGGTCTTGTGCAGTTTTGTGTGTGATCGTCAAGCCTCTGGATAACTGTAATGAGGAATGGCACCATGTAGAGGGCAACAATGCCTTGAGGTGAACGTCCCTCTCTCAGATTGAAGAGGAAAAATAAGGAGGAGGCGTGGTGCAAGAGACAATAAGAGAAGGCAAACATAGCAGAAAAGAGAGAAGACAAAATGGGGGGAAATCAACAAAAAAAAGCTTTCCTGCGACCGACAGGAATGACGCCTTATATCGTGCAAGGGAATAAAGGATGACGCACCGAGCCGATCGCTTTGTTGGAAAGCTATTGCGCAAAATGCCGGCCTATACATATGGCGAGATGCTCTCGGCCGCTTGTCGCCTGATCATCGGCCGATCAGGATTTGAGTAAATGGGATCTGGAATCGCAGTGAGTGAACTCCGTCTGGATAGCCAGCCGAGCTTCATCCCGAAATTCCTCAGACGAAAACGAAGGTAACTGGTTCGCAGCTCGCACTACTTGCATTTAGCGAGCAAACATGCTCCTTCAATCCTTGTTACATAAAAACATAATTTAGTCCCACTTGTTCACATTACAATGTAACATCTGTTGCCAGTATTGATTTGAATTTTCCATTTCGTCCATCTTGCAGGAATGCAACACCCGCGAGTCGAACATCTTTTACGATTGTGGCGAAAAAAAGTAATGTTTACCCTTGCAAAACACGTCATCAATAAAACATATTCTCTAGTAAACGTATGTAATTTTTAAAAACTTACAGGTTATGCATCCAGCAGGCGTTCGACTCCTATTCCAGTACACAGTGCAAACAAAAAAGGTAAGTGAAACCTTTTTTTCCCTCCACGCCCCACGACAGCAATTTCAACAATGTATTTTTATTGTAATAGTTATATTTCTAAACTGCACAGGTTGTGCTTCAAGCAGCAGTACAGACTGGTTTCAAGGAGAATGACAATCACACAAGATCCCATTCACTGCCATCGAAGAATAAAATCCATGTTTGGATAAAACTTTGCTAGATTTTACGCACAAGGTAATAAAAACAAGGCTTTACACGATCAGGATTTTTGGGGCCGATCACAGAGTTTAAAAAAACAATAACCGATCACAAGATGGAGGAATGTGTCTATTTAAATGACCTATTCATTTATTGTATATACTTGTGTACTTAATTGCACAATTGAAGAGCATGAGGAGAAAAAAGTGTTGCAGACCCATTTGGTCATGCATTTTTTGTCTAGTATAAATTCTGTCCATAGTTATACTTGTAAATAAATTATTTTTCTGTCAAAAGTACTTTCTCAGTGTTGTGTTATGTTCAGATGTTTTGAGATTTTCGCAAAAGAAAAAAATATTGGTGTCAAAGTCATTGTTCTGCTTGATGCATCTGCTTTCACAAAAAGGCTGTTTTCAGAAACAGATTTGGCTGAAAGTAGCCTATATGTGATTGCTGATTACTAGAGAACGGTATAAGCTATAGACATTTTTTTTTCTGATGAAAGAAGAGAGTCTGATCTTTCTTTTCGTGGTTTTGGTGTTTACATCATCAAAGTATAAAATATTGTGTGGGGCTTGAAAAATCAGTGAAATTGCTCAAAAATGCCTGGCAGTCTCGGGGTTCCCTGCTCAGGAAACGGGTGGCAGTGAATGAGTTAATACTGCCATCAAACAGAAAATAGCAGCTAATGATGACTATGTGTGGGGTTATGAGCCCTGTGTCTTGAAGCACACAAACCCGCACCAATTTTTAAACATCGGGTTGCTTCAAAACTGGTTATCGTCAGGTTTCACGTCACAATGGGGAAGGAGCCTCTGGCTCAGTCCAACTCCATGTTGACCGCTTACAAAAGGATTTGCTAAATATTGAACATTTACGGTTGTTGGGGCCGAACATTTCCTGATCAGATTGGGGGGAGTAAGATGTGAGAATTTATTAAAAAAAAAAAAAAAAAATTTTTTAATAAATAAAAAATCAACTCTAAACACAGACCACACCATGGAACAATTAATTGGTCAGGATTATCTTTAGAGAAATCCGCTAATCAGGCATTTGCCGAAGGGGGAATGAGCCTGAAATTGTGTGTGTGCCTCGCTTCTTTGTCATCACTGGTACAATTCTGTGGTGACATCATACAAAAACTTGAGTTAATCCATTCGAGATGAAGTTTTACGAGATTTATTGACGTCTTACCCAACGTCAAAAACGATGATGGTTGAAACTATAGGTTTCGTTTGACTGTAGTGGTATATTTTTCCACATTTGTCTTGAACTCCAAACTGATCTTGGGGTGTTCAGCTTTGGAGGTTGCACTGTACTGCAATCGCATAATTAGAACTTTTAATTTGATTTGACCTGAACAGTGGCGCTTGGTGGGAACATGGCTATTTCAAATCCATCACTGAGAAGTTCAAGATCGACATAAATAAAGGCTTACTCTTTTGAGGGTGTGCAGAGCCTTTGGCCGACTCGGGAGAGACGTTCTTTTTGGCAGTTGGTTGACTTTTCCTCTTCCCAGATGAGCGATTCCAGTCCCCTTTTACGCTCTGCGAGTGGCTGAAGTGATTATGGTCCTCTCGACTGAAACGACCCACAGCCCGGTTAAGTCAATAAGGTACAATTTTGTATCTGTGTATCATAGCAGACAAACTTTTGTAGAAGCAAATAAAACCCAAGACTTGGTACCATCCCTAAGGATCATAATGATTTTACTTAAGAGCACTGACTTACTTTTGAGAGTGGCCTCGACCCCTGTTATTAAAATATGGACCGGGTCGTCCGTTCTTCCTGAAAAACAGAAAAAATGGTTACAAATTTGTTGCTGCCAAAGAAAGGTCAGGCCAGAAGGATGAGAACGTTAATTCAAATCTCTCTGTATTCATCATTACGGGTTTAGGAGGGAAAGTGGATAATGGTTGGGCAATAAAAAGTAACTGGTAGAAGGAAAAACCACAGAGACTTAAATTCAGAGCCAGTGAGGCACATTGATCAATTTGTGGAATTGGCAATCTTCCACTTTTGGCCCTAGGAACACGTAAAAAGACCAATTTTGAACTCTTCATCGTCTGTCCTCAATTGAAGGCACTGTTTAATTAAACCTAAATATGGAGCTTAAGTCACAACGCACTGTCACCGGATTTGTGGCAACCCCACGTCAGCGCATTATTCAACCACTGAAAGTTGACAAAGCCATTGCACCACATTAGGCCTGTGTCCAGATGTTTTGGTTTGAATGTGGATCGACCCACCCCAAATACAATGAACCCATCCGTCTATTTTCTATACTGCTTGTCCTCACTAGAGTGGTGGGTAAACTAGAGCCTGTTCTTGGTGACTTTGGACACCCTGGAATGGTTGCCAGCCAATTTCAGGGAAGACAAACGGGCATTCACAATCACATCCACACCTATGGGAAATTCATTAATAAATCCTGATGAGAAATTTTGTTTTGAAACCCCGACAAATTTAGAGGTCGACCAGAATTGCTGAGGGGATTGTGTTCTACTTTTGAGTTTCAAGTTCAAAGATAAATGTCGGCGTGGTCCTAGAGATTGTTGTTGTAGTGAATGACTCGTGAGTCATGTTACACTTCTATTTGTGTCCAACAACAGCACAATCTTCAGGTTGCTTCCTAATTGGCTATCAATCCTTCTGTTTTACATTACAGTCACAGAGAAGACATTGGAATGAATGGACTATAATAAAAAAAAATTATTGAGTTAAGATGGGAACGAGTGGCTTCTTTGTTAAATTTTCACGTATTTCCTATTCTTTCGCTGTCACAATACATGACGTATGCGCAGCTGCAAAGGTTACTGATAGCAACTGATTGGCAGCTGTCATTTTCCATCACTTTAAACACACCCCACACCACAGGAGAATTGCTCAGGATAACATTCTGGAGAGATTCGATGATTGGGCCGTTGCTGACTTTGATCACAAGAGGGGAAACGCTCCAATTCGGCCTGATAGTGGTTCCCCACTTTATTCGAGTTGCAACAAGGCGACACTTAAAATTGTAAACCTTAAAGCACCTGAACACAATTTTTTTGCCGAAAGATTATATTTGAAAATATCTGCGCAACTAAAGCGGGAGCGGTCTGGCTGTTTTCACAACTACGGTGAGGTAAAGGGTGGGAGTGGGGGTTCTTTGACTGAATGAGTAGACACTAGTGCCCTTTGTCCCCCATTCTAGCCTGGTATGACTCCTAGAAAGGAGACTGCCAGTGGTGGGGGGGCCCGTAAACTGCTGGTATGTTGAAGCTGCCGAGGTGATAAGTGTGTGTCTTGATGTCGGGGTTACAACAGCTGGACTTAGCGACTCTGTCTGGGGTTAAGCCTTGGGGTTTATGAGCAGTAGAGTTGCAAAGAAATGTTTCCAAATATATTTTCCATTAGGGTTTTTCTTTTTTTACAGTGAAGTATCAGGGAGTCATTAAGTTGGAGGGGTGAAATGTAGTACCAATCAATGTAGCGTAATTTTGTACCTCTACATACACAAGCTGTTAAACAACCCTTTTCAATTATACAGGGTGTTTGAAAAGTCCCTGTGCAGTTATATTTTTAATGAGCAAACATCTTTCAATACAGCCTACAAGAGGCACGTACCTACAGTACCACACATTCTATATTGGTACATCCCAGACAGATCATTTTGAATCTAGAATACATATTCAACCCTGTACTCCTCATTGAAACATGTTTATGAATGAAAATGCAAGTGCCGTGACTTTCGGAACCCTGTATCAAATCTTACTAAAACCAGCTCCAGAAGGCTATATCTGTCCCTTATTTTAATACCGTTCTTAAAAGACAGAGCCCTGGCTCCCTCTAGTGCACTTCTTGCTTAATTGCAGTTCATTTACTGAAGCAGCAGGCAGACCAAGGCCAGACAATCCTTATTTGGATGTGCAAATGTCCAACTTCATAGATAAACGCCTCCTGCTATGCTGTATTTCTGCATATAATCTTGTCAGGTTTCATGCATTAAAAGGAAGTAAAAGAAAAGTTGTCACCTTAACATAAAAAAATTCAGGATTATATTCTGTGTATACTATGCGCCATTTTGCAAAAATAATTGTGATTACCATTTTGGCCATAATTGTGCAGCCCTAAATGACTGTGATTAAAGTAAATCATTCAAATACTGTAAAACATTTAACATAAATCACCTTGAGCGTATCTGATGCCTCAAATCATCTCTGTCATAACGTGGACGTTGATAGGGTGGCTCCTAAGAGAGAAGGGGGGGGGGGGGGGGGGAAGACAAAAAAAACAACAACTAAAGTAATAGCCTGAGAGGGCAACGGTAATGTGTTCTCTGCATTGTTACCATAGTGTATAGACCTTCAGAATTGAGTAGAATTATGATTGGCTTCAGACATCCTGGTCCTGCCTTACCTGATGGTGGAGTGAGGAGTTTCTATTGAAATTGCCATAATTGGGGTTTTCGTCGTAATATCGATCTGGTAGGTAATTATCATCCCTGGGAAATTCTTCGCCATGATAGCCTGGGTCGTCATCAAACCACCGGCCATCTTCATATCCTCTGTTATAGTCCCCCCTTGCAGGATGGATGGGGGGAGTCCTTTCAACAATGTTGACCACTCGATGCACTGTCACCTATTTAAAAAAAAATAAAAAAATAAATAAATAAATAAAAAAGTTGTATGAGTTCATTTCTTGCCCAACGATTCATTAATTAATTTGTTTAACAGAGGCCTGAGTGATTCATAAATTCATTTGAGTTTGTCATAAAGCTTTTTTTTCATCATAAAATGAACATTTCCAAAAAGAAATATTTTTATTTGCTTCCATAGTTCAAAGTGTGTTCCCGTTCTCGCTTGACGTAAAAACATGGCCACGAACAAAGAGGAGCTAGTTTCCAAAACAGAGGACAACTTAGCAATTTAGTCACCTTTTTAGTGATTTTTCAAACACCCTGTATCAAATCTTAATAAAAACCTGATCCAGAAGACCATGTCAGTCGCTTATTTTAATCCCTTTCCTGAAAGATGGAACCCTAGAACACCAGATGGCAGTATTCCACATTTCAATAAGCCCTCAAGTGGGTGAACCTCTTCCTGAAGCGATGAGCTGGAAAGCCTCAGTGATTTATGGGGCTTCACCTGCACATCACTATGGAATGAAACATGGCCGCTTTGAAATGAAACTCTTTCAGACATGATATCCAGGTCAGAAAGCTCTTATGCTGTCACATAGATTTAAGACAAGAGACAGAATTAAGCAAAGACTCCTAAGACAGATCTCTTTTGGAGACAAAAACTTCAGAACACAAAGTTGGGAACATCGGTTCTGCATCTAAAAACAATGACAGACCATAGGTTCCATCCATCCATCAATCCATTTTCTACCGCTTATCCGAGGTCGGGTCGCGGGGGCAGTAGCTTTAGAAGGGATGCCCAGACTTCCCTCTCCCCAGCCACTTCATCCAGCTCTTCCGGGGGGATCCTGAGGTGTTCCCAGGCCAACCGAATGATGATGTCTCTCCAGCGTGTCCTGGGTCGTCCCCGGGGTGTCCTCCCAGTGGGACATGCCCTGAACACCTCACCAGGGAGGCGTCCGGGAGGCATCCGAATCAGATGCCCCAGCCACCTCATCTGGCTTCTCTCGATGTGGAGGAGCAGCAGCTCTACTCTGAGATCCTCCCGGATGACCGAGCTTCTCACCCTCTCTCTAAGGGAGAGCCTGGACACCCTGCGGAGGAAACTCATTTCGGCCGCTTGTATCCGGGATCACGACCCACAGCTCGTGACCATAAGTGAGGGTAGGAACGTAGATCGACCGGTAAATCGAGAACTTCGCCTTTCAGCTTAGCTCCTTCTTTACCACAACGGACCGATACAAATTCTGCAACACTGCAGACGCTACATCGAGCCCTCGCAGCCCTGTGTATATAAAATAATTATGAACCGAATTTTCGGCCACTGAAAATGTTCAGCTGAAAATGGCCCAATGACCGAAATACTTTTGCCACCTCAATAAAACAGCCGAAGCAGCATGTAGTTATGACCAAGAATTTTCATTTTGGTGCAACACTAACAGGGTCTAGAATCATGAAAAATAAGGCCCGTCATTGAGCTGCAGGACTGTGTGGGCATGTCTGCTGAAGACATTGGACGAGCCCTTTACCTCATCAATCAAATACGCTCATACGCTATGTGCTCAAGTGTCTGTAGTAGACTTTACACCGATTTTATCGGGCTGATCGGTATCGGTCGATATTTAGCATTTTATGCTGATCCAGCTTTAATGTCATAATTCGTCGATCCGATCAAAAAGACATTTACTCCGCATCACCGCATGCATAGTATATTTGAATCCAAAAGCTAGTTTATTTTTAGCCTTGTCGTGTGTCTTTTCACGTAGTATTGGAAATATCGGACGACCAATAAAGTTATAAAATAAGAAATTATTATATTATAATTTTTTTTTTTTTTTTTTTTTTTAAGTCAGCGGCGGTGTGGAACAGACAACACGTCTGGAACAGACAACACGTAATAAACCGGATCAAACTACAAGACAAATTTTCTCTTTCACGATTGCACTGTCAGACTAATGCAATAAAATCTTGTATTCCGATACCACCGCATCCCGTTTTTTACGATCATGGTGCTTGATCTTGTCAACTCAAATGTGACCGGATACACTCGTTACCGTGGCGACAACAACAAGAGTGGAGCGAGCAGACTGTATTATCAGGACAAAATGGGGAAAAACATGTGTTGGCGGTCACCGGTGGTCAGGACAGGAGAGGACGTTCGTTTAAGGCTTGCTTGAGGTATGTTCACGTACTTTTAATACGATACGGGTCACAAGCAGGCAATAAAATGTTTTGAAGCCTCGCTAGCTAGCGGTAGCACGAACAGTTGGACGTAAACATGCTCCCGTTCTGTCGAATAGGCACTAGCGACTTCCCAGTGGAGCCGTCGCTTAAAGTACCTACGGGTGCTTTGAAACGGTCCCCTTCCCCAGTCACACGAGCGAAGAGGAAGTGATTTTACCTGGTTTGTCAAATGTGGTGGGATTATCTGCATAAAGCCAATTATTCATGAAAATTCGCTAATAGTGGCCTGGCTTGGTCCCTGTCCACCACGAATAGCAGGGGTCCACTGCACTTATTAAAAGGCAGTTCTATACTTAACTGTAATTTGCTTTTATATTGGAACTGATATTGTGTTCATTTTTACTTAGTTTACAGTTTGATGACTGCACATGGTGTCTTGACGGTACCAATTTGCAAATAAACTGAAGCATCCTCCTGGAAATGTGTCGTAAAAAAATTTTTGATTTAGTTTTAACGCCATATCACCCAACCTGAATTTCACCTCCCCGTGACTTCCATTGCATAATTGTACATCCCAATTATGCTACCAGAGCCGCACAAGAAAGTTAGGTAAACACAGATACTCAAACCCATTAAAACATTACCTCTCTGGAATCCACTGGCGAGAATTGCTGTTCATAATTGACACGCATAGAGTTCCACCTTGGTCGAAATGCCACTGAGAAAGAGATTATTTGGTAAACAATTAATTTGGTTGTTGGTCACAGTTGTGTACAGCCAATGTTATGAAGTAATGCTCGCACATAACTTAATACTGGATTTATTTGAGATTAATTGAAGACTGACTAGATAAGCGGTATAACTACATAGGCTTTGCATTTACACATGGTAAGGAATATATGTTGGTTTCAATACGAGCACAATACAAACATATTCACTTACTTTTGGTCGGAATTTACTACGATATGACCACGATGTATCAACACAGTACGACGAACCTACAAGGAAGCAAAGAGTTTGTCTCGACGAAGTTGCAAATTCAAATTCCCCTATTCTCCACAACGAGACCACATTAGCCCGCAGTTTAACAAAGACCTGGAAAATTATCACAAAAAAATAAAAACTCGGGTATGGCTGAAAGTTGGTGAGTCACCGCCAGCAAAAGCCTATCATTTAACATCTGTTCCCTAGTTAGCATAACATCGCACAAGTCGCAAAACGCGACATGAATAACACCATCGGGAAAAAAAACTGGCTAATAAGCTCAGAAAACTGATCGCCCCTCACCAAACTAAATGCACCTCGTAATGTATGTATACCTTGAGGCCATTTAATCCCCACATTTAACGATTGACGACATAATTTGTTGTTGTTGCTTCTTCTTCTGCTTCTTCTGCTTCTTCTTCTTCTTCTTCCTTTCCTGTTTGCTCTGAGTGGCGGTTGGCAACCAGAATTCAGGTGTATTACCCCCACCTACCGGACTGGAGAGTGGATCCTAACGTCAGTTAATGATATTATTGACTTCCACTGTTAAAACCTTGGATTAAAGTGCCTCTGATTAACCCCAAATACACTTCAGATGTTCAAGTAGACTTTTTTTGTTGTTGCTGTCTGGCCGAAGTCTGATGGTTTTGAGCTAACACTGATTATTTTCAAACTCTTCATAATTCCCTCTAAGGCTCCAGTTCAAGATGAAGAAAAATAGCCCCAAAGGATGATGCTGCCACCACCATGCTTCACTGCAGGAATGGTGTTCTTTTGGTGATGAGTAGTGTTGTTTGCACCAAACACATCTTTTGGAATTATGGCCAAGAAATTCAACCTCGGTTTCATCGGACCATAATGCATTTCTCCACTGGCTTTTGTGATAGTTAAGTGTGTTTCTGCAAAATTTTTAAACCAAGGTTGAACTTTTTGAGCCATAGTTCCAAAAGATACAGCATGTCTGGTGCAAACTGTGGCCCTACTTAATGTGGAGGGACTATGAACAGTTTTAAATACCAGTCAGTGTGATGCACATAAAGCATGACGTAAACAACCCATTGTAATCTGTTATATTACTTAGTTATTAATCTCTTTAAAGTAATGATACTAGATTGTATAATATTGAATTCATATAGAGCATAGGTGTCAAACTCAAGGCCCGGGGGCCAGATGCATACCGTCGCATCATTTTATGTGGCCCGCGAAAGCAAATCATGCTCGTCAATTTCCGTGATTTTTACTAAAATCTGTACCCAAATTCCATCCATACATCCAACAATTTTCTGTACCGCTTATCCTTACTAGGGTCGCAGGCGTGCTGGAGCCTATCCCAGCTATCTTCGGGCGAGAGGCGGGGTCCACCCTGAACTCGTCGCCAGCCAATCACAGGGCACATATCAACAAACAACCATTTGCACTCACATTCACACCTATGCGCAATTTAGAGTTTTCAATTAACCTACCATGCATGTTTTTGGGATGTGGGAGGAAACAGGAGTACCCGGAGAAAACCCACGCAGGTACGGGGAGAACGGGATTTGAACCCCGGTCCTCAGAACTGTGAGGCAGATGTGCTAACCACGTGCCTACCCAAATTCGAAATTGTCAGAATAATAAACAATGTTAAGATATTGCATTTTTCTGTTACCAAACCCTTCTTCTACACTAACTTAAACAATACTTGAACAAACTATTATCCCTGTCTTCTGATTTCAAAAGTAGTTATCCCTCAATTTTTTGTGTAATGGTAATATGGTTTGGTGATTAAACATTGACAAATGACAAAAATGAGTTTGACACCCCTGATATAGAGCTTCCAACAGGCGTCGTATTTTGGGATTTTCCCTGAAAAGAGGTTGTTCGGGATAAATGGAAGTGCCTTCAACCACACAACCGACCATTTTGCCCCAAATTGTGAAAAATCCACTTCAAAACGCCAAAGACTGTCCGAGGCTCATGCCATGAAATGATGGGAATACAAATAACATGGCGTCCATAAACCATGTGACGTGGATTTGACCAATGCGCAGCAGTGCGGTGACTTCAAAGCTTGATCACACTTTCTTTTTTTGGAGGAAACAGTGCTATTTCTTGGTGGACGCTGGATGGAATGGCCGGCCATACTTCAGGCGAAGACCAAAAACAGCCCATCAAGAAGAGACAAAATAAATAAATTCATTAAAAGAACAAACATCAGCATTGGTGTTTTTTCAAAATCATTTTTACAAACTCCACCTTAATCGTCACCATATTAATGGCGGAGCTCTGCTGTGATTACATTAAACGTGATTGGTTGGACGCCGGTCACGTGACCTTCCTCGACTGGCGTTTGTGCGACAGCTGAGTAGCAGCTAAAACGCGGTATCTTCTTTTTCAATGGTAACGTTTGAGCCTTTAAACCACACTGACGGCAACTTGTGTATTATGGGAGACAAGAAGAGTCCCACAAGGTAAAAAAAAAAAAAAAAAGAAAACAAAAGAAAGAAAAAAGAAAGTTTGTGAATGAAGACACATTTGCAGTCTAGTGCCTAAAAGAAGCAGTTTCGGGAAATTGATGAGCTCTTTTAACAGTGAACTGTTTTCATGGCGACTAGCTTGTTAAATACGCGGCTGCTTGTGTGGTTGAAAGCTCATTCGTTTGGCCGACTTCGGAGCAGTAGCCGAGCCGCTTTGCTTTAAACTTTATCCGCACACGTTTTTACAGCAAGGTTGCCTGCTGTTTTTTTTTTTGTGTTGTTTTAAGGCCGAAACGGCAGCCGAAGCAGCCGCCCGCCGACGATGGCTACTGGGACTGCAGCGTCTGCACCTTCAGGAACACCGCCGAGGCGTTCAAGTGCACGATGTGCGATGTTAGGAAAGGGACGTCAACCCGGTAAGAATATGTAAAGTAACTCATGTATCGACGAGACAAAAAAAGAAAGAACTGCAACGTATTTATACTAGTGTCAATACGACTTTTAAGATAACTCGAGTCAGTTTGTATTGGTTGTTTCATATTTTGTTGTTCACACAAAACAGGGTCTCCGCTTTTTACCCATAACACTAAACGCACCACGCACAAAAACAGTCCACGCATTGGAGCAGCAAGGGCCTTTAGGGCCCTGTGAGAAGTTTGAAAACGTGATCAATGGCCCCAGGGTTGTGAATGTCGATTGATATTCTCCACCTATCCATATGAAGTTAGGGATGTGAATTTGTTGGGGAATATATATATATATATATATATATATATATATATATATATATATATATATATATATTACCCAATTATTATTCAGTTATGACAAGCATGTATGACAAGTCATACATGAGCATTCAATGGATGGATAGATTGAACAACTTTATTAAACTTGTTCAGCGTCCTCATTTCTACCAGATGTCAGGCTGTCCAACTCTGCCTTCCTCAGTTTGACGAGGCAAGAAGCATCCCTGACGTGATGCTGACCTGAACTGGAGGACTATGGGCTTGCTGATATATTTTTTAAAGCAATTTTGATCATTTTACGTGTCAAACGAATTAAATTTTGAATGTGTGTATACAACCTAGATCTGCCTATCCATTTTCATTGGCTGTTTGTTATTTTAAGGACCGGCAGTCTGTGTGGAGAACAGGCTTAGGTACTTAATGGCCACAATGTCACTTGTAATCAGATCTATTGTAAAACCTGTATAAAAAATTCAGCCATTGCAAAGATACTCTTATTTTTTTATTGGCACCGTAAGAGATTTAAAGGTCAGATGACAAAGACGTTATGGGGTCAGTTAAAATTCATATTTGCATTGTTTATATGTTATGTAATATATGCACGTAACTTCCAGCAAGTTTTCAACCATAGTTTAGCTAAAAATTAGTTTTTTGTGATGCATATTGAGTCCTCCCCAAACATACCCAAAGCTCAAGACACCGGGGTGTGGTTACTCTATCCACCGCAAGGGCTACCAGAAGTGACGTTGCAATTGCCAAACACAGCGCGCTACACACTATACGCAAGGGTGAGCAACGTGTTGGACTATCTGGATGAGGATTTCGACATACAGGAGCACCCAACTGAACTTGGCATCGTCAAAGCGTACGTTTGAGCCGATCAGAAAGTGATGACGACGAGCAGCCAAGTAGCAGCTGTACAACAGAAAAAGAGAGTGGCCACTGGCTCGATGTGACGGTATGTCGAAAGCATGTCTTTTTATACACTCATGGCTTGAAATAATGCCACCCCAGGGGTGCCAATATTTTTTAGCAAGACTATACGCATTATATATTCATGTTTCAGTGACACGGCACAAGCTCTCTCTCACTCTTGGCGCTGCCTGTTTGGCTTGTGTGACGTCACAGCGAAGACCGGAAGGTGCTGGATGCAAAAAGCAGAAGGCGCATTCTGCATCATATTTATCGATTTAACTGCTGTATATCTGCCATATAATCACTTCGAAATGGCAGATGTGGTTTGGAAAGGGGTTCTAGATTTATCAAGAAATGTTTTTAAATATTTGTCCTCTGACCTTTAATCATTTTTAATTACCACCTATTGAACTCACTCATGCACTGAAGTGTAACCATCACACTGTTTGCTTGTTTTTTTAGAAAACCACGGCCTGTTTCCCAGTTGGTCGTACAGCAAGTAAATCAGCAATTTGCACCGCCGCCCACGCTGCTCAAAAAGGAGAAGAAAGAAAAATCGGAGAAGAGCGACAAAGAACTCACATTGAGGAAGAAAAGCTTAAAAAAGATGAGGTATTTGTTTGAATAACCACATTCATCCATATTAGTTTGTTGTCATTAGCGCATTCATGCATCTTTTCGGAACACTTTCTGATCATCTGTGCCAGCGATTCCCAACCACAGTGCCGAGATGGGGAATGATCCAATATCACTTAATTGGTCTGAAAAATATGTATTTACTAGAAATAATGTATATTTATTCATCTATTTTTGCCAGCGACAAAGAATTACATGCAGCAATTAAGTGCTCTTCCACTTGATGGCAGAAGGTACAGTTAACCCCTCTATCCACCTGTTGTCATCCATACAACAGAATAATAGCTTTGGGTTCAACTAAGCAGGCCCAGATTTTACACTAAGTTTGTAAATTGTTGTCTCAGTCTACATTATCATTGTTCATCAAATAATTTCAGTATATATACGTTTTGTGACATTTTTGTTTGATAGTGTTCCGTGAGTCTTCCGATGTAAAATATGTGCCTTGGCACAATAAAGTTTGGGAAACGATCGAGCCTAAGAACCTGCTTTATTTATCCTGTTGTTTGTGCTTTCACAACTTAAATTTCATAATTTATTTATTTTTTTTGCAAAAGAGGGCTGTACATAACTCTAGCGAAGGTAAACCTCATTTTATTTCCCTTCTCCAGACCAAGGTTAAAAAACGTGGACCGCAGCAGCGCTCAGCATCTGGAGGTAACAGTCGGTGACCTAACGGTAATAATCACAGACTTTAAGGAGAAAGCCAAACCTACATCTACTTCGGCGAGCGCCGCAGCCACTGACCTGCACAGTCAAAGCGGCTCGAGCTCTGACAACACTGAGCGAGGAGCGTCGCGGTGCTCCTCGCCACGGGGGGAGGGATCGTCAGTCAGCGGAGACGCTCACTAATCCTCAGATGTCCCAACACGGCAAAAGCCATTCTAATGCACTCAACCAGAAATTGACACGCATGTTCTGTTAATACGATACCTGGCGTTA
Source organism: Phycodurus eques (assembly GCF_024500275.1). Taxonomy (NCBI): domain Eukaryota; kingdom Metazoa; phylum Chordata; class Actinopteri; order Syngnathiformes; family Syngnathidae; genus Phycodurus; species Phycodurus eques. Next base: position 21,146,535 of record NC_084529.1, read on the forward strand.
TATTAGCATTTGCTTCCATGTTTGGGTGCTTTGCTGATACTTCTGGTGTCAATGTGAACAGCCAAATCTAACATGATAAACTGAGCGAATGAACATTATGCAGCATACATGACTGCAATGTGACATCATCACACTGTCGGTGGTGTCTGCGGAAAACAAGTGATGCATTAAGGAAGCAATGTGAAGTTCATTTCATATTGTCGTTTACGCTAGAAATTGTTATTTGCACTTGAATGAAATCTTACTTTCATGACGACATTATTTTGTGTGTGTCCCCCTTTCTTTGTCATTACTAGTCAATCGTAAGACTTTTTGCTTCTGGCCTTATCTGCGCTCATGTCTTTGGATGCAATATGTGTTTTCCTGTCTTAGCATTTTAGTAAAAAATATTGAAAAGTCTACTTTTTCACTCTAGATATGAGCATGATTTAATCTGCGGAATGGTTTATATTGTAAAATACTGAAATAAAATAATCGTAGATTTTTGTACTGTATATGAGTTTTCTTTAATGTAACTAAGAAAAGACATGTCTCGGCGTGGTAGCACTATGTTGATTATTGTGGTTATGTGCAGTTTCATGAGTGGTGCTTCTAATATTTTGTTTCAATCTATTTGGAATTAATCTCAAATTCGTACACATTCTATACCATTTATTCTCATTAGGGCCACAGGTGGACTTTGAGCAAGAGGTGTGGCACAACCTAGACTAGCTGCCCTTCAATAGGAGGCCACATATAGAAATTGTTTTTATGGAATGAAGCTGGAGTACCTAGAGAGAGTGAGAGAGAGAAACAAAAACACTCAAGCACAGGGAGAAGATTCAAACTCTTCACAACTGAGAGGCAGATGTGTTAACCACTAGTGTTTCCTCATCTCAATCGGTGTAATTCATTGGATTTATACACCACAGCAAACTACAATCACAAAAGTTAATAATACGTCTATAAGAGGCACATTACAAGCATTATGCATTATTATGGTAACTTTCTGGCAAGTACATTTAACTGTATTGATTGGCAGTTGTGTGAGGGTAAGTCTACTTAAATCAACATTGCAATATAGTACCTACTTGCTTACCTATAGTACTATTTTCAACCTTCAATCCAATATTATCCTTGACTACAATGACACTGTGATTGTAATTGCAGCAATTAGTACAATGTTGGTGCGTTTTTAAAAATAAAAAAAAAAACAAAGTTTAATCCTGTTTTTCCTATGGATAAATGGCAACGTGATTATAAAACGCCAATTGTCAAAACTGTACTGTAATTTGTGGTTTTGCAGATCCTAATAAACACTGAGTGAGTGAAAGCATGTGGTGCAGTAGTAGGCGGGACCTGACGCTGTATGAAACACAGCAACAGTGTCAGCCGCTTTACCTGTCTTAAGGAGAAAGATTACCTTTGGTTGATTATGCCAGTATCTATGTGGGTGGAAGAGGTTAACCGACATTGTTTCGAGAGCCCACAGAACACAGGATGCGATGTTATCTGCGTGCATTGCTCCTGTGCACGGCGTTGACCTTTTTTTCGTCGCTCTTCGTGATCAATTATCTCGCATCCACACTGGAGGACAGCACTCGGCGGGGCCTTAACGACGGAGAGAGTCGTAACACGGGGAACGTTCTCAGGAAAAGACCCGGATTGGCAGGCCGTGGAGCTCGCGAGCAGCACAGGTAGCTAAAGCTACATTAGCCATGTTACTTCAACTGCAATATTCTGCAAAATTTTAGAAAACACAACTTTGACACCAAGAGGTTAACATAAAACTCAACGCGAGGAATTTATTGCGGTAGCTACTTGTCGAGTTCCACTTGGAAATAGGTTTGCATTTACACTAACTCCAGTAATCTTGTTTATTGTCAGATTAATAATTCGCTAATTACTTGTATGTTTCGCTTCTTTAAACCAACGCCACCCGTCAACAGCTCGCGTTTAAGTCATACTACCACAATCCACTCACACATTTAAGAGCCGAAAAGCATCCAAAAGATGGTCTTTTTCACTCTGTCAGGTGTAAATCACTGTCAGTCTCTTACTGGAATCCGTATTGGAGACTGCCTGCTGATGTTTGTGGACTGAACTGCTTTTTGGATTCACCCTTTAGGTATGACTGATTTCGTGCATCTCTAAGAAAGATAAAAGTACTGTTGTTGCCATCCCAAATGCCTCACGAGCAACAACCTGCTTTAATTGCACAATCGCAGTTGCTGTGTTGTGCTTTATGTTAAAGACTGTAACGTGTCATTGCTTCGTGGAATAGATGTGCATTATTATACAATAATAATAATAGTGCACAAGTCTCACCCCTACCCAAAAAAAAAAAGTAATGGCAGTTCCAACCCCGGGGTTCAGTGTGAGTCTGCTGACATCTGAACAACTGCTGAGTCTAATTGAAATGTGTCTTGGCTGTTAGAGACAGGATAGACTCTGAAGTGGAGGACGGCAGCGATGAAAGTAGTCACCTGGCCGTGGTGGCCTGTGGCCCAAGGCTGGAGGAGACGCTCACCATGCTCAAGTCTGCTATCCTGTTCAGCAAAAAGCCTCTCAAATTTTACATCTTTGCCGATGACGAGCTTCAGGGCGGCTTTCAAAATGCGGTGAGTGTATATAACACGGCACAAACTAACACAGTCCGGTAAGATCCACTATAAAAGCTCTATCAAAAAATATAATTTTTACAGCGATAATAATGTCCAGTTTAGATTGACTGTCTCTGAGAGAGATAGATTTAACAAAGATAAATCATAAAACGTATTATCCAAATAGTTCTGGACCTAAATGTAGCTGATTTTGCAGTTACGAAATTACTACAAACACAGTTAAATGTAAGCTGCATTGTTGGCACATTATAGCATTATCTTACACCGTTATCAGCATTAGCTTCTACTAACTGGTACTTTGGAACTTTTGGCAAACTTGTTGACATGTCAGGGAGGTAGGTGGGTATTTGGGTCTGCTGACGTATCCACTGCATTGCGCCACAGAGTGTATTTTTATGGCTTGGTGATGAAGTGCTGCCTCCACCAGCGGAAATAGGATATATTTTAAGATTTACACGATTTTTGGGGCCGATCAGCGAGTGGAAAAAAAAACATACACCGATCCAATCACAAGATGGAGTAATGTGTCTATTTAAATGACTTATTCATTTACTGTGCATACTTGTGTACTGTATACTGAGTATCTTCAAAAGTATTCTGTAGTCAGGTCATGTATTCTAATCAGTCAGGTCAAACCAACATTACAACATGACAGAAACAATGGGTGCTAAATTACTGTAATTAAATTACTTCACACACACTGAAACCTTTGAGCATGATTCAACATAACGCCGCCATGTTTATGTGCAACCGTTAGGACTGTCACTAACTTGCTAGGCTACATAATGTTTTCTCGGCTGCTTGTGAGCCGTATTGTATTAAAAGTGTGTGAACATACCTCAAGCAATCAGTGAACGAACGTCTTCTCCCGAGCACTAGTGACCACCACACGTTTTTCCCCATTTTGTTCTTTTTTAACCAACACAATACACGCGTGATCCATTGTTGTTGTCATGGCCGTGGTAACGAGTGTATCTGGTCGCGGTTGATTTGACAAAGCCCTGTGATCGTAAATGACGTCAAAAGACACGCAACAAGGCTAAAAATAAACTAGCTTTTGGATTAAAATATACTGTGTACGACGGCGACGCCGTGGAGTAAATGTCTTTTGCGGAGCCGATTTATGACGTCATTGCTTGGCGCGGCGAATTATGACATTAAAGCTGATCATCATAAAATACTAATTATCGGCCGATACCGATCAAGCCGATCAGATCGGTGTAAAGTCTAATATGTTTATATTGCCCCACTCAAACTGAGTGACTTCAACAGAATATTTAAAAGTTTTAAGTGCTGTAATTATTTCTCCTTTGTATAGTTTACCCAAATAATGTCAAGAGACCTTTTATTAAAACACCTGGGAACTGTTTTAAATTGGGGAAAAAAGTGCATAAAATGTCTGCTTTAATTGAAAAGGTTAGGAATTACCACCATTTTATGAATAGTATCTCCATGATTACATCTTACTCCACTGATGACTTGTGGACACACTGTACATCTATAATTATCCTTACTGTCCTTTTTCTTTGAAGCTGCACTCCTGGCCGAGGTCCGTTCAGACCAAGTTTAACTTCACCATCTACCCGATCACTTTCCCCAGCGGTAATGAGAATGAGTGGAAGAAGCTCTTCAAACCGTGTGCTTCTCAAAGACTCTTTTTACCAGTAGGTTCTCCATCATGTTGCCTGCAAAAAGGACACATTTGACAAATATTGCTCTTATAATTTTCTGATTTCATATTATTCTTCCCAGATCATCCTGAAGGAGGTGGACTCTTTGCTGTACGTGGACACAGATATCCTCTTTCTGCAGCCCGTGGAGGACATCTGGGTCTTCTTCTCCCAGTTCAACGCGAGCCAGCTCGCTGCCATGGCTCCGGAGCACGAGGAGCCACGGATCGGCTGGTACAACCGCTTTGCCCGCCACCCTTACTACGGCACGACTGGCATCAACTCAGGGGTCATGCTCATGAACATGACACGCCTCAGGGAAACGTTTTTTAAGGTGATTTTCATTGTGGTGTAAAACTGATTTTATTTTATTTTGTAAAGAAAATGGATGGATGTTCTTATATTTATTATATATTGTTGTTTGTTTCTGGGGGTTTCTCCCTTCAGTCTACTCTTCAGGAGGTAAAATGCATGCTCTCTTGGGTTAAGGTTTGATGATTACCTTGGCCAGACCTTCCACTTTCCCCCCCCCTAATGAAGTCCTTTGTTGTGTTGGCAGTGTGTTTTGGGTCATTGTCTCGCTGCATGATGAACCTTCAACCAGACAAAACGGTTTTGTAGACTTCAGAATTCATTCCGCTGCTACCATCATGAGTTACATCATCAATAAAGACTAGTGAGCCCGTTCCAGAAGCAGCCATGCAAGGCCAAGCCATGACATTACAGCCACCATGCTTCACAGATGAGCTTATGTGTTTTGGATCATAAGCAGATCCTTTCTTTTTCCATATTTTGGCCTTTTCAATCACTTTGGTAGAGGTTAATCTTGGTCTCATCAGTCCATAAAACTTTGTTCCAAAACTTGCATCTTGTGGTGTAGCCTGTATATTTCTTATCTCTCTCTATATACCTTCACTCCTGCCCTGTGGACGTTGGCAGTGATGTCACTGACTGTTGTCTTTGGGTGTTTCTTCACAGCTCTCACGAGGTCTCTGTCATCAACTGCTGTTGATACCCTTGGCCGACCTGTCAGATGTCTGTCTCAGTACAGCAGTAGTTCTTTCTTTTTCAGAACATTCCAAATTGTTGTATTGGCTATGTCCAATGTTTGTGCAATGGCTCTGATCGATTTTTCCCTCTTCTCTCAGTTTCAAAATGGTTTGCTTTTCTCCCATAGACAGCTCTCTGGTCTTCATGTTTGCTTAACAGCAAATACAGTTTTCACAGGTGAAACCTAAAAGCCAAAAACAAGCACTATCTAATGTTTAAGCAATCAATCTAAAAGGCAACACCTGAGGAATTAGAAACACCCATCAGTCACGTTTTTGCTTTTGCTCACTTGAAAAGTGGGTGGCTTAAAACAAAAGGTGCTCTGTCCTGAGTTATTTAACATATCTAGAATTAAAACCATGAAATAAAAGCTGGAATTCTTGTCTCATATTCATCTTTTGCTCAGAAACCCAAATGTCTTCTGTATACGATAAAAACAAAGGAATTTACCTTGCTGTTGCAATACATTTGGAGGGGACTGTAGTTAACATCATATTTACATTTACAAAACATTTGTTTGTTTTTTACAGTCTGGCAATATCCCAAAAACAGTCAAATTGATGAAAGGTTAGAGGAGTAGCTGCACTCCCAACATTGCCCACTTGAGGTCAATGTCATTCTATCCTGAGTTTAGACAGACCTTCCATCAAGCAACTGTTTCCTTTTGTTCAGATGAAGTGTTAGTAGATTGATATGTCATAGTTGAAGCAAAGTATAGGATTTTGTTTTTACTGGGTTTTCTATTGAATTCTTCTAGAATGATATGACTACAGTTGCGCTTCAATGGAGTGAAATGCTGATGCCCCTTCTTCAAAAGTATAAACTCAACATCACCTGGGGGGACCAGGACCTCCTCAATATCATATTTCATCACAACCCAGGTGAGTGCACATGCATTTGACGAGACGACAAGTGATCGCTTACTAAAGTGAATTGCTATTGCACTATTACAGAATGCCTCTACGTGTTCCCCTGCCAGTGGAACTACCGTCCGGACCATTGCGTCTATGGTCTCAACTGTCAGCAAGCTGAAAAAGATGGCGTCTTCATTCTCCACGGTAGCAGGGGAGTTTACCATAATGAAAAGCAGCTGGCGTTTAGAGTCGTTTATGAGGCCATCCACCAGGTAACGACCACCTGAACTTAATAAATCAAATAAATAATAGACCTATCTAGATATTAGTCTAGTTATATTGGAAAAAGGCGGAGTTTGGAACATCAAACCTCAGAAATGTGAGGCAAATGTGCTAACCACTAGTCCACTTTGCTGCTTTGATCCAAATATTTATTTGTAAGAATCCCTATTGTTTTGATAAAATATGTCTAAGGCTTGGTGGAGGTCTGTGTTCATGAAGAGCTCTTTGGATTAGTCAACAATGTCTCTTAACTTTTAATAACATTAACTAATTTGACAGCTTGACGACTGTAGTTGTACATATTGATTTGCATTTGAGCTTCTTTTAAAGGGCAGCTGTGTCGGTGGATTATCAGACTTGATTGGGTGAAAATAAATAGAACTCAGCCTATCAATATGTACTACAAGCCCTTGCTTTTCGTAATGCACAATCAATAGCTTGTTAAACATTTCCATTACTCGCTCTTTAGCCACTCCTGACTAATCAGCCCCACTAGTGATATGCTTGCTTTGCCTGTGGAGATAAAATACTAATTTTCCAGTGAGTTCATCTAATCTCTCCAAACTGAGCTGTGGAAAGGGAATTTAAAAGGAACCTAAGTGAATGCACCGCTTTGGCAAACGTTTCAAACTCTTAAGTCATCCATTTTCTATGCCACTTCTCCTCATTAGGGTCATGGGTCCCAGCTGACTTTGAGCGAGAGGGTACACCCTGGACTGGTTGCCAGCCAATTGCAGGGCACATATAGACAAACAACCATACTCACACCTGTGGACAATTTAGAGTCTCCACCTAATATGCATGGTTTTGGTATGTGGGAGGAAGCCGTAGTACCCAGAGAAAGCCCACGCAAGCAGGAGACGAGCATGCAAAGGCCACGCAGGAAGGCCGTAGCCTGGACTCGAACCCCCAACCTCTGAACTTTGAGGTGAACTGTGATACAGATGTGCTATCAACTTGTCTGCCGTGCTACCCTAGAAAACGTCAGTGAAGTAAAAATAAAGCCAGTCATATTTACTCGTACAGAAAGTCGCATTCAGTTTCAGCCTTTTGCCTTTCAGCCACCATTAGAGAGAGACAGGTAGCGGGCAAGTTCTCTCCCTGCCGCCTTCACGGGTCGCCTTCGATCTGCTCATGTTGATTCCTGCACACCAGTCAACAAGCAGGCAGCAATTAGGGGAGTAAAAAAGGGGGGGCTTCATTAGCTGGTCTCCATTCATTACTGCCACAGGCTCCAGCCTGGCAGCCACCAGCGCAGGCTTGGGTTCTCAGCCATTAAGTAAACGAGCGGGTTTCATTACGGAGCACTCGGCCCTCACTCCTCCATCCGTCTCTCTGACAGAGCAAACCTGCGTCCACTGTGGCGCAAAGCAGACTTGTGAACAGCTCACTGGTTAATGTGACACATGTAGTGTATCAAATAGATTCTCAAACAAGCACTACAGTTCAGTTTGTGTGATGGCACCACTCTCGCAAATGGCACATCAACTTCAATCAAAATACATTACATAAATTTTTCGCTATATCGCAGGATTTTGCAGTGCTAATTTTTCCACAGGGATTAATAATGTTACTGCAGACTCATATAGCAATAAGCCCGAGCCAGGAGGAAAGAGTCTCCACCAGAAAGAAAATCAAGTTTGGGATCATTTCACACTTAAAAAAAAAAGAGGATACAATGCAGTCTATCTGCCTTGCACAACTGCACGTCTACGGTACAGGAAATATCATTAGCTAATTTATCATCACTAGTTAGGAGGATCTAGGCAAGGCACCTTTATTTACATAGTGCATTTCATACATAAGATACCAGATCTAATCATAAAATGCAACGACAGAAATAAGCAAAATCCTGTAGAAGTATACTGACTTCACATGTGACCTAGCGTGACACATTTTAAATTTTCCACTGTCCAGTTAAGTGTATTTTAAATGATTCAATAGAACTGCCCCATATAGGCAGGTTGCAATGTTTCATCCTGTTGGGATCACGTCAGTTTCAGGGTTTACTATTTCAAAGTGGGCAGTGACAAACAACCGGTGGGGGACACGTGGCTAAAGATCTGAGACTTTATACTGTCCTCCTATACAATCATCAGTCGGCCTATAGGAGTAAAAAAAAAAGTTGAGACTTTAGAACGTTTCATCCCCGGTTACAAGCTGTTTTATGTCACACTTTAATTAGCACTTCCTATTGCTCCAGTTCGTCAAGCCCACTCACAATTTGTTCCCACTCAGTCCTTCGGGGACAGGTTCCTAAAGCCTACAGGAGGCAATTTCGAAGGAAACTTTCATTTCCCTCCTTAGTCAGCCTCATGTCTCCAGGCAGCCTCTCCCATCCAGCAGAGGCGCTTGCAATAAAGGGCACTACCATTACCCCAGTCCGGCCCACAAAAGAGTTGTAAAATCTTTTCTGCTGATGCTAGTTAGAGGCATCATGATTGTGATGCGGAGGACGCAGCGGCAGGATCCACATAAAAATCGACGTTAGGCTGTTAATGGTGCTGTAAAGCCTGTGGCGCTATATGAAAGACAATAAAGAAAGTGTGCTTTGAGTAACCTAATGCCTGGCCAAACAGGGGCCAAATGAGGTACCGTAAAAGTGCGATTGCTTCGTATTTACAGGAGAGCAGTAAAAGAATGAAAGCAAAAGTCAACATCCTTTCTCTCGATATAATATTGTCTGGAAGTTTCATCATGGTTGGTTCATTTAGCAGTTGTGTTATTTTGTTTACAATAAAGAGGCCAGGAGAAGCGCACAGTGCTCCTCTTTTCACCGACACTATCACACCTCAAACACTTTCCCTCCCAGTTCACTTGATTCATATTAATCATTCAGATACACCTTGTATTAAAAAAAAGGAATCAAATGCAGAATGCGTTCACAATCAGCCATTACAGCTTACATAAAGGTATTAAAAAAACCACACAAAATGGGGAAAAAAAGCACAAATAAAAGAGAGAAATTGTTCTGAAGCGTAGTTGCTGGTGCAGGCAGTTTATGGTGGATACACTTTGTAATGCAGCTCAACAGATAAAAAGCATTCATGGTATCTTAATGTCTGCACCTTGTATTACAGTACCCCTTTGGCGAGAACATGGAGACCTCACTGCTTCAGCCACTGGAAGCGTCTCTCCGGACCACCACCCATTCCTACTGTGGACGGCAGAGCCACCTGTTCACCAAGAGGCTCAAACAAAGTATCGCATCTGTTCAACAGGTCAGGCGGGGAAGATGAGCTGTGTTAGATTAGGGATGGGAAACGCAGAGTAACGTCGTACTCTCTCTTGGCAATCGAAACGTTTGGATAGTATGAGTACTCGTACGTACTTACGCTTTATACATTCCACCCTGCCCCCCACTGGCAGATTTGTGGAAGAGGTGCGCAATGCACAAGCACATCAACGTAGACGTGTCACAAAATTACTGCAATGCAATGGCTCCTCTTGCCAGTTCGTCATGATAACTGCCTTGCGCAATAGAAATAAACAACCACTGGAAATAATCTGTCAGGAAAGTTGCAGGACAGAATTGTGTAATGATGCGCTGACACGGAGAACATGCGAACTCTGCACCAAAAGACCTGAACTGAGAACATTCTCCACTGCGCCTGCACAAAATGTTATTGAGATGCGGTAAATAAGACGGGGAGACGAAAGCCAGTCATGTCACTTTACTCATACAAAATGGTTTTCACATCAAACATCCAACCACTCTCTTTGAAGCCAACAACTCCCTTTGAAATTTGATCTCCTGCCCCTCCCTTGAACATTCACACCCCTGGTGAATGTCTCCCTCTTGTGGGTCACCAACATATGCTATTTGGCCAGCAAAAAAATAACATCATCCATCCATATAACACGATACACAAATGTAACTGAAGGTAAACGTGTGGATACCATAGTCTTGCTTACAAAAAAAAGTCAAAGAAATGTTCGTAATATAAAGCTACACTTTTCTGTCGCAGTATTTCCAAAATAATAGAAAGATGAAGCACTCCAGTTGCTGTTTTTTCCCCCACAGCCAATAGAAAATACGTATTATACCATATAAAAACGCAACACAAACTAAATGGTTAAGCTCTAGAATGTGTACAAAGAACATAAGTCTCCTATTCATTTATGTTTTAATTTTTACTTTTTAATTCAACATAATTCACATTAATTCAAACTTCAGTGCCGAATTTTGTTACTTCGGCGACACGTTGCGACTGGTTAGCAGATCCGCCTCACAGCTCTGAGGACCCGGGTTAAAATCCGGCCTCGTACATACGCTAGCATGCATGCTAGCGTATGTTTTAAGCTAGCGTATGTTTTACCATGCGCCCAATAATACGGTGCACCGCCTTATGGATGTGTTAAATACAGAAATAGACCCCGTAACTGAGACTGCGCCTTTTAATACGGTGCGCCTTATGGTCGCAAAAATACGGTACTCTAAATTGCCCGTAGGTGTGAATGTGATTGCGAATGGTTGTTTGTTTATATGTGCCCTGCGATTGGCTGGCAACCAGTTTAGAGTGTACCCCGCCTCTCGCCCGCAGTTAGCTGGGATAGGCTGCAGCATACTTGTGACCCTAGTGAGAATAAGCGGTAGAAAATGGATGGATGGAATTTTGTTGCTCCATGTTGACCTGTCCCACAGGAATTGCCCTGAGAATGCCGATCTCGTAAGCTAAGCAGGATTGGTGCTGGCTAGTAGTTGGATGGGAGACCACTGAGGAATACCAGGTGCTGGGGTTGGGCAGTAGGCCAATTACCTGCTCCCGTAAAAAGTATGGATTACAGAAACCGCAATTGCGGCCTAATGTGCCTCATGGCACTGAGAGCGCTAGGAAAAAAAAAAGGTTGACCTGTGTGGAACATTCATTCGTTCATCTTCTGTACCGTTTGTTTTGTTTTGTTTTGTTTTGGGCCAGCGTTCTGACTTTCACACAAATTTGGGTTACGTTGCCACCGTGTGAATGGAACTCTGAAGGATATGTAGGAGGATTGTGAGAGTCACATAATTGTGTACTGTTAGAGACAACAGTACAGGTATATGGCGATATCAATATTTAGTTCACCTAATCTGTAATGAGTTATTTTGTGTATCTGTGGAAAAGAAGACTTAGAAAGTAGAAACGCAAAACAAGATATTGTCAAGAAATCTAATGAGGCTTTTCCTTTTGAGCTGTTTAAGAGGTAGTCTTCTAGTCGCAGTCTTCTTCAAAGATTTTTCCCTTAAGAACATTTGGTAAACGCAGCTCAATAAGATGGATGACAAACAGGCTCAAGCCTACTGAATTATTATTTGTTTACAACGTTTGTACTGTGTAAATTGGGCTGGTAGTCATGCGCAACCCGCTTAATTTTTTATGTGTTTTCAAGTGCTGGTTCATATAAAACACCAACATCACTCCCTTTTTATTTTTATTTTTATAAACACCACAATTAGAGGAAACACAGTTTACCTCTGCAGAGATTATTTTACAACAGAACAGGCACTTTTGAGACAATCAGTCAGGTTGTTTTTAAGAGAGTTATAATCGCAATAATGTTACGACGATCACTTTGCGCAGTTAGCCTAGGGTTTTCAGAAAATCAGTAGGGCATATATCAGTTGCAAATAAGGAGGAACTACAAACATAGCTTGCCTGTTACATTATCATGTCTTGAAATAAGCATTATCTGATTATTTTCGTGTGCGATAAATCTCTAAAATGTTCCACCAACAACTGACGCAAGCACTAAACAGTGTCCTGGCTGATCCACCAATATTTCAGACCACGTGTAGGGGAATGCAGCTATAAAAATCTAATTTTCTTGTAATTTTAAGGGCACAGAAATATTGGTTTTATCATTATAGTTCAACAGGAGAATGTGTTCAGAGGTACTGGGTAGCTTTAATGTAGCGTGAAAACAAATTTAAAATACCGGTATATATTTGGTCCCTACAGTACAGTATTTAAAATCCCTGCCATTGTTACTGGATTGTGTGTTGTTTACTTTTAAGTGTATATAGTATTCTCTCAATGATTATGTTTTCCTCCCTAAGGCTAAGTTTACACTATGTTCCTGGCGGGCACAGCAGCCCTGTTTGGCCAAAATGTAGCACGATGTGGGATTTTGGCCTTTTTTCCCCTTTCCGTATTTAAACCTTGCTAAGTTTTCTCATGGTCGATCACGGTGTCCATGATGGGCCATGTCGGACCGGGGCCGCTAAATTCTAGAGTATCAAAGTCACACTATGTTTCAGCCCGATGTTGGTGGCGAAACATGCGTCCCGTCCTACTATGGGCTGCCTCGAAGTTGTGGCGCACACCATTACAATCACGTTTTGTTGTGTTTACCCCGTCTTACGACTTACTTAGTACTAGGTTTTTCATCTGCAATGTGCCTGCTGTGGCAATTTGTTTGACAATTTGAACATCTCTCCGGGCAACACGGCGATCCCATTCCCTTGCGTTGTCTCACACCATCCCGTTTTATCCACCGTGGCCGCCGTGAACATAGTGTAAGCATAGCATCAGCTGAAACCAGCCTACTGGTGCACAAAACATATTTTTGTCAAATAGAAAACTGTTTGTGTTGACAAAGAATGTTTTTGCATTTTTGTATCCTGTAATCGCCATTAAACTCTTGTATTTTATTGGTATCAGTATCAATTTGTTAGATTTCCTGCTAGATACATTGCGGTCATGCACGACGATGCATCAACAGTTTAGAATTTCTGTAGTCTTTTGGAGTAAAACAAAACCCTTTCACAAGCAGTATTAATTGCACGCACACACTGTCCACATAACGAGGAGCACTCATCTTTGAAACAGCAATTAGATGAGAGGAAATCAGTGAGTGATGACTTGAGAAAATGCTAAAAGATGATTAAAAAGGCAGCAAATAAGTTGGCATCCGTTGCCCCGGCCCTGTATTTGCACATCCAGAAAATGCCTCGACCCAGCAACGTGATGAATTTCAAACACTTTCTACCCTAAGAAGCTGTTAAATATTTCAGTTTTTGAAAGGGAAGTGTGTTGTGTGTGTGGGGGAAAATATCTTCAATAATGACGCGTTGCGTAAGGAATTCACAACTTATGGTAAGCCATATCTTAAACTTTGTTGAGACAAAGTCTATAAAGACTGAACACGGTCAAGTGATGAAAAGCACACAGGAGTTCTATTAGCGTCTCACTTAAAGTAATTATATCAGTGCAAAAAAAATGACAGTGAATACCGTGTAGCAAGATGAATGAGGAGAATCTCAATGTAAACCTGGTTGACTTTCAAGGGGGAAGCTACTGCCGCTACTGCCTGGTTACACTCCCCTTGAGTATGATGGTCAATGAGATCTCATTCTCGTTCAGTCTTACAGGAACAGCCAATAGATTATTCATGTTATTGCTTGCACCACTTGGCCACTCTATTGCTCAATAACGATTTTTAAAGCCTGGGCATAAATTAAAACAGTCAGAGACTGACAGTAAGAATAAAAAGGGTCACAAAGTTAGGAATATGCAATATGAGCGGAAGGAAAAGTCATCAAGGGCATATGTACTGTCTGTTGTCTCATAAGCAGTTAAACAAAAAGGACTTTTGCGAGAACGCGACATGCAATTCTAAAAACCTTAGGGGAACTGTTAAATAACATTTAACCTGAAAAAATGCTCATAAGGTCCAAAAAATAAACATCCTGGGGGACGTTATAAAACCTAATCGGAGAAACTTTCCCCTCCACTGCAGTACAATATACATCTTTTAGCTATAAAAGATGCATAAAATCTTTGTGATTTATATACTGTGAATAGCTATGTCACCATGGGGTAATTTGGGGATAAAAAGTTTATGAAACCAAGTCCATTACTTGCAAAATATTGCGCAGTGGGTCTTGTAATGTTTGCTTGGTAATGTTTATGATTTGTTGTTGTTGACCAAGCTGTGGGGATTCTGCCTGGCCACGACAGAGAGCAAATATTATGAGGCATTCAATATTTTATCAAAAATGCAGCTTTTAAAATTCAGATGGTGTCCAATTGATGTCTCAGGTAGGTCTTTACTCATGCTGTGCAATAGGCTATAACAAACATTGCTTATACGCTTGCATTTTATTGGATTTTGAATGCCATTTTGTCTTTAAACACTTGCTAATGAGGCAGTGAGTAAGTAAACAAGCGTTAAATCTACTTTGTCCTTGTGCAACTTCTTCTGCCTACTTTTTATACCGCAGTGATCATTTTGATAAACATTACATTTGCCTGCACTTTTAATTGCGCCTGTACGTCATCCTTACAAGCAATTCATGTTATTTGCGGCTAGGCGTGGATCCTTCTGCACTGTGGTGATAAAAGGGAATTCCTCATAGTAGCAGAGCAAGCTGAGAAAACATGCATATGCAAATAAAACGATATAGGTAGCACGGTGACCATGGCCGGACATAGCTATCATCTCGCCAGGTGAAAATGTCACACATCGTCAATTTATGATCTGACGTAAAGACCGTCCATGGTTATCCATACTGACGCCGGTGTTGGAATGCTTACTATTTCTCTTTCTATGCTGGGTGGTGGGTAGTGCCTAACATTACAAATCTACACTCATTGGTCACTTCCTTAGGATCACTACTATGCAAGGTCATGAGATTCAATCCATGAATGTCAAAGGCAAAAAAATAATAATAATTCCCAGAAAGCAAGAGAGCTTGATGAAAGTAGTGATGAGGCAATGTTTCTTTTCTGTTTCTCCCAAAACCAGTAGCAGCAATATTTGACTGGTATTTGGAGTATGCTCTGATGTAAGTGTTATATACACATCACGGCATGATGGCAATACATCATATTTTAGCCAGTAAGTCTAGATACAATACGAGACTGGCAGAGTGCGCCATCCACAGTTACGAGACAACATTGTGCTCCACAAATGCCTAAAAAAGCTCTCAGTGAGAGTTTGACAGCGGTGTACTAAACAAAAGCCTGAAAAAGAAACAGAGTGAGAACGGTGTGCTGCTGCACAAAAGCCTGAAATAGAAACAGAGAGTGAAAGTGGTGTGCAAGAAAAAAAGCCTGAAAAAGAAGCACTGAGTGAGAGTTTGACAGCGGTGTACTAAGCAAAAGCCTGAAAAAGAACCACAGTGTGAGCGCGACAACAGTGTGCTACACAAAAGCCTGGGGGAAAAAAAGCACCAAGTAGGCAAGAGCGTTGTGCTGCACAAAAGCTTAAAAAGAAAACCAAGAGCTTGACAGCAGTGTGCTCCACAGAAGCCTGAAAAAGAAGCATCTTCTGAATGTGACAGTGCTTTGCGACACAAAAGCCTGACAATGAAGCACAGCGCAAGAGTGAGTGGTGCACAAAGCACATTGGTGAGAGCCTGACCGTGGTGTACTAAATAAAAGCCTGAAAAAGAAACACAGGGGGCGCAGAATGCTGCACAAAAACCTGAAAAAGTAGCACAGAGTGAGAGTTAGACAACAGTGTACTAAATAAAAGGCTGTAAAGGAAGCGCAGTGAGAACAGTGTGCTCCTCAAAAGCCTGAAAAAGAAGCACAGAGCAAGAGCGTGACACTGGTGTCCTGCACAAAAGCTTGAAAAAGAGACAGAATGAGATAAGTGAACATTATTAAAGCAGAATAGAGGAATAGTCCATTCAATTTTAAATACCTATGTAACTATACTGCTAGTATACAGTACATCTGTCATTTTATGATCTCATGTCCTTAGCTGTATCTGTGCCTAATGGTGTGACTGGTAAATGTAAGATGTTGATGTGTTCTTTCATGAGCGACATTCCTGAACGCGAACCACATTAACGGCACATTGCCCTCAGAGCGACACAGCGTGGATCGCAAAGTAATCCATCTCCAACCTTAGCCGAATGTTGCGTGTGCTCTCCTCACACTCCATAAACAACCACGCAAAGAGCATCTACGCTGACCCAGGGGTCTATCGCCTCTGCCGCCGTCGCCATGAAGATATTGAGACATGTTTTATGGATGCACAATATTCAAACACAGAAACGTGAGGATGTTATTACACAGACTCTCTCGTATATTGACATTTTACGGTGTGTTTGGCGCAAATGTCACTGAGATGGAGCATTGGCAATGCTCACGTAATACCGTCTATATTACAGCTCATAAAAGAGGATATCAATCACTTGAGCTGTCCTTTTCCCCCCTGATAAAACGTCTCATCAATGATCCCTCTCCCAGCGCTTTAAGGCTGAAGGGCCACCGCTTGGAATCCGTGCAGTGCCACGCATTTTTAGCGAACAATATGGTACATCTCTCCGTGCGCCACACTTCCCTGATGCATCGTAGACCTTGCTGACACTTTGCATAAATAGGCAGTGTGTGATTCATGCTAACTCGTATCAGTGACTGTAAATTGTGACTTGGCCAGGTGCCCGAAAATGTATTATCCTTTTGCGTGCATGTCAATCTGTTTACATTTGCACATTATTGAGCTACTGACATCATACGTGCCATGTCTTTTTCATTTTTGGGCTATATCTCTTTAACAACAGGTGGCGGTTATGCTCTTATCAGCTCATTAAGCCACTTTTTCAATTGTCCAATAAAAGCAGTTCCAGGTATCTACTTTATTAAACAGGTAAGCATTGCACATTTTCCTGCCATTCACACTACTGCAGCTTCAATTCTTTCTAATTGTCCATCCAAACCTTTGACATGCTGTAGCCATGACCTACCGCCTTAGGACTGGTACACACACAAGGATTTAATAATGATAATTATGTACACATTTAGAGATTAACATATTTGCTCAAACAATAAATGACTCACTGCAGACAGACTTGAGGAAGCTTGTGTGGCGTTGGTTTGAGGGAGCCACACCTCTCACACCAGTGAGAGGTGTATAATGCAATTATTCGATTGTGTCTAATGATTGTATAGTGACTTTTTGGGAGATGAACCGAGCTCGTAACTTTAATTTGTTTACTGAATTATCCTTGTGACTTGCATTTTTACTTATCTTTGACCCAAGATGCTGTAATTGCTTTATAATTGCAGCCAAGTAGCCAAACTTTGGTCCTCGTTGTTGTTCTCTAATGTGAGTTGGCTTTTTTTCCTCTCGCTTCTGCACAGAACCCCCCCCGAGTCCTCAACCTCATGCTGGAGGTCATTTAATTGTCTTCCGCGCGCATCCCTCCTTGGCTGGCATTTCCTAATGAATCTATCGCTTGTGGCCACAGACACACATAAACACACAGGCAGTTTGCTTCATTGACTATCGGTGCGGCTCGACCTGCGTGAGGAACCTTTAATTGTTTTTCCCCCCGAAGTCTGACAGCTGACGACACATGATGGATTTGCCTGAATGTTTATCAGTGACACACAAAAAGGGCAATCTCTCTAAACCTTGAAAAACATTCACGGTCAAATGAGAAGTTCTCTGAGATGCAACTTGCAAACACTTGAGTTTAGTGTAGGGTGTGGAAATTCCCGCGGATAAATGGGCTGTTCGAAAAACTCCACAATTCAGTACAAATCTCTCTCCACCTCTTAAACCTTTGGCTGGGAAGGAAGCGTTAAATGAGCTGGGCTTAGTGCAAACACATGCCTCTATTTCAAAAATAGAGACCTAATTCACCCGTAGCGTTTCCTACCACTTTGATACTCGGGTACTAGTCAATGTGGCAGATTAATCAGAAATATTACAGCAACAACGCAATGTAAGGGTTTATGCATAATGAGCTGTGCGGTTTCAGCCAAGGAATGTGGGACAAATGGCTCCAAGAAAGTCATTTTTCAGGCCCCCGTCATTACTTCCAAGCGCCACCGTGTTCCACTTTGACCAGGAAAGACTGATTTGGACCCTCCTCAAAGTCATTACTATTATTAATTTTATTATTGGGGCATTAAAGGGCCTTTTTTTCCCCCTGTGGTAGGACTGATTGTCAGCGGAATTTAATCAGAGACATCTCAAGAAAATCTTACTGTGCAGATACATATGAGGTTGATAATCTGAGTTTGAAAGGGCCATTTGCGTCAGAATTGTGTAATCTTGTTAGATGATTACATGGTCCAGCATGCGGCAACCTGATCAAGAAATTATGTGAAATTAAGTGTTTGCCAAGGGCCTCGACAACTCCGGAGGTTTAACTCCACAAAGTCCAATTATCTTGCAAAGCCTCGTGCCAGCTTGCCTCGCCTGAAGGAGCCATTGCTACTGAGCTTTTGTGACTTTTTCAGTCCCCTTTGCCCACAGCCACCGTGTTCCACTTACAGTGTTACATCCCCTGCAATTGAAACGTGTATGACATGACATACAGTCTCTAAACTAAATTGGGTTCTGTCCATAAAGCAGAAATAATCAATGAGAAGAAATGCCAGATGACTTCATAATGGAGCAGCAGTCATTGTGTCACACCAAAAGGAAATTAAAGACTGCCTTTGTCTGAATAATTGTTCAATGTGGTTGGAGAATAACTTGATTTCAATTAAAGGAGAGAAAAAAATATAATTTACAGTCGTGGGACCCACAGAGAGTCACTGTTTAGTTGCTGCAGGGTATGACTTCACTGTTTCATTATCAGTCTGCTGCATGAATGGATATCGCTTTACCTTCACCCTGCAGCCATTCACTCTTTTGCTTCCTCCTGCATAGTAAATCACTTTTTGCATTCGCACAGTTCTCTGACATGACCGATTTGCAATTGCACAAAATAAGGCCTCCTCTCAAATGCCTCACTCAAAAACACCTGGTACAGTAATTCCCCCGCTGGTAATTGATGCCTCCTAAAAATGTTAATGATTGCCTCTATTAATCGTGTAAACTGTAAATAAACCACAAACTATGATCCCAAAACACAAAGTCATCTACTACCATGGATGTTTATATTCGTCAACTGAAAGTCAACCGTTTACTGCCACTGACGTATGTATTCGATAAATACATTTTCCAGTGGGTAGCCGTGGAAGACGGTCTTGCACAGCTCGTCTGTGAAATTCAGGTCTGTCAACAACTGTAATGACTTACAGATCCCTGTAGATGGCTGCATTGCATCGTGTTGGATTTGAGATCAGCACAGCGTTTGAATAAAAGAGAAAGATAAGGCTTGTCACACCGATTCTGAGGGAGAGAAATGCCAACAAAGGAAGTCAGACAGGTTTAGGCACGTCATACCTGAACATAGTATGTACGTACATGAATGTTATAAACAAGAGTACGTGTTGCGGTAGCTAGTAGAAAGTGTGTGCCATCATTGTGAGAAAAGATGACACAGTTCATAGAGTGAATAGCGAACGCCATGTAAAAAAGCAACACTTGAGCCAGGTGGTGAGTCAACATCGTTCACAGCATGATTCTTTGTTGTGCATCTCTGCAAATAAATTATTATTTTGCCATCAATATTTTGTAGCAAAGACTCTCATAACTTCTGCCATCAACGCAGGCTAAACACAGGTCCATCTCAAGATACAAACCTATCACTGCGTTGACATACTTCCTTGGCACTGATGTACTACTTTCCTGTTAAACAAGGATTTGGTGGAATCTTAAGGTGTTTAAGAAAGCACACAAAGAATTGCAAAGAGGTAAGATATTCAGCGACTATGAATTGCGATTACTGTACAGACGAGTAAATGCCAGTGTCTGACTGTATTGCCCATTATTTTCCTGAGAGAATGATTAATTGCTTCGCATGTAAAATCTGAATTTCCCTATTGCAGTATAATAATCCACAAAAAAAGTATCCTTTACAGGCCACCATCCACCCATACACTTCTGACTTACTCTCTCTCCTATCGATACAGCGGCTGAAATAAGTATTGAACATTGACACCATTGAAATTTTCACCAGATGTTGGGAACAACCTAATTAATCCATACATACAAAGAAAGTAGAACAAATAAGATCAGAAATTAAGTTGTGTGTAATAATGTGAAATGACACAGGGAAAAAGTATTGAACACACGAAGAAAGAGGGGTGGAAAAAGGCATGGAAAACCAAGACAACACCTAAAATGTATCAATAATAAAACAGCAATCCCATCCGTTGTCAGTGCAAATGAATACCAGCTGGTTCAGTCCTAATTGATGGCCTACAAAAAGGTCTCATTGCCAAGGTGTGAGTCAAGACACATCTCATGATGTGTAAGAGCAGAGAGCTGTCTCAAGACCATTGCAAATTAATTGTTGCAAAACATAACGATGGCATTGGTTACAGGCGCATATCTAAGCTTCTGAATGTTCCAGCGAGCATGGTTGGGGCCATAATAGGTAAGTGGAAAGCCAATCATACCACCATAAATTTGCCTCGATCAAGTGCTCCTTGCAAGATTTCTGACAGAGGAGTGCAAAGAATAATCAGAAGAGTTGTCCAAGAACCTTTTACCACCTGTGGAGAGCTTAAAAAAGACCTGGAATTAGCAGGTACTGTTGTCACAAGGAAAACGGTGAGTAATGCACTCCGCCGCCATGGTATGGCATGGTATGCACGCTCACCACGCAAGACCCCATTGCTGAAAGAAGAAGAAAAAAAAAAGCTTGTTTAAAGTTTGCTGAAGTCAAAGCTCATTTAAAGTTTGCTGAACAACATTTGGACAAGCCAGTGAAATACTGGGAGAATATAATCTGGTCTGATCAGAGAAAAATTTAACTCTTTGGATGCCATAATGCACCCCACGTTTGGAAGAGAAATGGCACTGCACATCACCCTAAAAACACTATACCAACAGTGAAGTTGGTATGGTGGGAACATGATGGTGTGGGGCTGCTTTTCAGCAAATGGTACTGGTCAACTTCACATTATTGAAGGAAGGATGAATGGGCAACTGTACCGAGACATTCTTGACAAAAATCTGCTGCCATCTATGAGAATGATGAAAATAAAATGAGGGTAGACATTTCAGTAGAGAATGATCCAAAACATACTGCCAAGGAAACTCAATTGGTTTCAAAGAAAAAAATATAGCTGCTAGAATGGCCCAGCTAATCACCCGACTTGAATCCAATTGAAAATCTATGGAAAGAACTGAAACTCAAGGTCCATAAAAGATGCTCATGGAACCTTCAAAAGATTTTTTTTTTTTTTTTTTTAAACCTGTTCAGCTGCGTGGCTTCCAGATTTGAAGACTGCTTGTGTGGAGGAATGGGCCAAAATCACACCAGAGCAACGGATGCGACTAGTTTCTCCATACAGGAGACGTCTTGAAGCGATCATTGCAAATAAAGGCCTTTGTACAAAGTATTAAATCATAGATTTTCCTTGTGCAATTTCACATTATTACACAAACTTAATCTCTGAGCTCATTTGTTCTATTTTCTTTGTATGTACGGATTACTTGGGTTGTTCCCAACATCTGGTGAAACCTTCAGGTCAATAACACCTTTGGAAATATATTTAGTGAGAAAAATGATGACGTGTTAGATACATAAATTTAAGCCGCTGTATATTACACAAGCATCACAGGTATTCAAAGTAGCGATAAGAAATATTCTATGTCTGTGGAATTGCCTCCCAGCCACAAAATCTTCTCCATTTCCTTTGTGCTTGCTCTCGTTCTCTCAGTAAAGCTCCGATGGGGATAGTTGTGTGGGGAATGGATTAAAACACACACAATACATGCACATGCTCATGCGCACGCGCGCGCAAACACACAAACAAACTAAAAAAAGCCAAAATTGAAACATTAGAGCGGATATCTTGGGAAAAGGTGAATAAAACAGTGATTATCCTCCAAATGATAACACAGATGTACTGTAGTTACTGAGGAAAATGCATTCCCAGAGCCAAATTTGACTTTAACCTGATTTGTCACCAACAAATATTTTTAAATGTTTCAGTAATTGTCAATGTTGGCGACCACATTGACAAAAGGCTTTACCACGATGGGGAATCAATTTGCTCCATATTGTGAACACTAATTGCTGTCTTCCTGCATTTGTAACCCCCAAGAGTTTCCCCTAATTTGAGATGCAACACTACAGAGGTTACAAAGACGAGAGCATCATTGATTGGAAACACAACGGACTCAAATTAGCCACAGCGAGTACTTTAACCAACAAAAAGGAAATTCATTTACAGAGAAGCACTGAATCAAAGCGTGGACAAGAGCGGCCAGTAATTAAAAACCATTGGAGTCACTTGGCTTTATCTGATCGTGTATTAAAGTAAAAAAAATAAAATAAAATAAATAAAAAAATATTCAACTAATCCCTAACCTACCCTTAGCTGAATGTCACACTATTCATACGGTTGTGACTAGTTACAAACTAAGTGGCCCAATTAGTGTCCTGGCACATGGTTAAAATGTCTTGAAAGTGACAGGTAATGACAAGCTTGAAAACAATAGCCCCCAATTATTCAGAGATTCCTCAACTCGCCACCGAGCATTTGTTAACCTTCCGTATGCCTTTGACACAGAACCCAGCGAAGCTGCACTTTTCCACAGACACACGGCGTACAAAAAACAAATGTTCAAAGGCTGTTCTTCAAGACCTTTCAGTGGGGCTCTTGGGTTTCTTATTAACAGCAAAGCCTAAAACAATTGAAGTAGCTCAATTGAAAACTGACTCGAAGTGATATATTTTTCTGTATCTCTGATCCCCACCAACTGTACATGCTTGTGCAGTATATTAGCAAAATCAATCAGGTTTTTGCTTTGAAATAGAAAATTGTAGAAAAGAGACCCCTGTAAAATTGTCGTTGTCCTCAACAGGCTTCTTAGTTTTCTGTTATAGATACATTGGCCGGATTGTGTCAGATCACTCAAACCAGTAGGACTTGTTGCTTTGTCGCAGGACAGGAAGACTAAATGTTTTGCGCAAAGCCATTCATGGTCTTATACTATTGCATCTTACCAATAGATCTGAGCACAAATGAGCGTGCCCACTGATGTCAGCCTTGTCTGCCTCACAACGTAGTAGAAGTCTAATTAGGACCCTTGGCACCTCTAATTGTTTAACAAAGGCCCAAAGAAAGCGGTACCACAAAATCAGAAAGCAATTATTCATTTGCATTTAGATTGTGTTTTCATAATATAGCCCATGGATGAGTTTGTCTGTGAGAAAAAGATAATGAAACCTTTGAGCATGGCTGAGCCTCGCACAGGAGCTTCTCCGCTGGCAGTAAACATATCCAAAGTTTGAATGAGTTGGATGAATGAAACACTGATCGTCACAATCAACTTCTGTGCTGCTCAAGATAAAATGTCTATTCAAGAATGCAGGAATTTGTACAGACCGGATACGATTGTAGATCTAAGCCTAGGCCTAACACCTAACCCTACATTAACACTAACCTTACATTCCCTAACTCTATCCTAACCTAAGACTAATTCTAACCAGCCAACCATAACCTCTGTAAAAAATGGAAACATTTGGATTGTACGGAGCCTCGTGATCTTTGTCTCAACATTTAAAATATACTTCAACACCAATATATGAAAACTCAAGTATGTATATGTGTGAATATCTTTATGCAAAAGTGTATATGAACAAAATAAAGGACTGACGAAAAACAGTAATGTGTAACCTGTGCCCGTGCATGTGATGTCTTGTACATACTTTTCTAAACCTAACCCCCTAACTCTACCCTAAAACTACCCGAAGCCTAAATCTAGCCATAAACACTAATCCAAAACCTAACGCTACCCTAACCCAATGGATATGACTGTGGCTGGTCAAAAACTGAGCAGACCAATCAGAATCCTGTACTGTGCTTTAGTGATGGCAAGCTTGTAAATAAAGATCCACAGATTCCACAAAACAAATTGCCTCATTGTGTTGTAAAAGAAGATAGGTTAGTTATTTGTCTTTGACTTTAACACTGAACCCAACGAAGAAGGATGTGTGACATAAAATACATGTCAGAAAATGGGAAGTGCTTTCAACACAGCAGGATGAGAGAAGTGAGTGCTGAGTGTCTGCCTTGCCGAATTCCCTTATACACAGGATCAGTTAACGCTCCGATAATACCGCAGAAGGCGGAAACCCGCTGCATTACTGCCAGTGTGTGTAGGTAGACCAAGGTAGGTAGACCAAGTCCTTTTATAGACCTTTTATTTTTAGGAACTGCTAACATTTCTCAAGGGTTTCATATCACATGAGCTAGCTCTCAAAGTAAACCGCTCACTTTATTCCTCTGGCTGATGTCAACACGCTCTGAGCGTTATTGTACAAGCTGTCTGTCGCATTACAGTCTGATCTTGGAGCAATATTTGGTAAAATAATAATCAAATCTAACAGACAATGCGTTTTCTCCCTCATACATGTGTTCCACCGCTATTTATGCTGGTGCCTTCTGAATATGAATAGACAGGTTGAATTAAATGATGATATCTATGTATAGCGCCACAGTCTCTGTGCAACTGACAACGTATCTGGCCCATCAAAGAGGTTCATTATACCCCTCCATTTCAGCGCATTCATTATTTGCTGTGCTTTTTCATTCCCCTGCGTCTTCCTATCTTTGAAAACACTGGCAGATCTATTCACTGTGCCTGTAATATTTCTCTTTCATTCACCATCTACAAACCCAGTTCAAAGCCTCGCTAATGGGATAATGGTGGTGTAATAATGCATACGGCAGCGTTGCTGGGTCATTCTCAGCGTTTTGTTGAGCAGCATGAAAAGCATGCAAGTGCGCTCAGAAGTCCATTCAAAGAATATTTATGTAGACAATCCCAAAGAGGCAGCAAAACAGCACAGTCTCCAAATTAGCTCTGCAGTGCACATCTATGTACTGTTGAAAGAATTCAACTTATAACTGTTAAGCAAATTAAATGAATGTAAATACAGTCTTTAGAAAAAGGTCCAAAACCACTGGTAGATAGGATGTTAGGGATACCAGTAAAGGATTGGGGATTACATTAGGTTTTGGTTAGGGTTGGAAGTCCACTTGATCATAATTCTAACCAATAACCCTAATCCTTAACCAACCTTACCCTAACACTAAAACACCAAGCCTTACCCAACATTACACTGCCCCTAATGTTAAATGGTAAATGGAGTGCGCCTCATCGACACCATACGATGCCCAAAGCGCATTACAAAGAGCATTCACCCATTCATGCACACATTCATACACCAGAGGGCGACTGCTGATATGCAAACTGCTGCCAGGCCGACAGGGAATAAATTAGGGTTCAGTGTCTTGCCCAAGGACACTTTCACAGCAGACAGAGAACAGGATTCGAACCGGCGACCCTCCGGTCACTAGACCCGCATTAACAACAGAGCCACAGCCTTTTTTTCCACTTGAACCAAGCATTTCACAAGCATGTAGTCTCATTGAATGCGAACATGAATGCATTCAGACAGTACATAGATGTGCACCGGAGGGCTAATCCTTAACACCAACCCTAATGCTAATCCTACTTTACCCAACCCTTAACCTTTAACTCTGAGCTTTTGGCTGCATCTCCTGAGAAAGCTTTTTTCTTTCTGTTATACTTCTGGACCTAACCCTAACCCCAAACTAACCTTTCCCAAACCCTAACGCTAACACTAACCAGACCTTAAATCTAACCTCAACCTTATCCTACCTCTAATGCTAACCAAACATACCTTGTCTCCTAACCATAATTCTACCCTACCCAATGTCTAAGACCAACCCATCCTTATCCTAATTCTAAACCTACCCTAACTCATAATTGTAACTCTACCCTAACCTTAAACTTAAACCTGCATTACCCGAACGCTAACCATGCCCTGACCTTACTCCAATGCAATCTTACCCTACCCTAACACTAAACCGCCAAACTGTACTCTAAAGAACGCCGCACACGAGCAACGAGACTGAACGCAACTGACCTGTCGCGCATTGTGCAACTAGTTTTCATGAGTGACCAACTGTTGGCCGCTAGTATTGCAGGTGAACAACGTTGTAATGTTGCAGATGTAACGGCCAATCAAAAATGCCATGTTGTATCACATGAGCTTTCACAGCAAAAATTACGTTTCTGGGTACAAACAGAGATCCAGCCAGCTGCCGCCAAACTGTACCAATACAATATTGACAATCATACGATGTTGTTTGCGGTGTAATAAAACAAAATATATAGTAGTATAGGTGCTACATGAAAACAGTGTTTCCCACTAAGAGCACCAGGTGTCAGTTTTCTGTTGCCACACATTGTTTATGTACGAAGGCCAATCTGGTGTGTGGGTGTTAGTCCCCGACTGTATTTCTTTCGCGATTTCGCCTAACCCTAATCCTAACTCAACCCTAAACCCTAACGCTAACTCAAGCACTAATCCTGCTCCCTAATGTTACCTCTGATCTGACCCGACCCTAAACCTAACCCCAACCCTATCCATATATCCATTCATCCATCTTCTGTATTCAACTTTATTCTGAAGGAGCTTGTGGGACGTTGCGTAATGGATTCAGTGTTTAAAAGTGAGACTTAGATAAGAGCACAGAGAGCAAGTGTGCAGCTCCTCAGTATCATTAGAAGCTTCCTTTTTCAGACATGGGAATTATTTCCTATAATGAAGACAATAATCATGAAAAATTAAAAACATTTCATTGTTGTGAATATGAGAAAACAAAAGAAGAGACACAGAAGGTGTTTTTGTATCAAGCAGAGACTCCTCATCGACACGTTACAACTTTCATTTGAATCATTATTTTCATTCCTGGGCATTTCTTATGTCAGCCTTGCCCTTATTTTGAATGCTCTGCAATGGATTAGCATAAATGATGGTACCGATTCCTACAATACTAAGAACAAGAGTATTTTGAGTATATTGGAGGAGGGGCTTTCTATTGTTGGGAGGCAGCCACACAACCTTTTTTTTGGGTGCAGAAACCTGCTGCCAGGTACGTTATCACTGAGCTATGAAATCTACTTGCAGTGCTGTGATTATTAAGAAGCCAAACGGGACCAGCCGGTTAGTGTGGGGGGTGGGGTGAGCCCATCTGTAAACAAGGTTATCTACTAGCAGCATAAGCAGAAACATGTCGCTGCATGGGAAACTATAGCTTGTTCCGTGTTTTCCATATTACGTGAAAATGTAGTAATAATACGCATATCATTAAACGAATACCTCTGTGGCAATTGAAAACATGAGTACGAGCATCTTTGCAAATGGGAGACTTTTTGATTCCACTCTTGTATCGGATCTTCAGGTCTACCTACTGTATGCTTGCTGTTTCTCCCGCCGCCTGTTTGTCACGTCATCTTTCCCGCAGACGTTGTTTGTGCAGTTCCACGTAGAATTTTGACAGGTGCCTCTCGCCGTCTCTCACGCGGCTGCCAGCGAGCCTGTCAGCCAAACAAAGGACAAGTTGGCGCACAAGAACAGCTGGTGAGTTCTAATCTGCAGGCCCACTGAACCGCTAAGGCCGCTGTACTTCTTCTCAAATCCTCTCTCTCTACTCCACTTTGAGACGTTGTCAGCCTTATATCTCGACTCCATCGGGGAAGTGGGGGCTTCTCCATGCCTTCTTTATTCCAAAGAATACCTGCAAACCTCCAATGTAGCTGAAAACGTTCTTCCAGAATGTGTTAGTTAAAGTGGAAGGCAATCAAATCAAAGAGCATGAAGAGATGAGAGTGTGTTCTTTTGTGAAGGAGATAATAGTGATAAATGCGTCTTTTTGTCCGATAGGCATAATTTAGCAACTACTCACAATGCATTAATCCTTGTGTAAATACAGCACTTAGAATTAAAATAGGTCTTAATTGACTTTGAGTAACGTACGTAGGTAACTGTAGTACAAGTGTAATCATATAGGAGGATTAGGAAGAAGTGTCGCACTACACTACAGAGGAAAAAAAGGAGTAAAAGCCTAATTTTTGAGAATTTAAAAAAATATATTTTTTGTATCATGATGTTATTCTTGATAAATGATAATTTAGTCTCGTAAAATTATGACCTTTTATAATTACCATTCTTATGAAAGGATGATTCTTATCAAATTGTGACTCTTTAGAAAATTATGACTTAGTGCTTTGTAAAATTAAGAGTTTATTCTTGAAAAATGAAAATTCTTTATTCATAAATTCAATTTATTTTGAAATTATGACTTCATTCTTGTAACTATATTCTTTGTATAAATTAGGATTTTATTCTTATAACATGACTATTGTTATAAAATTGTGACTTCTTTGTGAAATCAATATTTGATTCTTATAAAAATCCATTTTTATTGTATTCTGATACAATTATGAACTTGAGTTTGTTATAAATGACAACATAAAATTCAGACTCTTTGTAAAATAGAGATTGTAATCTTATAAAATTCTGAATTTCTTCTCAAAATTACACCTTTGTTCTTATGTAATTATGATTTCAGTCTTATGACGACTTTATACTCTTAAAATTGAAATTTTATTCATGTAAAATTATGACTTTACATCCATTTTACACAAAAATATGTCTTCAAGTCGTGTAATGTTACATTATCCTCTGTAGTGTAATTTTTCTTTTCACCATGACCTTATGTCATGTGTTAAAATCTAGTTTTATGCAAGAGAAACCATAACAATTAACATTGAGCTCATAACACCTCCACCATCATCAAACCCACAGAGCAATACAAAATAAAAAAACAATAAAAACAATAAAACAACATACTTCTCACTATTGGAGAAGTACATTAATTTCATACGTATACTTCACTACAAATGAAGTGAAGGGTGATCAAATATAATCAAGGAGCAATAAAGAGTTTAGAACATGATGTTTACCCATCACACATACAGTACATCAGATTAGTGTAAATGGTTACATGGTACCACATGAGCTGCTCCATTCCACTCCCTCCTCCTCAGTACAAAGAAAGCAACTGAAATCACGCAAAACCCACACAGACAAACCATGCCAAGTTCTTTGCTGAATTTGCACAGCAGGAGGTCCCAACCAGGTACAGCAGCCTGTGATGTCACATTAAAGCTGCGGATCTGGAGGAGCGCGAAGTAGGACACCCAACAAGAGGGTAAAATCGGTTCATACCATTGCCTCATGGGAAGGGGGTGTTAAGGTATCTTCAAACAAACAGCTGCCACACACACGTTGATGCTACGTGAGCCATTAGTGGAATGATAAGCAGGGCATGTGGCAGGAAGACGGCTTCAGATCTCAGCGCACATTCTGTGTTTCCTGACAGAATTTAAAAAAGACTATTCTTTAAGGGAGAAGCATGCCGCAGTGGCAGGAGTGGGTGTGTTCGCTTGGTCGACGGGGGAAAAGAGGTAAACAACAACTAAATGACGCAGAGGATGACATTTTTCTCTTTTATGTCCTCGGTGACATCAATAATAGAAGTAGATTAAAGGCACCTCGATGGGGACAAGTGAGTGCGACAAACCCCGGTAAAACTGCAGTCACTAGGACAGGGGTGTCAAACTCATTTCTGCTGCGGGCCCCATCATTTCTCTCGGAGGGCCGTCGTGAGCGCGAACACACATACAGTAAATGTACAATTGCCTCATGTTATTACATATATACACACCCAAAAAAATGTAATCGATGAATAACTATATTTGAAACTAGAAGACGGTAAAAAGTTAATTTAGTTTATTTTGGGGATTGGTAACAAAAATGTTTGCAATCAACATATGAAAGGGAAGACGATTTGCAATGTTGTTATTTTAGCAAGAAACATGAAGTCGACGCACTTGATGTGCTTTCGCGGGCCACACAAATTGATGTGGTGGGCCGGATGTGGCCCCCGGGCCTTGAGTTTGACACCTGTGCTCTTGGACCAGAAAAGTGAAGATAAGTCAGTCATTGTCCCAAAAAGAGGGGCCATGTCCCCCACAGGTACCCCATTCCAGTCGCCCTGTCCTTCCAACTGGGCACACCATGGCTGGTTGTCCCACTTCTGACAACACCGGCCAGATCATGTGCACAAGTAAAGATACGTGCCGTCACACTACCAACGCGTCTCTCTGAATCGCCACACGACAGATAGTCATCCCGCTTCTGACACCATGTGGCAAATCATGTATACAACATTAGTGTACATTGGTAGACACTAGGGATGGGAGAGAACCGATGCCAGGTATCGGTATCGGCCTGATTTCAATGTATCAGGTACTCGTGAAGGCTGCCGATAGCAACCAACGATATTTAAGGGTGACAAAATCTGACCTTAAGTCCTCCTCGCCAGTAGTTGGTACTACAGTGTGGTGGGTTTGACATTTCAGCGAATCATGTGTGCCAAAAAGAAAGAAAGGTCTTTGTTTATAATTATGTCATTGTGTTCATTGATATTGTAAATATCAAAAATACCAGTGGTATCAGTACTCGCTGAGTACTCAAGTGGGACTACTTGCATTGATATCGTATCAAAAAAAAAATTGGTATCCAACATTCCTAGTACGCACCATCACACCACTTGCCCATCAAAAGGGAAACCTGTCCGTCCAGCTTGGCACACACGGATGGTTGTCCCACTTCTGATACCTTGTATCACAGACCTGTAAGGAGTAGTAGCCTCAAACCAAATTACAACCCAAGGGTACAGGGTACATACAAAAATACCCTTCTGGTGCCCCATTACAAAATTGTCCAAATCTTTATCATATATGGGTCATCTATTCGGATCCCACTTTTGACATTAGTGTCACAGAAGTCTGAGGAATAGTAACCTCTACCCAAATTCGGTTAACCTGAAAACCCAGGTCTGTGAAGTTGGAAAACTGGAACACTGACCGCGACACCAAAGAGCCAAACCCTTGGGTATGGCAGTGAGCTCATGTACACCACCATAGTTGTACTGGGATTCCCCCCCCCATAGAGTAAAAATGTGTTCCTATTTTAGAGCTTCAGATTTTCTCTGGCAAGGGTTACGTCATAAAAAGTTACATGAAGATAGTGTGTCGTCATTCACTGGACCTTGTCAAAAGGGCAGTTTTGACACTCAAACACTTGTTTTTCCCGATTGGTAGTTTTCCAGTCATGTTGCGTCAATTACTGTAGACAAGCTGACAGCAGCACAGGAAGAACACCGTCTGGATTGACTGCTGCATTAAATCTGCACTGTGTTTGGAAGTTAACAGGCTCTGCGTTAATCTCAAACAGACACTTTGACACAATTGCTATTTCTACTGTGTCTGTGTTGATTGTCATCTCATTTCTCTTTGAAACATACGTATTTGTTTAAAATTGCCGCGGCGAAGTGGGATAACACGGCTGGCATGTGCTGTCCGTGCCTAATCAGCAAAACTGTCAACAAGGGGGAACCATCCATTCATCCATCCATCCATTTTCTACCGCTTATCAGAGGTCAGGTCGCGGGGGCAGTAGCTTTAGCAGGGACGCCCAGACTTCCCTCTCCCCAGCCACTTCATCCAGCTCTTCCGGGGGGATCCCGAGGCGTTCCCGGGCCAGTCGAAAGACGTAGTCTCTTCAGCGTGTCCTGGGTCGTCCCCGGTGGGACGTGCCCGGAACACCTCACCGGGGACGCGTCCGGGAGGCATCCGAATCAGATCCCCCAGCCACCTCATCTGGCTCCTCTCGATGCGGAGCAACAGCAGCTCTACTCTGAGATCCTCCCGGATGACCGATTGAGGAACTGGGGAACGATGTGGTAATTCCCAGTGACAAAGCCTGCTGAAATGTACACCACAAACGTTCTCATAACATCCCTGGCATTTGAGCACAAAGCCCGACGTGAGCAGCTGGTGACGGACGGATGATGCACGGTTATGTCAGCCTACGTCGGCATGCAACTGAAGGTCATTCAGCTTTTTTTTTGATTGCTCATCGCTTGCCGTGTTGGTGTTATTGGCGGGGGAAGTCATTGCGCTTTTTTGACGCTCACATTCCATTTCACCACACCGCGAACCCCATAACGCACGACAAAACTGCCACGGAGATGCTATATGGAAGCGTTCAGTACTATTATTGCGGCATTTACGAGGCTACCCTGACTTCATGCGTATGGCTCAGATTGTAACCAGCTAGACAGCGCAATCTCAGGCGTTTAATCCCTTAGGCGGCGAAGATACTCCAGTATATAAAGTATATGAAGTCATAATTCCAGTCAGTGTTGAATTCTATTAAAGAAACACCTCACACTGTATGTTGATGTCTTTTGCATTTGGAACAATTGCTAGTGACTGAACCAACTGGTCAAGTCCAATTGATAAAGAGCTCATAGAAACATCCATTTTCTATACCAGTCATCCTGTTCTTCAGAGTCAGAACCCATCCCAGCTGACTTCGGGCAAAAGGTGGACTTCACCCTGGACTGGTTGCCAGTCTATCAGAGGGCACACAGAGACCAATTATTTCCACTCACATTTACACCGTGATTGAGCGGGACTTGAACTTACGCTCTCTGCACTGAATTCAGGCAAGTAAACCACAGGGCCACCAGTGACTCTTGATAGAAACAGCTCTGTTTTTTGTTTTTTTTCTTCTCCTCTTAAAGTTCAGATGAAACTAACATCTACACCCATTGTTTACAAGCATACAAAGAAAACACTGTAATGTAAAACATGGAGGAGGCTCGGTTGTGCTCTGGCGCGGCTTTGCTCCATCCGCAATAGGGTGTCTGGAATCCGTGCAGGATAGAATGAAAATGAAATGTGCTGCCCATTGTCAGAAAGCTTGGTCTCGCGGTTCCTGGCAATCAATATCCCCAGGATATTGACCAAAAACTGTTCAACTATTCTGCAATGGCCTTCTCATGAGCCCTGATCTAAACTCTATTGATCATCTGTGGAAGGAGCTGAAAAACGCAAGGCACCCTGACTTACAACCAAAGGCAGCACCCAAACCCCCCCCCCCCACACACACACAAAAGAATCGTAATTCTGTACTGCCTGACCCTTGTGACCGAAACCCTTTATTCTCTAAAATTCCATAAGGCTTCCTTTTGTTTGATTCTCATCAGAAACGGGAAATGAAATGAGATGGGGCGGAAAAAAATAGTGAGCCCTATGGATCAGTGGTAATATGAATAGTCCACACACCAACGGCTATCTGGTCCTTCTGTTTCCCATCATCCCAGAAAATATTAGAACAGCTATTCATCTTACATTGTTAAACAGAATCCAATTTACAACTTTTACCTATATATATTTAATAAGCGTATGTGTGTGAGAGAGGAGATAGAGGAAAATTCAGTACGATAAAAGAGAATAATAGAGGATGCCATTCATCCGCAAACTTACTGCACATGCTTACTTGAGGTAACCGTGCTTGTCTTTACTGTTCGATTCAGAGCTTTATTTTGCCTGACAGAATCCAAGATGAATAGCAACATTATGCTATTACCAAGTTGTAAATAATGTTTTGATACCATTTGGAAAATATAGTGAAAATACACAGACAGAATGGAGCAACTGTAACACGAATATTCTTCTTAACTGTGTATATACAAGGGTAAAGTCCCTCATGTATCTATAGCAGTCATCCTCATTAGGGTCACAGGTGTGCTGGAGCCTATCTCAGCTGACTTTGGGGAAGAGACGGGTTACGCCCTGGACTGGTCGCCAGCCAATCGCAGGCACATACAGTATAGACGAACATGCATTCACACTCACATTCACACCTAAGGACCTTTCTCACGACATTGAATCGATCCATTGTCCAGTTGCGATCGATTCAATGCCCTAAGAATGACATGGCCTGGATCAATAAGTATCGTGCTGGAGAAAGTATTTGTCCCCTTCTCAAACTCTTATTTCTTTGCATAGTTTCCTCATTTTACGATTTTTTTTTTAAGACCATCAAATCAATTTAAATGTCAGTCAAAGTAAAAATAAGTAAACATGCAGTTTTTAAATGGTGATTTTAATAATTCAGTGGGAAAAAACCTTTAAGGTACCTGGCCCCATGTGAAAATGTGGCCCTCCTTGCTAAATAATTAATAAACTGTAGCTCATCACATTTTTTGGAAAGCTAAGTTCATTTTTCACTGACTATACCAAAGCCTGATTACCTCCAGACCGGTTAAATCAATAAATCACTTAACTAGAACCTGTCTGACAAAAAGATAAGAAAAAATATCTCAAAAAGCTGCAACAAAAGGCCACGATCCAAAGAAATTCAAGAACAAAGGACAAAAAAAGTAACTGACATTGTCAGTCTAGAAAAGTTTACAATGTCATTTCTAAAGCTTTAGGACTGCAGTGAACCACAGTGAGAGCCATTATTCACAAAGAGAAAACATGGAACAGTGGTGAACCATCCTAGGAGTGGCCGGCCTACAAAAATGACCCTAAGAGCGCAGCAACAACTCATCCGGGAGGTCACAGAGGAACCAGGACAACATCTAAACAACTGTAGGCTTCCCTTGCCTCACTTAAGGTCAACAACTAAGGAAGAGACAAAAACAAATAAAAATTAAAAAAGGCATCCATGGCAGTGTTACAAGGCGAAAATCACTGCTGACCAAAAAGAACACAAAGGCTCATCTGAATGATTCCCAAGACGTTTGGGAAATTATTCTTTGCACTGATTAGATGAAAGTTAAAATTTTTGAAAGGTGTGTGTCTCATTTTTTCTGGCGTATATGTAACACAGCATTTCAGAAAAAGAGCCTTATAGCAACAGTCAAGTTGGTAGTGTGATGGTCTGGGGCTGCTTATTAAATAAGGACCTGGACGCCCTGCAATATTCTAGCATGTTTGGGTTGAAACCATCATGTAATCAACCTGTATTTCTGCTAGTGATTGCAGTATGCGCTCCTGATTCCCAGATTTGGTCACGTGACTTTCGCAATGCAAGAGCAAGGGCACTTGTGACGAATTTCAGTTGAGAGCAGAGGATGATATTGCTCAACATGGTGACCACCTGAGATCGGTAAAAATCGATGAATTTATCTGTTTAATCCTTATTCCACAAATGCAATGTTATCAGAATACTGTGTTTGGACTTCTGGGGACACACACAACATATTCTTGCCGAATCTTTTTTTTTGTTTTTCTTTTTTGCATTTCCTTCCCCTTTAAGTGTAACTTTAGTGGTGTTGGACTTCTGGGGTTCCTTTAACGCTGCTCCGTTGTATGACCTCACTGTACGCTTCTGTACTGAAAACGATGTCATGGCACAGAAGATCTCCGCAACAATTCGTTTAATGGATTTTTAGTTGACAAATGACACGTATCATAGTCAGTGGTGTATCTGTTCATATGAGCAAGAGGTAATAGATGTTTCTTCCAAACGCTGGCCTAAACAAAATTGCGCGCACTCAAGATAATTAAAATTCTCCACCCCGTAATGACTTTATGCAGCAATCTGCTTAAAGACATGACTAATACAGCAGATGTAATTGATTACAGAGCTCGTAGCTTGACTGTATGAGCGATTTTCTATTGTTCTCTGGGGTCACATCCCCACAAGGTGCACTCGAGGAGCTCCGACCTCAAGAAGGTTCATTATTTCCCCCAACAAGAGCACCGTAAATTTAGACACAGCATCCCAAGAAAAGTCAAAATCCCAAGGTGTTTAAATGCTATAAAGCAGAGAAGCCATTCGCTATGCACAAGACACAAACGCATTCATCATAATGTAGCCAAAAGTAGGAGCTGTGAGCCGTGCAGTTGGGTCACTCTGAAAAAGACTGTGCAACTTTCTTTCTAGTCTCTACTGGAGTTGAATGAAGTCTACTGTATACTGTAGCTTCAACATGGTTGGCTGTGAGAAAGGGTGCTGTGTAGTTGAGTGCAACCTTTTGACCTACCAGTGTAACTTCTTACCCACCTATCTACTTCTTAAAACTCATTCACTGCCAGCCCTCCTATTTAATTTTTGCAGATTTATTAAAAAAAGAAAAACTGAAATATCACACAGCCATAAGTATTCAGACCCTTTGCTCAGTATTTAGAAGCAGCACCCTTTTGAGCTAATACAACCATGAGTCTTTTCACACCTGGATTTGGGGATCTTCTGCCATTCCTACTTGCAGATCCTCTCCAGTTTTGTCAGGTTGTATGGTGAACATTGGTGGACAGCCATTTTCAGCTCTTTCCGGAGATGCTCAATTGGGTTTAAGTCAGGGCTCTGGCTGGGCCATTCAAAAACAGTCACGGAGTTGTTCTGAAGCCACTCCTTTCTTATTTTAGCTGTGTGCTTAGGGTCATTTTCTTGTTGGAAGGTGAACCTTCGGCCCAGTCTGAGGTCCTGAGCACTCTGGAGAAGGTTTTCGTCCAG
This sequence comes from Phycodurus eques, assembly GCF_024500275.1. Lineage (NCBI taxonomy): Eukaryota > Metazoa > Chordata > Actinopteri > Syngnathiformes > Syngnathidae > Phycodurus > Phycodurus eques. Next base: position 21,183,046 of record NC_084529.1, read on the forward strand.
GATATCCCTGTACTTGGCCGCATTCATCTTTCCTTTGATTGCAACCAGTCATCCTGTACCTGCAGCTGAAAAACACAGCCACAGCATGATGCTGTCACCACCATGCTTCACTGTTGGGACAGTATTGGAAAGATGATGATGAGCAGTGCCTGGTTTTCTCCACACATACCGCTTAGAATTAAGGCCAAAAAGTTATATCTTGGTCTCATCTTATTTCTCACCATCTTGGAGCCCAGGTGTTTTTTTTTTTTAGCAAACTCCATGCGGGCTTTCATGTGTCTTGCACTGAGGAGAGGCTTCTGTCGGGCCACTCTGCCATAAAGCCCCAACTGGTGGAGGGCTGCAGTGATGGTGGATTTTCTAGAACTTTCTCCCATCTCCCGACTGCATCTCTGGAGCTCAGCCACAGTGATCTTTGGATTCTTCTTTACCTCTCTCACCAAGGCTCTTCTCCCCCAATTGTTCAGTTTGGCCGGACGGTCAGCTCTAGGAAGGGTTCTGGTCGTCCCAAACGTCTTCCATTCTGGCCAGATCTAGGAAGGGTTCTGGTCGTCCCAAATGTCTTCCATTCTGGCCAGATCTGTGCCTTGCCAAAAGTCTGTCTCTGAGCTCTTCAGGCAGTTCCTTTGACCTCATGATTCTCATTTGCTCTGACATGCACTGTGAGCTGTAAGGTCCCACTGTATCTGTAGTATTGTATGCCATAGAAAATATTGATTCTGAAAGGAAAGTCAAGGTGTGTACCTATAAACCTTATTCCTCTTCAAATTCAAGACATTTTCAGGATCTATAGACACTCTGTAACCAGAACCACAAGCACACAACCAAACAATCACAATGGAGTTGAATAAATGTCAACTAAGATGATGCTATACTGCAACATCTGGTGGGAAAAGGGTAAGGACAGTGATTCTCAAACTTTTTACACCAAACCCACCTAAAAAAAATAAAACAATACTACCATACTACCAATGACCAACATCAAATATAGTACTGTTGTAGGCCTAGATTAAAAACATCATTAAAAACAAGCCAGGTTTTATTCCTAAATAGTACAATTAATATTGCATGCCACTGTAAACATAAAAAAACTTTACTTAAATACACTTACATTATAATGCACAATAAATACAAATTGTACCTGAATAAATGTTTTAAAAACTAAAGCGTCTAAAAATTTAAATGCAAATGTATTGCATTTAAACGTTAAATACAACTGAATTTAACTTCAATATAATATAAAGTATTAGAAATAATTAAGCCGCTGTAACATGACGCAAAGATTGAACATTTAATTCAGTGATTTTGTTTTTTCCCCCCCATTTTCTTTTTCTTCAGACCACACTTTGAGAATCACTCAGTTGAGACATCCGTTCTACTTTTCCACACCTTCCAATAAACACAAGTTGTGATAAAGGACAGTGAATTTGTGGTGTCCGGTATCCTGGGATTCCCAAAGGTCACGAGCAAATGATCATAACAGAGGAGGTGTGTGTGTGTGAGATTTGTGAGGACTGCTATCGAGTTGGCATTTGTGCCAGCGTTGCTGTTTGAACTGCCCACGGCTCAGACAAATGCCACGGCTGTCACCTTACGCTTTTTAATTACACCTGGTCAGGTCTGTTAGGGGCTCGGAGATTAACTTAATTAGCCGGCAAGCGCTTTTGGCGACTTCCCAGTGGCTCAAACGACTACTGCGGCAACATACCTCACTATGACATCACGTACTTCCGTGTGGCAAATGACCGAGCGATACCCAATTGCACCACTCGTAAGCAAACCTTCCATGTCCTTTCACCCAGGCAGACCAACTCACACTTGAATGTATGTATAGAGTATGTGTTGCACTAGGTAAAAGAAAGTGCGTGTCGAGATCGTGGAAAAAGAATGAATGAATGAATGACAAACACAATGTAAAAAACTGCCACTGATGTTTAACTTCAGCCGTACGGTGAGTCAATCGCTCACGACGCTTTTCTTAGTTGTATATATGTAAAAAAATTGAAATAAAAAAACATTTTGCCGTCAATAGCACTTTCTTGAGGCGAGCTAGAACACTGTGGAGGAGCACAATGATGGTAAAGACCTCTAAATCAAAGTGTAGGAAAGCAGAACATAAGTGGAGAAAAACTAAACTCCAAATTGACTATGACCTCTACAGACAATCTTTGCAGTTTTTACCAAGAGTTAGTCAGTCAAGAGTTGCTAGACAGCAACACTTTTCTGAACTCATTAGTAAGAACTTCAACAATACCCGCACTCTGTTTGCTGTGGTTGACAAGCTCACAACACCCCCACCCCCCGAATCAGAGAGCTCCAGAACTCCTAACAGCAGAAAAACGCAATGAATTTGCTTATTTTAGTGAAAAAATACAATACATCAGGTTAAATATTAGCACAAATCAGCAAAATGAAAAAATGATACTATATCTGAAGCCACCCAGGAAAAACTCTTTGAAATTTGATACAGTTGACCAAAAAACTGTCGAGAAAACGGTTCAGCAGCTGAAACCATCAACGAGCTGTCTTGACTCAACACCATCAGACTTTTTCAAAGCTATTGCGAAGTCTGTGCTAGCTGATTTGCAGCAAATAATCAATTGCTCACTTCAGACAGGCGAGTTTCCTAAAGCTCTTAAAGTTGCTGCCATTAAGCCTCTGCTAAAAAATAGAACGCTGGACGCTTCCATGTTAACAAGCTATAGACCCATCTCAAATCTCCCTTTCATAGCAAAGATTGTTGAGAAAGTTTTTTTTTTTTCATCAACTCAGCAATTTCTTGAACTTAAATGGACTTTTTGACAAATATCAATCGGGGTTCCGAACTCATCACAGTACAGAATCTGCTCTTATCATAGTGCTAAATGATATAAGGTTGAATACTGACTCGGGAAAGGTGTCAATTCTGGTCTTGTTGGACCTCAGTGCGGCTTTTGATACGGTAGATAATATACTGCTGAACAGGTTGGAAACGCGGGTAGGACTAAATGGAACAGTCCTTAAATGGTTCAGGTCCTACCTGGAGGAAAGGAGTTATTTTGTAACCATTGGAAGTGTTCAATCTCATAGAATGGCAATGACCTATGGGGTCCCACAAGGGTCAGTTCTTGGACCCCTCCTGTTCAGCCTGTATATGCTACCCTTGGGTCAAATTCTTTAGAACTTTAATTTTGACTGTCACAGCTAAGCAGATGACACACAGTTATATCCTATATAACTGTGTATCTATCTCCAGATGACTACAGTTCAATTGAGATGTTGTGTCACTGTCTAAAAGATAAATAATTGGATGAGCCAAAATCTTCTTAAATTAAACCACAACAAAACTGAGATAATGTTTTTTTCGGCAATAAAGAAAAGAGGATTGCGGTTAGTAAATACCTGGAGTCACTCTCTTTAAAATTCAAAGACCAAGTCCGAAACCTTGGTGTTCTGATAGATTCCGACCTGACTTTCAAGAGTCATATCAAATCAATTATTAAAACTGCCTTCTACAATCTGAAGAACATATCCAGAGTAAAGGCTTGCATGTGTCAAGCAGACCAGGAGAAGCTCATCTATGCTTTTATCTCAAGTAGACTTGACTATTGTAATGATCTTCTGACTGGACTCCCTAAAACGAGCATTAAACAGCTGGAGCTCATTCATAATGCTGCAGCACAGGTTCTGACCAGAACAAAGAGGTCAGAGCATATTACTCCAATTCTAAAGTCTTTACACTGGCTTCCAGTTAGCTTTAGAATAGATTTCAAAGTTCTGCTACTGGTCTATAAATCACTAAATGGTTTCGGTCCCGAATACATGAATAAAATGCTAAAGGAATGTAAACCCAGTAGCTCTGAGATCGACAGACTCAGGTCAAATAGTGGAGCACAGAGTCCAAAGCAAACATGGTGAAGCAGCATTTACCTATTATGCTGCACACAAATGGAATTGCCAACAGCCCCAAGTGTGAATGTTTTTAAGTCTAGGTTAAACACTTCATTCTTTCCATGCTTTTTAGAGGATTTCTACTTTTAAATGTTTCTTTGACTGTACGCTGTTTGAATTGTATTTTTATATTTTTTTTCTTTGTTTTCTGTTTTTTTTCTTCGTTTTTAAATGCTTTTAATCATGTAAAGCACATTGAGTTACCTTGTGTATGAAATGCGCCTTATAAATAAATTTGCTTTGCTTTCTCAGTGTTGTTTTTATTGTTTTAATCAACGAGGTGCCACAGATGCAAAACATTAGCATCAGTCACTGTTCTGATTGACACGTTTCTTTCCACAAAAAAGCTTGTTTTTCCCCCCCTTTTTGGTCAGTAATTTATGTTTCTGGTGATACCAACATGTTCTACTGCTGAAAGGTAAAAGCTAGAAACAAACTTTTTTTTCTGGTGAAAGAAACGTAGACTCTTTCTTTTGCTAAGTTTGGTGTTTGCAGTGGAGTCCTGCATATTCACGGTTTGGTACCCGCGGATTCACCTTTCACCGCAGATTTCTTTGAATTTTTTTTTTTTTTTTTTTTTAGTGATGGGGGTGGGGTGCACCAACCCAAAAATGCTTATGGTCAATATAGCCTCGTTATTCAAGAATTTTCTGGGTTAAAAAAAAAAAAAAAAAAAAAGTAATTCTTAATGGCAATCTGTTATTCACATATTTTTGCCGTTTGCCATCGGGCCTGATCCCTTTCCCCAACGAATAGTTGGGGTCCACTGTATATTGTCACTGAACACTATTCTGCTGGTCTTCAAGGAGTAGTGGAAATGCTCGTAAAACAGCTGGCAACATGGGTAACTCTACTTTGAATGACTTAATTGACTTTTCTGTTGCTCGGATTAATGGCACAGATGTGCTCTTTTGACCCTGAAACCGATAATCATCGACTAGCGCGGTAGCCATTTTGCTTTGCTAAATTACTCATAGACAGCCCAGCCGAACATTTAATACATACCTGTGAGAAAAGGTCTGGCACAAACTCAATGATGGCGGTTTGGTTCCCATTCTGTCCTTCCAGAAGTGGGTACTACATCTTGCGATCTTCTTTGTACAACTATTTACATCATCCATTTTTAAATATTCTCCTCACCTACAGATTCATTTCGATTTTTTCTTCTTAAGGGGGGAAAAAACATTACATTACAGGTACAGGTAGTCAATCACTTTCTGGCACCTGCAAGTACCCTGGCACCTATTTATTTATTAATAAACATTATATTAAGATCTATCGCTTAAACAGAAGGCAAGGACCACGCTGGAGACACGGAGCCACAGCAACTGTTGTGTTAGTCGTGTCCACATTAAAAATTCAAGTTAAGACAATGCATTGACCAGTGCTGTGTGGCGATGAGACCAAGATGATGAAGTGGCTGCTCCCTCCTAATGAACATAAAGCCATTCGAGTGGAAGGCCATTTTAATTGAAATCTCCTCCAGCTGAACGGCCTGACACGCTGGCAGGAGAGGGGGGAAGCCGGGCGAGGATGGATGTTCACTCCACGAGTCATTCACTTTCACAAGGAGCTTCCAGAAATCAATGTTAACCCTTCTTACCTACCTGTCTAAATTACCCAGCTACTCTACCTTCAAACCAAATCTTTTTGCCTACCTGTGCCTTATACTTACCTATCCGCCTCCTTACCTGTCTTCAAACTACAACCCCAATTCCAATGAAGTTGGGACATTGTGTTAAAACATAAATAAAAACAGAATACAATGATTTGCAAATCATGTTCAACCTATATTTAATTGAATACACAACAAAGACAAGATATTTAATGTTCAAACTGATCAACTTTATTGTTTTTAACAAATAATCATTAACTTCGAATTTGATGGCTGCAAGATGTTCCAAAAAAGGCTGGGAAAGTTGAGGAATGCTCATCAAACACAGGTGAACAGGCTAATTGGGAACAGGTGGGTGCCAAGATTGGGTATAAAAGGAGCTTCCCTGAATTGCTCAGTCATTCACAAGCAAAGATGGGACGAGGTTCACCTCTTTGTGAACAAGTGCGTGAGAAAATAGTCGAACAGTTTAAGGACGATGTCCCTCAACGTACAATTGCAAGGAATTTAGTGATTTCATCATCTACGGTCCATAATATCATCAAAAGGTTCAGAGAATCTGGAGAAATCACTGCATGTAAGCGGCAAGGCCGAAAACCAACATTGAATGCCCGTGACCTTCGATCCCTCATGCGGCACTGCATCAAAAACTGACATCAATGTGTAAAGAATATAACCGCATGGGCTCAGGAAAACTTCAGAAAACCAATGTCAGTAGATACAGTTCGGTGCTACATCCGTAAGTGCAACTTGAAACTCTACTGTGCAAAGCAAAAGCCATTTATCAACACCCTTTCGCCATTTGAAAATGTGTGGCGCATTATGAAGCGTAAAATACGACAACTGAGACCCCGGACTGTAGAACAGCTGTAACTGTACATCAAGCAAGAATGGGAAAGAATTCCACCTACAAAGCTTCAAAAATGTGTGTCCTCAGTTCCCAAATGTTTATTGACTGTTGTTAAAAGAAAAGATGATGTAACACGGTGGTAAACATGACCCTGTCCCAGCTTTTTTGGAACGTGTTGCAGCCATCAAATTTCTTAGTTAATGATTATTTGCTAAAAACAAAGTTTATCAGTTTGAACCTTAAATATCTTGCCTTTGTAGTGTATTCAGTTAAATACAGGTTGAACATGATTTGCAAATCATTGTATTCTGCTTTTATTTATGTTTAACACAACGTCCCAACTTCATTGGAATTGGGGTTGTACTTTCTTACCTCTCTCCATTTCGTCTACCTTCTTACCTACTTATCTTCTTCTTTACTTAGCTGTTACCTTCTTTGTTCAGCCTATCTTCTTACCTACATATTGTCTCACTTACCTTCCTCGTTCTAACTTCTTATCTACCTACATACTGTATGTTCTGATCGACCTAACTTTTTTCCCTTCTTACTTACCTATTTTCTTACCGACTTAGTCTCGCACCATCTACTGTCTTACCTATCTTCCTTCCTTACCTAAATGTCACAAAAAGTGGATACATTCATTACTGTATGTACTTCCTGCCATCTAGGAGAACAGCATTTATTTGTTCTGTCTGTTCTGTTACTATGCCTCACTGGCATAAATAGATGAACAAAGATATATTTATTGTAAATATACATTTTTTTGTGCAATTAAGTAAATGAACAAGTCATTTAAATCGACACATTGCTCCTTCTTGTGATCGGTTATCGTTTTTTTAAACTCGCTGATCGACCCCAAAAATCCCGATTGTGTAAAGCCTAATTCTTACCCGTTTACATTGCTTCTTACTTACGTACCTGCTTCATAGCGACCTTTCTGACCTACCTACTTATCTTTTTTACTTACCTATTTTCTTACCGACCTAACTTCTTTTTTTCTTCTACCTTCTTACCTACATATTTACTGACCAACCTACCTTTATTTGTTCCACATACCTTCTTACCTACCTAGATGTGCAAATCAATTTAATCCCCACTGATTGTTTGTCCATTTGATCCCGGAATAGACAATGACAATGAAGTCGTGCGTCAATAGAGAATGTCAGATTTTTTGTTTTGTTTTAATCAGCTAAATGTACAAGACTTTCATCACTAACAGTTGTCCTCGTACAAATGAATAGATTTCTTTGGCATCGAAGGAGGACACGGTCCATGCTAATCGGACACCTTTGAGGTGAAATGTGTCTCTCTTTTTTTTAGCAGCTAAGAGTACAAAATATTTGAATCGTAATCACTTTGGGCCATTTGTCATCTTGTATTGGATGGACATCATTCTTTCAAGGTGAGATCGAAGAACACAAGCAGCTCAGCCTCAAAAGCAAACATTTTTTTTTTTTTTTTACAATTTATTATCATTTATTTTTGCAAAGAGCACCATCATCACATTTTTTTTTTTCTCAACTGGCTACACATTTGCCGACTACGCGTTCACGTGAAACCATGGCACACGGACTCAAAACAAAGACAAAGGGATCCGCTCCATATGTGAAATTTACATTATTTCCTTCTTTAAGCAATGACTTCACATGGAAATAAACTACAACTTCAATTTGAGTTTATAATAAGAGATCCAATCAGCTGAGTCCTGCTCAGTGGCAAACTATACAATTCAGGTATGGAACAGAAATCCATCAAGAAAGAAAAACAATCTGAATAATGCAACAAAAATAAAGAAAATGATGTCTTTTAAATATGAAGCTTTTTGTTATGGATTTGTATCTCCTATACCTGAACTGGCACAGCTGGAATAACTTTGTTATTGCAATAGTTTGTGGACACTCACCGGGCACAATATTAGGTACACCTGCAAGAGAAATTCTATAGTATTGCTCACTTTTGGGAGGTATTACTTTATCACTATGATATTTGTTTCTAATATTGTGGTTACCTTATACCTGTATAGGTAAAAAAGAGAGCCAGGTAATAGAAACTCATGTCATCAGTGTTATAACATTGTAATATCGTAATATCAAATAATGAGCTTATCATCTTCATCGAGGCAACATTTGGGAAACAGCTCTTAGGCTGTACCTAATGAAGTGTCCATTGAGTGTACATACAGGTGCATCTCAATAACTTAGAATATTGTAAAAAAAAATTATTTTAGTAGGTCAATTGAAAAAGTAAAACTCATAATATGGATTCACTCCACACACTGAAATAGTTCATGATTTTGAGCATTATGGTTAACAGCAAGGCAAAAATTCACCACCTCAAGAAATTGGAATATTACATGAGAACCAATCAAATATGTTTTGAATATATAAATTATGTAGGAATTGGCCTTCTGTTTAATGGCTCAGTATAGGATGAGTTTCACTTTGAATTTAACTACTAAAATAAATGAACTTTTCTAAGATATTCTAATTTATGGAGATGGAGTTGTCACAATACATGGGATATCGGACCCTGTAAATATTGCGGACAGCAGGGGTCACCATTATGGTGCATGCGGGCACCAGGTTGCTCCCAAGGTCCACATGAGTAGCCCATGGGCCTGATGGGACATTGTAATTTTCTAAGAATGTTGCAGAAGTCATCATTTAAAAATGTGAACATTTGTAGAGATTTATAGAAATAAAGTGAAGAAGAAATATTGATTTGTATCTCTTTCCTACCTTGTTAAATCCATCCATTTCCATCCATTTTCAACACCGCTTACTTATCCTGATCGGGGGACGCTGGAGCCTATCCCAGCTAACTTCGAGCGAAAGGCGGACTAGACCCTGAACTGGTCGCCTGTCAGTCGCAGGGCACATATAGACACGGACAACCATTCGCACTCACATTCACACCGTCACTGAGTGGGAACTGAACCCACGCTGCCCGCACCAAAGTCAGGCGAGTGTACCACTACAACATCAGTGACTCCTTGTTAAATCATTGTTGATAATTAGTGAAAAATCATTAACATGATCAGTGTCTTAACATCGATGAATATCACTATTAGAGCTGTGAAAAAAAAAAAAAAAAATCATCTAACTCGGCTAAGTCGACCACAAAAATTGGTCGATGCAACAATTTCTGCCTAAAGGCAATAAAAAATATGAATAAAAGCATATTTACGCCGCCCGGACCCAATTTGCGTTGCCCGGAACCATGTGGCCACTGTCCATGTTTAAAACACAGACTTTTGTTGGAGACGGACGCACTGTTGGACCAGTGAAAAACATTGCCAAAAACGACAGAGGTCTGTGATTTTTAAGACACTATTAAATGTGTAATTATACATACAACATGATGTATGAATGAGCTGAATGGTAGTGTTTTTCTTGTTTTTTGTAACCTAAAATGGTAATTGCTAGTGCGCTAATGCTAACCTTGAATGCTAACCATTTAGCAAAGGCTATTTTTGTTGCCTCAAATTCTGTACAGTTTACACCATACACTCAGTACAACATATGCAGTTTAAGGATAGAAGTCCAGTTGTCATAAATGAGAGTGGCGATTCCTCGAATTATCTATAGGATAATCAATTCTAAAAAGATTCAACAGTGACAGCCCTAATCATTATTCGACATAACATAAATAAAGGCAATTTGAGCAAATGTCTCCTTTCAGAAGTGTGTATTAAAATGGTAGCCCTTCGCATGAATCAGTACCCAAGAAGTAGCTGTCAGTTTCTCTCAGGTTGGTGACCCCTGGTGTAGAGACTTGGGTGTTGAGGGAACATATTTGACAAAAAGGCAATGAGACCCGCTGGGTTTTGCATTGAAACATGACACAGAAACCAAACAAACACGTTTGAGTTGTATAGTTTTGCAGAAAATGTGAAAATAGGTGACAATGTCATCAATGTGTAGAAAAATGTCAAAGGGAATGCCATACCGCCACAGATAAACTCTTTACAAAATGCTATTTGGGTGTACAAAGTGTGAAAAATACTCCTATTGTCCTCATAAAAACGCCACATTGAACGAGGCAATTAGATTAATACCACCACGGGTAGAAAGTACCTGTTTGTTTTACACAGTAGTGACTGACAGGAAGGCGTTGTGTACCTGCGCCCCCTCCGGAGCTTTGGTCCCGTGTGTCATCAACTCCTGGATGGTCATCCAGTTGTCCAGGATTTTCTTGTTGCGCTTCTTCATCATCTTCTTGTGGCTAAGCTCGATGATGCTGACCTCCTTGCGGCTCGCCTCGCCGCTGCTCTGCGGGTTCTCTTTCAGGCTCTCCAGGCGGCTACGCTGCATGAACTCGCGCCGCTTCTTCTGCTCCTTGGCGCGCACCAGGTGCTGCTTCCTCTCCTCCTTACTCCAGTAGCGACCCATCTTCATCTCGCTCATGGCGTCGTCGTCCGTGGTCATGCCGCCACTGCGCTCCTCCTTGATCTTCAGCGCTCGCTCCCGCAGGATCTTGTCACGCACCGGCCGCTTGGTGACGTAGCGCGTGCCGTCGCCGCGGATCTTCACCTTCCACTCCATCTTGGGCTCGTCCAGAAGGAGAGGCGGTGCCTGGGGCTCCTTGTTGCACACGCTGAGCAGACTGAGCTGGCTCTGGGCGTACTCTACGGCCGAGCGCTGCTGGACCAGCTGCATGTAGCTCTGGTAGTGGCGGGCGTGTGCCGGGATGTTGGCCTGCCGATGCTGGGAACTGTGTGACGGAGAGAAGTAAGGGATCTGCGACACCCGAGGCTTGGATTTGGCTCGGCGTCGGTCCTCCTCGGGTTGAAGCATCTGCTCCGACTCGGAGGGATTGCTGTGGTCTGGGCTGCTGCTCTTGCCAAGGAGCGGGGCCCGGCAACCCGGGACGGGGCTGGGACTGAGCGAGGGTCCGGCGGCGAGGCTGCTGCGGAGGTTCCTCTGGTTGGTGAGGCTCACCATCCTCTGGAGGGAGTGTTCCGGGGAGCGATCCATAGCCAGAGGGGTACTCCGGGAACTCTCGGCCGTGTTGTAGGCGCTGGAGCTTTCCTTGTCCGACTTCTCCAGCCTCTCGTTGATGTCCGCCACCTTCCCTTTGCTGGGCTCCCCTCGATGGGGACTCGCCGACCGCTGGCCGTTGCGAAGATTGTGCGCCTGCATGATGTTCTGACACTCCAGTTCGATGCTGCGCAGCTCCTCGTTGAGCATGCGCAGCTCGTGCTGGACGCTGCCCGGTTCGCCGACGCTACATTCGATGGTGCTGCGGCGGCTGTAGAAAAGGTCGTACTCTCCGCTGTTCCGGATCTGGCACTTGAGCTCGAGGAGCTGCTGGAAGCGTTCACCCTCCGCCGCCTCCTCGTCCTCGTCCTCATGGCCCTCCGGGCAGAGCGGGTCCCGGTTGTCCCGGAGGCACTGCGACAGGCGCCTCTGGATGTGCGCCAGGACGTTGTGCTCGGAATTGTCTAGTTTCTCTTTCAGGACCCGACCCCTGTCCTGATGTTGAGGCAGTGTGGAGCAAGTGGGCTTGTCGTCGTCGTCCCGCTGCAAACAACGACAAACACACCCTTAAACTTCTTGTCTCTGAGATTTTATCTGCTATATCCGCTGTAGATGAATTTGTGAATGGTGAACAGTGAAGAGGCGGGGTTATAGCCCTTGAGTGTATTTAAATCCAGTTGTACTGTTGTCACCCTGGCACCCGCATTTTCCTATTGTTACAATGTTGTGACTCACTTTGATAAAAGTTAAGAACAATAAAGCATTTTGTTGGTTGAAAAATACCCTCAGAAAACATGTACAGTACGTGATTTACATTTCAAATTAGTTTGACATACCGTCAAAAGCATATTGCTAGCCAGAGGCTAACACCGTATTTGTTTATGGACTCAAGTAGTGACTAGTGCACGAGTGAGTAACATTTCCTGTCGTTTATCTAATATGTTCCATGTGGGAACACTTCTGTACTGTAAGGGGGAAAAAAATCAGAATACAAATTACAAATTTTTTACAAGCTCTCCGCGACCCACTTTAGGGTCCCGACCTACCAGTTGAGAATCAGTCTTCTAAAGTACGTAAGTCAAGGTCTCTAAGTTTTTTCTAGTATGTATTAGGGCTTCATTTTTTTATTTTTCACACAAACAAACACACACACCCAGCAAAGTCAGTCATGCAGTCACCCGGAGCGTGTGTCCGACCTGTTCGCTCTCGTGCTCCTCCTGGAAGGCGGCCAACTCCATCTCCTCATGCCGCTGTTCCTCCAGAAGTTCCATCTTGAGCTGCTCCAGGAACTCGCTGTGCTCGTCATCCAGCCAGGCCTCCTCCAGCTGCGGATGCAGGAAATTGTTATGAAAACAAACTAGTTGGCTGCTCCGCGCCGACGCTCTGTCGGGATTAACCGGCGACGTTATGAGCTAGTATTTGTCTCCATGTCGTCCATCTCTTTAGTTTTCACGCTGGACCGGAATCATCCGTAACGGAAAATTTTTACAATTTACGACGGAGCGATGCTTTTTAATTACAAATGGCTGCCGGTGTATCTGCACTGAGGCACGGTTCTTCCACTCATTCGGCCGCGGGCCTGAACCCGCTCCGCATTAACATGTCAGTAGCTTTTAGCGTCAGAAGTCAATTACAGTGGCGCTACATAAAAAATAGGACAAAGTGAGGAGCCTCACTGGTGGCTTCTGAGAGTGGTTTTGGTGTGAAGAGATGGGAGGTAAGAGGAAAGAAACCCCACACTGATGAGGCTGACCCTGCACCTAAAGCAGTGGAGTCCAAAGTATGGCTTCGGGGCTATTTGCAGGCCACCGTCTGTTTTTTGTAGCCCGTGGCATATACTAAAATTAACAATTGACAATGCGATGACGACCTTCGAACAGGAAACAGAACTTGGTCTTTTCTGTCCTGGCTGCTCAGTACAAAATGGTGAAATAAATAAAAAATAAAGACAATAAGAAAGAAGGAAAGAATGTATGGAAACTCAGTCACGTTAAGTATTTTTTTACAAAATGACTCAAAAAAGTGTTTAACATACATTATTACCAGGATGCATGTGCTTCCAAGAGATTCCAAGATGTCCATTGGTGTGATAGTGAGTGTGGACGGAGTGCGTGTTTGTCTGCGTGTCCGGTGATTGGCTGACAACCAGTCCAGGATGTATGAACCTCTTGCCTCAAGTCAGATTCGGTTAAGCTCCAGCTCAGGCGCAACCGTAACCCTCGGTGCACATCGACTGACGCGGCCGAACATGGCCGGATAAAACATCCATCCATTTTCTTTACCGCTTATCTTCACCAGGGTCACGGACTGCTGGAGCCTGTCCCAACTATCTTCGGCCTCGAGGCGGGGTACACCCTGAACCGGTCGCCAACCAATCGCAGGGCACATAGAAACAAACAACCATTCGCACTCACATTCACACCTACGGGCAATTTAGAGTCTTCAATCAACCTACCACGCATGTTTTTGGGATGTGAAAGGAAACCGGAGTGCCTGTGGAAAACCCACCCAGGCACGGGTAGAACATGCAAACTCCACACAGGCGAGGCCGGGATTTGAACCCCGGTCCTCAGAACTGTGAGGCAGATGCGCTAACCAGTCGCCACCGTGCCGTCCGACTAAAACAATTACAAAAATAAACAGTCGGTCACTCACACCCATACACCAGGCGATTGACCCTTACACACACACACACACACACACACACAACTTGCTACAATAGAAAAACTGCGACCCCTGTTCATATCAGGAAACAACTTTTTGAGGCACCACATACACTGACTGTACTGTATTATTTCCTAATGAACCACAAATAACGTGACACGATTGTCAAGGAAGAAGCGGATTGCCATGGCTGCTGTCATTATTTTATAATAAGGCAAAGAGAGGAAACAGGCGAGAAATAAAGGAGAGAGTGTGGATATTTGAGAGGTTATTGGCAATGTTGGGGCCATTCATTGACTGCACTCGTGCAGTTTGGTGGCTTAATGAGGACAAGCGGTGTAGCAAATGGATGAATGAATTTTAAAAAATGATTTATGGTGGGCGGTTCAAAAGCTGCATCACATACTGTACAGTACACCCAAATGGGCAGCTTTCTAACCTGCATCTCGGGCCTGGCGACCAGCAGCAGGATGCTGCGACACTCTTCGTTGGAGAGCGTAGCCATGGCCTCCTCGCGGTCCTGCACATCCTGCCCATTAATCTGAAGATGACACCCAAACCGGATTAGTGTGAGACACAGGCATACACGGGCACATACTGTATAGTAGTTACACACGCAAAAAGAGGTCAGCTCATATGCAATAAAAAGCCCCGAGCACAACAATGCGGCGGCAGTTATTATGAATGGGACGCAGGTACAGACGGCGTGTACATACATCTCGCAGTACAATTAACTGGCCACTGACAGCGAGCGTCCATCTTTTTGCCGGCCAGACTAATGGCGCTGTCATCGAAGGAAAATGGTGCTAGTGTACGCGTAAACAAACCCCCCCCCCAAGCCCAACTCCTAGATCAGATCACTCACCCAATACCACTACACTATTAGACACAACAACGTTGAACAAAGTGTAGAAGAAAGATATACAGTGTGAGATGAGAATGTTTGTAATTAGGCCCATGTTGAAAAGAAAAAGCTGTGTTAAATGTTACATCCTTAAGTCACAATGTCAAAGTGGTAATATAACAGCTATTAAGCTGTACATTTATACTCTAATATTATTATTATTATATTGTTAAATTTATATTATTTATACATTTATATTTTATATTTAGCTGTGTGCTTAGGGTCATTATCTTGTTGGAAGGTGAACCGTCGGCCCAGTCTGAGGTCCTGAGCACTCTGGAGAAGGGTTTCGTCCAGGATATCCCAGTACTCGGCCGCATTCATGTTTCCTTCGATTGCAACCAGTCGTCCTGTCCCTGCAGCTGAAAAACATCCCACAGCATGATGCTGTCACCACCATGCTTCACTGTTGGGACTATACTGGGCAGGTGATGAGCAGTGCCTGGTTTTCTCCACACATGCCACTTAGAATTAAGGCCAAAAAGTTCTATCTTGGTCTCATCAGACCAGAGAATCTTATCTATCACCATCTTGGAGTCCTTCAGGTGTTTTTTTTTAGCAAACTCCATGCAGGCTTTCATGTATCTTGCACTGAGGAGAGGCTTCCGTCGGGCCACTCTGCCATAAAGTCGCAACTGGTGGAGGGCTGCAGTGATGGTTGACTGTCTAGAACTTTCTCCCATCTCCCGACTGTATCTCTGGAGCTCAGCCACAGCGATCTTTGGGTTCTTCTTTACCTCTCTCAACAAGGCTCTTCTTCCCCGATTGCTCAGTTTGGCTGGATGGCCAGCTCTAGGGAGGGTTCTGGCCATCCCGAACGTCTTCCATTTAAGGATTATAGAGGCCACTGTGGTCTTAGGAACCTTAAGTGCAGCAGAATGTTTTTTGTAACCTTGGCCAGATCTGTGCCTTGTCCACAATTCTGTCTCTGAGCTCTTCAGGCAGTTCCTTTGACCTCATGATTCTCATTTGCTCTGACATGCACTGTGAGCTGTAAGATCTTATACAGACAGGTGTGTGGCTTTCCTAATCAAGTCCAATCAGTATAATCAAACATAGCTGGACTCCAATGAAGGTGTAGAACCATCTCAAGGATGATCAGAAGAAAGAAAAGCACCCGAGTTAAATATGTGTGTCACAGCAAGGGGTCTGAATACTTATGGCTGTGTGATATTTCTGTTTTTCTTTTTTAATAGATCTGCACAAACTTCAACAATTCCATTTTTTTCCGTCAATATGGGGTGCTGTGTGTAGATTAATGAGGAAAAATGAACTTAAATTATTTTAGGAAATGGCTGCACTATAACAAAAAGTGAAACATTTTAACAGGGTCTGAATACTTTCCGCACCCACTGTATGAGGAAAAAGTCTAAAATGTTTTGACAATATTGTAACATTACGAGAATGACGGCATAGCGTTTTGAGTAAAAATACATTAATACATTTGGAATTATATGAGAATAATGTTATAATATTTAGAGAAAAACACACAAAGTGTAGAATAAAGTTGTCATGTTATAGGAATAAAGTTGGAATATTATGAGAATAAAGTTGAACCATTAACATTGGAATATAAAAAATAAAAAAATAAAGAAATGAAGTCATAATATTATGAGAAAGAGCTTGTAATGTCACAAGAATAAAATCAGAATCTCAGGGAAATAAAGTTGTAATATTATGAGAATAACGTCAAACTAAAGTCGCAATGTAACAGGACAAATGTCATTATGTTAAGGAGCAAATTAGAATAAAGTAGTATGGTTCCAATAATAAAGTAATATTACAAGAATACATTTACAGAAATAAAGTGTTTCTAATAATTTGGCTGCCTTACTGAGATCACAGGACAGTCAAAATATTAGGGACAGCTCTATATGCTAGTTCAGCACAATTTTTTAGCTTTTTTTGCTGCTTCCAAGTGACCAAAACAAATCAACAAATGATGTGACAACTTCGAGAACTGGGATTGAGTATGTGAGCCTTGCATCTCAGCTCTCCCACAGGAGGTGTGAAGCTGCAGCACAGAAACCATCCAGAACTCCTCCCCCACCCCAACCGAAAAAAAATAAATAAACTGTTGGTGCTGAGTCTGTAAGTAAAAAAGCCAGGGGGGCTATTCTCACCTTTTAACAGTCACAGTGGGGGTAAAGATCCCCCTTTAATGTGCAGCTATGAAAAATGAATGGGGCTCTTCATCCTGGGGGACAGCGATTGCAAGTGATCAGGGTCTTTTTTTTTTATTTCCCGTACCTGTAATATGCGGTCCCCCTCTCGGATGCGACCGTCTTTGGCGGCGATGCTGTTGGGACAGATCTGCAGAAGGAGACAGACAACATGACGTAACGGGGTTAGGTTAGAACCGAGACCGGGTGATCATCACTCAAACCTGACACGGTGTGCACCTGCTGCAGCTAATGTGAAACAACAAGGGGGCGGGACTTGTGTGTGTGTGTGCCAATTCTTTTTATTGTCTCTGAGGATGCTGTGGCACTTCATCTTCATCACACGCCACTCCGATACAGAGCAACACTCATTAAACTGCTGGTAGCTCGAGACAGATCCGAGGGGGTTGGACTCCAATGAACAAAGGGAATTGAAGGTTATATTGTGTTTAGTCGGAAGGGAGGTAGCGACAGTCAACTAAAACTACCCAAATGTAAGAATAAAGTCACATTGTTATGAAAACAAAAGTGTAGGCGAGAAAAAGGCGCCACTTTACAAAATAAGGTAGTAACGTAATGAGGAAAAGTGTTATAATAATGTTAATGTTACAATATTTTTTTGTTATTAGAAAAAAAGTAAATGCTACAAGGGTAAAGTTGTTACAGTTTAAAGTTGCAAGGAATAAAAAGTCACAAGGTTACAGGAATAAAAAATATAAGAATAAAATTGCAACATTATAAGAAAAAAAGTTGTCAAGGTTAGGAGAATTAAGAGGTAGTGCTATCAAAGTAAAGTCATAATATTTCAAGAATACAGTTGCAACGTTACAAGAAAAAAATTTTTGGGAACAGAGTTGTAATTTGGGGAGATAAAGTTGGAATATTATGAGAAAAAAAGTTATTTCATTATGTAGTTATTATATTTTATTTTATTTATTACTGGAGTAAGATAAAAGTAGTGATGACACAGTCACAAGATTACAGGAAGTCGTAATATTAGGAGAAAAGTTTACAGGAATAAAAACTAGATTTTACAAGGCAAAAAGTAATGTTACAAAATACATTTTTAATGTTAACGAGAAAGTCATAAAGGTACAATGATAAAGTTGCAAAAAGGGAATTGAAAGTTATAGTGTGTGTAATTGTTTAGAAGGAAGATCACGATTATTCCAAACTTACTGCCCAAAAAGGTATGGCTTTATAAAAGATAAAAGATGTAAAAGGTGAACATTATAAGACTATCAGCAAAGTGTGGAATTGGAGATACTTTTATCATTTCTTTTGTATATGGCTCTGAATCTGAGGGAGTCAAATGAAAAAAGTAAATAAATAATAAATAAATTTTATGTGCAGACTAAATTATTGCGTTGCACTGAGCTGTGCATGCACTTTTTTTTTTTGTTTTTTGGTGAGTGGTGAATGTGTGGACACCTTATAGTGGAACCTCAGCGTAATTTGAGACCAGATAAGCGAGCATCAAATGATGCATTTTTTTTTCTCTCTCTTTCTTTCGTGACACTAATTCCCAAAAAGAATGAGCCACAACAAGGGCAGTAGAACAACAATATACACTAGTAATCAAGTAAAAACAGTGCTAATCAAGTAACAGTGTTTTGTTACTGACTTTGTCCAGTAGGCTACAACACTGATCGTAAGATTATGATGTAAATATATTTTCAGCTGTAAAGAAAACCCATGCTGTTAAGCTATGGAAATTCATGTTTCTTTGTAGTCCATTGAATAATATACCCAGTGAATTCTGAGAAAACTAAGTCAGAAACATCGTGAAGTGAGACGACCTTCGATACACCAAGGTGCTGCGTTCAAGATCAACGAGGGCAACACCTCCTATAGACAGTGACATTCAGCCACTTCATCTAAATGCAGAGCACTTGCCGACCCCCCCCCCCCCCCCCCCTCCCCTCACTTTTCCCAACAAATGCTGCCAGGAGCTGTCGACCGCAGATTTATATTCCGCTCGGCTTTCGACTTCAAACGAACCTGAAACAAAAGTCAAGAGAAATTGAAGCAAGAGGGCATGAACACGTGAAAGTGAGCCTGCGTGTTCATCTCTGTAAAAGTGAGTCAGACAAAACCTCGACAACATTAGTTTGCCCATAATATTTTGATACCTAGATAAGATAATGATGCTTTTACAGTATACAGGCAAGTCAAAATATAGATTTACATGTATTCAGTATAGGGGTTGACCTGATTAGTCAATTGATTTAACCACTCCCCAATGACAGTTAGGAGCTTGAAGTCGATTAATCGTCAACGTGTTAACATTTAGAAAATTAAAAACTAAAATAGTCAACATGTGTTTTGGCATTAACAGTCCCATATTTTGTCTATTTGGAACTCCATAGAGTGGCTCTCTAACATTGACTTAGTATAAAAGTGTCAATTTCATTAAAAAAACGAAAAAAAAAAACCACTGATTTTGTCATACGAGTGTGTTCAGAAAAGGCCACTCTGACAGCTGCTTCTGTTTGACCTAGTTTTGTATCCGCTTTGTCCATATTTGGCTAAGACCGCCCCCTTTCCTCTAATTGGTTGCCTCCATGTAGAAGACCCACTTGTGAGAGCACACGTGTTTGCTAGTGATAGATAAGCTCGAGAAATTCGAATGACCTGATTTCAGGCCTCTCGGCAGAAAAATGTCTGGGACTCAGAAATGCGTGGACGATTTTAATTCATATTCCATGTTTACTGAGTCACCATAGAAACAATATTACATCCTAAATACTAGAAAAAGTTGATTTGGCAAAATACGGGACCTTTAATAACATGGAGGCCTCGCAGAAAGCAACAGGTGAGGAGGGTGCTAGGTCAGTACAGCAAACAAAGAAGTGCCGCAATCATGTAGAATGATCAGTTGACAAATATGCAAGTCTATCCTTAAATAAAATATAAGCAACATACTGTATGTGTGCCCATCTGAAAATGCACACACTAATGCTAGCTGATGACGAGCCTACATTGAATTGACCAAACGGCCTCCTGTAACAGAGAAAATACTGAATCTACCATAGGACGAGTGGTGGTCGACTTTGTGGAAAATGAACAATTGATGTAGGGCTGGGCGATAGGGCAAAAAAAATATCACAACATACTGTACTTTTTTCCTGTAGTCCAATGTCGATGATCACAATTTTTCAATATTGATTTTAAACTGCCAGTTTTAAAGCATCTGTACTGAAAACTAAAGAAACTAGAGCATAGTTCAACATTTTAACATATGAAGGACAGTAAATTAAAAACCAAAAAAAAGATGAACATTACAACAAATGTAAAAAAATATAAAACAACACAATGACCAATGATATTTGGGCAGTTTGTTGACATTACAATTCCATTTTCGAGCCTGGAAATGTGTCTTAAGCTGGATTTGCAATTTATGGTTAAATGTATGGTGTATGGCTTTGTGGTCTCAAGTGTCACAATTGGAATATACAAAGGACAATGTAAAGACAAAAAAATGCATGAAATGGAATGAATATTTACTTCCAAATATGGATAAAAATCTGATACTTATCGCATGTCTTACAATGTGAACACAATGTAAACACAGATAATATAAACCTTTTCAAAACTGCCAAATACATTAATATATATTTTTATGACAGTTAAGAATGTGACTTAGGCTGTTGTTTTGGACTCCTGAGGGAAATTATTCTGATTTGAATTATTTGTAATACAATAAATAGGTGTAGGTTCCACTGTAATGATATGTTTTAGCACTCACCTCGCTGACGTAGATAGCCACCTCCTCTTCCTCGTCCGTCCTGTAACACAGAGTCAGGCCAAGCTTTTCTTGGCTGCTGAGCCGGCACAATTCCACTTCCTGTGTCGAGGTGGGAAAACATATAGAAAACGTTGCCCTGGGTGTTGTACAGAAATTGTGGTTCTTCAGCGATTCTTTGAGGTTGAATTTGTTCTGACTACTACTTAAATAACTGCTCCATTTTGGCATTTCAGCACATTATGAAGGCCTACGTGTGGAAGGAATTGGTATACGATGGAAATGCCATCGCAGTGCACCAGATTGATGAGATGAACAGTCCTAATGTGCTTGTGTGCTCACTTTGCTGCCGATTGCCTATTTGCACATGGTTTAATTAAGGTAACGACAGTGGAAAACAGAGCTTAATATCAGAGTAGAGCCTCAAATAAGAGCCTGCACGGATTTAAATCAAAGGAACGGCGATGCTACTTAATCATCGAATCGACTCCAAAACAACAGAGACCATCCATAAATGATGTCGAGCTGCCTTTGAGTTGAAAAGTTTGGCCATCAAAATTTATGTCGGCACATTTCCTGCAACCAATTTCTTGTTTGTTATGTGATTTGTGTCGGATTGTTTGATTCTAACTACTGCCAGCCGAGGGCGAGGCTTGACAATGAAATTCCACACAAATAGAAAAGGTCTCTAAATGCCAAACTATTGAACATTGCAAAACTACAATATGTATGAATTGGTTTTATTACTAAATTCACTCTCGTGTGTATATTTCAGAATAGAACACATCTCCACTGAACTCATCTTTAGTTATAGGGTACTTAAATTTTTTTTTTTTTTTTTTAAAACAATACCTATAACCTGTACCTATAAAAAATAACCTGTAAAAGTGCTGCACATAAAGGTTTAAGATAAAACATAAAACGGAAAATAAAATGAAGATCAAACGAAGTTCAAGCAGAAAATTATAACTTTGAACGTACTGGAAGGCAAACTTCCCTCTGACTTTTGGGAGTCTGAAGGCGTTTGATCATGATAGACGTTCTCATGAGTGGGGAATTGAAATGTCACAGGAGATAAAATGTTTTGAGTCGACACCAAATATAGACCATCACACCATAAATAAGATCGAATTATGCAAATGCACCCAGACGTACATACGATATCTGCCGCACTAAATAATTCCTCACATCCCCCTGGTGAGACCTCAACAAACTATTGACTTACATGAGCCACGCAGCTGCATCAAGTCCTCATTCAACTTCCAGGGCAGAAAGCAGGACTCCCATCTCCAAATTCGTTACATTCGATGTCTCCATCCAATCTTTCCCCCCCTCTGGTATGTGCACCAGTGACTCAGTCTCCCAATACAGCGACATATCAACGGTGTTGGAGGGAATCAAGTGTGAAAGGGACCTTTCCTCCTGAGGTCTTCATTAGGGCAGAAACAAGGCGACGCTCGGCAGCCTGCCCGAGTGGAGACCGGGGTGGGATGGGATGAGGGCAGAGAAAATGAGGATTGGAGGGTCTTTTTTTTATTTCCTTCGTGACTGTGTGTGTGTGTGTGTTCACGTGTCAAGGATGATAGGAGGTACGGGGGGACTAGTAGACACACACACTTGAATAACGACGTAATTGTATTATTTACTAAAGAAGAAATCAAATGTGCTCTCACACACACATCAGTTATATTCTCAAGAATGAGTTCAAATAGAATTCATTGGTTGCAAAGCTCCAACTTTCACCATTATTAAAACTTAAAAAAAAAAAAAAAACTTTAAAAGCAACAAAAAGTGTGGGGAATCCCACTAAGGTGTAACTGTTGATAAACGTTTCAACATATTGCACTTTTCGTGACCTGAGAGCTCACACCTTCAAACAAAATCAAACAAAGCTCCAATCTTTGACTGACTGCCTCTGCAGATATGACAGCTTCAAATCTTGCTTGTGGAAGTGGGAAGAACAGACACGAAAATGAATGTGTTGTCTCATACGTCAAAAATGCTTCCGGGCACCAAGAGCCATCACTGATGTTGGCAGGAATATTATCCCAGCACATCTCATGGTGCTACGGAGGTGGTAATAGGAGCTCCAGAGACAGCGTGGCACACCTTGCATGCTAATACAATGTGAGAAGAATGTTGAAATCCTTGGCAATGTTTTCCACCATCCAAGAACAACGCAAATTAGTTGTGAGCGGGCGTGACATCACACTTTTCTGCCTCGTAGACCCGAGTTGCGTGTGAGAACAAACTACACCTTCCTTCTGGGTAAAAAAAAATACTGTATATGGCATGTCATTTACAGTGTTTTTACATGTACTCTTTCACACAGAATTGGGCAATCCCAAGTCAATGTCCAGGAAAGACCAAAACTCCAGAAAGAGTTTCAGGACACAAAGCAGAGACACATAAGTCCTGCATCTCAAGAGAATGTCTAAGACAGACCAAAGCTCCATAAAGAAGAAACAAACCTGAAGTCTTCAATCTTAGATGAACTCCCTTGGGATGCCAAATGAGGTAATTGTCTTTGTGCTCATAAAAAGACAGTTGTATGCCTCACTGTATTTTGTCCTGATATCGGAATTGATGTTGTATCCATTTGTATTTAGCTTTCACCGTGTTTGATGATGGTACAAATCTGAAAATAAACTGAACCGTCTGTCTGAAAACATCTCATCTGTTCATTGAGCAGCTACTGTACATATATGTTTTGTTTTCCAAACTAGGAATCTGTTTTTGAAGTTCCCAGTAGGAGATTAGTACACAACACAGAGATAAGAGCTGACAGTAAATGAATGGCGGCGGTTGCATGATGTAGCGCGAAAATTGTCGTCCCGCCATCAAGGGCGCACTGTGGGCTGTCATCATAATGGCACCTTTGATTAGCAGTAATTGAAAAAGCAGCCATGAATGCACTTAGATTGAGAGGAAAGCCTGTCGACAAGCAGAAGGTTTGTCATTTTCCTGTGGAGATACACCGCAGTTACTTCCTCTTGACCAAATATGGTCAGGCTCCTTTTTGCCGTAACTCTCCAAAGGCAGCGGCTGATATCACAAACAAAATGTATCCGACATTAATGTGCCCCCCCCCTCATTTGGTATAATGGTACTTATATGCAACACATCAACATAATAAACCACAACAACCACGATTGATTGCCTCCGAGTGATTAATTACAAACAGCAGCTCGTGATCACTCCACAGTTTTAACAAGGACGTGGCTCATTGACAGCAATTCATTTAACAGTATATAGTCTATTATTGTGATTGTAGTGATGATCATACCTTTGGTATTTAACTCCATTTGACGTTCATCATAGTATGATCCAGTATAGTTTGACAGCACCAGCATTGGACAGTGTCAATCAAAATTGAGCACAACTTTTTATGACGGCAGATTTGATTTGATTCAGCTCTTGCATTGAATAGCACATTCCAAAAACATGCATGAAGATTCGAAATTGTCCATTATTGTGAACTGAGTTTGAATGGTTGTTAATATGTTCCCTGAGATTGACCTGCGACCAGTCCGGGGTTAACCCCTGCCGGAAGCCCTAAATCAGCTGCTACCCTCATGAGGACAGGCGCTATAGAAAATGGATGGAGAGATTGTGCAAGTGTTCCTATTGTTGAAGTCTATGACTTTAAGTAGCAGACATTACCAAAATTCATCCATCCATTTTCTTTACCGCTTATCTTCACTAGGGTCGCGGGTTGCTGCAGCCTATCCCAGCTATCTCCGGGCGGGAGGCGGGGTACACCCTGAACCGGTCGCCAGCCAATCACTAGGCACAGAGAAACAAACAACCATCGGCACTCACATTCACACCTACGGGCAATTTAGAGTCCTCAAGCAACCTACCGTGCATGTTTTTGGGATGTGAAAGGAAACCGGAGTGCCCGGAGAAAACCAACCCAGGCATGGGGAGAACATGCAAACTCCACATAGGCGGGGCCGGGGTTTGAACCCTGGTCCCCAGAACTGTGAGGCAGATGTGGTAACCAGTCATCCAACGTGCCGGCTCCCAAAATTCACTGTTGGCAATTTTTCGGGCTGTTCACGAATCATTGGTGGCTCGAACTAGCATTCGAGCCCGGTGTAAAAAAACAAAAACAAAAAACGCAGAATCAGAATTTTTGGATTTGAATCACAACAAATCAAATAACGTACTACTTACGTTATTCTGACAAGAGCCGCAACTGCTGCCATGCTGCATTTACTTAAAAAGATATTTCACAATTTCTAGCCTCTCTTTATGGCTGATGCCATTTGGACTTACTGCGCATAGTTTCTATGGATGTACGCAGTTGTAGCTATAGCACAACTATAGAACGGTGCGTCCATTAGCCTAACCCGAGGAGCTGCATGGTTATTCATGGCTGCGCCACAACCGAAGCAGAAAAGGAGCAATCGCCGAGGTGGATGAATGAATGGGAGAAAGTTGATCCAACACAGCGGGAAAGATGGTGAGCTAGCTAGCGAGGAGGCAGGCTGTTCCCAGCCAGCAAGGATTTATGGCACTGAAAGGTGCAAAACCAACCCGGGTTCAACCTTTGGCCACAGTACCGTGAGGGATCCTGGTTAAAGTAGGCCATTTTAAACTAAAAAAGAAAACATTCCCGCAGGAAGAAGCGGAAGCCAAACCGTGCAAGCGTTCCAGTTCAATAGATAGTTTTCAAAAAATCCCATTGGAGTTTTCATTTGTTGGGCAATTATGTCTTTTTTTCGAAACAGTACAAGGAGTAACAATTCAATTGTGATTCGGAAGTCATTATTACTGTCAATACAAATAACGAATTGGGACTTAGAGGGCGAGTCCGACCCCTATAGTTGTACACTCATCTGACTTGGTCCAGGCAGCGTGGGTTGTGTTTCCAGTCAGTGTCAGCGTGAATTTGTGTGTTAATGGTCGTCTGTCTTTCTACATGCCCTGTGGTTAACTAGCAACCAGGGTGTGTTCTGCCTTTACCCCAAAGTCAGCTGGGATAGGTTCCGGCTCCTTGTGACACTAAACAGGATAAACCAGGAAGAAAATGGATGGATAAATGTAACATTTCAAAGCGTGTAAATAATTACAAATGCGATGTAAAATCCTGGTTGCTTTCCTAATGAATTAATCACCTCCTCAGAAAACGAAAAGCGCTATTGTTGAGTTTGGAATGTGATAAACAACAAAGAAAATATCAACAAAGGCTGCACTGAGCATGAGCAACATTCAGACGCAACATGTCCAACAAGAACAATTGGATCTAGGATTGGAAGAAAACAAGCTACCTGGATTTCACAGAGGGGAACGTGTTGGAAAAGTGAATTGGATTTCAATGGTTCTCACGCGAAGTGGCGGCACTTGCCTCCAAGTAAAGTCATTTAAAGGAATGTCTTCCCTGTGTCCTCTATTTAGGCTCGGTGAGAGACAGATCTTTTCCACGAGAAGCATTTCGTCCGCAGTAGCGTGTCGTCATGAGCTACAACGACCAAAAAAGCCTGCCGAGTGTAATAGGATTTGTTAATAACAACAAGGCATACAGAGAGGATTTAATATATTATATTTGTTCCAATGTGACACAGTGTTCTGAGTGGCTGCACAAATCTCTACGTCTCCGGGCTCTGTGGGTGGGAGCGTTTCCGAACTAATTAGAATGCAACAAATCAAGAGGGAGGAGAGGCGGGCTGTCGTTGGACGTGACAGCAGTCACGAGGCCTCGTGTGCAATACGCTAACATGACGACTCAGGCTGTATTTTAGGATATATATTTTTTAGGACAGATTTGATGTTTTTAATTTAAAAATAAATAGCATTACTGTATTACTATACATCAGAAGTGTCCAAACTACTATTTGTATGCCACTAATTTTACGACTTCAAATTAGGTTTGTTGTTCACAGACTGTAATACTCAGTATATGATAATAAAATGTAGGGGCAATTGTGTACATGTAATAATGTAATGTGTAGATCATACATGTATATGGTTTTCATAGTCATAATGCCCCTCTGAGGGAAACCATAACTACAATGATGCCCGCGACGAAAACAAGTTTGATATGCCTGATTTAAGTACTTGCGGCATAGCATTGAAAACAATAAGAAGGCATAGAGTTTCTACATTTTACCTTGACAAATAAGGAATCATGATGGCAAATGATTCATGCTGCGTTCAATGTGGAATCTCATCTGTCACCACCACTCCAATATGTCCCCCTTACAAGATACGCATTGGGAGTCAATTAGTATTTGGATCCTTCCACCAAATTGTAAACATAATCAAAAATGTGCTGTTGAGGAAATATGTGCATCAAGTGTGTATTTGTACACACAAACACATCATTAGGCAACTTCAGCAACTTGTCTATCACAGGAGGACATATAAAATTGAAATATAATATACATTATGATGTCTAGTAAAAGGAATACTTTGTGACTTGCCAAAAATCTCCAGTTTTATCTCATCTGTCCAAAACAGACAGATTCTCCCAGAAGCTTTGTGCCTTTTTAATATTCGTTTTGGCAAATACCAGCATCATTAGTTCCAAATTATTTCTGTGACCATCGTGGCTTTTTCTTTCTTTAACGGAACGGTACAAAACAATATTGATATGCCAATATCAGGTGTTGAGACTGTCACTGTCTGAAGTACAGGTGCATCTCAATAAATTTGGATATCGTAGAAACGCAACTAAGCTCAACTTTATTTATGAAGCACTTTAAAAACAACCGCAGATGGAAACAAAGTCCTGTACAGAGATCAAATGAACAAATTCGAACATAGGAATTAAATACAATTTAACAAGCCAAAAAAGATAAAACAAGTTAAAAACCTTAAAACACTAAAATAGTGTCTTACTGAGTTGAAAGCCGATGAATAAAAATGGGGTTTAAGACATTTTTTTTCCTTTTTAAAAGGTGTTTATTTCAGTAAATCAAAAACTGAAATTAAAATATTCATTCAACATAGGAAAATACCTGACAGAAGTCGAACTGTTAATTTCTGTATTTAGTTTCTTATGTAAGCTATAATCAAAATTATAGTACATAGCTTTACAGCAAATAATATCCAAGTTTCACTTTCTGAATTGAACCTACTAAAACAAATGAGGTTTTACATTATTTTCCATTTATTGCGATTCACATGTAAATATCGATTTTTGGTGAATTTGTCAAACCTTTTTTGTTTTCTTTTTTTCTTTTTTCTTTTTTAATTGGACAGGAAAACTACTCAATTAACTTATTGGACTTAATGGATTTATACTTAATGTGCAAGAAGACGTTTTGGACACGTTTTCCCTTTATCAGTTCTACACATATCCTGCCTATGTTTTTTCCAACAAGTTGATTATCGCAAAATCATATCACAATTGATTGAAGGCAAAGTATTGTACAGTAAAGTCGCAAAAATAAAGTGGAACTGTCACCTCATATTCCAACTCTTCCGTCCTTTCGCCGTCGGCCGGAAGTGGTGAGAGGTAGTCGGTGCCTTCGTAGTAATCCTGCTCCATGTTGTGAAGGGAGTGACAGCTGTCAGGGGAGCAGAAAGAGGCGGATGTAAGTGGCATCCTCTTGCTCATTTTCTTTTGAAGCCCTTCAATGACGCCGAGTGACAGGATTTCCTGTCTCCTTTGTCTCGGCTGCAGTACGGCGAATAAAGGCGGCGTAGAAGGCTTTCACTGCGGCTTGAGTGTGTGCGATAAAAGTAAACCCGCTCGCTAAATAACAGCTCATTGCTGTGATTTGCTTGCCGCCCTTGACTGACAACCAGCCCCCTCACACACGCTCATTGTGCAGCACCAGCTTATTAAGATGCCATCAATTAGAATTACTGTGAGGCAGCATCAGGACCACACACGATAATAAAACACACGCAAACAGGCCAAAGTTTTGCAATCTGAAATCAGTCAGGGACGACAATAAAAAATGTTAGTAGCTCTTCATTATTTACGATGGCAAATCCTTATCTATGAGGTCAACACCAAGTTTGGCTGAGCCGTGGAATCTGGGATTGTGACGTGAAATGGAACGACAGTCGAAGGAAGCGACCTGAAGCTTGCATTGTTGCCGGACACATCGTGAAAACGTGTATTGAGTGTTTGTATACTCGTTTTCCCAAGTCATTCACCTCAACAAAAATGACAAAAAGACTACATAAGCTAACAGTTAGCCTAGCTACTTCTATTTCTACTACTACTCTTTCCTTCTTTGTTCTTTCAGTCTCGATGCACTGTGGCACCATGCTGCCTCTGACAGGTCAGTCTTAGTACTACAACTAAGAATGTTACGTGGTGTGTTGAGCAGTGTTTCTCAAAGTTTGGTAAGTGTGATAACACTAGTGGTACGAGAAAGAATATACACAATGTTGCGGTTGCTTACACTTTTTTATTTTTATTTTTATTTTTTTTAAATCCAGGACAGTTTAGTTGTATTTAACTTTCAAGTATAATACGTTTGCATTTAATCGATTAGGACTGTTCGTTTGCAAACATTGAGGTAAAATTTTATTAGACTTTTATGTGCAATACATTTTAATTGAATCATTATTTAAGTACTTTTAAAAAATATATATATTTCCCATATTCAAATGCAGTGTAAATGTTCAAACTGTGCATAATGTACGTTTTAGGAATAATGTGACTGCCTCATTTTGGATGAACACTTGGGCTTAATTGGTCATTATGATGGAACCTGGAGAGCCAAGTATTTTTCGAGTTGGTATTTGGTGTAAAAAGTTTGAAAACCACTGATGTAAGACCAGTAAGAACACATGGCTATCTTTATTTAAAAAAATAAAAAAATCAGTACACTCTAATCTCCTGCATATTCGTGGTTCACTATTCCCAAATACATATCTACATTTTTTGCCCTCTTTCATATATGCGCTAAAGATGCCACAAGATACCGCCAAAGCCCTGTCTAAATAGCAACGTAATATAGGGATGTCCTGATTCAACTTTTTCACTTCTGATCTGATATCAATATTGCAGCCTTGAGTTTTGGCTGATACCGGTATCGGTCCGATCCCATATCAGCTATAATCATACATACTTTCCTTTTTGTGTAGTATGGAACGTTAGAAAAGGCTTGAACCAGTGATACCACTCAAAAGAGAACAATAATTAGCAACAGTACATATGTGAAACATTGACCCTTTTATTATTAACCAATGGGTTACATGAAGTAATTTTAAACATAGGAATGTACTACAATAAATAATAAAATAAATAAAAATTATAGAAAATTCTGAAAAATAACGTCAATAAAACCAATAAAAACAGAAAACATCTTTAAATTGCAACATAACCACTGCTGAACTTAAACATACAGTAAGCATATTCTACAGATTAGATTGTCCCTTGAAAAATAACCTCAATAAAAAATAAATACAAATTATACTTTTAAAGTGAAAAATAACCAGCTCAATTCAGATATTTTTTACTCTCAGTATATAGTGGGAGCAGCGTTTGGTTTCTCCACGTGTAGTGGCAATGCATCCGGGGTATAGTCTTATTCGCGGTTCCTCCTGTGCACATCTTGACCTCTGAGAGGCAGTATGGTGCACACAATGAGATACACACTTGCAGTAACAAAGTAGAAGTCACGCTCAAATATTTTTAATATAACTCGTTTTTCACAGAGTTGGAAGACTGTATGTATGCCTTAGAGTATTGCTATATTGTGTTTTTGTATGTGTTTATACACAGTTTGTGTACCAATATTTATAATTTTGAGAGCTATAAGTGCCGTGAGTTTTATGCTAATTTTCGTTAGCTCGTCAATGGTGTCCTTCATTCATTGTGTGTTCGATTTGAGCTACCGATTTTTCTGAACAAAAACCAAGAAAGACACGAAGTCAGTGATGTATTTGAACATTAAATAGGTGTAATTATTTTATGCGTGTTTAGTTTTAGAGTGAATTTCAACTGGAGTTTCAATAAACGACATTAAGCAAGCAACATTTACTCTTACTGCTTGCTAGCATGTTAGCACCTTAGCAACATGTTGCTGTGATCACGTGTAGGCAATTATAAACATTTTAATGAGGGCATCAATTAGTTTTTCGCTTTTTGTGGGGGATTACTGTATGTAGTCTACTTCAGCTGGGAGATGTCATCGTGTTATTACCGAGCACCAGAAACCAGACCAGAATTTGTCACAATCTGTCCACATTACAAACAATGCCTCTGGCAGTCGCTGCAAGGGAGATAATCACGCGTGACACAACATTTGTCATATCTATCAAATTGGCGCGATATTGAATCGTACACCTGATCGCAGAGTTGAAGAGGAAGAAAATGGGGGTTTTATGGGACGCATTGATTACATTTGGGCTCAGTGCCGCAGGGCTGCGAGTGGCCCGCTCCAATGTGTTGCCCAGGTTTTTTTTTTTTTTTTTTTACGAGCCCATTTGCTTTAATCACCTAGTAAACCTTCGATGAGTCTAAATGGACCTCCTTGCTATAATTGCCAACAAGGTCCTGTGGGGGAATTTTGTATTTGTGCAAAACATTCACGTGTCAATAATTCTGTGCTTCAGAGCAACTGTGGAGCGATGACTGTGGCACAAATAATAATCGTCTGTAAAAAAATAAAATAAATAAATAAATAAATTCAAGAAAAAAGTAAAGGACAAACAAAAAAGTTGCTGTCGTTCCATTCCCAGGAGGTGAAACCTACTTTTTAAAATATGCTAAACTTTTTCTCTTTGTTGCTTTGTGATGTGCAAAGCACAAAATCAAAGTGACACCAAGGGAAATAATGACTCCTTTTTCTTTTGTTGTTGTTTTTCAAGGAAAACCTCTTGTTGATACTCCCCTTGATTGTATGTACATATTTGTATCATTCATTTTAGTGATAAATACTGTAACAACACCTGTGCTTCGTGTTGGATGATAAAATCGGACTGGGGAAATAGTTGTACAGCATAGTGGTCAATAAGGATGATGGCAGTGAACAATTAGGCACGAATGTAACAAAAATGATGTCTTCAGTCCTTCTGTTTATTTTTATTGTGAAAAGTTCTGGTTATAAATAATTCAATCACTGCTAGATGTTTTCGAAGCAGAGTTCCAAATATTGACAGCAGTTTTAGAGCATTTTGACTGATCTATCAAGACCCACAGAATATTGTGTTCTGTGACAATGTAAGCACTGAACCTACCAAAAGAAAGAGTAGACTGTCCTCTTTCACCAGAAGAAAAAAAAATTCTAACTTTTTCTGTTCTTCAGTAATCAGCGGCAGAACATGGGTTGGTTTTACTAGTTTCTGACCAATGAAATGAAATGAGCTTTTTGTGAAAACATGACAAGCAGAACAGGGACTTTGATGCTAATATACAATTGTTTTTGTGAGACCTCAAACTATAAAACAACAACAAAGACTAATAAAGGGATTGATGGCAAAATAATTATTTACAAATATACAACTAAGAAACGCGCCATGAGTGATGCTGGCACACCACATGGCTCAAGTTGACTGTCAGTGGCTTTTTTACATTGTGTTCACCACTCACTCCATGAAGTGCGTCATCTTTTCGCACAATCGCAACACACACTTTCTTCTAACTACCGCGACACATACACCTGTACTGGTTTTTGCGTGTGAGGCACTAAAACATGTCCAACTTCCAACGTGTTGGCATTTCTCTCCCTCATAATTCACGTTGCAAGCTGAGATTCACCGCCTAATTTTTTATCTTCCACTGAAAAGCTGTGCTGATCTCAAATCCAAAGTGATGGAACATCAGAATTATCATCTTTATTTGCCAAGTATGTCAAAAACACACAACGAAATTGTCCCTGGTAGTTGGAGCTGCTCTAGTATGACAACAGACAGAAAATACTTTTGAGAGAATGAGTCAGAGAGGGATGTCACTGAGCAATGAAAGGTTACCAGTAAAGTGGTAATGCTGATAAATATATATATATTTTCTTGAATATATATATATATATATATTTTGGACAATTGTGCAAATGATGCAGACCTGTAGCAATTTAGAGCAGTTTTAAAAGACCAATAGAGGCATAATCTGGTACAGTGACCATTGTGCAAATGGCGCAGACTTCAAGAAGTTTAAGCAGTTTAAAGTGACTAGTAGTGCGATAATCTGGAACAGTGTCTATTGTGCAAATGGTGCAGGTACTTCTCAAGCACATGAGTGGCCAGTACTGGGCAACAGCAGATGTCCAAATAGTATAGAGTGGCGAGACTACTACAGTGAGTGCACGAATAACGTACAATTGGCCCGACAGAGATGTGATAATAATCTCAAAACAAAATTGGCAGCATGTTACAATGGAATCCTAAATTAAGTGTTAAGTGTTAAGGAACAATAGTGTTACAGTAATCGTTTGACTCTATGTTGTATGCACGTACCTGTGCATGACCAAAGTGTACCAAAGAGTACGCAACACTGGCCAAATGTGTCAGACTTTAGATGTGAAGCGAGCTCAAGTACGGTTCAAATGTCCTAACGCGAGCTTGTAACAAAGCGAACCCACCTGTCGCTGAGCAAGAAGGGACAGACGTCAGGCACAGGAGGCGTCGAAGGCCGCAGCTTTGCCAGCGCCATGATGTGTTCGAAGGTGATGTCAGTCTGTGTGCACACATCTACCACATGGATTTCCTGAGGAGGGCCGTGGGGTCGGCCACTGGGGGTCCGTCGGATGACCTGAACCACGACGGGGTCCTTGGCGGGGAGAAAGCTCTCCAGCGTCTCCTCATGACTGGACTTGGACAGCTCTTTGCCATTGACCTGAAGAGGAAAGGAGCGACGTACATGTGAAAATCATGAGAATTGTTATGAATGAGAATTTGCACATTAGAAATAAAAAGACCAACTAGGACTAATCCAAATGTCAAGGCCGCCTGCTAGTTTGCATGCATGTATAGTACGTGTCATAATTAATGCAAATGTTCCTTTGGCAAATATTAACAATAACACACACATAAAAATAATGACTACAGATAATCCTCAGTCAAATAAAGTGGTGCGTTGAGATACGCGTTTAATACATTCAGTGACCATGCTCATAACTCGCATCCCAAAAATTGTGTAATAAGATAGAACTCTTTGCATTGTACTTCATAAACACACACAGTAGTGACATAATTACACAGAATATAAAGAATTAAACAGTTTTTGCTTCAATTCAATGGACATTGTGCTGCTTCTGGTGTGCGCGCCTTGGCCAACTGGGGGCAGTATAATACAGACAAACAGATACTGTATACACATGGAGACTGTCCTGTTATATTAGTCGTTTTTGGGAATCATTAATATACTGCATATACCCGTGAGTATTGTTATATTGTCTGCCTACATAGGTTGCTGCACCGATTATGCTCAAATAGCCATTGCTTAAAGGGTTATAACAGCGTGACACTAAGGCTATTCGTTAGCTTTGGCATTCGCATTAAGCTAAATGGACTTACCTAAGGCAAAGCTATGTGGTTGTTGTAAAAACAAAAGGTACCATTCTGTTTGTTTCATGTTTGGCCAGCAGGGTGTATGACTGGTTAACACAGGTGCCTCACATTTCTGGGAACCGGGGTTCAAATCCCGGCCCCGCCTGTGTGGAGCTTGCATGTTCTCCCCGTGCCTGGGTGGGTTTTCTCCGGGCACTCCGGTTTCCTTCCACATCCCAAAAAAACATGCGTGGTATGTTGATTGAAGACTCTAAATTGCCTGAAGGTGTGAATGTGAGTGCGAATGGTTGTTTGTTTCTATGTGTCCTGCGATTGGCTGGCGACCGGTTCAGGGTGTATCCCGCCTCCCGCCCGAAGATAGCTGGGATAGGCTCCAGAGGCCAACGACCTTAGTGAGGATAAGCGGTAAAGAAAATGGATGGATGGATGTTTCATGTTTAGGTTGACAGTAAACTTCAACTGGGTGTGGCATTAAAAAGCTTGAAGGCTCTTCACTGCCAACACGGCGCTTATCTACAAAAAAAAAAAAAAAAAAAAAAAGCAGGCAAATGACAGCTTGTATCTCAAACATTTTATGTCAGGTCACTTGTATCTCAAGGCACCACTCTTAGTCCATGTCAAGCACATTTGCAATGTAAAATTATACTATTCATGTGATTGCTCCTCTCTCCAGTTATTCATGAAAACTGCCCCCTTACCCAATAGAAATACACTGAAAGACTAGAAATAATCCAAAGGGTAAAAAAATAAAATAAAAAATAAAAGATAATTTAAAAAAATGGGTCAGTGGGGTGATTACACTTATCTTAACAAGCCCACTCTTCAGGGAACACTTTCATCAAAATTATTAGTACTTTAAATATTTCATGGAAATTTCCAGATCACAACAAAACTTCCCAGTGGAGAAAATGCTCTGGGCAATTTGTCCTCATCAAACATTCAGATTTTCCCACACATTTACTCAAGTCTGATTATTTATTGGAAGCCAAGTGGGGAAAAGGCATGCGAAAAGCAGTTTTACACTACAACACTATAGAGACGTTCAAAGACTTCAATCAGTCTTCCTTAAATCCCTCATATCAACTATGAAAGGAGCAGAATTTTCCGGCAGACTGAAGGCTATTTGTGCTACAGGTGGCACGGGTAAAGAAAATCATCGCTTCATTTAGCAGCGGTAATTTCTCTGGAAGAGATGTCACCTTGATAGCTATGTGGAGCACCTTGGTGAAAGTGAAAGCGGAGATGATCATTTAGGTAAACCGTAGAGATGCATAATCACACTTTATGTATTTTAATACGGCCTACTTGCATTGCTCAACAAAAAATTCTGCAAAAGTCCATATAAAATATTTACGTATTACAGGCTCTAACTCACCCGTGACCCAAGTGAGGATACGTAAGCGGTATAGAAAATGAATGGATATTCACCGTATGTGTGAGGGGAAAAACTATTTTGGACAGAAGATCTATACAAAGCAAAGCAAAGCAAAGCAAAGCAAATTTATTTATATAGGGCATTTCATACACAAGGTCACTCAATGTGCTTTACATGATTAAAAGCATTTAAAGCTTGTAAACATAACAGAGAAATAAAAAAATAAATAAAAATAAAAATAAATGTACAATTAAAACAGCGTACAGTACAAGAAATATTTAAAAATGGAAATACTCTAAAAAGCATGAGGAAAAAAAAAGAAGAGGTTTTAACCTGGATTTAAAAACGTTCACACTTGGGGATGACGTCACTTCTGTTGGAAACTTATTCCATTTGTGTGCAGCATAATAGCTAAATGCTGCTTCACCATGTTTACTTTGGACTCTGTGCTCCATATATAGGCACGAGTCTGTCGATCTCAGAGCCCCACTGGGTTCATATTCCATTAGCATTTATTTCATGTATTCAGGACCTAAACCATTTCGTGATTTCCAGACCAGAAGCAGAACTTTAAAATCTATTATAAAGCTGACTGGCAGCCAGTGTAAAGACTTTAGAATTGGAATAATATGCTCTGACCTCTTTGTTCTGGTCAGAACGTGAGCTGCAGCATTCTGAATGAGCTGCAGCTGTTTAATGCTCTTTTTGGGGAGTCCAGTCAGAAGACCATTACAATAGTTAAGTCTACTTGAGATAAAAGCATGGATGAGCTTCTCCTTGTCTGCTTGACACATGCAAAAAAAAAAATACAGTCCCACAGGTTTAAAACTATCCAGGAGTGGCTGCTTCAAATTTTTTTTCGAAGAAAGACAAGCTTATCAGCAAGAAAAAATGTAAACAGAGGCAAAGCAAGCAGAACGTGCAAAAAAAGTGTTTGCACTGCACGAGAGAAAAGAAGGCTTAACAATCCTGATTTAGAGGTTCACAGGTAAATACTGTACAGAACCTTAATCAATACACAACTCTTGTACATACAGTACACTTTCAAAATAGGAATTTGACCGAAAAAAAATATGCCTCAGAAGTCAAGCTCAAAATATTAAAGCTTCTGAGTGACTGCTAACGTTAGCAATGAGCACTAACAAGCTAGCCGCTAGATAGCAAGCTACACTAAGCTTGTAACGTTTAGAAATGTGGTTTTAACATTTTAACCTGACATTAATTTTTTACCATCTACCTTAGTCTATCAGAAATATAATATAAATGTAAATATTAGTATTAAAAGCACCTATACGTCATTAATGTAAAACAGTGGTAACTGAGCATGCCTTCTTCCATCCATCCATTTTCTGAGCCGCTTCTCCTCACTAGGGTCGCAGGCGTGCTGGAGCCTATCCCAGCTATCATCGGGCAGGAGGCGGTATACACCCTGAACTGGTTGCCAGCCAATCGCAGGGCACATACAAACAAACAACCATTCGCACTCACATTCACACCTACCATGCATGTTTTTGGGATGTGGAAGGAAACCGGAGTGCCCGGAGAAAACCCACACAGGCATGGGGAGAACATGCAAACTCCACACAGGCGGGGCCGAGGATTGAACCTCGCTCCACAGAATTGTGTGGCAGACACTCTCACCAGTCTTCCACCGTGCCGCAGCATGCCTTCTTGGCTATCATATATTCTTACGTCATTAGCATATCAGGACGGTCTTTAAGGCATGTATGCAGGTCCTAGGAGGTACGCCAACCAGGTCTGAATGTTGATAGTTTAGCAAAAGCTGTTTTCAAGAACAACCCTACCTTTTGCAAGCATGCCAAAAGGTCCAGATGGAGTACCTTTGCCGGAATCCGCCATTTGGTAACTGCCGTCTTACAGTGTTTTGAAAATGAGCTAATAAGAATGCTCTGGAAAAAAAAAACCTCCTTGGCACCATAATTACTTGGTTGTACAGTAAGTTAGTGATGCCGTGAAAAACTACTCCCGCCAGACAAATCATATGCAACTCCCCCAGGTCCCGTGACCCGGCACTGACCTTTATTTGTAGTGATGCTGCATTAATCACCTGCGCAGCAGACAAACTGGGTCACCCACTCCAGAAATGTTGCATAGCAGCATCCTTCATTAGTGTTAGTTTGGAGCCACTCAGCATTTATTAAGAATGCAGCATGTACATGATGTACTACATTTTAAGTAAAACGAGGCGCTATCACAATTAGCTGATATGGTACATGTCCCTCTTTTACCCCCTTCTTCCTGCTTGCCCTGCAGCTTAATCCTAGAATTTTGTGGGGGAGCCAGGCAACAAAGGAGCAGACAAATGAGGCATCCGATGGCAAATGACAATCCTGCAGAAAAGATCTCATTGCCTGGCTCCCCCCGCTCTAGAGAGCCCGGCCCCTGTGTTTTGGCTCCTCGCTATCCCCGCATCCTTAAACCCAACATCAGGTGCTGCTTCTTCCACATCTCTTTAAAGTCCTCTGTAGCCATGAAATCCAGATGGAACAATAATCCTCAATCAACACATGAATAATAAGTGGCCTTAAGTACTGCATGAGGTAGTCTGATCGTGGATGTCAATTGAGATAACACACTCAGACATTCACGCACAGGTTCTCAATAGGGTTGAGGTCATGGTGAGACTTTCCTCCCTTCTATACCCATAGCAGCATAAGCTTCAGTGGTATCTTTTGAAGTGTGGATTGGTATATTGTCTTGCATGGCAATCATTTTAATGTGGAAGGCACAGATATTGGTCAGTTAAAATCCCATTTTGTCTCCTTCAGGAACCCTAAAGCAGTGATTCCAAACCACTGTTCTGCAGGAAAATATCCAATTTCGCTTCAGTGGTCTGAATATGATCTTTTATTCACTAGAAATAATGTATCTTTGTCCATCTATCTATGTCAGCGACATATAGTGACAGGAAGAACAATTAAATGCTCTTTCAATAGATGGCAGAAGGTACAAATTACCTGTGTATCCACTTGTTGCCATTCATAAAACAGAATAACAGCTTTGAGTCCAACTGAACAGGGCCAGATTTCACACTGAGTACATTTGTGTGTAAATTGAGATGAGACCATTATTTCAGTCTGTATGCTCTAACATT
The DNA here is from genome assembly GCF_024500275.1 of Phycodurus eques. Lineage (NCBI taxonomy): Eukaryota > Metazoa > Chordata > Actinopteri > Syngnathiformes > Syngnathidae > Phycodurus > Phycodurus eques. The sequence continues at coordinate 21,221,804 of NC_084529.1, forward strand.
TTTGTTTGGCGGTGTGCTGTGAGATTTTTCTAATGTGAGATATTGCTGGTGTCGGGCAGAATCCTCCCAAACCATCACTTTTCAAGAAAACCGTACGGCATGTTTGTTGAGCCGTTAACACTGCATGGTCAAAGAGAACAAGCCATTTTCAACACTTTGGATTGGTCAATAATTTGTAAAATTGTCCCCCCTGACCAATAGTATTGATTTGTGAAAAATATAGCATGTCATTAATCAGTAAATAAAACTATTTCTCAACCCACTGTAAACATTTCGCCAAGTAAGATTGGTTAAGGGTAGACCAAAATACAGCTATTGTACTGTAGATGTACAGCTACTGTAGATGTTCTTTAGAGGATCCTGCATCGAGTGGTTCTTGGGTCTCCAGAGACACCAGCAGCTTTAAATACTTGCTTGCTGCTCATCAGTGGCTTTTAACAGCTGCTCTCTTAATACAATGCATTTCCTTAATACACCTTTATCTGAACAAACACGTTTGCTCTGTGAGTCACACACAAATTATTTACCAGTACCATGATTTTCTCGAAACATCCTGTGTTTTCATTCCTTTCATATGGCATTGGAATATTTTGTATTTACAGAGCCTTCATTTCCCCAATATGCATCAAAATTGATTTGTTTTTGTTTTACATGTGAAACAGCCAATTAGGTTGATCTGGGACTCTTTGAGAATTATATCTAAACAGACAAAAATCCAAAAATGTTCCTCAGAAAAAACAAACTCAAATTTTATTTCACTTACTGTATATCCTATTATGAGCATCACAGTAAACAAGCGGCTCATACGTGTGTCTAACAGTTGAGAAATCCCAGGTTCGAATCTGGGCTCAGTTCCTCCTATGGTGGAGTTTGCTTCACTTTGCTCACGTGGGTTTTCTCTGGGTACTTCAGCATCCTCCCACCTTTGAAAAACATGCATGATAGATTCATTTAAGTCTCTAAATTGTCCATAGGTGTAAATCTCAATGTGAATGGTTGATTGTTGAGTCTACCTCTTAGTGATCGGACAAAGCCCCCAGTTCACCTGCTACTGTAACGAGAATAAGAACTCTATTTTAATTTTAATTGAGAAATTCTGTGTGAGGTGTGCCTTTCCCGCGGTGAACGCCAGATGACTTCAGGTTGCAGCACAGCAGCTTCCCCCCAAAATTTTTTAAAAACTTTTTTGGACCACCATCATACGTCATACAACATCATATCAGCACACCACAGTAGATCTGAGTTGGATACAGAGAACCCTTGCGTCTTCAGGGATCGGTATTCATGAATTCACCTAATCTCAGATTTTCTTGGGAACCTATGCTCCAATTATTTTCAGAATAACTCGCCTGTTTGCCGTTTTTGTGCTAAGTCCAAGGCCACAGCAGCATTTTGTGGCAAGTAACTATGTTGAAGTGAGTTGAGGAATTTCATTTAGACAAAAGTTGTGCTTTGCAGCCATCTTTTAGTATCTTGGTGCGAATTAACTATGCTGATGTGAGTTGAGGAGTTTCTTTTAAATAAAAGTAGTGCTTTGCTGCCATCTTGTGAGAGCAACAGAAAATTATAAACCTTTTTGGGGGCAGCGTCAATTGTAATTTCTTTGCTATTGAACCGTGCTCTGCCGTGAATGGTAAAAAAAAAAGGATGTCTGCTGCACCCGTTTGTTTGTTTCGAGAAAGGGGGGTGGGAAAAAAAAGCACCACAGTGGAACTCATTTCACAGCCAGCATCAAAGGATTAACTCTGTATGTGTTTTGCTTCTCCCTTTGGATTTTTTTATGGCCTTTTTTCTAAAAGGACCATAACAGTAAGAGAAGAAGAATATCCAGCAGAGGTTAGCGTGAAGTAAATGGACTTGCATCCCGAGCAGAAAAGACTCAGGCTGTGTACTTTGGTCCAGCGTTGGCGCATGTTTCAGTCTCACGATCACCACTAATTTGGATGACTGAGCACAATTGCTACTAGTTTTATTTTATTTTCCCATTCCTATTTGCTTGGAACAACCCAGGTGGGCAGATTTTTGTGAACTTGGACCATGCGTAACTGGTATTGTACGCTTGAGTCAACTTGTTTGTGATCCTCCACAAACAGACGGACTGCACCGTTAGCTTTGTTCGCTAACGCAAACCTGTGAAATGTATTACATTATTTCACTGACTATTTGTGGCTTGTAATTTCACCTACAGTATTTGCGTTTTTTTGTTGCCACAAGACAGCGCCATAGCCTTGTCTAAATAGGAATTGGTCTCAAGGAAGTATATTGAAGTGACATCTCGTTTGAGACACAAGCTTTGTATTTGGGGGAGGAGCTACGTTTTGCCTAGGTTGTTGGTGGAAGAGCAACTTTCCGCTTTTATACTTGCACTTCAGGTGCATTTTTTTTCTAAATCATTTGTAAACCACTTGATATTAAACTTTTGGATCATAGTTTATGGTATACTGTATTTACGGTTTTAAAAATAAAGACAGGCAATTGGAAATTATTTTGGGGTGCATCAATTACTAAATTTTTTTGTTAGGAAGGTAGGGCTCGGTACTCATTACTGTACTACATATCCAACGTCTCATCCCCTTCCGACATTCATAAGCTCATGCAGGCAATAAAACAGCTGTTGTGTTGATCGAGTGCAGATGCTTAATGGCGTGAAGTATTCCACATGTGCAGTCAACTTATCCAATCAGTCCGGAACCAAACAATTATTCATGAGAAGTCATTTGGCAACACAGGCGTGCGAGCAGAATGGAGCAGCAAGGCCAAGACGCATCTGCCGTCTGTTTGCACAAAAATATTCAGCAGATGTAGCCTAGAGCGGGTTTTCCGCTCAAGGCGACCCCCCCCCCACCCCACAAGACAACTGGAAGCTACGCCAAGGCAAATGCAGGGGAGGAACTTTAGTTTAGTAGAGGAAATCCCTTTTCTGCAGACAAATACTTTTCCAAAGTGTACTTTTGGCAAACAACGCATGACCTAAAGCTGTTCGTGAGGAAAAGTTGCCATTTCTGCAGCTATGGTGTTCATCTTTGTGCTTGTCTTAGGATTTATCCAGCAGGTTTGAGTTGCATGCAGCTTCAGACAGTGCTTCGCCATGCAAGAAATGTAAGTACGTCTTCTCCTTTTCCTATTTCTGATATCCACAACTGCTGCTGAAATTAGGAAACTTTCCCCATTGTGGGACTAATAAAGGGCAAATAAAATACTTTTAAACTGTCCACGTTCTGAAGTGACGTGTGCAGTGACGTACCAATTAATTTCCGTTTTAGACGTGGCGTCCTTTGTGGACGTGTATTATTTTATATTTATATCTCTAAGCATGTAGTAATTGGTCCTGTTATTTTGTGTTCAAAGTTGGTTAATCTCTGCGAAAACACAGTTCCAGCCAGACCAATGTGACAAGTGTATTGTTTCACAAAATCACTTATACTTGGCAAAATAAAGATGATTCTGATTCTGACTAAGGAGGCGACGACTTACAATGCATTTACACTGGACGCAAAGAGAACTTACTGCTCGGTGGCTTGGAGCGGTGGGGGGGTTTGCCTAATAAAATAGCATCCACCAAAGAGCTGTTCAATGTGGATGCGTCGGTATTGTCAGACGCTGGATTTTTTTTTCTTTCCTCTCCAATATCCAGAACAATCAGTGTTATAACTGTAACGAGTCAGTTCAGTGATTTCCGTGACACGGATGTTCTGTAACATTTGGTAGCTCTGTGGATGGACTTGCCATGGGTATAATGGATAGTGTTCCACTGTACAAGAATAACTCCTCATCAGAGACTGAGGGCAAAATGTCGTGACAGCAGCAGTAAAATGGCTCCAGTTCATCTCTCAAGATGTCAACATAAGCCACGGCGGATGCCGCCTAGGCCCCATTTCCTTGTCAAGATGCGCCGACACAGCCGTCAGCTTGCGAGGGATCACTGATAGAAGTGATTGATGGACTCATTCTGCGCGGCAGCCCTGGGTGCAAGACTCAGCGAGTCCATTAGCTTTTAACGCTTCAGAATTAACTGCATATATTACTTTACGGCTTTGAATACTAATTAATTGTTTTCAATTTCAAGGTGCAGGCGGATGCGGACTAGTCCACAACTGGAACGAATGAAGCAAGGTCATCGTTATTCACAAGCAAACAAGCCTACAGTGGAAAGAGCATCCAGAGGTTGATTTTAGCCAACTAGTGTGACCTTGGCTTTGCCTCTTAGTATCTTTACTTGCAAAATATCCACATTCACCCAACACTCACCCCCCCCCACAAGCTTCCATGTGCCAGCACCTGCTGTGTGAGTGGCGGCCTGGCGAGTGCTAAGTGAATGGAGGCAGATGGAGAAAGTCTAACGTAGGTCATACAGCCTCGGGAGTGTGGCACTTACAAGGGCCGATTACATGCCGACTCTTCGTCTTTTTAGGAGGAAGATGAGGAAAATAAAGGGCCGACATGACCCCTCAGCATAGCGGGTCACTCAGCTGTACAGAGCCCTCACGTGAATACGGACAATGAGGAACAGCGACAGATGAAGAGGAGGTACAGGGGTGTCACTGTGCACTGGACAGACACTGCTATTGGCCAGTGAAATGCTGATACTGTAGTATTAAACACTGTAGTATTGGTGTTTTGATGTGTGCCTTTAAGGGGTGTGGCCTAGTGAATGACATCAGGAGCTCTGACTCCAACTCGGGTTGGCTGTTAACAAGGCGGTTATAGTTCAAGCCTGTGAAAAAACAAACAAAACAAAACAAAAAAACACTCAGTCGACCACAGAAATTGGTTGACGCAAAAATGTCTGCCTCGAGGCGATAAAAAATATTAATAAACGTATATTTGCCCGGAACCATTTGGCCACTGTCCATGTTTACTGCACGGACTTTTGTTGCAGATGGACGCACTGTTGGACTATTGATAAATATTGTCAAAAATGACAGCGGAGCACCTGTAAGTGATTTTTAAGACACGATTTGATGTGTAATATACATATAACATGATGTATGAATGAGCTGAATGGTAGTTAGCGTTTGTTTTTTTTAAACCTAAAATGGTAATCGCTAGCCCGCTAATGCTAATCGTGAATGCTAACCATTTAGCAGAGGCTGATTTTGTTGTATCAAATTCTGTACAGAGTTTATACCATACACTCAGGACCAGCATATGCAGTTCAAGGATATAAGTCCAGCCCTCATAAATGAGAATAAAATGCATGTTAGTTGTAAAATAAATAAATGAAATGAATAAAAGGGAGGGGAGTAGGGGTGGTGATCACTCAACGAAATATCTCGAGGTTAATCGATTCTAAAAAGTTTCGATAGTGAAAGCCCTACTATAATTCTTGATCCTGAGGCATTCTGACAAAACGCATGCCACAGAACACTAGGGAACTGTTTTAAATTGAAGGGGGAAAAAACATGCATATCTCCTCCAGGTTTTATTCACCAAATATGATTCCTTGCCCTCTAAATGGCTGCACAAAACCACAAAACTTATATCTCTGTGGTAAAAAACAGAAGTACTGGTATTTGTCCTAAATATCCTGCAACAAAACCAATAAGTGGATAACGTGCTGTTGTTTTTCAAACAGTTTCTTTTGACTTATTCTGACACGGCTTCATTCAATAAATATGTCTGGAAGAAACACATAGTAACGACTGTGCCACCAAGTAGAAATGGTAGGCTGTCACACAACAGAATGTTGAATCCTTACAAACTTAGCATCAACCCCCCTCCGAGGTTGCAGATGTTTTTGTTTATCTACGCTTCATTTTTTAGTTTAGCTTCATGGTTTTGTTTAGCTACGCTTCATTTCAATATTTGGTGGCATTTCATTTGGGAAATGGCAGCATATAGATAGCCAATGAGAGGATGCAGATAACGTTGCTCAAAAGCAACGGGTTGGGAGATATTCATATGGTGTGCGCCTTGAAGCTCCCGGGAATCCTTTTGGAATATTCGTCTACCTCAGATGTCGTCCCACTGCCACTCGCGGAGCAGTGTCTACGCAGAGGATAAACAGAACTAATACTTTCGGGACCCCTATGTGGCAAATATAACCCTTCCCATTTGACTTCGCTATCGTCTCTTGTTGTTTCTCCAGCTTGTCTGAGCAACAATAGAGCAGAGAAGAGTGGAAAAACACTGCTACGCCCCCCTGCTCACACCTGAAGACTGCCTTTTCAAAAGCATCAGCCTATTTTCCAATCCGTCTTTGACCGTGACACTAACGTTGCATTAAAAAACACAACACAGTGAATCGAACAAGTTCAAATTTGACCGAATCTCAAAGCAAAAAAAACAAGGCGGTATGGGGTGATGGTGATTAGTATGTCTGTCTCACAGTCTAAAGGTTCTGAATCTCCGGTTAGGCTTTCATGGATGGAGTTTGCATGTTATCCCATATCTGCATTTGGGGGGGGGGGGCTGGTGTGGTACTCTGGCTTTCTCCCATATTCCCAAAATACGTATGTTAGAGTCATTGAAGACTGCTGGGACAGGCTCCAGCTCACACGTGACCCCAATGAGGACAAGTGCTATGTATACGAAATGGATTGATGGTCCAAACAAATGAAATCAATCAAGTTTTTCCAAAGTGATTTTTGCATTTTATTTGGCTTTCTTTATGTGCATAAACCCTTTAGGAAGAGTATCAATGATAAGCCAAAGAGGAAAATTGTGAGGACCCCTTGTACAGTGAACTTCGAAGAAATTTCACCCTAAAACATAGGTGTAGAGCAGTAATTTGGTATGTTACGCAAGCATATGGTATGCAAAAGAATCACTAAATTGAATGGTCGAACTGTGCAAAATGCAACAGTGGTTAAGTTTTAACTTTTAAATCCAGTACAGTATAGTATTTTTTTTTTTTAAGTGCTTCGTCAGTTGTATTTTATTTTTAAGTAAACACCAATGTACAAGCGTCCAGCCGGGGAGCAATAAGTATACCCACACCTGCTTGGCGCCTCTCACCGTGGGCAACTCCAGAGTGGAAGAGAGTCCAACCCCTCCCGAGAGGACTGGTACCAGAGGCCAAGCAGTGTGTGGATGTGAGCCCGACTATACCTAGTCGGAACTTCTTGACCTCGCACACTAGCTCGGGCTCCTTCCTTCCCAGAGAGGTGATGTCACACGTCCCTAGAGCCAGCTTCTGTAGCCGGGGATGGGATCGCCAAGGTCCCTGCCTTCGGTCACCACCCAGCTCACAATGCACCCGAAATCTATGGCCCCTCCCACAGGTAGTGGGCCCATGGGAAGGGGGACCCACGTTACCCTTTCGGGGTGTGCGCGGCCGAGCCCCATGGGTGCAGTCCCAGCTACCAGGCGCTCGCCTTCGAGCCCCACCTCCAGGCCTGGCTCCAGAGGGGGGCCCCGGTGACCCGCGTCCGGGAAAGGGAAAATGCAATCCAATAATTTTTCTTGTCATAATGGTCTTTGGAGCCGTACTTGGTCTGCTCCCTCACCTAGGACCTGTTTGTCATGGTGACCCCGCCAGGGGCATAAAGCCCCAGACAACCTAACTCCTAGGATCATTGGGACACACAAACCCCTCCACCACGATAAGGTGACGGCTCAAGGAGGGGTACAGAGAGAATACAGAGAATATTTGCATTTAAAAAAAAACAATGATGATCATCAGTTTGAACATTAAATATCTTGTCTTTGTACTGTCTTCAATTGAATATAGCTTGAAAAAAGGATTTGCAAATAATTGTTTTCAGTTTGTATTTAGGTTTTCCACAACGTACCAACTTCATTGGAATTGGAGTTTGTAGTTAAGGCAGAGGCGGCACGGTGCCCGACTGGTTAGAGGGTCAGCCTCACAGTTCTGAGGACCCGGGTTCAATCCCCGGCCCCGCCTGTGTGGAGTTTGCATGTTCTCCCCGTGCCTGCGTGGGTTTTCTCCGGGCACTCCGGTTTCCTCCCACATCCCAAAAACATGCATTAATTGGAGACTCTAAATTGCCCGTAGGCATGACTGTGAGTGCGAATGGTTGTTTGTTTCTATGTGCCGTGCGATTGGCTGGCAACCAGTTCAGGGTGTACCCTGCCTCCTGCCTGATGACAACTGGGATAGGCTCCAGCACGCCCGCGACCCTAGTGAGGAGAAGCGGCTCAGAAAATGGATGGATGGATAGTTAAGGCAGAAACAAACATCACCTCTGCTGGTTGCAGCCAAGTAGTGCACTCCACAATTTGAATTGGGCAACAACTAAGTACTACTGCTACGAAGTTTATTTAAGAATAAATTCAAGGCTGATATACAGTTGGATGTGGCCTCCGCTTTTTCATCCTCTCCCTGCTTTGTTTCCTCTTCACACTCAAATGTCTCATTTTAATAATAGGTGTCAGGATGAAGCACGGGCCGCTCGCTCTTATGACTGCATAAATCACTCTTACACAGTCAGCGTTACTGTTGGAGAAACGCTCCAGTGACATGAAACTGAGCGAGCGAGCGAGCGAACGCGCCACTAGGGAAACCTGACAAACCCTCCGACATCTCGACACAAACCAATATATGGGCCCCACTTGAACCCCTCCAACCACATAAAACACACTCCCACAGGGCGGCTGGGTTATTTTCACATTTAAGGGCTCTGCACAAGGCTGCCGCTGCCGTTTTAAACCAGCATAAGAGTTGATGAATTCTGCCAATTTTCTTTCCAAAGCCCCAATCTTGTGTATGGAGTCCTTCACCTTGTACAAGTATCACCTTTTTATTTTTATTTTTTATTTTTTATATTTTTACCCCACCACCTTACTGCTTTGCTTTTACTATCCAATCGCTTGGTGCAAGGACAGCTGTTGTAAAAGAAAACCATTTATTCTTCCCACTAAATGTGCAGAGCGGCAATGTGATGTTTATGAAAAGACTAAATAAAACTCACTTGGACTGACAACTCATTCCACCTGCAACTGCTTGACCAGATTTTTACATTGCATTGGTCAATATTTGGCGGCACAGTAGCGGACTGGTTAGAGCGTCTACCTCACAGTTCTGAGGACCCGGGTTCAATCCCCGGCCCCGCCTGTGTGGAGTTTGCATGTTCTCTCCGTGCCTGCGTGGGTTTTCTCCGGGCACTCCGGTTTCCTCCCACATCCCCAAAACATGCATGGTAGGTTAATTGACAACTCTAAATTGCCCGTAGGTGTGAATGTGAGTGCAAATGTTTGTTTGTATGTGCTTTGCGATTGGCTGGCAACCAGTCCAGGGTGTACCCCGCCTCTGATTGGAACATGCTTCGTGCCCCGTTATGACATCATCAACCTTCAAAATCAAGCTCGGAAGGATGCAGCTGCAAACTTTGGACACAGTCCTTCTTGTCAAGCTAGCACTTAATACTTAATTTGATTTAGTAGGCCTCAAATGGATATGACACACACAATCTTCATCCAATCGCATTCCACATTTTGCCAAGCAGTCTTTATGTTATCCTTCCCCACATGGATTTGGAAAACTGTCTGGTTTGTCAGGTTAGACCACAGCGAGATCGGGAGTGGAGAAGTTCACAAGCAAAGATATTCATGGCCGTCCACCAATCTTCTGCTTCAATGTCGTCACGAACAGCTTATTCCTTAATGAAGGAGAATGGCCGGATAGGGAAATTTTATGGCGGATTTCAACTGGTGGGGGAGTGCCAAGTTAATAAGCTTGCTCAAGGTCAATGGTACAAGAGGGGTATATTTGTTGGGGAGATTTTGAGATGCTCATTTCATCTCTGCACTTAACTGTAAAGATCTCTTTTGCCATCTTGGATCTGGTTTTAATGTGGAATGGATGAGAAAATCAAATTAGGGCAAAAGCAGCGATGGGGTGGCTATCTCTTTGTTAATCACTGGTAATTGGTAAAGGTATAGTCGGTGCAGATGTGGGGATTGTGAGAACTAATTGGTGCCGGAACACCTCTTAAAGAACTGAAAGCGCGGTGATAAGATATGCATAAATTCTTTGTTAATCTCACTATCTTTAAAAATTCCCATGGGGTTCCAAACGCGAGCCGACACAGGTGGTAGATGGCAGATGATCGTCCAGGGAAGGTCCCCTCGTGGTGGCCTGGGAGACTTTGAAAACAGCATATGAGCCCCTTTTATTGCTCCATGCTCATGTTGGCAGATGATGCAATTAAAAGCGGATAAGCACTATTTACACACTTCCAGACGTAATGGTGAGCACAATTTCCCCGAGTCCTTTCCCCTCTGTGAGGTCTGTGAGGACACAGAGTGGCGAGAGTGGCGACAAGCGGGGGCACATCCAGCTTTAGCATTGTAAATAATGAACAAGGAGTGTTTGAGAGGTCAGTTAGGCCATCCGCAGCTGCTGAATGATCTGCCTATTAGCCATTAACTTGAAGGCCGGATGGAGGAACGGAAAGTTGGGAATGTAAGTTCCCTGGATTTATTTTGTTTTGTAGTCGACCATATTATGATGAAAGTTGAGTCTAAGTCGATTAATCGATGATTTCGGTTTCACATGAGGACATATTTTGACGGATTGGCTTAGAAACAAATATTAAAAAAATAAAGCTGAATGTAGTTGTTATAATTACTGGAGTGAGTCTGGTGCATGTTTTCTCTTCAACGAGGGGCTGGTCTCACCTTGTGTTCCATAGCATAGCGAGTCATAAGATGAGCTGTTGTAGCCAGGCTCCCAGAAAATTTACATTTCTCTGTTTCACTGTTTCTATTTCACTTGTGTTTTTATAATATTACAAAATAAACTTGCATATTTTGCAAGTGACTGTGCTACGAGTCTGATTTTTGGTATATCTTTCCACACACTTACAACGTAGCACTGGCGTATGCCTTCTTGCGGTCTTGTTCAGACACAGTGTCGTAAAGCAACAGATGTCTAGATGTTGGTGCGGATTGTTATATGACTAAAGTTCTTGTTACCACACAGTTGTTGCCCACATATTGTTGGACATTTCATTTTGACGACAGTGATGCAGCTTCAGTTCGCGCCGCTGCCCTCATTCCTCACCGCCAGTCCCACTGGTATGAACATTTTAAGACTATGTTAACAGCTGCGATTGGAATAGCCAAAGCTAGTGAGGCTGACTGTTAATATCATCTGCAACAATCTTATTTTCAGACTCTTGGACCCGCTGGGATTTATGCAGACTGGATCGCATTGTTGGCCAGACATTTCGTTGCTCAACCAAGCTTTATAGTTCGGTGACGGCAGCAGACGGGCGAGTCGTACGTCCTCTGTAAATTGGCTGATTGGAAAACGAAGACACTTGATTAGCGATGAGTCAACTTCAAGATCTAAATGTTGATGTAGAGTAGTAAAGTTGCCTTGTTGACTAATCAGTTCAACCCCTGATTGGGTTACTTTGGGTAGTAACTGAACCTCTTTTAAGGGAATCCTTCATTGTTTAGTGCAAATACTGAAGCTACATAGTACGATAAAGCGCATATGAGAAGAGGACCAATGAACCAACAAACAACCGATCAAATAACAAAATGCACCAGTGAGTACATTTTTTCATAGAATTAGAAGGACATCTGAGGATTTAGAGTGGAGTTGTGACAAATCTAATGCGATTATTTAGTTTTTAATTATTGTTGGCATTTGGGAATTGAACCTCTTTTAAGGGAATACTTCATTGTTTAATGCAAATACTGTCAATAGTACAATAAAGTGCACAGAAGAGGACAAATGAATGAAAAAAAAACTGACAACTGAACAAAAGAACCAAAAATGCACCCATGAATCAGGTTCAGTTGCCTGTCCTCACCTATTTGATAGAATTGGAATGACATCTGAGCATTCGGAGTGGAGTTATGGCAAATGATTCTCTACCAATTTCGATGTCACAGTCTGCCCACATTTACTGGCAAAAAAAGATGCAAAGGTTTTATAATTCAGCACTGCCCATCTGTCCACTACAGCTATTTAAAACTTTGTATCGATAGGATCATTCCATTAGAGGTAGTTTTTGTGATAGTACGACCAGTGGAAAGTGCCTAATTTGCTTGAAAACTACTGCGTCAAACAGCCTGACTTCATTTGTTTTCATGCGACCGCCAAATTAATATATTTTTGTTACAGTTATGCAGCGTTGCACAAGTAATACAACCATTGGCGGAAAAACGGGCCACTGACAAAGTTTACTTGTATTTTGATGTTTTAAAGTATAAAACGTCTTTCATCCCTCAGTTTTGCAGACTGATGTACACAAGGATTGCCTTCCCAAAGTTGTGACAATGGAAAATAAGTTTGGTTGGTGGTGTAAACATAGCCCAGGGGTGCAGAAAGAAAATGGTTGATGAACTAGTCTACACCAAGTAAATAGAAAGTTATGGACTCCAGGACACTCAGAATGGATCATGACTTTAGTGTCAAACAATAAAGATCCAAAAGACTACTTCATAACGTCTCAGTGAGAGTGATCACAAAAAGAAGAGGAGCAAAGTGGTTTTAAAGATCCCAACTTCCGCGGCATTCACAAGGAGACATTGATGAAGCTGCTGTCCCCGATCTTTTCCTGGTAACAAGCAGTGGCACAATGTACGATTAAAACGAAGGACGTTATCTTCCGAAAGTGATCGCCCGTGTAATCAATCTGCCTCGAGGCGCCCTTTTGGGTCGCTTGTGAAAAAATGTGCCTCGCGAGAGAAGAAGGTCGCCAGAGTGGATGTAGTCCCCCCCCCCTCCCCTCCCCCACCTCCAATCTCACTCAGCCCTAGTCAGGTCGCGCAGTCAATAAACAAAGGGAAGCGAGAGGAAATTGTAGGCAATTCAGTGCTTCATGCTGTGTCCTGATTACACAGTTGGAAAAGGAGTTTCAGACATGGAGAGTAGAATGAGAGGAAGAGACACTTTATTTATTTAATAAATACAGAATCGTGATTGCATCGGACCAGAGATGCATGATTGTGGAACTAAAGTCAACAATCTTGAAGTGTCAGGTTTTTTAAAATGTATTTATTTATTTGCTTTTTTGATTGATGAAACGTCTCAATGATCCTTGAGGACATTTTAGTAGCAAATCCGACAAAAGGTAAGCACTTGCATAAGAGCCAGAGTATAAACCCTTGTAGCAATGCACAAAACCATGGTAAGACCTGTCAAAATACTCCAGAAAACAAGGTGGACATGCCACGCATATCCTACTCTGAGAAGGCTACGAAAAACAGACTATTTTATGGTACGTTTTTAGTGTTTGAGGCATTTCATTTGAAATATTCATTCCTTAAAAAATCATGGTGAGTGGCGCAAAGAGCACTTGTTGGATGAGTGTTTGTGACAACATATTCACTTATTGCTTTGTTTCAGGCACAGAAGAAAACAAGCTAACTGATATCCCATTTCTTGTCACAAACATATCAGCTCACATCATAGATCAGCATTGTCCTCTTATCCGAGGATCAAAATTGCTGAAGTAGCTACGTCCGAGTCACAAGTAACTTTCAAGGCAGACATGCTGACTGTTTAAGGACTTGATTTGAATGAATTGACCACTGTTCACGTACAATCCTCAGGTGACCTCTGATGACAGCAAACACTGTTGGAATTTAATGAAACACCTGTCGAAACAAGTTGCACCACCTGAAGCTTTGCGCAGCAAACGAGCTGTAACGTTACCTTTTTTCTTTTAGTGCACCTGGCGGACGATTGTAATGTATGCAAAAAGAAAAAGAACAAACAAGTCTCTATTAAGCTTTTCTGGAGGAGGATTAACACTGTCTGGTGAGGAACAGTGACAGTGGTTAGCCTGATAGCAAGAAAATTCCTGGGTTTCCCAACCATGGCCTTTTTAAGACCATGTAAAAACAACCTTGTGAAAAGCACGCCATCCATCCGTCTACTAACCAGGCGCACCGACGCCATCACTTATCCAGTTCAGAGTCAGTGAACCTATATGCCTTACCTTTCCCAATTGGCTGAAAGCAACTTTTTCTAAGCTTGGCTGGTCTGCAAATTCAATGTACAACTTCAACACTCTAATAGCATTTACAAAAAAAAGTTTCAAATCCAAAGAAGCTAGGCAGAGTGATACTTTGGGCTTCCAAATTATCTGTCCCACTGAAATCAGGGATGGGCATTTGACAAAATGTCCTAGTTTTGAGCCAATGTCGTGTTGAGCATATATTATAATAATGTTGCCAAGATGAGGTGTGACACAGTGTGGATGCAGCTCACATCTCCATAGCAGAGGTCATGTGGGTTTTCATGAGAGAGCAAGCAAGTTGAGCCTGAACCAATGGCATCTCTGCTGGTTGCTGCCAAGGAGTGGACTTGAATTTGTCATTTCAGGGTCCTCGGTTTATGATGGAGTTCCGTTCCTAAAGTGGGTAACCCAAATTTGTACGCAAATTGGTACATACTGTAATCTATAACTAAAGTTGGCATCCTAAACAGAATAAATATCGGTATGATCCTCTATGCCAAAAATACAGAACAATCGAATGAAAAAATTTAAATATGCCGCCAACAGAATGTGCCATCTTGTTCCACTTGACCACTTATTCTTACGCCGCTGTGCAAACTACTTCAGTATACTAGCACTAGCAACCGTGGGGACCCGCGAAAACCGAAGAACCCCCCTGTATAATTTTAATGTCATTCCTGTAATTGCCAGGTAACCATGCCAGGGTGTACTATCCTAAATCACTCAAGAGTGCCTCCAGGTTCCCTGTCACTCAGACAAGGAGAAGCAGCATTGAGGAAAAAAAAATAAAAACATGTTTTTAGTGATTCTGATGAAAATATGGTGATGAACATACTGAGCTAATGGATGTTATCCAGAGCTGCACTATTATGAGAATCCAACAAGTGGGCAAGCAACAGTTTTCATATTGGCAGAAAGAGGGGCGTTTGCATCTAGGGGTGATGGTAATGTGGTAACGGTATGCATGTGTGGCAGCAGTAGGCGTTTTCACGCTGTCACGCAGGACCGTGTAAACCTGTGTGTTGACGCTCGGGTCCACTTATTTGTGCAGCACCACGAGGGGATATCTTCCTCCGCTCCACGGTTGATACCTAGATAGATTTATGCCGCGTGTCTGCAGTGCGATTGCTCCTGCACATAATTAGTATTTCTAGACCAGGCTTTATCCGTACTGCTGCAAGGCTAAGATTAAAATTTAAATCAGCTGTTCAGCCAGATCACAGCCACGCTTTGGCTCCCATGAGAGCTAACACAGACACTAGAGGCCCACAACTGAACTGTGCAGCCTGTCCTCCAGGCCTACAGGCCACCGGTTGGTCTTGAACAGAATCTCTTGGCAGAGAGGAATGACAGCTGTTCTGGCGTCACAATACGGAACACAAGGTATGATGGGTAACGAAGCAAGGGAAAGGATGTGAGCACTGGAAGAAGGAGACCTGAGGGATTTAAAGCTGTGTTAAAACAAATAACGCTTCTGGGTGCTTTCCTGGGGGAAAAAAATGATTTTGACAAATTGGCATACTCATGGGAATATGGGACATCCAAACCATGCTTGGTTAGGACACTTTAGGAATACTAATGAATTTAAATGATATTCAATGAAGTTAACAGATCAGGTTGCTGACCTGCAAACGGTGCAAAAAGTTGAAAACTCTGAGAACTTTCCAATCTTTACTTGGTCGCACGTCTGTAAACAAGTTTCACACAGAGATCCTGCAAAAAATGATTATTAAGCAGCCTTTGCTTTTTACACAGAATCTAGCCAAGGCGGGGTATTACAACAACACGACAGGCTATTAGATGCGTGACGACATCACCAGCGTCTGGTGTGGCTTAAAAGACTCATTGGAGAGCGACAATTGCTTTCAATACAACAGGACTGGACAAACTTCACACCACTATCGCTTGATTGCAGCTTTCCCTTTCACACAGACACCATGATGTCATCATCGGAGCCAGCGAGTTTTGTAATCCAACTGTTGAATTAATATTTAGTTCCCAGATATCTTTATTTAACTCATATTTTTCTGCTATTAATTTAATGCTTTCATGCACTGCAGTGTCCAGGAAAGCAGGTTCTGCGGCAGAACAATACACGTAATAATGAGTGAGTTCAACATCTCTGGGAAATCCGTGGTTACTTGTTGAATTTGGATGGCGACGAGTACATTGGAACACAAAAATGTTCATCGTATTGTTTGTATTGCTTTTCGAATGGGGGGGGGAAATGATATTTTATAAGGCTCATACTCTGCTGTTTACTCGAGATTATGAATACACAGCTGTCGTAGTTTACTAAACTCGAAGAGGGTGGACCGTATGATATGCAACGGATATGTTACAGCAAAGAGCCCATTAAATGCTTATGATGGCTTTGATAAAGGTCAACTGAGTACAATTATATATCAAACGTCTACCATCCAATACGATGACTAATTACTGCTCCATGTCAGATTATTTTGAACAATCGCTAGCAATCAAAAAACACTTCATTTGGGATGAAATTTATAATAATGGTAACGTTTTTGACTTTTCTTCAGGTTAATATTACAATTTCAAATCAAATATCATCATTGCTGTCAAGTTTGTCAACTGTATGAAGAACAACAAGAACAAGTCAGGCATGTGCTACATTGGTTTGTTTCGCTTTGACGGATCATGGCTGAAGGTAATGGATGTGACGGAGCAAAAGATGTTTTGACCAACAAAGAGGACTTGGTTCAAAATGTAGGAACATCTGGGTTTCTACAAGAGTGCAGAATGGGAACCAATGTAGTATTAAGGCTCCATCCATGACAACCATCCACAGCACCACAGCCACTGCAGTTTTGCTCACTGTCCTAATATGCTTTGGATTGGACTTGAGCAATTATTGTTACCAACTGCAGACTCTTATGTTATTTTACTATATTGTGTGCATGTAGTACTCTCATATAAAGTTCCATCTAATTAGCGCTCACTTTGTAGGGCCTGCAAAGTGCTATTTGCTATTTTATCTTTGCAACCCCAGTGAAGCTTAATTGCGGTGCATCCCTGTCAATAGCAAGGACAATTAATCATCCGCAAGAAGAGCAACCGCCTGAGATACAATCACTTCACCATCTCTTTTCACTGCAAACATGAGCCCTTAAGCAAGAAACTGAGGGCTGAGGAAGGTTGACATGCCGCCTAACGGCGGGGTGCAGCGAAACTTGCGTTTCTGTTCAGTGTACAGGTTTGGCAGGAGATTCCGTTGGTTCAGGCGGCCGCTTGGCAAGGATGAACGCTCCACATGGAGCCAATGTAACACTAGAATGAGACCAAATGGCTCTC
Source organism: Phycodurus eques (assembly GCF_024500275.1). Taxonomy (NCBI): domain Eukaryota; kingdom Metazoa; phylum Chordata; class Actinopteri; order Syngnathiformes; family Syngnathidae; genus Phycodurus; species Phycodurus eques. The sequence goes on from NC_084529.1 coordinate 21,238,999, forward strand.
ACGATTGGAAAGCAAAGGGGGCAGACTGCTGGATCGGTGGAGGGCATCTGCTCAGGTTTTCTAATTTGATGAGCTCAATTGCTTGGCAACACCGCATCTGCTCCACTGTGCTTCTCTGATAACAATTCTGAAAACTTGGAAACAGGCTGTAAACAGAAACAATTAGCCAGACTAATAAAATATGAACCATATTGCTGGTGAAAATGAAGTTGTGTTAGAAAACACAAACACACACACACACACGCACACAACGGTGCAATGGGGTGGAAGTGTGTCATGACAAACACTAATTGGTCCCAAACAGCAGAGGGGCAACCTGTTAAAGCTCGCTCACATCTGGTACGCCGACTTTCCTCGCTCGCTGTATTGCACATTTAAATCTCTGCCAAACGGCAACATTTAGCACAGGAGCATGACAGCTCAGTGGGCGGGGAAAAGGGGAGTCCATATGGACACGGTATGATGAGTTTCAGGACGTAATTAAGCGTATCTCTGCGGAGCTCTTCGCCCGGTGATGGAGAGACACTTGCGGCATGAGGGAGTCCAGACAGAAACCTGAGGGGGGGAGCTCATCTCTGACAAATACTTCCGTCATCTCAGTCTTTCAATCAAGAGCATGATAAGTATGGATAGTAATGTCCTGGTGAGATACAGTAGAGGATAATCCATTCAGAGCTATTCAAATATTGAAGCGATTTTTCCCATAGGAAACAGAAAATTAATTAATTTCCAGGGTCAGGATCATACAGGCTTTATTAACAGTACAGGCAATGTCAAAAGATTCCTTACTGGCATACTCCGGCTGCAGCTGTTAAATATTTTTTTAAATACATTATTCTACCAACATCCCATTAATTATTCGAGGAATTGGATTAAAATTGATTTTTTCATTATTAAACAACAATACAAAATCTGCTTATGAGGTGAAGTAGTACTTTCGTCCACTGTAGTATCTGTGACTTTAGTGTGTGTGTGTGTGTGTGTGTGTGTTTGTGGCTTTGAAAGGCGAGGACTGGCAAGTAACACGGAACATAGCTAATGAGAGTGTTGTTGGCTGTTGTTAACTCAGGTTAGGCAGTCTTCACGTTGAGTCCCTGCGCGTCTGTTATGGCCGTAGTAGCTAGTGTACGAATGCACATATTTTGTTAGCATTTGTTCAATAACTTGACAGAAAGTGCCCCAGCGGCTGTGTCTATCCTTTATCACTTGTTGAGGAATTACAATACGATTCATTCGAGGTATTTGAATAATCATTGCAGTCCTACATAATAGTGTAAAATTAAGTTAATCTTGGTATGATAAGATAAAGTAAAACCGACTTTTTGTAAGTAGCGTAGTTTTCACGAAATATTGTACATTCATGTGCTGCCTATTAATATGTCAATACATATATATTATAATATGTTCCTATTGATGTGGAAGCACTACGTAAATGACATTAACTGAAACAAATCAAGCTTTGTTATCGTGCATATAAAGCAACATGACTACAGAAGATCGACTTATTCTTCAGTGTTTCATTACTAGCCTATGTTGAAAATCAAACCATTTTCATTTTTGTTGCCGCTTCTCTAAGAGTTCCAAAAGAATCAAGGAAAAACCCTTACGGTTGAGGTATTAACCAAACAAATAAATGGGTTATCAATCAATTCTATTTCTAATTTAGCCATTTCAATGTCATGAACCCATTTATACATTTTTATAGTTTTGACCAGCTGAGTTTGTAAGGACTTGGTTTTGGATCTGAAGATCATGGGTTCAAGTCCTGCCGTAAACAAAAATATTGCAATTAGGGGTAGTTACTCGGGAAAGGTAAGCTCCCGTCCACCTGCTGAACATCTCTTCTCAGTGTGTACATTGATTGAATGAATTTGACTCGTCATAGCAAACACATAGCACAAGAGAAAAGAGTCAAGAGCTTGAAGGAATTGAAGGCTCAGGGGTGCTTTGGCTGTGAATGCGAGGGCAAAGTGTCACTATCCAATGAACCCGGAGCAATTCGGTCAAAGGCCACATTGTTAGCCATACCATTGCCTGTGGTTATTATCAATAATTCAGTGAGACAGCTTTCAGTGTATGATGTTTCATACAGTATGTGAACAATTGTAACAATAAGATCAGCTGTACATTTCTGAGACAACACTAAGGTTGGCTTGGGCAGACGTGTCAAACAAATAGAAAAAAAGCCAAACCCCCTCAATTTCTGCCAAATTCATTCCTGCACTGAGGAAGTGCTAGTGTGATAGATTTTCCCCAAGCAACAGGGGTATTTCCACACTTGTCTGCAAGTCTCCCCCAAGAGCGAGCAAATGTAGTGGAGATATAAAAGGTGTTTTGGCATCTTGGCATACAAACACACACACTTGGACACACTCCCAGACAGAAAGGCGGCAAACACCAAAGTGTCAAATAGGATCTAGCCGCTTGCTCCGTGTAGTGTCAGCGACCTGATAGATCGCAGCCCTCAGGAGGAAGAGCAACCCGGAACTCCCAACCCCCGGCTTCTCACATCGTGTTTCTCCGAACATATTCCGCTATTGATTAACTCAGTTTAAAATACTCAGTGTATAAAAACGGACATCCCTGCGATTGATTGCCTCGGTGCTACTTCCCCCTCGGCAGCCTCCCTTAGACCGAAGACACCTCGAAGGAATACACGGTTCCTGCATTGAATTTACTTCTGTTTAACGACGATTATGTTTGAGTTGGTGTCAGCTCTACAGTCAATAGCAGACCTTTTAGCGCAGCCAATCACACAAAAGCCACATAAATCAGCCGAGGACAGCAGCGTTTGCAGCTTTGCCTGATGCAAACGGTACAGCTGTGTCCTCGAATGTGACGGGGTGATGGTAACATGGACCATTGACGGTCAGAGTTGGTGACGTGCTTGTGACATTAATGGACTAACACTCCCCTGACATTATCCCGTCTCATCATTGTTGATGCACACCGCTGTCTCCCAGTCACCGTTTTGCCCGAGAGGACGTTGCGATCAATGGGAAAGGACGCCCGCTGAGGCCTCACTTGCACAGTGTTCACTCGCCAAACAAAGACCTTCACTTGTCAGCTGCACAGGTTCATGACCACCACTGTGTATTTTTAATACGCTTGTATGTTTATCCAGCCGCAGCAATTTAGGCCTACAATGTGTGTACATAAAGCAAAGCTGTGGGACCAATGGCATTTAGAGAGCAGCCAGAAGGGACATCAGACCAATCCCAGGACCACAATATTTGAAAGCTTATGAGAACTGACTGTTCAACCCTATCTGGCTTGTTTACTAAAAAACACAGCAGCTGGAGAACAATCTTAAAGGGCTTGTAGAGCTGTAAGGTGGTAGTTCAGGAACCACTGTGGAATTTGGCTTCAGTGGTATACATACACCAATTATTAAGATCTTAACCATTTTTTTTTGTGAAGAGATCCCACACAATACGAAAAACAATTGGATAAATCACTTAACACACCTCCCATCATAGGGTTATCACTCATGAAAATATTTCAGAGATTTCTGATAATCGGCCCTTTACTTTGAACGTAAGAGGAAAAATGCTCAATTTAAGCACAGTTTTGGGTATATGTACCCAGCTCACCATTTTTTCTTCATCACAATCCAGCTTCTATCACTTGTATATGAGAATATGTCCTGAAAATAGTTTAAAACAGAATGATCATAGTAGGACTATTATGGAGTAATGCAGAGAAATGGCAAAAACGAAGGGAGAGAACTGCTAGTGGACGCAAACAACATTGCGGAGCAAACCACCTGTGAGAATCTTCTGGAAACAGTGTAATTGGCTGTTTTAGTTAGCAACAGAGCTCAAAGGGGCACACAAGCTTTCATGTTTGTGTGTGAAGAATCTTTCCCAAAAATGTATTACAGTCACTATCTGTTTGTTTTTCCCATGGTGAGATTTTTTGTCGCTGCCGAACAAGGAGCCGCCCAGCGCAACTCTCGGCTCCTCTCCTGCAATTGCTCAGTCTGCCAGCTTGACTCTGTGAGAGAATCTGGCTGGCGTGGGAGGTGCCGAGTTGGACTAGGGTGCCGCAGGGGTGAGAAAACATAGTCATCATTCCAACCTCGCAAAAATTGCATCCGTTTCTCACTGTGAACTTCTGTGAGCGTTTGTATCGCGACACATGGCGTAAAAATAGTTTGCTCACATCCTCGTGTTATGTGCCATGTGTCGCCTTGCTTTTGCTCGTCATAACACTGTCATTTAAGAGAACACCTATTTCTTTGGACTGCCGGCAAATCAATCAACACGCAGACGCTGAAGCTATCGGACTGGAATGAAATTAGGTGTCGACAGAACTCGCTTGCTTTGACAAGGCATTGATCTGGAGTGACAATAGGAGTCTTTAGAAAGCCATTGTGATGCTCTCATTGCTAATGCAGCTCATTAAAAGCGCAGCCTTTGGAAGTGCTATAGCTGTAGTTGCAGCCACGGCTCTACTCGCCATGTATGGATCGACTTAAACCCTCCAGAAACTGCAGTACAAAGACAGAAAATGATATAATTAAGGGCTTGTGTGTGTATGATTGGCCATACAGTTTGGGAAAACACAAAGGGCCTGATTATTATTATTTTTTTTTTTTTTTAACTCAGATGGTTTTCATCATGGAACATTTACAAGAGCTCAGCAAGCGCAAAATGAAGTTTGAAGTGATGGAATTGGAAATGTTAATGGAAGACAAACAAACATCTTACCGAGTTGGACAATCTATCGCACAACAAGTTTGGGCAAGCCAGCAACCGCATAAAAGCCATGTCCTGTTTGATTTAACTTGCCCGACTGTGTGCAAATTCAATGTACAGTATGTGCCCTTCCTGCATAATAATGCGTTTAAAACTTGGGACAGCAACCCGGGAAAACTGCTCTGGGAGAGGCCAGCACCAATGTGAGTATGTTGAAATAAAATGACCAAGCTCCAAGAAAATGCAGAGTTAAGGCTTCTTTACACTCGCACGGGCGGTGACCGCGCTGACGTCACTGCGGCTATCCCACGCGCAGTTTGCCTTTATAGTCGAGCGCAACCCACGCGCGCAGTTTTGAAAATGTACTGCAGTTCTCCTCGAAGTTGGGGGTGTCACTACGGCTGGTATTGGCTAGGACGCCACAGGATGGAGTTTCCTCTGCATTTTTTGGCAATTTCCGGTCACCTTTTTTACTTCCCTTTCCGAAACAAGGAACAAAGCAACAACAATGGCGACCATGGAACAGCGTCTGCTAGAACAAATGGACTTAGATGACCAGATATGTTTAATTATGCTGCAAAATCGCTCAAGAAGGCGGCGGCGTAGGTGGTAGGTGGAACCAAGAGGAACGCTGAGTACGTCATCACAGCATGTGACTAAAACGGACCAATCACGAGAGATGATGTCCGCGGCATTCTACGCATGGCGACAATTTGTGCCGTGTGCGCGTCAAGTGTCTCATAGGGGCCAATGCGTCGATCATGTGATGCAATGCGGGACTTGTCGGCCGCACGAGTGCGGGAGTATAAAGAGGCTTTTAAAAGGAGTCATACAGTAGATGAAATGGCTTCTTGTGACTGGTTTTATGTAAGCCTTTAGATCATTCAGAAGCTCCAAAATTGCATTGCTGAGTAGACAATATGTCACCATAATATTTGTTTCTGGAATTTTATGTGCAGAAAATATCGCCGCCTCTCATTTTGCCTGTGCTACATTAGCACTGCTATGCTTGCTGGTTTGGACCTGCCTCTCACATACCAAATCAGCCATTGCAATACATCTCAGATTTGATAAATTGCATTGCGCATGCTGAATCATCTATTTGCATATACTACTACAAAAATTGGCCAAATAAACTGCACGGGACTTTTGCGCATTTAGCATACGCAATCCTGGGTGCTCCTGGTTAGTAGATCAGCTTCCACATCTGTTTGCAATCACGCCTGCGTTACACGTTACACAAGGTCTCCTGATCAGTAAATGTATCTAAAATTTTCGATCCCTTTGCAACCCTACCAGAATGTAATGATTTCTTTCTTGATTCACCACAAACACCTCGACAAAATTCATACCTCTAAGGCTAAGCACAGCAGATGGATGCATTGAGCCGAGCGACGCGAGGGGTGGTCCTTATCGCGGTGGTCCCCAGACAGACAAAGACCACGGCAGGGTGTGAATACATGTCAGACTTCTCATCAAATAACTGTCAGGCTGAGCTTATCACAGGAGCTTCAGGGGAAGGGCGCTGACCTGTGGAGTGACACCCGGCACCGATGCCTCACCAGGGGGGTGTTGATGGTGGGTGTGGGGTGGGGGGGTAGAGTTTGGTCCCAGTGACACCCTGGCACCTTCTGTGCGACACCTCATCCACCCGGAACACACACACACAACTTCACTCATTTCACACATGCACCTCAATGTCTCAGGGGTATGAAAGTAAGAGCGACGGAAGAGAGAGTAGGGAGGCATCACCGCCGTCATCCATGAACTCTTTATCTCTTTATCGACCGTATATCACACAGGCAGCACCTTGCCTGACACTGTCCTATTTCTCCAAATGTCAGCGCAGATGTTGCAGCTGATATCTTACAGCTTGGAGGATGGTGGGGTTTCTTTAGACGCAAAACATGCTGCAAGGCACTGATAAGTAAACTGGCAACAAGCTTGGTTCTTTATCCTTTCCAGTGGGAAGGCAAAGAAAGAAACACTTAAATTGGGTACACACATACTAATTTCAGCATTTTTTTCCTCTCTTCCGATCAAAGTCTACAAATGACCGAGTATCGGATAACTCAGGAGTATTATCCTCAGCCAATTATCCTGTGGTGTGGGGTGTTGAATGTGATAATTTCTTACCCGATTGGCTCAGGATAGCCAATTAGAAGTGACTTGAAGCTGAATAGAAGAAGAAGAAGAAGAATCACTTTTTATTGTCATGAACATGCATGCATGCACACGAAATTTGTTCTCTGCATTTAACCCATCACAGTGAACACATACACGTTAGTGGAACACACTGGAGCAGGGGGCAGCTGAAGCACCCGGAGAGCATTTCGGGGTATCAGTGTCTTGTTCAAGGACACCACAGCCGTGAGTCCGGGGGATGTTGGCGGATGGTCCAGTCGGGGTCTTGAACCTAGGTCCCCCACGGTGGCAGGCGATGAGCTTAACCATTGGGCCACAGCTGCCCCGTGAATGGAGGAGCAACTGGTTGTGTTGAGTGTTTGTTTACATAACATGCCTTAAGTCATTTACTACAAAACAAGGAGATAAGTTTTCACCTGCCTATTTAGTTGCAATAAAGTGTCTACTTCGTGTTTCTTACCAAATTGATTTGTGTATTTTATTTTGGCAGAATATCTGTACCAAACTTTTCTTCCCTTTTAACAGATAGAAGCATTTTTTTTTTACCAAATCCCTTTATAACGTGAAATGAACAGTTGTATACCTAAGTAATTGGTTGTCACTATTTGCCATAACTTCTGTTTTCCAATTCAATATGTTGCTAAAACACTGATTTCCACAGTCATACCGGCCCTGTGATGGAAACAAAAAAAAACTTAAAACTATTTTGTATTTTAAAAAACTTTGTATTTTTAGAGCAAAATTACTTATTTTAATGTCAGAATGTTCAATAATGGTCCCAATTGTTGATCATCCACTGTATACGTAAGTCAGTAATGACTCTCTACATTGGCACAAGTCTTCATTCTAACCTTCACAGTAGTTCTTGAAGATGTTTTGAGTCTCGTGCGGTCTGCCAGCATGTGACGATTGGGATGCGAAGGGTGATTGCACGTCTCTTGAATGGCAAAGAAATTAATGAGGACTCTTCAGTCTGCCTAAACATGGATAATCAGTTAAAAGGCACGCCGGGACCCAGACGTGCTGCCCACCCATCCCCTCCCCTCCTCTGGCAAGTGTGTGGTCTGCAACTCTTTGTTTCCACCCTATGCGCAAACTGTCATGTCTGTTTGCACACAGACCCTGGAATATACACACAGACACACAAACGCACTACGACTCACACACACACACTCTGACTCATGAATGAATGCAAATGAATTTAGACAAAGACAAGTAATGTGACATATTTCTTTGCATACCTCAGTGTTTGTAGAGAAACATTGAGGGTGACAAATTATGGATCAGCCATTGCTAGTTGCACTAAATCACAGTTGCATATCTGAGGAGCTTGTTTCTAAACCTGCTCCACTGGAAAAGTGTTTTGAGATTTACAATTTTCCATATTTCCTCAAATAATAGCCTGAAAATATGTAAAAACAAAACAAAACAAAAAAACTTCCTTAATCAACACCGTTGTCTTAATAAAAGCATGGTATTCTCCGCAGCTGAACAAATAAGAATTGAGAGTACAGTCGTCACGCGCTTTGTCACAGTTAACTTTTTACGGCTTCACTGCATGAGAGATTATTCCAGCCAGGAGGAAAGAATGAGTAAAACAGAGAGAATGTCAAACATTTGGGATAATTTCACACTTCATAAAAGAAGCTAAAGTGTAATGTGCCTATTAAAAAGTACAACTGGCTAAAGTTACACAACTGCACATCCAAGATAAAGTAAACATCGTCAGCTAATATAACATGGCCAACTACTGCTAGTTAGAACGAATTGTAATCCCTCCACTCGTGGTCAGTTGTAGACATCCACTGGTGCACTTTTAAAATAAAAAAATTATTATTCACACACAACCTGCCACAACAAGGATAACTCTGTACCGCAAACTAAATGAATTTTAGCCACGAACGAAAGGCAGTAAACAACCATTATCCGAGAAAGGCCTCTATTAACTCAAACAAAAGGACTAACAACTTTCATGTAACCAATGGCACAATTAACTCTGCTCGACAGGCTTTGACAGCACACGTGAGAACGGACGGTGCGCAAGTCCCGGTATTACTCACAGGTGACGCCGCGCTGATGTCACCACCACACCTGAGAAAAAGCAGCTCTTATTCCGATGAATTAATGAGGTGATCGAAATGAAAGACGGGGGAGAGCGTAAATCGGGGCTTTAGATGATAATCCCTATGCTTCCATCATTCCTTATCTGCGTCTTCCAACAGCGAAGGAGAAAACAGTATGTCACGCCCTGTATGGGGTTGAGAGGGGCTCTCACAGGTAGCGGAGGGATGAAAGAAACTAGCGTGGAAAGGTGCGCGGAGGTGCCAAGTCTGAGGGTGTCAGTCGATTTGATGTGTGGCTGAAAAGGTCAGCTGGGTTCTTATTGAGATAAGAAGGATGAAAGGGAAAAGGTCAATTCATCATTAGCTCCCCTCTTCAATCCCCTCCACTGCTCCGCGCTGAGATTTAGTGCGCCCGCTGATAAAAACTCATTGACTCCATGTCTCGTCTTCCTGTGTATAGGCGTCGTTTGCATCTGAGCTGGATTTTGGTGTGCTTTTCAATTCCACAAGACGATTAGACTATGAAATATCCAATTACACAGTCAGTGTGAGGCTGCGTTTTACGCAACAGTCACACGGCGGTGGCATCTGCAGCCTGGTACGTGGTGGAATAGCATTAGCGGGCAGCTTGCAAGTGAGGATGTAAATACTGCACCTTTGGAAAATAACAACCCAAGCTTACTTACTGTAAAAGTCGGTCTTTTGAGCTCACCGGTACATACAACGCGCTGACTAGTGGTGGGAGTCAGTGCCATCAATGGCCTTTGCTGGCCTAAACACTATCAGAAGCACTCACATTTACAACCTGAATTCTAATATTGCTCCATTAAATTGTATTAACTTAATCCTCTTTATAACAATCTATTCTCTTAATTTCCTAGCATTTCTCTTGGCTGCACTACTTCCAGGACATGTATGTGGAAATTCGATTTACTTTGTCCAATAAGATTTCAAATTTGCCTCAGAGGGCCAGCTAGCTGGCACAAAATAACATTAGCATTTTTCAATCCTCTGATTGCTTGGTCAAACCAAGCCAAGTTCGACTACTGAATTAAAGTGCTTTCCCGAGCACCGTTGACCACCACCACGTTTTTTCCCCATGTTGTTCTTATCATACGCGATCCATTGTTGTTGTTCTCACCATGGTAACGAGTGTATCCAGTCGCGTTTGAGTTGACAAGATAAAGCCCAGTGATCGTAAAAGACGGTATCCGGTGGTATCAGAATATAAGATTTGATTGCAGTAGTCTCACATAGTGCAATCGTGAAAGACCAACCTTGTCTTGTAGTCTGATCAAGGCATTACGCGTTGCCTGTCTCAGACGTGTTATCTGTCCCACACCGCCAACATGTTTTTTATTTTTCAAATAACTTTATTGGGGTTCAGATATTTACAGTACTACGTCAAAAGACACGCAACAAGGCTAAAAATAAAACAACTTTTGGATTCTAACATACTCTACACGATGGCGAAACGGAGTAAATGTCTTTTGCGGAGCCAATCAATGACGTCACTGATCAGATCGGCGAATTATGACATTAAAGCCGACCAGAATAACATGCTAATTATTGGCCGATACCGATCAAGCTGATCAGATCGGTGTAAAGTCTATTCATAATGAGCATCTGTGCTGAGTACGATGAATTATATATATACTTTTTCATGTTTTTGTCTTTGTTATTACATAAATATTGATTCCAAACACTCCAGATGATATCCATGGCACAGTTTATTATGTTTTTGTACAATATTGATGGTTTCTAATAATTACCACGTGGTGGATTAGGTTAAGTCCCCACTGAAGGAATACTGTAAATACTAGATGCATGGCCCGTAGCTGGCACCCACTACTCACATGTAAGCCACACTTATTACTGCAAAAATTATGAGCTATTTTTTTTCTCAGCTTTAACACTTGCGGCTTGCGAAAAGAAAAGCAATGCAGTTTATTTGCGGATTTTCACAATTCCAGGAGTTTCACATTCTCCTCTATTCTTAGCTTCTCAATAACTCACCAAAACCTCGTTTAACGATTAATGAAATCCTTGATGAGGTCCATGTTGAAGTGTTAACAAAAATCTAATCTGCACACATTGAAGCATTCGGCTTGATATTCACTAGATCTGCTCTGCCCATGGCGCAAACCCTCATCATGCTTCAATGTGTGCAGCTTTTAAATGTGAACAGTTTACACTTGGTAGATAAACATGGGGCTCGTCAAAAAATTCACGAACAGTAAAAGACTACTTTGGTGGGTTGAAGAGAATCAAAGAATAGAGGAGAACGTGCTGCTCCCGGGATTGGGAAAATCTCCAAAGCATCTTTGATTAAACCACAGGGGTTAAATATGGGGAGGGGTCGCGGCCTGTAGTCTGAATTTTACAGTATATCGCAAATGGAGCTGCTCATTTGGTAATCAAACCCTTGTGGCCTGAAGGTATAAGATAAAGTGCTCAAAGAGAAAAAAAATGGGGTCCTAATGCACGTTGGGAGAAAAACATAATTTTGTTTTATTTGTTTGACCATCTGTCTGCAGGCATCAAAAAACAATGCATAAGTCTATTTGTTGGCAATTGACAAAAAGTGGTGCTGAAAACCCAGATTACATTCTGGAATACATTATTTTTTCCTTCCATAGCCATCTTGGTGGACTGCAGATCAATCAAGTGACGTGTTTCTTTCATTTCTGCGCTCGCTCTTTCTTCACTCATGCAATCACTTTTAGTGCTTGAGAGACATCCTTCAAAAGACATAACGGGACACCAAAGATGGATGACAACATTTGTAGCTAACCGTCTGGAAGGTTGTGAGGATGGAGCGGATGGTGGTGGGGGATGAGATAGCTGGCAGTGAAAGGTTCAACGGCCTTAATTTCGTGGCTTGCTTTCTGATGGTTGATACAGAAATTGTCTTGGAATGTTATATCAGCCTAAAACTACCATTGGGTGTCTTATTCTATAGGCACCCAGCAAAGGAGCCTTTAATTTTATCATGTCCTTTCTTTTTTGCTGCCTGCCATAGGTAGTTGTTTCATTGCACTGCGTAGCTTTGTAGTTAGAAGTCAAACTATCCATCTGCCATGGTGGCTATAAGCTAGCAGAAATGCATTCCTTTACAGCATGATTAAAGGGTTTGTAACTTTACATATGTCTATGCAAATTGTGCTTATCAAGACACTTTTTTTTATCGTTTGGTTGTTAAAAGTTGCAATGGATACAAGAAAATAAAACTAAAAGCACAATGAATGGGTCTTCCCAACCCCATCTTTTTCACCAAACCTTAACGCCATTCACCCACACTCGATGGTGAAGGCAAAAAGCTTCTTTATCTGTCTAAGATCCCTACTTCTGATTGGGGTTCATTTAGATTTGTCAAAGTACAAGCACTGGAATGCACCCAAAATGTCTGCTTCAAGACAAAATTCCAAGAACAAGTTCATCTTTGGTGGACACCTGGAAATGTTGAAACAAAACAGCCTAAAATGGGCACTTAAAACCAAAATGGTAGATTCCCTGTATCTTTTTGGGCATGGTACTTTTTTGTAGGTCTAGTCATGACAGACGTGCCAACAAATTTTCATGTTGCTAAAAAAAAAACTGGCTTCGGGGGCAGAATTCTGCCCCAAATTCTGGGCTGCACAACTGAACTAATGGCAAGCCATTAAACCCAAATGGCTGGCTTCATTTTCAGATTTGTCCAAGGGTCAGGGACCTTTTAAATGCGCCCTGTTACATATATCCCACCCGATTTAGTGTTGATCTGTGCAACTGGTTTTATTTTGTCCTCTTTGGCTGTAAAGATGACTGTATCCTTTTTATGCTGGAACAATTTTACTGTCACATTTGACTTTTTTTAAGATGCCACTGTGGTTTCTTTGTATACTGATGGATATTTATTGAGAGTTACAGTCATTCAGTCGAAGTTTTTAAAGAGGAGTGACAGAAACAGAAAAAAGGAGAGAGGGAAAAGGTAATGAAAAAATATAGGAAAAGAAGACAACAAAAGACAAGACACTAGCTGTAAATGAGATGAGGAAAGTAAATCGTTATATACCTCGTACAATGACACATTAGAATAGAGTGTTGTATATATTTGTAATATATGCATATTTCCAAGCATATACTGGCTCAAAGTTCCAAAACATATGATGGTGACATAATCTGAACTGCACAGCTGGAAACATGGCCTTAGGGTCTTCTTTCCTATATTTAATTGGAGGAAGTTGCATATTTGTTCCTGCTTTTCTTCTCCTGCCACACAGGACTTGATTTGGCGCTGCTGTCAATCACAAAAATGTCCTTTTTTATTTATTTTATTTTTTAAAAGCAAAGCTAAAACTTGGAACCCACACTACTGGCACACTACTCTGTTTTTATTTATTTACAAATGTGATACGAGCTACCTTACAAACTTACAAGCACTGGCAACACAAGCTTACAGTTCCCCGTGTCTCTGGGCCATGTTAAAAGAGAGCCTGCTGCTGGCGATAGCTTCTCAACCTTTTACCGATTGCATATCCATTACACACATGGCCACCAGTGGTGTCATATGAGCAAACAGTAGGTCCGCCAAGTCCCGCTTGGAACTTCTCCGGTCCACAGGTTTCACATCTGCTGCTACTTCAAAGACCTCAGTAATCTCTCCCTACACACAGACACGTTAGGACCACACTCCTGAGGTTTGTCCTGACAAATGAATGCTGGTTGTGCTTGGTTTCACTGTCTGTCAAACTGATCATATGTTGCAAAGTCGTGGCTGAAATTCATAAGGGCGTCAGTTGGATCTCGGAACAGATCATTTCCATAGTTTCAAAACCCAAACAAATTGGAGGTTGGTCCTGGAATAGATTGAGTTCTACCTCAAAGGTTCCAATGTTGTCCTAGAATCATGAACACAGTGTATTCATTAACTATTCAGACTACAGTGAACACCTGCATACCTATGCATTTTTTTCTGTAGAAACAATCTTCAGCTCCTCTCTGAAAAAGCTCTGTTTAACTAAGAAAAAAAAAAAAGAAGTCGACGTCATTGGTGTCAAGGAAGTATGCTGAAATGACTGAAATTTACTGAGAGATTAAGCTCTTTGTATGTCAGGGAGAAGCTAAGTTTAACTGGGTTTGTTAGCAAAGGTTACGGAGAGTCTTCACCACATGATTTTGCTCTGCTGACTGGCAGTTCAAAAGCTCAAGCATCTGTAAACCATTCATTTGAAATGAATGAAGTGTTTTGGGATTATAGTCTTTGGTATATTTAAGGTTCAGAATATTTATATAGACAATTATAAAAATATTTAGGGGCGCTTTAGTTACTTGCGTTTCCCAGGAATTTACTGTATTCCAACTTTGGTTTCATGCTGGTCCATACAGTACGCGTCTGTAGGTGCCTCAATCACATGCACCAGCAAGTTTTCAGGGACTGTTGTGCCTCAATGAGCCGTGAAGCTGCCTCCCATTTATTTCTCAAATGCAGCAGCGAAGTGCTCTGCTGCTCTAATAATACTTATAACAACCAGATATGCCGTATGCAAAACGAGTAGCAAGAAGCCAGGCTCAGTCTGGAAAATAAATTACCTGGCTCCTTGCTTATGACATGTCTTCTTTAGTTTTGACACCTTGTTTGACACCTTGAGAAGTTAGTACGCTTGAATCCTTTAGGAAACAGCTTTTGCTACAAAGACATTGCAGATCAGTAAATGTGATGCAAAAATCGCTCAATCCCCCACGCAAGTTTGGAGCGCTGTGTTGCGCCTCTTATCAACATCTGCCATCCTGCTAATTAGAGCCCAAAAAGACACACATCACTGAGCTTCACCGGTCCAGACAAGACGTGTGATACTCACGGGAGGGGTGGGAGGTTGTGGGGTTGGGGGTGGCGGCGCACAGACACGATAGGAATGATGAAGCTGTGTGGGAGCAGACAGTGAATCGGCTACAGTTTGTTAGCTAAAATGTCAGAGAAAATAAGCTGTAAGTGTCTAGCTGAGCGCGTTTTCAAGCCGCTGAACTCCAGTCGATAATGGCGGTTAATTCACAGTAAATGCTGTTTCAAAATGAGAAGAGAAATTCAACCTGGCCAAGACAATGACTGTACGGCTAACATCAGTTACAACAGTCCTGATATACGAGGTTTCGAGGTCACAAATGGTTTGCGCAGTTGTGTATGAATATGTCATCACGTGGCACAAGAGGACATGATCAGTTACCACCCTACTTGCTGTTTTTTTTTTATATTTATGGTGAAGACGGTCTGTTTTACATACAAACATTGAAAATAATTCTTTATGACTTTACTGTTGGCTTAGCCCAGAGTACGTTAAAACTCACACCTACAAAGCTTCAAAAATGTGTGTCCTCAGTTCCCAAACGTTTATTGAATGTTGTTAAAAGAAAAGGTGATGTAACACGGTGATAAACATGACCCTGTCCCAACCTTTTTGGAACGCGTTGCACCCATAAAATTCTAAGTTCATGATTATTTGCTAAAAACAATAAAGTTTATCAGTTTGAACATTAAATATCTTGTCTTTGTAGTCTATTCAATTAAATATAGGTTGAACATGATTTGCAAATCATTGTGTTCGACCTAGGCCAAGTGCACGTGTGGACACCCTTATGCTTGAACATGGTGTTCGTTATGGACAAACCGTGACGAGCACCGCTCGGGTTCTGATTGGGGGGGCCTTTCCTCCCAATCACGCCCTTCCAGGTCTCACTGTCATTGCCCACGTGAGTATTGAAGTCCCCCAGCAGAACGATGGAGTCCCCAGCGGGAGCGCTCTCCAGCACCCCCTACAAGGACTCCAAAAAGGGTGGGTACTCTGAACTGATGTTTGGTGCATAGGCACAAACAACAGTCAGGACCCATCCCCCACACCCGAAGGCGGAGGGTGGCTACCCTCTCATCCACCGGAGTGAACCCCAACGTACAGGTGCCGAGCCGGGGGGCAATAAGTATACCCACACCTGCTCGGCGCCTCTCACCGTGGGCAACTCCAGAGTGGAAGAGAGTCCAACCACTCTCAAGAGGACTGGTACGAGAGCCCAAGCGGTGTGTGGAGGCGAGTCCGACTATATCTAGTCGGAACTTCTCGACCTCACACACCAGCTTGGGCTTGGACACTCGGGTGAAGAGAGGGGGGGAGCTGTCAACTGATCACCACCTGGTGGTGAGTTGGCTCCGATGGTGGGGGGAGATGCGGGTCCGACATGGCAGGCACAACCGTATTGTGAGGTTCTGCTGGGAACGTCTGGCAGAATCCCCTGTCGGAAGGAGTTTCAACTCCCACCTCCGACAGAACTTGGCTCATGTTCCGGGGGAGACGGGGGACATCGAGTCCGAGTGGACCATGTTCCGCGCCTCCATTGCTGAGGCAGCCGACCGGAGCTGTGGCCGTAAGGTGGTCGGTGGTTGTCGTGGCGGCAATCCCCGAACCCGTTGGTGGACACCAATGGTGAGGGATGCCGTCAAACTGAAGGAATCCTATCAGGCCTTTTTGGCCTGTGGGACTCCTGAGGCAGCTGATGGGTACTGGCTGGCCAAGCGGAATTCAGCTCTGGTGGTCGCTGAATCAAAAACTCGGGTATGGGAGGAGTTTGGTGAGACTTCCAGGCGGCTTCGAGGAAATTCTGGTCCACCATCCGGCGTCTCAGGAAAGGAAAGCAGTGCACGACCAACACTGTGTATAGTGGGGATGGGGCGCTGCTGACCTCGACTCGGGACGTGAGTCGGTGGGGAGAATACTTCGAAGACCTCTTCAATTCCACCGACACGCCATCCCATGAGGAAGCAGAGTGTGGGTTCTCTGAGGCGGGCTCTCCTATCTCTGGGTTTGAGGTCACCGAGGTAGTTAAAAAGCTCCTCGGTGGCAGGACCCTGGGGGTGGATGAGATTCGCCCGGAGTTCCTAAAGGCTCTGGATGTTGTGGGGCTGTCCTGGTTGACACGCCTCTGCAACATCGCGTGGACATCGGGGACAGTGCCTCTGGATTGGCAGACTGGGGTGGTGGTCCCCCTTTTTAAGAAGGGGGACCGGGGGGTGTGTTCCAACTACAGGGGGATCACACTGCTCAGCCTCCCTGGTAAGGTCTATTCAGGGGTGCTGGAGAGGAGGGTCCGTCGGGAAGGCGAATCTCAGATTCAGAAGGAGCAGTGTGGTTTTCGTCCTGGCCGTGGAACATTGGACCAACTCTACACCCTCGGCAGGGTCCTTGAGGGTGCATGGGAGTTCGCCCAACCAGTCTACATGTGTTTTGTGGACTTGGAGAAGGCATTTGACCGTGTCCCTCGGGGAGTCCTGTGGCGGGTGCTTCGGGAATATGGGGTACCGAACCCCCTGGTACGGGCTGTTTGGTCCCTGCATGACTGGAGTCATAGTTTGGTCTGCATATCCGTCAGTAAGTCGGACTCGTTCCCGGTGAGGGTTGGACTCCGCCAAGGCTGCCCTTTTTCGCCGATTCTGTTCATAACTTTTATGGACAGAATTTCTAGGCGCAGCCGAGGCATAGAGGGGGTCCGGTTTGATGGCTTCAGTATTGCATCTCTGCTTTTTGCAGATGATGTGGTTCTGTTGGCTTCATCAAGCCGTGACCTCCAACTCTCACTGGAGCAGTTCACAGCCGAGTGTGAAGCGGCTGGGGTGAGAATCAGCACCTTCAAATCTGACACCATGGTCCTCAGTCGGAAAAGGGTGGCGTGCCCTCTTCAGGTCGGGGATGAGATCCTGCCCCAAGTGGAGGAGTTCAAGTATCTTGGGGTCTTGTTCACGAGTGAGGGAAGAATGGAACGGGAGATTGACAGGCGCATCTGTGCAGCATCTGCAGTGATGCGGACTTTGTATCGGTCTGTTGTGGTAAAGAAGGAGGTTAGCCGCAAGGCGAAGCTCTCAATTTACCGGTCGATATACGTTCCTAACCTCACCGATGGTCACGAGCTGTGGGTCATGACCGAAAGAACAAGATCCTGGATACAAGCGGCCGAAATTAGTTTCCTCCGCATGGTGTCAGGGCTCTCCCTTAGAGATAGGGTGAGAAGTTCGGTCATCCGGGAGGATCTCAGAGTAGAGCCGCTGCTCCTCCACATCGAGAGGAGCCAGATGAGGTGGCTGGTGGCTGATTCGGATGCCTCCCGGACACCTCCCTGGTGAGGTCTTCCAGGCACGTCCCACCGGAAGAGACCCCGGGGACGACCCAGGACACGCTGGAGAGACTACGTCCTTCGGCTGGCCTGGGAACGCCTCGGGATACACCCGGAAGAGCTGGATGAAGTGGCTGGGGAGAGGGAAGTCTGGGTGTCCCTGCTAAAGCTACTGCCCCCGCGACCCGACCCGGATAAACGGTAGAAAATGGATGGATTGATGGATGGATTCTGTTTTTATTTATGTTTAACACAACGTCTCAACTTTATTGGAATTGGGTTTGTACATTTTATTCTGTATTTTTTGGTAAGAACCAATAAAGTTGTTTACAAAGCACTGTAAGTTTGGTATAATACATCTAAAATTCTAAATTAACTGTGGAAAAAAAAAGCTCAACAAAATTGTATTGGTTCTAGATAAACCTCATCAGCAAACCCAGGAAGGAAAACCACACCCGTCACATTCGCACTTGGTGGACCCAACACAGTTGGACCGTGGCTTCACAAAAGGTGTGTTGATGATCGAAAACTTATCCTATGCTGTAAATAAAAGATGTCCTCCTTGCGAGACGGAGATTTGCAGGCCACGCTGAGAGAGGTGCACATGCTTCCATGCAGAACACCCACGGTTGTGAGAAAAGCGAGGAGGCAATGGGAAGAAGCCAGCAAGTCATAAATCTCCCACCGCTCGTAGGGTCAGGCAAGAGGGAGTGTGAAGGCGGACGGGGGGGGTCGTCAAAATTGTCTGTGTGTGTGAGCGGAAAGGGAGGATGGCGGCAGCGAACCAACCGCCGTGACCGACTTCTGCTCCCTGAATCAAGCGGCGGTCGGTCATGCTGTGACACCAGCAAAACCACATCTGCCTCATTTGCATTTACACATTCACCCAACTCTGCATAAACGCCAGGGAAGATGTGTGTGTGTGTGTGTCAGAGTATAATACGGCAGTGGGGAGATACACTATACTGTATATATGAAAAATAGTGGAAGTGAGCCAGTTGGACAGATGAGAAGTGAGGATTAGGTCATGATGCGAGTGCTTCCTGCTGTTTCAATTCACTTCTACGGATTACTAAATCGCAGTACACAATTTTGCTGATTTTGAATGTAAGGAACGGAAAACGCTCAAACCCCTAATTCTTTGATGTCTCTAAAAGACTGTCCTGACTTATTATCATTGGGTGTGTACTGTTAAGAGTGATTTTTCCTCCCCGATCTGCTCAGAAAAACAATGTGAGCTGACAATCGTAAATATTAAACCTGTTTACTATATACAATTGCAAATCCTTATGTGTGTGTGGTCAACACCGAGTTAGTGATGGTGATTTGGAACTTAACGATAGACAATTAGGAAGAGATCTGAAGCTGGCACTATTAGCTGACACAAATTGAGCAACTGGTGGTGTTGAGTGTTTGCATAACAGGTCTCCCAAGTCATTTACCACAATAAAAATGACAAGAACAAGAGTTTGCAACTGCAATGAAGTAAGCAGGTAAGCTAACAGTTAGCCTAGCTATGTACTTTTATGACTATTATTTCTCCCACACTTGGTGATTTTGTTTCATCATGTGTGGGGTCTCTCACATGAAAAAAATAAATAAAAAATAATTTAAAAAAAATTAAAAATAAAACTTACTTAGATACTGCCGTACACATCTGTTCCTCATTCAGTCTTTTATTACATGCTATATTACAAACGTATTAGTACACCAGGCAATTGCACCTCCAGGTAGCAGCTATAACAAACTCCTCTCTTCTGCAAAGACTAGGGTTGGGCATCGAGAATCGAGAACCGATTGGAAACGGGACGAACGTTCCGGTTCTCCCAGAGCCGTAGAAATTAAAAAATTTCGGTTGCCAGTTTCGATGTCTCGTGCTCCAGCCACAAAGAAGAAGTGGCGAAAAGCGGCGTAAACCAACTAAGAAGAATGCACATGATGACGTGTTTGTGCCAAACGGCGGCGAATAAAAGTGTATCTTAACTTTGTTAAAATGAATGACCAGTCGCCTCAGTGCAACACTTGGAATAAGATTACATTGTGCAAAGCAGGATTTCACGATGTGTAGCATCTGACGCGGTCCGAGCCTCAGCCTACACCGCGTGGAGCTTCAGTTAAGTCAACTCTCAGTCAACTAGGTGAGTGAAACAATCAAATACGTCTATGCCAACATTGAGACAGCTAACAAGGTAAGGTTGCTTGCACTTTGGCACTAATGGTTTTTAGCGTTTATTTTAGTCTTCAATGTAAGCGCCGATGACCCCAAAAAAAAAAAAGGCTAAACATTGGGCTAAAACTTCAGTCCTAGTTCATCTGAGCAAGTCTTTATTGACAGTGCTTTGTGCACTGGGACACAAGAGGCAAGCCTTTCCCAAACTGTTTCCACAAAGTTGGAAGCAGAGAATTGTCCAAAATGTCTTGGAAAGTACTAAGGGTTCTAGCCTAGCCCTTGACATGTCTGAAGAGTGGCTTTTTTAGGATACACCTGCTGTCTTTCCTCACGGTTTTTATCCCCTGCATCTTCTCAGCTTTAGCCCTCAGTGGGCGATCAGAGAGAAGATGCTGATGTTGTGACTCCCGTCTAAAGCAGCTCAGTATATCAGCGGGTGGACAGATCCGGCCGAGAGTTTCTGCTAACAGCGAACCGCCTCCTCAGCCTAACCCCCACCTAGTGGAGCTAATCCCTGTCGCCAGTCCACCATAAAAGGATTACTTGCTGGCACAGTGTGCAGAGGATATCTGCCGTCCTCAAGGAGGAGAGATGCTAGCGAATGCCAAGCTTCATACTGCTTTAACTGCCTTTGTTCGCTCCACAATATAGACAAATGTACTGGAAAATGGGGAGTATAGGAGGATAAATATGGAGCAGGTTCTCATTACATTCTTCTAGGAAGCTCTTTCATCATCCAAGAGTTCCTTGCTTTGTGCACTGGGTAACAGAAATATGCCTTCCCCAAATGATTCTCACAAAGTTAGAAGCATATAATTGTCCTGGTGAAGCGGGGTTCACACATAGCAACAATCGGGCCAAATTTGAGCATTTTCTCTCCCTTGTGATTAAAACCATCATTGCACGATTCTCGGATGTCTCTATCTGTCCTGATCGATTATCCTGTGGTGTAGGGTGTTATGTGGCGCTCAGACAACACGACTTTTATTGTCGTTCACGACGGTCGCTACGTCAGATTACAGACACGGTGACACAAATTTGTTCTGTGTCTTGGACCGGCCAAGTGGCCACACTACAAGTATAACACCAACCAGACCCTGCCCGATCATGGCATGCTGTGAGAGAGAAGCTGGTCCAAGGGCACAGGTGTTTAGGGAGGCGAGACAAGTAGCTGTCAATCAGACATGACAATGGAAGCACTTTGTGTCATGGAGGTGTCCTCTGCTCGGAAAGGGCAGGAAAAAAAAAAAAAGGAGACTTTGGACTCATTCCTGGATGGTGGGTAGAGGGCAGTATGGGCTGTCTATCCTCCAAACAGAACTTGAGGTAACGAATTTGTTAACACAATGTTTGCGAATAGCTCTTAGCTAACGTTTGCTACCAGCTTTACTATAAACAAGAGGGAAAAATATTAATGATTTGGCTACTGTCTGTCTTCCTATTGGTCAGTTGGATAATCCTAAGAGAGGACCACGTAAGACATGTCACACTATGGGGGAAAATAAACAAACATTCTGACACGCCAGACTTCCTGTGCTGTGGTCCTAGATGCCAGACCGGCAATTTGTGATTATGTCACAATACACGGGGTAACGACATTTGTTCTGCAACTCATAACCCAATAATCGGCCATGACAGTCAACGTTTGTCTGCGACATGTCTGTCGGGTCAAAATCGGGCGAAATTCGTGTAACCTGACCACGGCGTTAAGTGTGGTTTCTCCCTTCCAACGGTCGGGGATGGCAATCGTAAATGTTCAACCTGTTCAATATTTACAAATAGCAAACGCTTATGTTTGTGGTCAACATCAGGTTTGGCAAAGCCACGGACTGTGGAGTACACCACACACTGTAAACACAGCAAGCCCACACATTTTGTACTCTCATTGTGTAGCGTCTTTCACAAGTGAAGGTGAAGATGAAGGTCCGAGTCCAACCCCAGATTGACTGATTGATTTGCAAGTTTGTCTCATTATCATCCATCAGTCAATAAGAGTATATTGAGTGAATTGAAGCTTTGCAAACCAGTACACTACCAATGGCTTGTGTCTCAATATCTAAATCCATATAGTGTAACATAAACAGGCCATCAGTGGACGCAACGTTCATTTCTTCCAAATCTACCAACAGTCTCATGCACACTTCCAAAGTGAACAATAGCCACCGCCGACCCGAGTTTGGCAGCGTGTCAAGCTGCACACACGCAGGCAGCGGTTAAGCCATCTTTTGTCTGCCGCCTCCACATCCACTCACAACGATGCTTCACGCAGGACATTTTCCACGTCTAATTAATGCGCAGGGCGGTTGTATAAAACAGCTAATGAGAGCTGTGTTCACAGCGGCGTGAAGGCAGGCGTTACGGAGGGAGAAGGCGAAGGAACGGGGTGCTTCACAGTTATTAGCCTGCCACTTGAACACGGCTGCTGAGAGGTGGTGGAGGTGGGTAGGTGAGCACTTGGTTGTGTATCAGGCATACCCACACACACGCCAATTTTGAGCTATTTTGCATTGCATATGAATAGCTTTGTGCGTGTCTGCAGGCATACATGAAATACTACATATTGTAGCTTTCCAGAGAATACCTTGTAAGTCCACTTTGATCATTATTTTTTTTACAGATTAGGAATCCTATATCTACTATTAAAAGTGTAAATCTAAAAAAGCAATGTGAACATATTTTTAACAAGTATCTGCATTGGCACATACAGTAATTCCACTTTAGACCACAACCCCTATTCACTTTGTTTGGAAGACACAAAGCGAAGGAGCCAATCCCCATTAATTTGTTTGAATAAACCAAGTGCCTGGTGGGTAGATTTCCCTGTAAAATATCAATGCAGTGATTTGATGGCATTGTTATCTTAGCGGCAACATGGTGTTTTACCTTACTGCCCACTGTTAAACGTTGTACTGTATGTTGAGGGAAGTTTATTTGTAAAGCCATTAATCACAAAAGAGTCTGAAAGGGCTTCACAGGCCCACAGTTGGCAACGATTGACGGCATCTCCTAATCTAAACCTGCCAAACGGGCAAAGAAAAATTCAAAACCCCATTTTGGGAAATAAAAAACCTTGAGAAGGGACCACGCAGGGGTGGGGGGAATCTCCCTTCCAGGATGACCAGGCTGCATTAGATGTCGAGTGGGCAACATTTATCACAGACTGGTGCTGTACAATGTTCATTAAGATGGTATAAGAGTCCATTTAAAGAAAAAAGGCGCTGCAGGGAAGAACATAAAAGTGTTTCCTTGTCGTACGAGTGCTCCTACTTACAAGATTTGGAGTTACGAACCGTTGTTTGGTCTATTTTTTGCTTTGTTGCGAGCCAAATTTTAAGCCTTGGATAAGCCGTCGCACAATAGGGGGGAATGGAGTAATTAAGGTAATGCCCTTGCATGTGTGTAAGGGGAGCCATAGTCGCTGATGCATTGCCAGCCTTTTATTGAATGGGACAAAGAGTCAAACGCACAAATACAAAATAAGAACACATGACTGTTTCAATAATTGGCTAATAGTGCACAAATATTAACGAGATGTGTAAAAACTAAGTTTAAAGTAGACAAATTATGCATTTTCCCAACAATTTAAAACAATTTCAAAGGGTCTTAATAAAACGTCTGTGAAAATGCTTTGGCAAAAATATTCCAAGGACCAAGAATAATAGCACAAATTGGTTATAAAATTACATCCATTTGACAATGCTTTTGGATTTTTTATATAGAAATCTTTTTTTTTTCAAAATTAATTCTATATAATTTTGTTTGCCGAGGACATGAAGGACATGTACAGTAGTTACTCAGATATCCATATTTCAAATGATTTTTGGGACATCAAGCAGTCCTGAAAGTGCCAAAAGGAGACATAAATAAAAGAGGGGTGTCCAAATTACAGCGTGAGGGCCAATTGTGGCCTGTCGTCCAATTTTTGGCGGCACACGGAATATACTAAAAATGTTTGACATGGCGCAAATTGGTTTAACATTGAACTTTTCTAGATATGCGAAGATGCAAAGAAACAATTTAGAACTAAATTAGTAATTAAAAAAAAAATCTTCGTAACAGTTTCAAAAGCAAAAATGGTTTCCTCCTCTTTCAGCTCCAAGTCAAGGTCTGATTTGTGAACACATCACACTCCTGATCCTCAAGTAAATGCTTTAAAAATGGTCACTACTCATTGCTCTTGTTTTGGTCCTGAATGTGGAGCTGTGATTCAACTTTTATCAGTGTAGGGGCAGCTCTATTCTAAGTGTGCCACAGGGCTGCGGGCGGGCCATCCCAAAATTCTGAAAATTCCAACCTATTTGCCTTATCATCTTTAACAGAAAACCATAAAAACATTTTTGGGGAATTATAATATATAACTTACATAATGGATTGGTTTCAGAGCATCTAATAAATAAAAGTAAGAATTTCAAAGTGGCCCCTTGCATCCTTTGATTTTTCTGTGTTAAAATCTTTGTCGCTTCGCAATATACAACAACATTGTATAAATTCGGCCCCCGGAGGAGAAAGTTCAAACACTCCTGAATAAGGTGTGACAAACTCGCATGACGATACCGTGGGGACGATCCCAAACGTTATTCCATAAAAACAAAAGTTGCTCCCTCAGCACAGGATGAATGAGCTGCATGCCAACAACTCTATCAGCTCATTCCTCAACAACACATCTGTTGACCAGAAAAGAGCCACTCTCTCTCCCGCATTTCATTTAAATCCCTTGTTCACTCCTTCAATGCCATCTGATCAACGACAAGCGGCTCACCTGTGCAATCTCATACAGCAGCTTGTAGTGTTCCTCGCGCTTCTGTAATGTACACAGATTGCAGCCCATTATAGTTGTCGTGGAAACGGCAGGCGTCCAATTCTCCCCGGTGACGGACACAAGGGGGAGAGGGGGGAGTTCAGGGTCCACACCGCGCTGCTTCTCATCAGTCACTCCTCGGCCAGCATCTTCTGGGAGGTGCGCACAGCTTCAGCATCCGCCGCCGTGTACTGCGCTCCGCTCACACGCGCCCGCACGCCGGAGTTGTGGCTATGCCAGGGACACTCCCCCTCCCGTGATGACGACGACGCTCGCAGCTCATGAATAATGAGGCAGGTGGTTTAAGCGGCGGGTTTGGCAAGAGGCGGGGTCGGAGGCGGAGATTGGCGGAGAGAGGCGGATCTTGAGGGGCTCGAGGGAGTCGGATTATTACGACCGACACGCCGTTAGATGGTGAGGCGTCTTTTTGTGAGGAGCTTTTCACTGACTACTCGACTGCTCCATAAGCGGATAATCTGTCTCAATGAATTAGAATAGGATAGAAAAGTTGATTTATTTCAGTAACTCTATTAAAAAAGTGTAACTTATGTTATACAAAGTCATGGTATAATCAAAAAGGCATTATGTATGCATAACGCTGATTTCTAAATAATTTCTTGAAACTAATGTAGTGAAAATTATACTGATTGTTTCTAATGTCACATTACAATTTCTTAAAATGGTGAAATTCGGGTTTTGCATTTCTGTAAACTGTAATCATCGATCTTTGTGATCAGAAATCGGTCTGCTGTCAGCACAAAAACAAGGATCAGATCGGATAGGACTGGATATAAAATTTCAAATTTTACCACTCTTATACAAGCAGTCCTTTCCCTGCTCCGCTTCAGCAGTTCTATTCAGATGGCATGAAGCGCCCACGTCATCACAACAACAGGTTGCTAAGATGCTAACATAGTAGTAAATAGTAAGAGTGAATGTTGCTTGCTTAAAGCAGTTTATTAACACGCCAGTCTAAGTTCACTGTAAACCTAAACTCACATGACAAAATAAAATAATTTTAATTGTACTTACACTATATTGCCACAAGTATCGCTCAACTTCCTTGACTCAGATATGATCTCAAGTGACATCCCCTTCTTAATCAATAGGGTTTAATATGACATCGGCCCACCTTTTACAGCTACAGTATAACATGTTTAATTCTTCTGAAAAGGCTTTCCACAACGTTCAGGAGTGTGTGTCGGGAATTTTTGACCATTCTCACAGAAGCGCATTTGTGAGGTCACACATTGATGTTGGACGAGAAGGCCTGGCTCGCAGTTCTGCACTCGAATTCATCCCAAATGCGTTCTATCAGGTTGGTGTCAGGAGTGCAGGCCAATCATGTTCATTCACACCAAACTCTCGCATCCATGTCTTTATGGACCTTGCTTTGTGCATTGGTGCACAGTCATGTTGGAACAGGAATGGGCCATCCCCAAACTGTTCCCACAAATTTGGTTGCATGGAATTGTACAAAATATTGGCTCATTATTTCCAGTGAAAGGAACTCTGAAGGATTCAGCATACCTCGAGCTCTTGGACAATTCATTGCTCCCAACTTTGTGGGAACAGTTCTTCCATTTCTTATGGTCCATATGCAAAACGCATCTGCCTGCCAAGTGTCACTTTCTTTTTTAAAATGCTTGCCATTTCCCAAGCTTAAAAATAAAGACAATCTGAAATGTTGGTGCTGAAGAACATGAAGTAGAGTATATACACATGATTTGCTTACGCGGGCCACATGAAATTATATCATAGAACTCCTATCAGATCTGAACCCCGGGCCTTGAATTTGACACCTTTATTGTATTTCAACTGTGAGATTGGATTATGCTGGAATAAGATAATCAAACATTGACTTCGTTCTTTGTGTTGAACTAACAGTAGAGTTAGTTAGAAATGTTTTAAAATAATCACCATATTGTACATGTATGTTTCTTTTCCTGAAAGGGGCTGATAAAGGCCTTAGGATTTTGTTGTAGTTTATGTAGCAGTGACAGGTTTTTATGATTTTGGAGCCATTTTACAATGGAAATGGCTCAAAATTGACCTGTTTACACCACTAATGGGGCCAATTTGTCTGCTTCTAAAGGCGCAGAAAAAATAAATTACTGAAGAAAGGTCTTTACATTTTTTCTACTTGCACAGTTTGAGCAAAGTATTGAGTAGGCTAAGGAAAAAGAAAAAATGTATCATATGTTACAGCAATCAAAAAGTCCCAAATCATCATCAAGAAATATCACATAAGAATCAGAAAAAAATAAAAATTATTATTCAATGCTTTTAATATAGAAATCAGGAAGAAGTTGTTCTTTACTGAATATGAGTTAAAATTGTTGAATTGAACTACTGAAATAAATGCTTCTCTATGATATTCTAATTTATTGAGATGCACCTGAATATATCTCTTGTGAATGACCTTTGTTAATTTACACATTTTAGCACCCCCACCCCACCCAAACAGTCCTTATAAGGAGATAAAATACATGCTTTAGATTTCAAGGTCTAAGTAATTCCACGTTTTCTGTTGTCAAGCAGTTGAGAAATAAGTGAGATGAACAACCCCCCCCCACTATATTTCAGTAAAAGGATAATATATTAGAAGCCAAGCACACATCTTCAGGGCTGGATTAGGTCGTTATTTTTACCATAATGCTGCAACTCCCAGCTGTCTCAACAGTCAAACGTGAATTGGCCTTGTTTGTTAATGCTGACACTGGGTTAAAAATAATTGGGGGACACAGCTTATTGCAAATTTATAATGCGACAAACGCCACAGGTGTCGGCAGCAATGGCAGGTAAATTAGCAAACAGCATATATGGATTTCAGAGAAAATCCACATCAGCTACCATCTCCCCTCAAACTGCGATAATTGCTATACCTTCACTATTATCGTCTCCACTGTGAAATTCTCTCTGACGAGCGGGAAGGCCGGCTAACGAGCAATAATTGTTAACAAATTGGCCTCCCAGCCATCGACGGGGCCTTGCTGCGCCGAATAGAGTAGATGAGCGCTCATCAGCGGGGCTAGTGGGCATCCCGTCCCCGGGGACGACCATAATCCGATTTTCTAGGCTTTAATTTTGTGCGATTGCCTGGAGGCGAGCCAGACGGAAAGCTACATCACACGGCACCATTACGGCTAATACCATCCAGCACTCTGCTGTACCCTGTGTCCACCATCCATATAAAAACGTCCTCAAGAATTAACAAGGTGAGGGCTTTCTGCTGTTGCTAGGCAATTGTAAACCCAAAAAGTGACATTAGCAGGTCATGTTGGGAGGGATAAGCCTCTTTCATACAAACATCCTGCAAAATGGAACTGGCATTGTTGGACATGTAGCTTTATATACAGAACTAGGGTTGCAACATTTTGAGAAAGTTGATAACTTTACATGGGAATTAACAGGAAATCATGGGAATTAACAGGAATTTATAGAACTAAACGGGAATACAGGATTTACAAAATTGAACCTTGGGCTCGTAATAGGGAGCTTTCGTACGAATCTGTACCAAACTAGCCCGCCTGCCCATGTCACTCAACCTCTCATTTCCTGGAATCGAGCACCCACACAAAGCATGCGTTTATGACTCAGTCTGTTTTGTTTCCTGTTGAGTCACCCCGCGCGTTCATTCGAAGCATTTTGCAACAATCCATTGTTATTTTGTTCTTGATTGAGTACGACTGCTAAATAGGTCATAATGGGAAAAAGAAAGTGCCAGTGCTTTGATAAAGAAGGTGAGAAATATGAAAGAATTAAAGAAAGAACGAGATGTATGGAAAGGCTGCAGCAGTGATCAGTTTTATCGTTTATTAAGACTTTATTAAGACTCTTGTTGGCGATATCCGTCGCCAACAAGAGCCTTAATAAAGCTAAAAGTGATATTACATGTTTATATGTCCATTTCACTAGTCATTTATATGTACATCACATTGTTTCCTGTATGTAAAACTATAGTTATCATCTAGGAAATGTATTTTTTTGTGAATATTTTTGAGTGTCTGGAACGTATAAATTGGATTTACATTATTTCTCATGAGAAATAGTGCTTTTGTTTTTATATATTTGATTTTTGTCAGATATGTTCGAATGGAAAATCACGAAAACCGAGGTTTCATTATACTGTATTGTAATGCAGTCATGTGGGCAAGAAGAGCTTTCTAATTTACATGGATGTCCACTTATGACAAAACAAAATGTTTATATTTATGCTTGAATATGATATCTTTTAAATTAAATTACCCTTGATTCCCAGTTAATTCCAATAAAGTCCTATAATTTCCATGGAAATTTTCCAGTTTTAAATGTTTAGAAGATTCCCTTAACATCCTATGGAAATTTAGGAGAAACTTTTCTGAAACTTACCGGAAATGTTCCTAACCTTTGTACTCGTATATAGAACACAGAAATGTTTCACAATAACATCGCGTTATGCACTTTGACACAGTGACACATCATCCTACAACCAGATTATAATAACAAATGAGAAAATAGTAATATAAAATCATAAAAATGACAGCTTTTAGAGGCAGCGTAAAAGGGGCCTTAATTTTATACAGCGGACCCTCGAAATGGTTCAGCCACTGAACACACAAACATTCGACACAAAAACCAAACAAACTGTCAAGTAGTCTAAAAGTCAAACAGGTATCCAGGACCAAATCAAAAACCAAATATGATAATGGGACTCTGTATCAACTGATGTTCGATTCCTCTCTCTGTTTCAGTTTCATTATTTCCCATTGGGAACAAATCAGACATCAACCTCTGTATTTCTCATGGTAATGCAAAATGAAAAAAGAAACCGATGGTTAAGTGAGTATTGCGAATCTGAAATAATCCTCTGGAATTGATTATGTCTGCGAAGTGAGGTCTACTTAATTTGATACATGTACCATGTTTGACTGAGCTACAAGGCTCTGTTGCAAGAAAGAAGCGAGACAGTTATTTAAATTGTACATTAGTTTGTTGCTTGTAATTGAGGAGGTAGTTGATGTGGACACTTTGGGGGGGTCCAAACACAATGAGCTCTCTACACAGAAAAAAGACAAATACAAGAGCCCCAGAATGTGCTGACAATGTCCATTATTAGCTGGCGCGGAGAAATGACCGTTACTTTGTGACGTGGCAATCAGTGACCCCTGAGGTTAAGATGCTCATCAGTCACCCAAATGGTCCATCTCATCATCTGTGAAGCGAGACTGATATAGTAGCCCTCTGCCTGCGGTCAAGCAGCGCCACTCGATGGGACTCACCGAGTGACGAATGCTCTTGGGAAAGTGCATTAAAGTTGATAAAAGCTCTTCCCAATCACTTTACGGCCATAGGATTTACATAGTGACAGGCTGAATTCTATATATAGTGCGACCTAAGGAGTGGGGGTGAGCTGCACTCGATGGTTTCATTCAGTAAAACCATTTACAGATAAACAGTGATACCTTGACTTACGAGTGCTACAACTCACTGTATTTAGTTTTTCGAGTTACGAGTAGTCTCAGTTTTTTTGCTTCGAGTCGAAGCAAAAATGTTACTTGCGAGTGAGCTTTTTTCCAGCCATGGGTCCTAAGAAAGTGAGTGCTGAGAAGAAGCAGATAATGTCGCTTTGGCCCTCCCTCAGCATGCCATGTCCAGTATTTCAGAGAGCAAATATTTCTTCAAAAAAAGTGTGCTACCTCTAAGACTGTTTATTGCCACTCCCAGTTTACTTGACGTTTATTGTAAAATGAAACATAAAACAAAGGTAATTACACGTTGTGTAATGAACTAAACCACACTGTCTAAAGTCTAGAGTGGCTCCAATTACTGGAGATAAATTCCTTGTGTGTTTTTGACATACTTGGCAAATAAAGATTCTGATGCTGACTAGCTTTGTTAACACATGCTGCAAAACACTACAGACCAGTTAACAAAGCTAGCATTGATATTGCGGTAGTTATATATACTAATATTCTTTCTGCTCTGCTCTGTACAGAAAAGACAGCACTGTTGTGAAGTGAAGAACCATAATTGACACACCTCTAAACATGTTTAGAATTGCCTGTATTTATATTTTCAACTGTAAATATACCACAAACTATTATAACACATTTCAAACTCATTTCAAACTCGTCTTACAATATTACCCTTAAAAATAAAGGGCTTATGAGGGCTTTGATTTTGGAAAAAATGCACCAGACATGCGCATGTACATACACGTGGCGAAGACCGTAACTTCCACTAACTACTTAGGTAAGGTAAACTTAGTTTCTCCATGAGACACAAAGCTTGAGTTTATCAGCAAATAACTGGAGAAATGTTCAAAAGAAAAAAAAAAGCAAATCAGTGAATTTATGAATAGTGAACCGTGAATAAATTACTGTATAAGTATTGCTTCTGTTAAGCTATGTTTAGCACTTTTACTGGTTTTTATTTTGGTTGGTTTATATTTCCTCTTTTTGTTCCATCACCATTGGCTTGATAGGACTCTCAACCGGTGATATTGAGCTTTGATTTGGATCGTCTGTGACTGGTGTCCAGCATTTGAATCTCATCTGTCGCTGATGTTTGACAAGAATTAGCACTGGAGTGAAGACTGCTACGTTAAGAGTCTCGTGCTGGTTGACCGTTTAGTTGCCATTTGCTTGTCGGCGAGTGTTCAAAAGGTACAATATTATGTGCGTGTTATGTTTTAATTAGAGTTTGAGTTACCTGGGAGCCAATTGGAGCTAACACCTCAAAAGATCTGTGGCAGTTGTTTATTTTATTAAGTTAAAAATACTTAAATTAAGTCACTGTCTTTGCTGCTATTGTTTGTATCAAATTTATATGACTGGCCTTCCAGTCTCCTAAATGTCCTTTCCCAGCATCCACCAGTCGTTCATCAGCCGGACAGCGCTTTGCCCGCTCGGGTAGAAACAAGCCCGCCACCGTGTTCATTCCCCCAGTTAATGGGCCTCACATCACAAGGCACGCCGAGCCGATCCGTCCTCGCCGTGATGGCTGTATTTTGAGCCCTCTTCAATTGCGTTTCTGACAAACTGATATTTAAGCTTCCCCTAAAACCCTGAGGTATAACCTTCAGCCAAGTGTGGAATGCAGCTATGGCCAGGCTGTAAACCTGTAGGCCCTGAGATGTGCCGGTAAAACCTTATTCATGTTTTTCTACCCCATGTTGCACTGAAAATCGCAAGCCGTCAGAACGCTACGTCACCTTTAGGAAAGGACTTAAAAAGTTTACGCCTACTTAAACGCAATGGAAACAAATGAAAGAAGATGGAGCTGGTCATAACAGCTTTCACTTTTCTGGGAAGACTTTCTACAACAGGAACAAAGCAATGCTCACACGATGCACTTTCCGCCATTTATTAGGAGACAAACAGTCAAACACAAATGCAAAACACTTGCAAGGAGCAAATGTTAACACTGAACTGTGGGAAACTCCAGACGACATTCACACGAGTGCACGACAGTGAGTGTGTGTGTGTGTGTGTGAGTGCGCGTGCGTGTGTGTGTGTGAGACTTCCGTCTTACACTTTTTAATAACGGATTATTTAATTTAATGTGCTAGTCATGTTTTTTAAGTTTTTTTTAATAATTTGTATTATACAATAAAGTACCATTTTGCTTCAACAGAAACGTAACAAAAACCTTGTGAAAGTTTTTGGGTGTGCTGAAACAGATTAATGGCATTTCAGTTCATTTCAATGGGGAAAACTGATTTGATATACAAGTCATTTGAGTTACAACTTTGGTAACGAAATAAACGTAACTCAAGGTCTTTACATAGATTTTGCTCAAGGGCTCCCTCTACACTTAAAATTACAGTCAGATTAAATTACGATACAGGGATAGCTGGAAAAATTGAAACCAACCAAAATCGACAGGAAATATCCGCCTCAAAGTCACAAAAAACACTGGGACTGTCAAAATAATGTGTCGTATGCTTTTTCTTTGGCTTTTTGTTTTTTTTTGTGTGTGTGCCGTTTTAGTTTTTTAGCAGTGTACCATAGATAGCAAGATGTCATGGTAACCAATACTGATAACCTACTGCAGTGTAGTGACCAAAGTGGTAAAAGTGTTTCTGTTCTGGCTGCTCAGCACAATATGGCCAATGAATTAAAAAAATAAATAAAAATTAAAAAATGAATGTACGTGTTGAATCAACTATATTTAAACTTAATGTGAAGAGACTCACCTCCCAGTTCCATTCACAGTCATCCGTCCTCATTACAGTTTAGTATGAGTACATGATTTATTAAGTTTTACTATGGCACGGTGAAATTGTGTTTGGCACATATGCCTCACAGCCAGGGGATCTGGGTTCAAAGCAGTGCTGAAACAGCTCTGTGGAGTCCAAATGTTCTCCCTGTGCTTGTTTGCTTTTCTCTAAGTACTCCGTGTTCCTGACCGGTAGGTTTTCCATCAGTTGCATCAACTAACAAGCTACACCATGGCTGAGGAGCCACATTTATAAAGCAGAGAGATCAGTATCAAATTTTCTGGATTCAAAGCTCTGGATTAGGGCAGAAGAGTGTGGCTCATCACATGCTGGCGGTAAAGACATCTTTATCCCAACGCTCACTTTCCGTAACCGAGGCAACACACAAAGTAGCACCTTTAAATAGTGGGAAATATATTTAAAATAAAGCATTCCAAGCTGTGATCCCGGGAGTGCATGGCGATGTCTGTGTGAAATACCAAGCATTCACAGACTTTGATATGAAAACTGATCACCCGCTGCCTCCTGAGAACCGAAATGACCTGATTTAGGAGTAATTAAATGGCTGCCTTCTACGAATTCATCTCACTGGATGCAGCTCTGACAGTGGTCGGTCCAGCCGTGTCAGCACGCAAAAGCGCACAGGTGGGGGCTTCAAAGCGAGCGCTTGGCAGTCAAAAACCGCGGGAGGCCGACCAAAACATCTTTCTCAGTGGTGATAAATTATTAACTGCATCTTTAATTCATGTGGGAATGTGGCTGTGGCTATAAATAGCACATTATGGTGTGTAGCTTTGCATGATAACACATCTAGCGTTGCTTTCCAGGCAATCAACATTGTTTTGTTAAAATCTGTCTCTTTGATTTCAAATCTAGTTATTTCAATAAGGTTCCCACTCTTAAAGGGGACATGTTAGGGAAACTGTACTTTTCATTTTTTGTATAAAAATACTTGGGTCTCTGGATCTCTGGACTGATATGTACACTTGGTAAAATGTTTTCATTTTCTTAGGGTATTTGCCCCCCCCCCCCCAAACACACTGTGCTCTCGCTAGTAGATGCAAGCAGCTGGCCATTGCACACTCTCGCAGGATGCCGCTTTCTGATCGTCGTCATAACAAAAGCTGGACTTGCCATTGGCTGACCAGTATAAACGTTTTCACCATGGTGTCACACATACCGGTACTGCAAGTAGTAAAATGTCTGATTGCAACACTTGTAAACAATGTCATTTGAGTACGGCAGAGCGAAACAATATGTCACGTGAGATCAATTGCTTCTAGTGAGACTAACGTCGACTGGCCAGAATTTACATTTCAAGAGGTAAGATGATTGAAAAATAGATGTGGTGGAAAGTCAGACAGTGAACATGATAATTGAGGGACCTGCTAAAAAGTTACTCTTCTGTTGCTCTGATAAAATCGTTAGCATGCTATATAGAGCTGATGTTAGCTAGCATGCTATCCATTATACTTTGCTAAATTACACGAAGATAACCCAACTAAACCTTTTATACATACCAGTGAGAAAGTGTCACCAAAAAACCCGTTGATGGAGGTTTGGTTCCCAGGTTTTTAGATTTCTTTTGTTCTTGTTCAGACATTTTTCTTTTTTGTCCCCCTGGTTAAGAGGAAATTTCTTTGCGGACAGTTTCGGCAGTCCTTCCAGCCTTCATCAGAGCTGTAACTGCTTCCTTGTTAGGGTTGGGCATCGAGGATTGAGAACCGATTGGAACCGGGATTAACGTTCCCAAAGGTTTTGTCATTGTTTTCAGTTCAAGTCAGCGGTACTCAATTGCCCAGAAGTAACCTGGCACCTCTACCGTTTACAAACATAATGAAAAGGTCTATAAGCCAAGAAAAATTGCATAGAAATTATTCTTGGGGTAGTTTGATGAAAGCATGTTACACATGTTATCAGGACACCTGGGACAAAGTTTAAAATTATCGGAATAAGGTATAATGCCACGTTTAAGGATGATCATAAGTCATTTACAAGAAAACACACGAACATTGGTGTTGGATTTACAGCGAGAGGGACACGAAGTGGAGGCTCAGACTGAGGCATATGTTACTGCTACGGGCAATTTGTCAGCAGAAACGGCTCCACAGTAGTGCAGCGAGTGTTTTATTAGGGGTTTGTGTGACGTAAAATCCTCATTTAGGATGATTAAGTTGATCGTTTTAAAATTTGGTATTTAGCTCTTCCTCAGGTTGAGTTTTGCATATGTAGCAATGCAGTTCCTTACATCCTTGCTAATCAACAATCTTGATCATC
Source organism: Phycodurus eques (assembly GCF_024500275.1). Taxonomy (NCBI): domain Eukaryota; kingdom Metazoa; phylum Chordata; class Actinopteri; order Syngnathiformes; family Syngnathidae; genus Phycodurus; species Phycodurus eques. The sequence goes on from NC_084529.1 coordinate 21,274,487, forward strand.
AATAAAACATTGGAACTAATACAGACATCATAGCCACTCAACAATTGTACCCTGGGCGTCTGGAAGTATTGTTTTTGGTATCATTAAAAATTAACAGACCAAACTTGGAGGAACACAATAATGATCCACAGTTTCAAAAATGTCTCTTGAAAAACAACAGATTTGTTGTTTGAATTGCTAACTCGGGCACCATTTCCACCATTCCAAAATCTGTTGGATTCTTGGTTTGATTCATTTGCCAAGGAGTAGAAAATGTCACCCACCAATCAAATATTTGACTTCAACCACCTTGCCCATTATGTCTGATATCATTCATAATCAATAGACAACTCATAGACAATAGACAAGGTACTAAAGAACAAGCATTCAAAATCAATGAAGCACCTAAAGTTGCTTCATGTTGAGTGCATTATTTTGATATTCTAATATGCGTGGTTAAGAGTTACTGCATTGTTACGAAAGGTGGAAGTTGTCACTGAAGCCAACGTGCATATCGGTCACATCATCGATTTCACACTCTTGAGAAAGTGGTCATCAATACGAGATGAGGCTGATCCATTCAGGCACTCAACATACATTTTTAAAGTGAGCTCTGATTGAAATGAGAAATACATTTAATTCTACAACTACTGACCTCTACTACTGAAATACAGTGGTATATATTTATAATTTACTCCTATCAGTTAAAAAAAAAATTCAGACCATAATTTGATACACTATCGTGTTTTATCTTTTAGCATGTGCAAAGCATTCTGGGAATGATGATGTAGAATGGCTGTTGTAAAATTGTTACGTTGCTGCTCTTTGCGGAGCTAAGCTAGCCATTTTGGATGCAATTTCCAATCAGGACGGAATGCAAAAAAGGAGGTAAGCATTCATAGCTTTCCGAAAGAGAGAATTGAGGAAACGGTGGGAGGATGCGGTCGGAAGAGTTGAGCTACCGAAAGATCTCCGGCTCTGTTCTCGTCACTTCAGCCCAGATTCTTTCTTTTTATTCTTTCCTCACAAGGAGACTAAACGGCCGCGTATGACATGCGAAAGCTGAGCAAAAAGACACGAAAGACATGAGGCGCTGGCCACGTACCTTGATCAGTCCACTTCAGCAGTAGCTACAAATACACCACTGAATATGACCAACTCGAGTTTCTTCACACCCATCATCTTCAGCCTCATTTCTTGTGTCTTTCTCACTCTTCTCATTTCCCTGATCACACTCTGGCTCGAACTGAATTGGCTGAACAGCGTTCATCGCTGCCAGGGGCTGCTACTGTGGCTACTGCTAAAAACTCCGTACGTCGGGCACATCTCCATTTGACGTCACGACCCAGAATGCACTGCGACAAAAAAACAATGGCGGCCTATTTTGAAATTACGATTTGTAAAAATAAATAAATCTGGAAATGATTAGCAAAAGTTGTATCTTGTTGTTATGTTACTCAAGTCGAAAGAGATCATGTATACCAAACATGTCATTGCTATCGGACTATTGTAAAATCTGGTATTGACACATACCGGTGTAATAGTGTTGGATTTATCTCACCAAACATTATTATGAATAAACACAAAAGGAATGAAGACGTTGGTCATTTTACTCATGAGGAGGGCGCATGGGAGATTGTTCAGGTTACAGCCTCTCTTTTCACATCCTCATTAGTCCAAGTTCTATAGACCAAAATAGTCTCTTTGCGATCCTCTTGTACATTTGGATTTGCCACCTCAATCATCGGATATAAATCCATGTCCCCCTCGTTTGAGGTTGTATTTGCCATTTTGGGAACGGGAGAAAATGTTTCCCCCATATTTTTAGACCAATGCATTTGTACTCCTCCTGATCGTAAAACTCGATGAGTTTCTGATTCACAAGTTGGAGGATGCTCATGAGGTGGCAAAACCGGGTACAAGGGCGCTGATGCTTGTGTCTCATCATTTTTTCACTTCGTTTTTCAACTATCTTTGTTTTAACATTTCTTATCTTTAGTCCTGTCTCGTCATCTTCCTGTCTTTGGAACAATATATTTTTATCCTTTTCTGTTTGCTCTTTTAGTTCATCTGTTAAGTTTTTCTTTTTCTCTTCTTCCTTTTCTCTTTTAGACGCCATATTTAGCCAAAAAAGTAAGTCGTCAAATCCATCTTTTCCCATTTGTGATATATTATTATTGTGCCGTTCCTTTATTTTGTTTCGAAGTTGAACTAATTTTCTCGAATTCAGCTGGCCAGCGAAACTGTATTTGGTTATCCACGTGTTTAAATGTTTTATTTTGGAAGGGTTTTGTAGTTGTACATATTTCCAATCTTTACACGTCAGGCTTTCTGTTGGATTCGTTTTACTGTTATTGTTTCCCATTTTTGTGAATTTGGAAGTCAGTTTATTTGCACCTAGAGTGACCTAATACTGACTTTATTCAAAATATGACTGGGTGACAATGAATGTCTGAGTTCTGGTAAACCTCAACCTTCTACCCCGAATGGGGCGGAGGTTTCTTGCCTCTGCTTCCAAACTCAGTTGTCACTTACAATCCAGTCTCTTACATCCAAACTTTTACACACACACACACACGATATTAGTAACGTTTTAACAAACACACGAAAACATGGAAACACGGAAACACGAAGGCACGGAATTTTAAGTACGTCTAGGACTCCGCCGTCCTTTATTTTTTTTATTATTTTTTTTATTTTAACACGGAATTTCAGCACGTATAGGACTCCGCCGTCCATGCGGAATTTGTCGGACTCCGCCGTCCATCAGTTACTTGCCAGTGACTAGTATTACACAAGGTTCATTTCGCCGCAGACTTCTTTGTCGCGCGATACATTCATTCAAAAAAATTTTAAAAAATTTAACTCACCAGTCGTCTTCAATCCTGTGGATTGTCGTCAACCTTCAGATCCCAGTTGAGAAGAACGAAGACCAGTCCCGGAAAGGGTCTCAATTGCCGTGGCCACGGTCTCTTAACTGGGTGTCGGCTCCACAACTGGAATCCTCGGGTGTGTTGACATCCGGCTCGAAGGACCAATTTAATGTTGGATTTATCTCACCAAACATTATTATGAATAAACACAAAAGGAATGAAGACGTTGGTCATTTTACTCATGAGGAGGGCGCATGGGAGATTGTTCAGGTTACAGCCTCTCAACACGCTCTAAACAATCTCCCCCGTCGCTCCTACATTTATTTGAAAATAGGAGAGTTCTACAAGACATAATATTCTAAGCATTAAGACACAACACAAAACATAGGACCAGACGACACCTGTCCCGTCCCCGACCACATCCGATCACGTCCTTGGTCAAGGCGCCTTTCCATCAAATGTTGCTGAGTCATCTTCTTGAAGGCGAGACATCTTTCTATCTAAATATTGTCCATAATACTAATGCAGGCTACTAATGCAAAATACTAATGCAAGCTAAGCAAATAAATGATAACTACTAAGATATATCTAACAAATAGGTTTGCATTATTTTGGGAAGACCTTTGAACGTGTATTTGACACACCAATTTATAGCAGGTAAGCTAAGAGATCTAGGCTCTTAACATGTCTGTGATTCACCATTTACAGTAATGATGTACAAACAAAATAAAATTGTGCCAATTGCTTGGCACGTACAGACAAACAATCGTTCACATTCACACCTATGGACAATTTAGAGTACTCAATGAACCTTACATGCATGTTTTGGAATTTGGGCGGACGCCGGGGAAAACACATGCAACCACAGGAAGAAGATGCAAAATCCATTGAACCAAAGGGGGCCACTCCTTTGGAGAGTCGAACCACACAATCTCTCGACTGAGAAGCAGACATGCTAACCACAAGACCACCACGCTGCAAACAAATACTAACCACATCTAAATTCCTCTCCTCACACTGATAGAAAGTCACCTGTGCACCTTGAGGATCATCCCTAAAGCCTTGATCCAAACAACTCCAGAATCAGAATGGCCACACATTGTGTAGTAATAACAGCTGCGGGCTTGTTATTCAGCCACAGATTAGTCTGGAATTATGATGAAATCCAGGATGCAGGAATGGTTTTTTTTTTTCATCCTGCTGTTCAAATAACAAAAGCAGACGACAAGCAGCAGGAGGAAAACAGACAGGAGAGGGAGATCTGTGTGATTTAACATGCTATGCTGCTTGCCGATAGCGTGCGATGGGTTGTGTTGCAGCGTCGGAGCTGACAAAACACACAGCGTAATATTCCGTCACACAGTAGTCTCAACAGTGTTTTATGCTCACTTCATTTTGAAAATCTTGAAAAACTCCAGTACAGAAAGAACACATCTGGATCACGCACCCTAGGAACAACCTTAGCAAAAACTTAACAAAAGATATCTTCAACCATACTAAAGGTGAACCAACTGAGGCCAAACTCGGTCTGCTCCAGGAATAAAATAAAAATTAAAAAAAACGAAACAAATCTCACATGAAAATTTCCATTTGCATCATAAAACATGTATTTAATGTACAGGCAATGCTTAAAGAGTATTTTAACATACAATAATAGTGTAAAACTAAGTTAACAACTACTAAGTCCAACTACTCTAAGTACATACTGTAACTTCTCAAGCTTGTTGAGACTGGTCCTTCTTTTGAAATAAACCAAGAAAAAGCCAAACACAGGCAAAGTTAATGATTTCATGTGTACTAAACTGCTGCCTCAAAAGTTTCACGTTAATATAGAGGAGTACTTTTCCAGTTAATTAGTCTATATTTTTAAGTTTACACTTGATAACGACAACAGAATTGTACCAAGGTTACGCTAAGGCTCGGCGAGGGTACCGTAATCCTTTTAACTCAATGCTGTAAAATACCCGGCTAGGATGCTATAGTGTTTTTTTATTATTATTTTTTTTTTAAAAAGATAATTCAAAGGGATTTTTTTGTTGTTGTTGTTATTTTACCAAAAACCTTTGCAATCCAGGTCCATCGCAATAACTTTGAATAATGTAGCAAACTATTTATTTCTGTAATTCATTTAGAAAAAGTGAAACTCAAACTATATTGATTCATTACACACAGAGTGAAATAAGAATTAAGAATTTTGATGATTAACCCAAAATCCACCAACCCAATAAATTACAATATTATATCAGAAATAATCAAAATAATAATAAAAATAAATAGAAATTAGGTAGGGATTGGCCATCTTAAAAGTATTTTCTTACATGTTAACAATCTGTATGTATGTATCACTTATTGATACAGATGTATCTTATGTATCTAACTAACTGAACGTTTCTACGATCTTCAAATGTATTACTATGCCCCTTTATATATTTAAAAAACATTTTCCAGTGTCCTCCAAAATAATTGACACAGTATTAAAGCAAATTAAATGTAAGTAGATTTACTCAATCAAACTATGGAAGTTAAGCACATACGATCTTAATTAGCTGATATTAAAAACAATCAATGGCGGATGCAGACCAAACAAACTCCTTGTGCCCCCCAAGGATAGCAATTGATTTTTCACTTATAATCAACGCCAAACTATCGGATGTCAGATGATTAAGTGTTTGTGTGATCAAGCATTGCTTTCGACAACGGGGCCAGCGCTACTTGGTTTGGGTTTCCGTGACAACCAGTCGCTCACATACAAATGTTATGTATGAGGGAAAAAAAATAGGAGGTAGACAAGGATTCTAGCTAGACCTCAAGCTAGCATGCTAACAACTTGACAAAGTTTGACCACCAGGATGTTTTTGAACAAGATATTGTACTGGCTGCATTTACAGGTGAACCTCCAAACGTGAACACAGAATGGTTGTTGAACCATTAATCTAAGTACAAAACCGTTTTTTCCAATGGAAATAATAGAAAATAATTAATTTGGTTCCTGGTCCTAAATGTTGCCATTACGAAAGCATTATTAACTGTACAGACAGTGTAAACAATGATTTTAACTAACTGCCATTAAAGCAACACACACACGCAGGCACACACACACATACACACCACACACAAAGTGCAGCAAGGGAGCCTCATGAGGAGCAATGCAAGGTAGCGTAAGACAAATTAGGAGGAAAAAAAACATGATTGCAAAGTCAAGTGCAACATTGGCATATTGCTTGACAGGCTGCTTTTAGTGTATTTAAAAGTCGCGTATTTCGCCAAACCAACTTTTTCTAGTATATGGGAGGTAATACTGTCTCCATGGTGCCTCCCGAAACGTGAAATATAAATTAAAATCGCCCACACATTCCTGTGTTCCAAACGTTTTTCTGCCGAGAGAACTGAAATCAGGTCATTAAAATTTCTCGAGCTTATTTACGTCACTAGCGAAGATCTCCGCCTACCCTTTCCGCTCCCGAGCCAGCGCTGTCAACATAACACGTGCACTCTCACAAGTGGGTCTTCTACACGGAGACAATCAATCAGAGGAAAGGGGGCGGTCGTAGCCAAATATGGACAAAGCGGATACAAAACTGGGTCAAACAGAAGTAGCTGTCAGAGGGGCCTTTTCTGGACACTCTTATGACAAAACCAAGGTGTTTATTGATATGAAATTGACACTTTTATACTAAGTCCATGTTCGAGAGGCACTATATGGAGGTCTAAATAGCCAAAATATGGGACCTTTAATACATTAAAGTTGAAGAATTTCAAAGTCCTTCAATCCTTCGATTTTTCTGTAAGTTTCCCTCGTGGAAAAAAAGTTTGTACAACCAGCTGTAAACCATATCAATATAAAATGACCATCATATTATTAATTTTTGTTTTTTTACTACAACAAATTGAATTTGAAATGAGAAGTTATGGAAAATGATGGCAATACATGCTTTCTCCCAACATAACAACAAATCCATTTAGCAGGAAGCATGAAGTTGAGATAGTTTCCTTGCTTTAGTGGGCCACACAATATGATGTGGTGTGTCCTATCTAGCCCCACAGAATTGAGTATGACACTCGTGACTTTGATACTCATTGAGCTCAAGCCAAGAGCTTTGCTGCTCGTAAGGTACGTATGATGCTTTGACTTTTGAAGTGTATTTTTTTTAAATTTGGAAAAAAAAAAACATTTTCCCCAAAATTGGAAAAATAATTATCTTTTTCAGTGTTCAACATTGGATGTTCCACTGCATTTGCTTTGTTGAGTCAACAGATTACTGTAGCGACATTAAGCGTTGATTTAAAAGACTGGCAAAGTGAGGTCCGGCAGCAATAAAAAAAAAAAAGAGCAGCTTTAAATCTGAAGCATGGACCAAGGCTACTGTATAAGCATAAGAGACCATACATCTTCAGAACCTCCTTTAGTTTTATTTTTTTAAATCATGGGATTATGCATCTTGAATGGTGGCGTTTTATTGATTCCTCTGTTGTTCTGCTTGATGGACCTCATATAGCCTGCGAGGAGTCCTTAAACAAATCTGCAGCTGTCTCCAACTGACTACTCTTTTGTCGGCCTTGAGGAATCCGTTCACTGTTGATCAGATATAGCGTGCTATTGTATCTGTAAGGGTGACCCCATCAGTGTAGTCCTGCAGCGATACACGGGGGGATAACTTGACTCTGGAGCGGCGGATGAACGTCTGTCAGGGTAACGCGGCGGGGTGACACACAAAAAACTCAGATGCGCCCTGGGATGGTCTGGCTCATCGTTTAATGGACACCGTCTCAAGGTTTTAGGCCGACAGAGGTCAGCTTTCCCCCGTGTTTACTTTGGCGAAGAGAAGGTCGGGATGCTTTCTCTTGCCAGTTAATACACAGGTGATAAATTAACACCGCCGCCCCGCCTCCACACCCTCCGGCCGCCTCGTGGGAATAGTTTCCGCCTCACTGCACATGGCGGATTGAAACCAAAGGAGGACAATATTCACAAATCAGCCAATGGTTATAAGGGAAGAGGAAACACACATGCATCATGTGGTGTGGTGTCTTCACCGCCATCCCAGAATATCCCCGCACAGCGCAGCACTTTCTGCGAAAGACAGCGGGTGTTCTCTTTACACATTTGTCTTATTTTGCCACTTTACATGGTGAAGCTAAGCTACGGGGACACCAACAAATCCCGCTAATGCATGAGAGCGTTCCTGTGGAAAGGTAGCGTGGCTGCGCTCGCTCGTTAAATTACTGTCTCATTGGCCTCCATACTGCATATAAGTCACCAGTGCATTCGCTTAGATTTCAGCTGGCACTTTATTTATTGCAAACGACTTGACTACGCAACACAGTACATCTCTAATGTCGGGAGAAAAAAAAATATTATTCCGAGGCTCGTCATGTCCTTTGAAAAACAGATTTCTTAGGACACATGTACAATGGTGTCATGTAATAGGATTTTTTCCATAATTTATAGCAGTTCCCAAAACATGTACCACAAGTACCACAAGGATCAAGAATTTCAGAAGACTTTGCCACACTCATTTCTGAGCCTGTTTTGAGCGGGTGGTCCTGTCTCATGCAAATGAGCTACTGCGGGGTGTACAATGCAAGTATGGCTTTACGTTACTATGACAACCTGGGGCCCAGCTAGGTGGTTGTGAAGAGGTGAGCGGCGGACCGGAGTGTGGAGAAAGGCGCTATCCTCCACTACGCCCAAAATAACAAATAACATTATACTACACCCAAAATAATAAATAACATTATACCACAAAATGAATTTTTTTTTTTTTTTTTTAGTTGCATTCATTCTATACTATATTTTGCATTGAATCTAAATTGCTTTCTGAAGAACAACCATGATGTAAAACAATATTTTGTGAAAAAATATAAATATTGTTAAATTAAGTGGAAACACTTTTTAAACCTTTCATATGTAGCACATTTATCATTGTACTCTCACGCGACAACAAACTTTACACGGAAAACTAATGCGATCTAATACAACTGTTGAGGTAGTCATATATAGTCAATATACAATATAGTTTATTATTGTGGTTTGCAGTGGTGTATGACTGAACTGGATCATACTGAGAACTGTTTCTAATATTTTGACCCTCTCGTGTCGCTAAATATAAGTCTAACCTATAAACCAAGGTAGCGCGGAGGACTTGTGGTTAGAATATCTGCCTCACAGTTCTGGAGGTTCAGGGTTCAAAACTTAGTTCTCTGTGGAGTTTCCATGTTCTCCCTTTCTTGCAGGTACTTCGGCTTTCCCAGATGCCAAAACAAGTATGTTAAGTTCAATGAATCCACAGCTGTGAATGTGAATGGTTGTTTCTCTATGGATAGTGATATAAATAAGATTGTGCCAGTGTACTTAAAGTTGGGTAAAAAGTCAAAAGTGAGGCAGCAGTCATCAGAGAATCCCAAACATCTCGCTACTCTTTGCATGTGGAAAAGAAACAGTGACATTCACACAACTGGCCTTTCCTTGGATGAGGTTTTAGCACTCTCCGGCTGCTCTTTACATGGAAATGGGTTTATTTGTCTCACCCGGGCAATTCCCACCCACATCCCTTGCAGAGTCATCACTACTTATTTATACTATATGTACACAAGACACAGGAGCCAGTAAAGCATACAGCTCCCTGGACGAGTGTGCACCCGGAGCATCCTCGCCCGCTTCCTCTTCAACCTGTTCTGTTCCTCGCCTCGTAAAAACACTGCTTCCAGTTAATACTGTGTTTTTAATTCCTCGTTGCGGCGCTATCCCTGGGGTGCCCCCTGATAAACTCTCTCCCCCACTGGAGATTTATAGTCAGCCATTTTGTGGACTAATTGCCGCGCACCAGCAACGCGAGGTCAGGCACCTGAGAGGCAAAACGGACGGAGGGAAAAGCTCTCCACAAGCACCACACGCCATCAGTGGCAGTCTCCTTGACTCAACTTTAGGCCACAATACACTTAGCGGTCAACCAACCCAATCATTGTATACTGTATGTGCTGTGCTGTTGTGCCACGGCAGACGTACCCAACGGAAATTTGTTCAATTTGGGCGGCAGCGCACTGTGACAAGATCTTGGTGCATCCAATAGGAGAGACATGATGGTGGAGTGATTTCAGAGAGAAAATGTGGGCGGAGTTATTCCGTGAAAATAAAAAAATAAAAAAATAAATGTACCGGCATTACCAGATAACTAGCAACCCTTTACTGCTCAGTGATTGTTTTTTTTTTGTTTTTGTCAACGTCTTCGTCTCAAAAGTGTTCTCTGTCAATTGACTGTCTGTTGTCGTACTAAAGCGGCTCCAACTACAGGAGACAAATTCCTTGTGTTTTTTGGACATAGTTGGCAAATAAAGATGATTCTTATTCTGAAAACAGCATGGAGGTGAAGATGGAGGAAATTGTGTCCCAAACTTAGACACAAGACAGATGACGGACCATGACGTGGTAAAAAAGAAACTGCTCCCTACTCAACTGAAAAACTGAGTTGAACCTGAATCTGAGGTTCAGCTCAGATCCCCTCCAACCCCCACCCCCAGATCATCCCAGAGTGTGATCAGGGAAATGAAGATAGTGAGGAAGACAAGAAATGAGGCTGAAGATGACAGGTGTGAAGAAACTCGAGTTGGTCATATTCAGTGGTGTATTTGTAGCTGCTGCTAAAGTGGGCTGATCAAGGTACGTGGCCAGTGCGTCCTGTCTTTTTGCTCGGTTTTCGCTTGTCACACGCGGCCGTTTAGTCTCCTTGTGAGGAAAGAATAAAAAGAAAGAATCTGGGCTGAAGTGCCGAGAACAGAGCCGCGGATCTTTCGGCAGCTCACTCTTCCGACCGCATCCTCCCACCGTTTCTCTACTCTCTCTCTTTGGGAAAGCTATGAATGCTTACCTCCTTTTTTGCATTCCGTCCTGATTGGAAATTGGATGCAAAAGTGGCACAGTATGGCATTTTTAACTCTTTTCGCAGACGATAAGTTGTTCGCAAATGGCTATCTTAGATCCGCAGAGAGCAGCAACGTAACAATTTTACAATAGCCATTCTACGTCATCATTTCCAGAATGCTTTTGCACACGCTGAAACATGGCAGCGATAGTATATCAAATTATGATCTAAAAAATGTTTTTTTAAATTATAGGAGTAAATTCTAAATATATACCACTGTATTTCAGTAGTAGAGGTCAGTAGTAGTATTTGTCATTTCTATCGGAGCTCACTTTAAGTGACATATTGACAAGCGGTAGCCCACTTTACGTCGAAATCAGTGGGAAACGACCCCAGACTACTTCCTGTTTGGTCACTTCACAACCAGCACCAAATATGGGCAAGCTCCGTCCTGCACCCTTCCCGTCCACAAAGCCCTAAAACTTAGGAAAGACTAGGCATGACTTTGACTTGGTAGTCATGAGACTCAACTTGACTTAAACTTGAACTACAAGACTTGACAAGTATTGCCCGTTTACGTTTGAAAATCTGCATTTTCAAGGTACTGCGCCATTTGTTTTGTTTTTGAAAGAAAATTATTTTTTTTGCATATTGCGCGCAAACCTGGCCACCCAGCAGTATGCTATGACGCGCAGTGCAGACAATAGAGAGACTGGTATAGAAACATGAAAAAACTGTGATTGCGAATGTGTTAGTATGCCTAACTAACACAAGTACAGATACTGAGTGCGAACTGGCAAATGTGCAAATATGTAATGTGCAAGACTGTATGACTTGTCTTGTGACCTGCTTAACCCAAGTAAGGAGTTTCCTAGACTCAAAATTTAGTAAGGACTCGACTTGACTTGTTTGATTTTTGCCACAATAATTTCTGACTTGCTTGAAAATTGAAGATTAATTCTTGACTAACTCCCACTTATGGACAGAAGTATTGGGGCACCCAACTTTTACATCAGCAGGGAAAAAAAATAGGAGTTATATTTGGGGAGTGTGCCAAGTCTTTGATCCATGTGCTGGAAAAGGTTGATTAAATGGGGCCTGTCGTTTGCAAATAAAATAGTGTTCAATCTGTCTCTCCTCTCACTGACTTGTGTATTGCCAGCAACATAAATCAAAGTCAGATAGGAGGCGGACGTGCGATAGTGGAGATTGATCGGCTTCACACTCGTCCTGATATGAATCTAATCTCTTCACTTTGGTTTATATTTTCCATTCGTCTTATGCCTCCGCTCCACCCACGCCGTCCTCGTCCCACTCCAGCGTAACTGAATAAACCACAAAAGGAGAGCTTCTTAATTATCTGCGGCTACCGCTTGGGCCGAGTCAACACAAAGGTACAGTACCTGACAAGTCAGTAAACTGCTCACATTTTTCTAAATATATTATTTCAGCTTTTCGTGGGACAACACTTAAGAAATTATACTTTGCTACGATGTAAAGTACAGCTTGCTTAACACTATAAAATTACTGTCTCACCAAATTACCTCCACACACAGCCTTTACTGTCTAAAACACTGGCAACAAAAGTGATTACACCCCAAAGTGAAAATGTCCAAATTGTGCCCAAAGTGTCAAGGTTTTGTATGGTCATTATGATTTTCCAGCAGTGCCTTAACTCGCTTGGCATACAGCTCACCAGATCTTCATAGGTTTCCACTGAAATCCTTTTCCCCTCCTTCATGAAGACATCACAGAGCTGGTGGCTGTTGGAGACCTTGTACACCTTTCATATTAGAATGCTCCAGACATGCTCAGGAGGGTTTAGGTCTGGTAACATGCTTAGCCAGTCCATCACCTTTACCCTCAGCTTCTTTCGGAAGGCAGTGGTCGTCTTGGACGTGTATCTTTGTCAGATATTATATTTGTAATCTTATGTAGGGCATTTATTGAAATTGCCTGAAAGTATAATGTGTGATTTGCGACCCCTCCACAAAACCTAATTTTGCAGATGCACAACATAGAAGATAGGTAGGTTAATAAATGGTGCTATGTTAGGGAAAGAAAAAAAAAAACGATCATAACTGACAGGACTGCTTTGTTGCTCAACTGTGTGTCCTATCAAATTGTTTATACAAACAAACGATCAATACAGCTGAATGTTTCAGATTTGTTCAGTTTCAGATTTGGGCTTTCCAATGAAGTTGGGACGAATAAAAACAGAATGCAATGATTTGCAAATCATGTTCAACCTATATTTAATTGAATACACTACAAAGACAAGATATGTAATGTTCAAACTGATAAACTTTATTGTTTTTAGCAAATAATCATTAACTTTGAATTTTATGGCTGAAACACCTTCCAAAAAAGCTGGGACAGGTGGCAAAAAAGACTGTGAAAGTTGAAGAATGCTCATCAAACACCTGTTTGGAGCATCCCACAGGTGAACAGGCTAATTGGGAACAGGTGGGTGCCATGATTGGGTATAAAAGGAGCTTCAACAATTAGTGTCCTCAGTTCCCAAACGTTTATTGAATGTTGTTTAAAAAAAAAAGGTGATGTAACACAGTGGTAAACATGCCCCTGTCCCAGCTTTTTTGGAAAATGTTGCAGCCATAAAATTCCAAGTTAATGATTATTAGCTAAAAACAAAGTTTATCAGTTTGAACATTAAATATCTTGTCTTTGTAGTGTATTCAATTAAATATAGGTTGAACATGATTTGCAAATAATTGTATTCTCTTTTTATTTATGTTTAACACAATGTCCCAACTTCATTGGAATTGGGGTTGTAGTTAGAGTTGTAACCAACATAAAAACCAGAGAGTTGTCGGTGGTTGAAAAACAGAAACAATTGAGAAGCTTAGAGAAGATGGAAAATCAGAGTGATTGGTCAAAGCCAGTACAACCATTTGGAATCTCAAAGAAAAAAACAATACCTGGTGCCCTAGATCGAGAACAACAGCAGTTGACGACAGAAACATTTTGAGAGCGATAATGAAAGACATAAATTAAACATTTTAGCCATCTACTCGGCTCAGTTTATGACGGTCCTCACATACGACATTCTGAGGTTTCAAACGGCGCATGGCGTCTGAATATGTCGAAGGCATGCTCAATTACTGCTGTACTTTTTTTTTTTTTTTTTTCTTTTATCTGTGGCCTAGAAGTGTTTTTCATACAAATATTAACTTTACTATTGTGTAAATGTGTTTTAACTTACAAATTCAGGTTACATGGAAACAAAACCTGTAAATAAAATCTAAAATGTGGATCTCTTGATTCATATTCACCTTTCGATATCCAACCTAAATGTTTTCAGTCTGTTGCAGTAAGAATATAATTTGTCTTACTGTTCCAATACCTAGACTGTAATTTTTGTTCCTGCGTAGGGTTTTAAGTGGAGTTAACATATGTATTAAAATTCGAGGACTGGTTTTAAAAGGTGAAAACAGCTCTGTCTTAGTCTGATCAATTTTAATAGCCTTTAATGACCGTCTATTAAAGGCTACTAGACTCTCCGAGCACTCAGCCTTTATAATCCTCGCCTGACACCCCCCATCATTCAGCGACTCTCTTGGCTTTATCACTGCCCATACCCCCTTCCATCTATTTAATTAAGCACAATTTACTAATCACACAAGCCAATTTCCTGGAGCAGCGACGCCCTCCATCACTGAGTAGCCACAAAAGCTCATTAACGGTGGGGGCCTCCTCATCATTACCTCAGCAAGGGAGAAAATAGGGATTCCTTACATCCATTTGGAATCAAGAGCCGATCAGGTATGCTGTGGTGCAACCCGACATGACATCTATAAAGTGTACAACACAAAAGAGAAACAGTGGTAGAAATAGACCTTCCGCCGAAAAAGACAAGTGTGAAACAAATGCTGCAAAGTTTGTCCAGTTGTCCCCCCCAAAAGCACAGCACAGGATATTATATCACAAGCCCTACAACTAAGTGCAGCAAACCCACACATTTAAGAGGCTTAAAAAATAAATAGAAGCCACTATTATAATTACAACTGTAATAAAAAGTAAATTTCTCTGTTAGTTGGGTAATAACTTCTCTCAATTTGCATCCAACATAATACTGTATTATAGAAATATGTGTAAAAATTAGGGAAAGCTAGCGAGCGAACTAATTTTTATTTCTTTTCATTGTTTGTCTTTGTGACAAAGAAGAAAATTACCGCTACCAAGGACATAATTTTGAGTTTCTCTCTCGAATACATGATCAGCTAGTCTGTGAGAAGATCCAGAGCCACTTTCAAACAACTGCTGTAGTCCATCCATTGGACTACACTGTCTGAAACATGATCATGTGGAGGCACTATTGTGCAGAAACACCCATATCCTCCACAGGCATGATGGGCATGTTTTCATGTCAAAGCCAAAAAGGTAAGAAAAGCTACATTTAGTTTTTGTCGGATGCACAAATTAGCGTTAGCTTCTGATAAGCAGTACATGCTTGATTAATTGGTAAAGTTGATACCGCCACGAGAAAAATGCTTTTTTTGCTTTATAGGCACTCACTTTTTTTCCACTCTCACAAGTCGAAGCCACTGTAGTCAAGACGTTGTGGTCGTTGTGGTAACAAAAGTCAGACTTGCCATTGACCCAGAAGTACATGGGGCGGGGTATATAATTGCTAATTTTGATGAAGGCATGTCACAGATGTTTTATACATAAGATACATAGGAACTGTTTCAAATTGTGAACAAATGTGTTATGCATCTCCTTTAATGTTTAAATCTACTCTTTCCCTGTTTCTTGCTATTATGGCCAAAGTGAAAGTAACACAATAACTCATTGGTCTTACTCCAGTTACCTTTGATTACACCCACTAACATTACTGCTACTAGGTACCAACTTCTAATCAACAGGTCCACTCTTGTTTTTCTTTGCAGTGTGTGTGTCTATAGTTCAGTGCGTTTGACAGGCGGCCACATTAGTGAGCGGGACCTGTGCATCAGCTCATGTCGGTGACGGTCATCAATAAGCGGCGGCCAGGCCTATGGTTTGTAATTGTGTTGGAGGGGTCAGCCCGGAGTCGTCAGGGTCATTCTCTGGCCTGTCTAATGAAGGGAACACAACTGAGCCTCACGCCAACACTCTGCTCAGCCATCTCCAATCCCATACCCCATTTGCCATGTCAATCACAGCGCCAGTCATAGATGTGCCATGCGCTGCCAGGAGCATCGAGACACAGGACTCTTGGAGGAGCTATGAACTGTAAAATCTTGGCTGCAAACCTCCTTTACTCAGCAAGAACACTGATGACAGGTTGCGGATGGGTCTTCTACCATGACGATGACCTAAAACATACTGTCAGGCCAACAAAGGAGTGGCTAAAGAAGAAGCATATCGTCACTGTCGGGCATAAATCCCCATATGTCCAAATATGGTTAATTTCATATTTTATCACAAATAGATAGTATTGGTCTTTCCCCTCATTGTCGGTCATTTTTATATATTATTAACCAATTTAAAGTGCTGAAAATAGCTTCAGATCGTTCGTACCATTTTAACCAATGATAGCATCATAACATTTTTTTAGCAAATTAAATTTGCAAATGAAGACTAAAGGGAGGTGGTTGTGTTGATATTGGTGCACAACAGTATATGTTAAGTTATGATACGGACCTGAAAGTTGCGGTGTTTGGTAACTTAAGCAAGATGACGTTTATTGATTTCCTGAAAAGTAAAAGTTTTGGAGATGCGAGGATTTTGCCCGACAGCGACGATAAGGTCTTGGAGTGGTCTGGTCAGTCTCCTGACCTCTATTCAGAAAAGAAAACCTGTGGTAAGAGCTGAAGCTTTGAGTTGACAGCCAATAAACCTGGAAGGATTTGGAGTTTCTGTAAAGAAGAGCGGGCCAAAATCCCCCCTAAACTGTGTGCAAACCTGCTGACCAACTACAAGAAACGTCTCATCGCTTTGCTTGCCAACAAGGTTTTCTCCACCAAGCGTTAATGTGGTTTGCTTGGGGATGAAATACTGTACTTATTTCACTAACTTGTATGTATATGTTTTTTTAAACAGGTATCATGTCAAGTACTATATTCAATAAATAACCATAAACAGACTTAATTTCTTCTTAAGTCAGCAAACTTACAAATTCAGCAGTGGATCAAATAATTATTTTCCCCACTGTACATACATAAATAGTAGCAATAGCCAATAACCCATAGAACCATATTTCCATGATGATGTGCAAACTATTTCCACCGATGGGAGTATGTGACCTTTGCCAGTAGCGGGTCCTTAAAGACATTTTGAATTGACAAAAACTGCAAAGGGACTAAATGAAAACGTACGGAATCGCCCAAGCTATTAAAAGTCACCCTGAGGGAAATGTAATGGAAATCCATCTAATGGACCCAATGAGCCCCTCAGCTATTTTGAGGTAATTTCATTATCTTTACTTTCAACACAACCTTGTATTGGGGATCTTAACGGCGAGTCAAACACTTTGAATGGATTTTTCTAGAACGGCTGTAATAAACCCAAGTAGTTACAATAATATAGTTGAACCTCTAAGGTCAAACACAATCTATTCCAGGATGTGAATTGGATGAATAAACAATCAAACAACCTTTCACACTCAGATTAAATGGAAATTAAAAAAACGTCTGCCATCATCACACCTCCATTTGTGATACATTTTAGCATTCTTAACTCTTTATAGGGCACTCATTGAAATACAGTGGAACCTCAATTTAACGGACTGATTGGGGGGAGGCGTCGTCACTTAAAGTCGTTTGTTTGGCGATTCGAACCACTTTTTACGTGACCTAAAAACACTCAGTACAGTAAAAACAAACAATCAAACAAACAGTATATTGTAAATACATTTATATAAAAAAAAAATTAAAAAAAAGTTAAGTTCATCCAAACATACCTTTTTTTGCTGTGATGGTCTATACTGCTCCCCTCCTTGAGCTGTCACCTTATCGTGGTGGAGGGGTTTGTGTGTCCCAATGATCCTAGTAGCTAATTTGTCTGGGGCTTTATTCCCCTGGCAGGGTCACCCATGGCAAACAGGTCCTAGGTGAGGGACCAGACAAAGCACGGCTCAAAGACCCCTTATGATGACGACAAAAAATGGACTCAGATTTCCCTTGCCCGGACGAGAGTCACCGGGGCCCCCCTCTGGAGCCAGTGCTGGAGGTGGGGCTCGAAGGCGAGCGCCATGTGGCTGGGCCTGCACCTATGCCGTGACCTCCAACTCTCACTGGGGCAGTTCGAAGCTGAGTGTGAAGCAGCAAACCTCCAAATCTGAGACCATGGTCCTCAGTCGGAAAAGGGTGGCGTGCCCTCTCCAGGTTGGGGATGAGATCCTGCCCCAAGTGGAGGAGTTCAAGTATCTTGGGGTCTTGTTCACGAGTGAGGGAAGAATGAAACGGGAGATCGACAGACGGATCGGTGCAGTGATGCGGACTTTGTATCGATCCGTTGTGGTAAAGAAGGAGCTAAGCCGAAAGGCGAAGCTCTCGATTTACTATTTGATCTACGTTCCTACCCTCACCTATGGTCACGAGCTGTGGGTCGTGACCAAAAGAACAAGATCCCGGATACAAGCGGCCGAAAAGAGTTTCCTCCGCAGGGTGTCCGGGCTCTCTCTTAGAGATAGGGTGAGAAGCTCGGTCATCCGGGAGGATCTCAGAGTAGAGCCGCTGCTCCTCCACATCGAGAAGAGCCAGATGAGGTGGCTGGGGCATCTGATTTGGATGCCTCCTGGATGCCTCCTTGGTGAGGTGTTCCGGGTACATCCCACCGGAAGGAGACCCCGGGGACGACCCAGGACACGCTACATCCTTCGGATGGCCTGGGAACGCCTCGGGATCCCCCTGGAAGAGATGGATGAAGTCTGGTCGTCCCTGCTAAAGCTCCTGCCACCGCGACCCGACCTCGGATAAGCGGTAGAAAATGGATGGATGGATGGTCTATACTGTTGTGAAGGTGCCGTTGCACATACAGTACAAGCTGTAAATAGTTTCCTCCAGGTCCCTACTTTGTGCTTATGGCTATGCATAACTCTTTTCTTATCTTTGGTAGGAACTATGTCAAACTTCAATGCAAAACCTTGTGGTTTTCCCCTTACTCGTACGTATGTCACTTACAGATTGTTTTTTCACACCGCATTCCGCACATACTCTGGGCACAGAAACTCCCGACTCAAACTTATTAATCTGTCATACTAAGGTTAGTGTAAGTTTTTTTTTCCACTTCTTATACGATTGAATTCCATAGTGAAGGGATTGACAAAAAACAACTGTATACTGTACCAAAATCAGTATGGAATCTTAGAGAGACGACGCTCCAGTAAACAATAGCCATAAATATGAATAGGTAGATACGACAGGCTCCATTTGAGCTCCGTGCCTACGGCAATGCTGAGCTAATGTCTATGTATTGCCTTTGATGGGAACGTCGCCCCTACCAACATGGCCGCCACGTAGGCACATCAGTTAGCCAGATCTATTTTTCATATTTGTGACAACAGCAGCACAACCCGGAAATACGAGTACCAGTCACTATGTGGTGATTCCGCCAGTAAACAACAGCGGCCAATTCTGGAACTAACGGACTTTGACTGCCATTTTGCGTTTCAACCGGACAATGTTTTCTGTCCGTTAAATCCGAAGTCTGTTGTTTCCGAATCCGTTAAATCGAGGTTCCACTGTATTAAAAAAAATAACCGAAAAATATTGTAGTAGTCCAGCATATGACAACAATGGTAGTTGAACGCTTAAGTTTTAAGTGACATGAGGACATTCCTTTTTGTTTGAAGATGCTGGACAAATTCTGAATTGTACGACTTTAGGGGCATTTAACAGTACAGCTAGAAATAAAACACAACTCAAGTGTGCTTTGTAGTACAGACAAACCATTTACATTTGACACTCATAGGATAACACTATGATGCCAAGAAGTTATGTGAATTTGGATGCTAATTGGCTCCCATGAGGACTACGGGTTAACCTAAAAACGCAGTCAAGGCATCAGCATTCACCAAGGAAATGAACATAGGCACAAAATGCTCTACTAATCCATTTAAAAGATGGTATTTCACTGGATTAGGGAAAGCTTTGACCAGCTCGGGGAACAAGAGGAAAAAAGTCAGCGGATCAAGCAAAGCCTTTAACCTTTATTGTACACAATTCAGCAGAGATCCAAAAGTCCAGCAATGGCTTTGTCATTGTAAAGTCATTTGATGTATTAGTTTGTGAGGTCATTCCAGTGGTACCTTGACTTACATGCTTAATACTTTCCATGACAACGCTAGTAATGCAAATCGATGAGATTTCAAATTAACTTTCCATATTCATTGAATTCAAATGTCATTAATCCCTTGCAGCACCCCCCCCCCCACCCCCAAGAAAAAAACTAACACATTTTCCTAATGTGTTTTTCCCAAAATAAAAAATTACAATCTCCACACTCTGCTCACCATGCATACCCCCTGCACTCTCCATTCCAGCAGTTTCAGTACCTCGTTCATTCCCAAAGTATGCACTTTTTTGTTTGCTATTTTCAATTTTCTGCCCGAAAGGACTGCAAAAAAATGTAACTCACCTCATGCATCCCAATATCATCGTATAAAAAGTTAGTGAGGGCTGCTGTAAATAATTGTTGTGCCTCTATCTAGCCTGTTATCTTTTATTCATCGTGTGCTACGATGTAATGTAATGTATTATATAACTACAGAATATCACACTGTACAGTTTGTTGTCTATGTATTTGTACGTGCTTTTATTTGCCGTCTGCTGCCGGGTCGCCATTGCAAATGAGAATCTGTTCTCAATTGGGGCTAGGTTTTTATTTTTTTTTTATTTTTTATTTTTTATTTAACCTGAATAAAGGTATAAAATAATATAAATTATGCTGTACAAAAATATACAGTAATAACATAATTACAGTAAAGGTGTTAAATGTGTTTGTGCTCAAATATCATTTGTTTAAAGGTTTAGAACTACCACGATATCAATGCTAGTTTTGTTCCCCTTCTATGGCATTTCGCTTTATATTAGCACTAAGATGGCGCACTTTCATAACACAAATAAGGTTTGGTTAAATATACCAAATGTAATTCTCTTTGTTAGTTTATTTTTAAAGTAAACAACTGGGAGTGGCAGTAAACAGGTTGAAGCAAGCACAGTTTACCACTTTTTTTTTTACTGTTTACAGTCTGCCAAACTGCATGCAGCACAGTGAAGGAGGAAATTATATACACATCATGGTTTAAAAAAAAAAAAAAAAAAAAAATTATAATTTTTTTTTTTTTTTTTTTAAAGTCACTCATAATTCATTTTTGCATGCAACACAAAAAGAAAGTCATAAGTTGGGGCACTCGTAAATCAAGGTACCACTGTACCTTTGAATTTTTTTATTTATTTATTTCAATACCTGACAAGTGTTTGACAACATGGCCCAGCAGCTGCCCGACTGTACCCCGGTGATGGATGAGCGGCTATCACCATTGTCTGGAGTGAGGCAGGGGAGAATACACGGTACACATGTGTCTCAAAATGCCAAGGGCAGGGGAGGCGCATTTTAAACAAATAAATGAAAGTCACAGTGCTTGTGCCAACTTGGATTAGACGGGAAGCTTCTGGAAGAGTGTGTGCTCATGGGAAATGAAGTCGAACTCTTCAGAGACCGCAGACGTAATGAAACGATGGGTTGTCACGCTGAGCTACTCACATTGCTGCTGGAATTGAATCAGCACTAAATGAATGGCCTTGGTTACATTGAAGCACAATCAGTGTCCAATCAGTGTTTGTTTTCAGACTCTTCGGAATATCTTTCAATCCCACTTTGTTGGAAGAGTGGAAGATTGAATGGGGACTGCAAATGGGGGTGGGGGGAGGGGGGGGGGACAATAGATGAGAGTGAGAGGAGCGAGGAAAGTGAATGGAAGAGATTGAAGATGACTAGGGGAGTAATAAATGGATGGAGGGATGATGAAGATGGTTTAGAAGCTGGCTTTGGACAACATGGTTCAAAGGGAACTATTGAATTTTCACCGGGGGGGGACAGCATGCAATGGAAGAAGGAATCAAACCTGGATTTACGATAGATTTTCGTTTCAACGGCAGCGACGTAATACGAATTGGTATGTAATTTGGAATGGGCAGTAGTCCATCACGAAATGAGTAGTAAAGTCATGATTACAGTAAATATTTGTATAAAAAAACACTTCAATCAATGAATAACAGTAAGTTTGGCGGTAGCTGAGTATGCCTTCTTGTGCTGCGTCATGACATTCTTACACCGCGGTACAAAATCGACCTAAAAAGGTCGTAAACCGAGAACCCCATGTATACTCCAAAAGTCTAAATACAGGGGTTTAAGTCATTCTATGAGCACACAAATTCTCAAATTATCTTTATCCGATAAAATTAATAGAAATGCCATTCATTTGTTCCATCACTCTGTAAAAAACCCCAAACAATTATGTAATTTGTTTTTGAATAAGAAAAATTGCACTCAGTTTTTTACTGTATAAAAACATACAGCGATAACATCAACAAGAACAAACAATGTAAAAAAAATAAACAGTTTATTATCATTAGCATTATCATCATGATTTCACGCTTTAGCTGTACAACAGCCATTGTTCGTTCCTTCTGGTGTGCGTGCCCCCACCGGGGGGCAGTAGAATAGAAGCGTACGTAATGTAGCAACGTGTTACGTGTTAGAGTTGTCTAAGTTCCGACTGTCTGCGAGACCGTGAAGGTGTCTGAGAGTGATTTGTGATTGGATGAGGGAGTGAAGCTGGTCTTTGGCAGTAGTCGCTCTGGGCGCGTCTCGGGAGGCGAGGAGGTAGGTTTGGTTAAAGAAAAAGATGCACAAAAATAAAACAAACCCAGGCGGAAAAATGGAAAGAAGTTGTTCACTGCGTTCTGTGGGAGGTTGCGACTGTTTCTCTTCCTGACTCTTCAGGGACTCGCTAGCAATTTCGGAGCGATCACGCTTGGCTGGAAGCGTACTTTATACTTTTAGTAGCAGCAGCTATGATTGCCTAGCAGTGGCCCGCGTAGAGGCTGGGAAGCCGAGTCCGTTCTCATCCCGGCATTCGCGTTGGCCAAACTGCGTGTCCGAACAAAAGGAAAGAGGGGCGACCGAGGGCTGCCCCTTAGCTGGGGAGCCGACAGCAAGAGCCAAGAGAGAGGGTGGCAGAGGAGGGAACCACAGGTTAAATACCAAGGGGGTGTGTTCAAAGCGGACCGAGGACCAGAAAAGACCACACCCATCAGCTTGAATCTAGTCTACAATTTTGACCCATAAAATGGGTTTAAAATTATATATCAATATAAAATACTCCCAACTTTGTACTCACTTATAGGTCAAGCATATAAAATGACTGTTTAAACTTTAGTCTTGGCAAATCCACTGCTTGTGGTTCATTTCATGGTGTTTGGGGTTCCAAATCAGGACAAGCAGTTCTCCAAGTGGGTAAAGTTGACACACTGACACAGACATCAAGGCATACATTTGGAATATTTCTGCAGAGTTCGTGAAATATCAAAACAGACATTTATCTTTGGTTAACAAACAACTGAATGGAAGTTCACAGGTTGCAGTACTCTCAACGCCAGTGGGTGGCGCCTTGCGTGGACATTTGAATATTAATCAAATAATGCGTTGCTGTATTTGCATTCCATCGTCGATCTGTCCCTTTTGGCTGCTGTCAGTTCAAACGAAGAAAAGGACTCTTGGATGACTGTAAACCAAGATTTCGAGGGGACCTGCTAATTACTTTAGGGTCCAGTAGGCATCTTCTTGTGGTAGTCTCACAGCAGGGCCACTTGGAAGAGAGCAGCTTATCAAGTCGTGGGGGAGTCACTGTGACACCTCAGGTTGCGGGGAGCATGTCTGCGACAGCTCATATCTCGAAAAACTCGAAAGTCGAGGTACCACTTTATGGGTAAAAAATATGCAGTGTAACTGCATCGGATATATGCAGTCAGCATGAGTATCACATTACAGAAACTAGGCTTTACATGATGAGGATTTTTGGGGCCAATCAACGATCACAGTTTAAAAAAACGACAGATAACCGATCTGATCACAAGATGGAGCAATGTGTCTATTTAAATGACCTGTTCATTTACTGTATATACTTGTGTACTTAATTGCTCAAAAAAGTACATTTACAATAAATAATGTATCTTTGTTCATCTATTTATGCCAGTGAGGCATAGTGATAGGAGGAAGTACATACAGTAATTAATGTAGCTACTTTTTGTGATATTTTTGTTTGTTGGTGTGCCGTGAGATGTTTCAATTGTAAAATATGTTCCTTGGCTCCATAAAGGTTGGAAGTCACTGCTCGTCAGGTCATGTATTCTAATCAGTCAGGTCAAACCAACATTACAGAAATAATGGGTGCTAATTTACTGTAATTAAATTACTTCACCCACGCCGAAACTTTAGAGCATGATTCGACAGAACGGCAGCAGGTTTACGCACAACCGTTACTGATAGCACTAGCTTGCTAGGCTACATAACGTTTTGTTGCCTGCTTGCGAGCAGTCTCATTAAAAGTACGGGAACATACCTCAAGCAAGCCGTAAACGAACGTCCTCTCCCGAACACTGGTGATCACCAACACACGTTTTTCTCCATTTTGTTCTTATAATACAGTCGGGGCGATCCACTCTTGTTGTCGTCGCCACGGTAACGAGTGTATCCGGTCGCATTTGAGTTGACAAGATAAAGCCCAATGATCGTAAATATCGATGGTATCGGAATACAAGATATTATTGCGGTAGTCTGACATAGTGCAATCGTGAAAGAGCAAATTTGTCTTGTAGTCTGATCCAGGCATTACCTGTTGTCTGTCCCACACCGCAGACTTTTTTATTTTTTTAATATAACTTTATTGGCCGTCAGATATTTACAGTACTACGACAAAAGACACGCGACAAGGCTAAAAATAAACTAGATTTTGGATTCAAATATAGTAAATGTCTTTTGCCGATCAATGACGTCATTGATCGGCTCGGCGAATTATGACATTAAAGCTAATCAGACGATTAGCATAAAATGCTAAATATCGAGCGATACCAATCAGGTCGGTGTAAAGTCTAATAGAAACCCACAGTTAATCAACAAAAAAAAACTAGTTAATCTAAGCAACAGTATATGTACAGACCCTTGAATGTGGTCTAAACATGGTGCATTAGAGGTGTACAGACCATTCAAAAAGGACAATGATTTCCAATGGTGGGCAGTGGAACAATGTTTAGGTTGGCCAGTTCAAGACAACTAAAAGGTATGTATTGCTAACTATATGTATAATTTGTTTATCGTTGTTAACTTCTGTGTTGTTCCTGCCCGGTGGTGACACTTACGTAGCTGTTTACAAGCATTTTAGGCATTCACAGCAAGCACTAACCCGGAATTGTTTACTTAGGTTGAATTTAAATATGTAATCTCGGTATTACTCCGCTGGTAACCCTCAATTGATCCGATCTCTCCATTTGCAGTCGGATTGGCAGCTACCAGACACATATCGGAATTTAATCCAGACTAGGAAGAAACCCAATTTCAATCTGAGGTTATGCAATTTCAAGTGTTTTTTTATTTTCTTGTTATGCTGTCATGACTCATATCAGAATTGAGAAAAAAAAAAAATGTCACTTGAACTATGTAATGTGAAGCCATACTTTGGCCTGCAATGTAAAAACAGCCAGAGGAGTTGGAAGAAATGTGGGTACCACATGTCAGCACACGACCCTCGATGTCCCCAACAAAAATAACCAATCCAATTAGGGACAGGGAAATTTCTACC
Organism: Phycodurus eques; assembly: GCF_024500275.1. Taxonomy (NCBI): domain Eukaryota; kingdom Metazoa; phylum Chordata; class Actinopteri; order Syngnathiformes; family Syngnathidae; genus Phycodurus; species Phycodurus eques. The sequence continues at coordinate 21,300,004 of NC_084529.1, forward strand.
TGGGATGCGTCCCTCCTTACATACATAACTCCTGCATATATTCATATTTTGCTTCTAATAATATGATTTCAGAAAATAGATTGGACTGTCTGTTATAAAGACGGATTGTTCCGTCAACAGCCTATGACCGGCTAGCGTTAAGATCACCGCTCACAGCCTGTAACTTTCCATTCCCCCCTCCATGTTTACTGCTTTCCCAAGAGTGCAAGCCTGCTGCTGTTTCCATTAGCCATTTAACAACCCCGTAAAAGGAGGGATTTATTTCGGCAAATTAGATCCTGTATAACACGAGTGCAGCATGGATCATAAAGTTTAAGTCAATACAAGAAGGGGCTAACATAGTTAGTGGGGGGGAAAAAATAAAAAAAATTAAAAAATAAATAAACACCTAACTGACCTTATTCCTGCAAACTATATCCCTGCGCCTGATAGAAGTATTTTATTCTTCTTGTTACTCCTACAAGGATCCACAGACGTCCCACGCTGGCCATTTGGTCATCAGCCTATTACCTTCAATGGGTGTTGGAGTAATTGGCTATTTCACACATGCCAGCGGAGGGTAAAGGCCAGGCAACCAGCCTGTCAATGTCCTGTTGCAGAGTCATCCATCAATTATTATCAGGCAAAAGGAAAACCAGCGTGGCCCTGAGCCAACACTTTTTCAAACAGTGTGGATAGTTCTTACTACGTTAAGACAGGAACATTCCCAAAACCAAAAAGGCACCTATAGACAGTGGCTAAGACTATACCAGCTTTATGTAGTATATTTGAATCTTATTCATCTTATTCTAGTGTAGAGATGAAACGGCACAAAAGTTTTGTGATAAGCGAAAGAAGCAGGACAAATAAACACCAAATTCAGCAAAACTAACATTGGTTAATAACTTTATACCAGTAATAATCCCTGCAAATTTCCAGTTCACTATTCTCAAATTTAACTATTCATGTGTTTTTGGAAATCTATCCTCTGTTATTTGCTGAAAAACTCACCTATTTGCATTTTTTGTGCTCTTTGTGAAACTTCCCAAGATCCCACAAGCTGGTGACAAAGGCCTGTCCAAACAGTAAAGTAGTACGGTACAGTAATTAGTCCAAGGAAGTATGTTGAAGTGATAGATCGACAAGGACAATCTTTGTATGTCGAGAAGTTTGAAAAATATAGCAAAGGATTACCTCTTGCGTTTTCTTTTGATTTTTGAATCTTTATTCCAAATCTAAGATATCACAGCAATTCTTGTCCCATCACTCTCAAGCTTCCAATAAAGGTAGGCTCGAGATAAGAGAGAAGAGAATAGCACAACAGATGGCTCCTAAATGTAGCCTCGGCACTGGTTGGCAGGTTGTACTTGTGCGTTACGACACAGCCTCCTCCTGAATGCCAACGGAACGGCTCATCTGGAGCATGAGGTGTTTTTTTTATACGATAGTTTCTCATTCACATTCACTGTGATGTTTGTTTGCATGTGACAGCTTCACAGAAACAACATTTTTTTTTTATGTAACTTCACTTAACTATCGCCTTCTGGAACACGATGTCACAAGAATTTAGTTGAGTAAAATTATGTTTCCCCCCATTTTACTGCACCGCCATGAGTCATTTTGCAGCACACTACTTAAACATCCTTGAACATGCTGAATAGGAAACTACATATTTTCCCACGTAAAAAACCTACATATCACCATAATTTCATTTAGAATGGAGTTAATTTTCTATCAAATTTCATCCAATATTTAAAAAAATAAAATAAAACAGTGTATATATATATATATATATATATATATATATATACATATATCCCTAAATGCCCAACGCGTTGTCGTCGCTTAGGGGCTTAACTGGACTAAATTTGGGCAGTATGCCAACACGCATTGGGCCAGCGTGGCAGACTAGGGTCTATTCCATCTTCATGGCAGTACAACAAAAACACGGCCCTCATTCGCCGTAGGCCAAAGAGCCTCTGCCTATGGCAGCGGGCAGACAAGCTTGGCGGCAGAGGGTGCTAAGAATCACTGGGTTAATTATGGCTGCTTACGGACAACGGACTTGGCTATGCTAGACCAGAATACGGTTACCCCTACAAACATTTTAAGTCAAACCCAAGGACAATGTTTAGAAGTAGCAAGAAAGAAGCAAATAAGACATAACGCACGAAATCTTATTTTTGGGACGCTCAACGTGTGAACGCTAAAGGACGACTCTCGATTAGAAGAGCTACAACATGAGCGAGAAGCCATCAAATGGGATATAATTGGACTTGGTGAAATACGTCGGAAAGATGAAGCTATGTTGACTCTCGATAATGGCCATCTATTTTATTACAGAGGATCAGAAAGCAGACACAATGGTGGAGTTGGTTTCATGATTAATAAACGTATCGCCAGTTACGTTACCAGCGTCAAAAGTGTTTCTGATAGAATCGCCACATGCACATGATGAGGTGGAAGCATTTTACGAGGCTTTATCCCGTCTTTATAGTCAATCGAAGCAGAAATTTCAAATAGTCATGGGTGACTTTAACGCCAGGATTGGCCTTAACTCTGGCGAGAAATCAATTGTATCCTACGGAATGGGATCAAGAGACGAAAGAGGAGAACGCTTAATAGAATTTGCTGCACAAGAAGGCTTATACTTTATTAATTCGTTCTTTAACAATAAATGGAACAGAAAGTGGACATGGATAAGCCCCAAAGGTAACATATGCATCATAAAACTACTTCTTGTCCAACGACAAAGGGGTATTTACAGATTGCACCACCCTAAACAAATTTGACATTGGAAGTGACGACAGATTGGTTTGGGTCAAAGTGCAAATCAACTGTCAAGTTGAATGAAATAAACTTCTAAAGAGCAAGCTTACCAAATTAAACTTAATTCAAGAAAGAAGTGACGAGTTTCAAATACGTTTGGCTAATCGCTTTAAAGCTCTTCTAACGCTGGAAGACACAGATCTGTCAACACACAACAACAAAATTGTAAACAGGATTGTTCAAACTGCACAAAAAGTAGCGTCATCAACGAGAAAGACGACAACATCCATAATATCTCAAGCTACTTTCAACTTCATGAAAAAGTGCACGAGAAGAAGAAAAGGAGCAGCATTATCAACAAAATTTAATATGTTGAATTGTGCAAGACGATTCGGAAAAAGATACGAGAAGAATTGAGAATTTACAACGTTCGGCTTGTTCAGAAAACGCTTGAAGCAGGACATGGAATAAAGAAAAACGTAAAACATTCATTAATTCGCCACAAAAAATTGGAAGATGGAACAATAAAATTGGAAGATCACAGCCGCCAAGAAATCATAACGAGTTAAATAATTTTATACAAACCTATACAGTGACCCTCACCGAATGATTACTGGAAAGCTTGAAGCAGACCCAGTTCCATATACCCTGAATGAAGAGGTTTAAAATGCTATTAGTTCACTTAAGGCCGGAAAAGCTAGTGGTCTGGATGAAATTTCTGAAACTTAAGATCCTTGTAAAACTATTTCAACGCTGCTTGGACTTGCAAGATGTACCGACGACATGGAAAGACGCAGAAATCATTTTGCTACATAAATCAAGCGATAAAATGGACCTAAGAAATTATCGCCCAATGAGCCTGCTCTCAACGATTTATCAAGTCTTTGCAAAGATATTGGACAAATGAATTGGAATCAAACTCAGTGAAGCACAGCCGATGGAACAAATGGGTTTTCGTAGCGGTTTTAATACTATGGACCACATACAGACAGTTCAACAATTAATCGAACGACACGAGTATGAAATGCCTGTGTGTGTAGCCTTCATTGACAATGAAAAAGCCTTTGACTCAGTTACCACCACTTCGATACTGCAGGCGCTAGTAAATCAAGGGATAGAGCCGACCTATATCAACAGTCTACAATCAATATACAATGATTCTTCAGGTTCAATACGAATGCGAATAAGTCTCGGAAAAGGGGTCAGGCAAGGCAACACAGTCTCCGAAGCTATTTACAGCTTGCCCTGAAGAAATATTTAAAAAGCTCAATTGGGAAAAAGGACTAAAAATGAACAGCGCTTATTTGAGCCATCTTCGTTTTGCAGACGAGATTTTATTCTCCTACGATGCTGAACAAGTACAGCGTCGTATTCAGGAATTAGAGTTAGAAAGCCGTCGCTCAGGTCTGAAAATGAACATAAGCAAAACGAAGGTCATGTTCAATTGTTACTGTCCACAAAAATATATCAAAATGGAGGACTATGTCCTAGACGCCGTCGACAACTACATCTATTTAGGCCAACTTGTAACCATGGATGGAAATACAAGCACTGAAGTTGAACGCCGCATAAAGCTTGCCTGACAGGCTTATGGAAGGTTATATTCAAGAACAAGCTTCCCATTTGCTTGAAAAGAAACGTTTTCGATCAATGTATTATACCAGTCCTCACTGACGGGAGTGTAACTTGGACTACGAATGCCAAAGTTATACACAGACTACGTGTAACCCAAAGGAACATGGAACGCCAAATGTTGTTCGCGACAAGAAAAGATGCAGTTGGAGAAGACAGCAGACGTGAGTTACCAACGTCATTCAAAAAATAAAAAGCCTTAAATTGAAATGGGCTGGCCACATTGCCTGAAGAGCTGACAAAAGGTGGACCACAGAAACTATCAATTGGATACCACTGGACACAAAGCGACCACGGCAAAGACCGAAAAGTAGATGGATAGATGAAATCATTAAACACACCGGAATACACTGGCAACAAATTGCAAAATGTCATAGTAGAAACGTGAAGGCCTTCATCCTGCAGTGAATAGATAATGGCTGATGATGATATATATAATATTATGAATTAAAAAATACATTGACAAAATAAACAAATAAAAATGTATAAAAATAAACAAATTGCAATAAGAAAATGAACATTCATGAAATACTACAAAATTAATAAGTAAAAAAAAAAATAATGGATGGATGAATATATAAGGGAAATGGACTAGTGGTTAGCATGTCTGCCTCACAGTTAAGAAGATCTGGGTTAGATTCTTTTGAGTTAGCATGTTTCGCCGTGCTTGCATTGATTTTATCTGGGTAATAAGACTAAATTGTCCATAGGTGTGAATGTGAGTGTGAAACGTTGTTTGTCTATATGTGCATTGCGATTGGCTGGCAACCAGTTCAATGACACCACCTCTTGCGAGATTTTTTACGTTACCAAAAAATTTGCCACAGCAGTCATAGTGGGGGTGAGAAACCGAGTGGGCCATAGTTAAACAGGGTGAATGCAAGGTACAAGAGATGGACAAGTGAAATTTATTATTGCCCCCGCACTGACGCCGACTCTGGAGCCAAGCCTGGCAGGGGAGCTTTTTTTGACTCTGCCACAAACTGCAAAGCTGCCCAGTGTCCATGTTACATCCGTAGACAGCCTTGACAGAACAAGACAAAAGTACATGACCACATCACAACGTAACATGGAAGGGAACGTACTACCTTCCATGGTAGAACACTGGCTGAACTGTGATGCACCTCTGAGGCTGCAGGACTCAGAAGCCTCTTCCCCCCATGACCCGTCTTGCATATCATGATCAAAATTAGCAAGACTTGAATACGGAGAGAGAGAAAAAATGCCCAAAATCCAACAGTGCACGATGTTTCCGGCAAACGGACTTCCGGGAACATAGTATAAACGTAGCCTTAAGGCCTACTGCGCTACAGTGTTTTAATCTTGGTCATGATGGTGGTACTTTAAGAGCAAGTATTTTTTTAGGTGGTACTTTTTAAAAAACACTGATCTTGAGTATACTATAGCAATAAAAAAAGAATATGAATTATTAATTATTAAAACAAATAGAATTCAATAAAAGACAAAATAAATTGTAAGCACCTAAAAAAAAATCCTGCTCAGTAGTCATGTGAACAGGCTCTCATGGGACATTCTATTTTACAATATCTTTTGTTTCTTGGTGTTGAAATCTGCCGCATGCTATCCATAAAAGGCAAACGAGTTTCTCTCTCTGCACTCCCGCCATCACTCCATCTCGCTATGCAGTAAAAAAGAAAACAAAATGAGGGGAGTAAAGACTGAGGAGAGGCGGCTCCGGATTGGCCGGCGAGTTGGCCGGTCGGGGTCCCCGCTGACAGGTTGTGATAGGTGTCATCTATCACGTATGAAAAGGCCGGAGGGCGCACCACACCAATCACACTAGTGCCAGATGTTACAGCCGAAGTATTGCACACAAACACACTCGCGCGCATAAACAACACACAAACAACCTGAAACACATATAGAAACCAAATAGAAAATACGGCTGACGCATAAAACAGATTTGTTCCTTTGCAAAGGAGGACAAAACAAGAAACGTAACGAGACAAAAGGGAAGACCAGAGCGCAACATGAGCAATTAAAGCAACAACTTCTCATGTCTACATCGCCCATCAACACACCCTGAAGGAGCCAACGTTATGAGGCCACCTGTCACGCACCCACATCTTTCATGGTCTCGTCAGATGCACACTGAGCTGCAACTTTCAATTATTCTGTCTTTTTTTTTTAAGATGGAAGCTGTTGTCGGATTTTGAAAAACCAAATGAAAAAGAAAATCCAGCTTTAACAGATACCTGATATGAACAAGAGATTTAATTCCTGAAAATGATATTTAATATCATTTTGAGCCATTGTAACATTACAGTATGTAGTTTGAACATTAACACTGTGCTTAAATATAGGTACTATAATTTCTCGTGTATAATGCACATCCATGTATAATACGCACCCCCAAAGTTTACCTCAAAATCTGGAAAACCCTTCTATGTATAATGTAGTTTTACAATGCATGATTTTGCTTCTACCCATATGATCAAAACATTAAGTACTATCTGTATTTTGTTAGTTTTTACAAATAATAATTCTGAAGCTAAGCACTTTATTTGAACACGTAATACTTTCTTTTTATTTACTTGTTCTTATTTTGAAATTCACAGCCCTACTTTTATTTCGTAAACGGGAAAACACACAGTTGTGCTCATATGTTTGATTACCCGGGCAGAATTTGTAAGATGGGTACAATTCTTTAAAGAAAACATGAAGGGCCGGGCGAAACACATTTAGTTTTATTTTAATAGGATTCAAATTAAACTGTCAAGCATTTCAGAAAAGCATTATCATCAAACAAAACATAACCATAAATAAATTTATTATGGTTGTTGTTCAGTCATCATCCATCCATCCATTATCTGAGCCGCTTATCCTCACAAGGGTCGTGGGAGCGCTGGAGCCTATCCCAGCTATCATTCACACCAACGGGCAATTTAGAGTCTTCAATGAACCTACCATGCATGTTTTTGGAATGTGGAAGGAAACCGGAGTGCCCGGAGAAAACCCACGCAGGCACGGGGAGAACATGCAAACTCCACACAGGCGGGGCCGGGGATTGAACCCAGGTCCTCAAAACTGTGAGGCAGACGCTCAAACCAGACGGTCACCGTGCCGCCTTTTTCAGTCATCAGTCGTAATTACATTAAAAAGAAAATAAAAAATAAAAAAAATTCACAAATTCTGTTAGGGTATGTAAATTTAGGAGCACAACTGTACACATGCAGTCATATGTACCCCTGTCATATTGGAATGCAAGTGTAGGCTACACCTTTTTCATAGCCTCTATGTGGCACTGGCATATTAGAATGAAAGTGTACACCTTTCTCAGCTTAGTACCCGCACTCTTTTACCACGAAGCCACGCTGATAGAACACGTGCAGAATGCGGTTTGGCATTGTCTTGCTGAAATAAGCAGGGGCATCCATGAAAAAGACGTTGCTTGGATGGCAGCATGTTTCTTCAAAACCTGTATGTACCTTTCAGCAATAATGGTGCCTTCACAGATGTGTAAGTTACCCATACCATGGGCACTAACACAGCCCCATACCATCACAGATGCTGGCTTTTGAACTTTGTGTCCATAACAGACCGGATGGTTCTTTTCCTCTTTGGCCCGGAGTACACGACGTCCACAATTTCCAAAAACAATTTGAAATGTGGATTCGTCGGACCACAGAACACTTTTCCACTTTGCATCAGTCCATCTTAGATGAGCTCGGGCCAAGAGAAGCCGGCGGCGTTTCAGGGTGTTGTTGATAAATGGCTTTTGCTTTACATAATAGAGTATTTTCTCACACACTTGTTCATAATGAGGTGAACCTTGCCCCATCTTTGCTTGTGTCTGACTGAGCAATTCAGGGAAGCTTCTTTTATACCCAATCATGGCACCCATCTGTTCCCAATTAGCCTGTTCACCTGTGGGATGTTCCAAACAGGTGTTTGATGAGCATTCCTCAACTTTCTCAGTCTTTTTTGCCACCTGTCCCAGCTTTTTTGGAATGTGTTGCAGCCATAAAATTCTAAGTTAATGATTATTTGCTAAAACAATAAGTTTATCAGTTTGAACATTAAATATATTGTCTTTGTAGTGTATTCAATTAAATATAGGTTGAACATGATTTGCAAATCATTGTATTCTGTTTTTACTTATGTTTAACAATTCCAACTTTATTGGAATTGGGTTTGTAATTCAAATGTATTGCACATAAGTTAAAACTTATACCTCAATGTTTCAAAACAAACCGTTCTTAAATATTAAATGCAAGTGTATTGAATAATACAACCGAACTCTACCAGGGCAGTGATTTTGCATAATCATGAGAAGGAGCCCACTACACTTTGAGAATCGCTGGCCTATATGACTAGTAGGTCGAGAAGCATCACTTCAACATACTTCCTTGACACCATATTACGCTATGTTACTATTTAGACAGATCTTTGGTGGTATTTTGTGACATCTTCGGCCATTTTAGGAAGAACACAACAATCACTAAAAGGTGAGTTTTTCAGCAAAGAGCTGGGGATAGGTTGGAGAATGGGTGGGGCTGATAATCGGAAATGTCAACAGTCAAATATTTACGAAGGCAAATCCTTACATGTGTGGTCAACATCGGGTTCAGCCGAGCCACGGAATCAGTGACTGCAACCTGAAACAGAACGATAGCCATTTAGGAAGCGACTTTAAGTGTACGTTGTTTCCTGACACAAGAAGAAGAGCAACTGGTTGTGTTGAGTGTACAGTATATAGTCATTCACTACAAGAAAACTGACGGATGATGGTGTGTTGGTCATCTGGAGTATGTTTCACACTATAAGCACAGTAACTCACATCGCAATTTTTTTCCCCTTGTCGTGTGGGGTGTCACACATTAAAAAAATCGATTAAGATGTTAAAAAAACAGAATGTGTATACCCGAATTAATAGGGTTGTGGAAACTGGGAATGCAGTGTCATAATTCCTCTCCAAAGAATCTCAACCCCCTAATTTTATTGATCGCATTGGCTTAAGCAACACACGCTCACGCGGCCATGACACGTTCTCTTTTAAATCGGTAGCATCATTCAGGCCGCAGACGATGATGCTGTGGTTTTCCTGTGTTGTTTCTCTGAACTGTGAAGGCCAAAGAGCAGGAGGATGAAGAGGAGGGGGTGGGGGGTGTAAAGGTAATGGACCTCTTCATGCTGTGTTTTCCTGGCAAGACTGCCAGGAGTGAAGGGCGATCCAATTGCTGCCTCTACATTGCCCCCCGACATGCTTTAGAAGGTAACAGAGTTTTGGACACGCCAATGTTGATTTATCAAGACAGACCGCGATGGCCTTATTAGACTGGGCCTCCATCCGATGCATGCTATTGGTGCATACTGTATAACAGCAAGACTTAATATAGTGAAGAAAGGCCAATGGTTGAAGACTACTTGCTGTAGAACACAGTGCTGTGTGTCTGTTTTAGCAATGCTATTATGACCATATAGCTTATAACTAGAATATTACCCACTGCTCACTACTCCTGCCTTTCCATTAGCCAAAAGTAGGCACCCCTGCGATCAAGTACTATATATAGTACCTTGTCAGCCCAGGTTCCAAATGTACTGAATAAAGGTGATGTAAACCACTGCAGGTTACTCATTGGCCGAGGAGATTCATCATTGCAAAAAACATTCTAAATGAACACACATGCTAATGTAAATAGCTAAATTCCCGCATTAATCACCACTCCCCCTAAAATGGTTGATAATTCATTTTCGATGCTACAAGATGGTGGCAAAGCACTACTTATTGCTTCGACAAAAGGTGTGGTCTTCGGCGAATATCGGAGGAGAAGGGTGTGCCGACGTGGTTTTTCATCACGACATCCTATTTCGGCCGTTATGTTTCGCGGACAAAAGTCTGCTGAAAAACGAAAACACACTTAAATTCTTAGGTTACTGAATATTTAGTGCATCCCTCGTCCACACGTATCGTTCCCAACATCTTAACTGATTTTATTTTCATTGTGAGACCCCAGTTTTTGTCAGGAAATACAAATTGCGTGTGTTATTAATGCTCTTACCATGTGTGGTTTACGCGAGATGACCAATACTGCAGACCACAAACACACACATAACAAGATCTCCACCGACAACAAAGAGTCTCCTCCCCCAAGCAAGAGGTCTGTCATAGTACCAAGACAGCTCAGTGCCACAAGGCATCAAGACTCACGGAAAATACAAAGAAGATGAAACAGTAGTAGTGGAAGAAGAAATAGAAGAGCTACGCTAGCTTTTAGTTTATATGGTAACTACATTACGGTCGCAAACGCTTCTCGATACGTTGTACAAACACTCAAAACTACCACTCTTAAGTCTTATCACACCACAACCGACAGTATAATCCCTCAGGAGACATTCGACAGTCTGGTCTTTGCTGAGTTTGATCAGAAGGGAGGGAAAGTGCTCAAATTTGGCCTGGTTCGGTAAGTGAGTACCCAGTCTTTGAACCCTTCGTTAACCCGTGGCCCAGCTTCAACAGTGAAGAAGTGTGAGTGAGCAGATCTGATGGAGGAGACCTTAATAAATCATGTCTGCTCATCTCTGTCGCCTTGACAAAATAAATTTCAATTACAGCCGTGCAAAATTGGATTTCCTCTGGAGTATTAGGAGGATTAAGGATCAGCCAAAAGGTTTCACGCTTCAGCTCAAATCCTTCGCTTCCAAGACAAGAGCTTGTGGCGGTCCAGGCAGAGTTTGGTTACTGGTTTATGAAACCAATACTTCACTGTGGACAGATGTGTTTTCTGTGCTAACAGCTTACTCAGAATTAATACGGATGATTACAGGTCAAGGCCACGCAGGGCTGTTCTCTTTCCACTTGGTGACCTTCCGCGGGTGACTCACCCCTCTTGATGACCGCTTTGTGGCTGTTCTGTCATCACCTCCTGATTAGTAGCGCATAGAGCTGTATATTGCTGTTGTAAATAACATTTCTGGAATCAATAATAAAGTTGTAGATCTGTCAAAATTTTTACTTTATGGATGGCGGTGCGGAGCTTCTGGACAATTGAGGGGTTGTGAAAATGCCACTTGACCGCAGAGACTAAAGATTTGTGTAAACGTCTATTTGAATGGGGGGGAAAAATAGATTTGCGGGAAAAAGTCTGGATGCACAATATAAAGACTTACTCATAGGAGCTTACTCATTTTGTGGCACTCAATCTGTACATTTCGCCCATAGTGTTAATTTTAACTAAACATACTCCTTTAATGCAGTGATGCAAAACCCTAACCTTTGGAGCAGAGACTTGTGCAACCTGCTTTCTGTACAAACAAACCTTTACAATCCTTTGTCAATCTCTCCCTTTATTCCCAGACACAATTCTCCCAACAGTGTCTTGTTCTTCATTGTGTTGCACAGATTTCCTCTGTGAATGTCTCTCATGAATGAGCCTTCACCGGCAGGCTCATTTTCACAATGGGCAATAAGGATAAGGCCTTTGAGTTACATCTGATACCAGACGGCACGTGTCCTCCTTGCAGAAAGACCTGCCGCTGTCTTGGTACTGAAGAAGCATCAGTCTCGTGTTGAATTTTCCTGACGAGGATTGCATTTTTGTGTAATGCTGGATTTTGAAAAGTCATTCAATGTCAATGGTAAAACTCACTGGGTCTTATGTTTACAATGGAGTTCCGCAACACCGAGATCACCTGAGTTTGTAGTCGGAACACGTATCTAGTAGGGATGGGACGTTTGTCACGTTCATGCTGCTCTGCACAGTACAATATGGCCTGATGGACGGCAGATTTTCGGTCTTTCTATTGATACCGTGTGTGCCAGTTGCGGGTTCACCCACTCACAATTTTAAGTTTCCGGCTTTAGAGTGCAGCTCACGGACACAGAGTGTAAAACGGACTAGCAAAAGGAGAGGATCTGAGAGGCGGAAATTTTAAGAAGCACTGCCTTCCTTCAAATCTCCACTGAGGATTAATTTTGGCTTCACTGTTGAATACAATGACAGGGCCATGAAAGCTTTTGACAGACATTTTAATGTTTGCAAGAGCAGTTAACTTGAACTAAGTTATATTATTCAGTAAACTACAAATATGCAGTTTTTGCTGACAAGCAAAATAGCTAAATTTTGAGAGTAATTTTTTCCCCCCTCTTTATGAACAAAACAGATACTGAAAATGTACTGAAGTGTGGCCCAAAAAACCGAGGCACGGACGCTACCGTGGGTTACCTGTGCCTTCCCACCTCTGTTATTTACCTATGTTATGCCATAGTAAAGTCATAATTAGAGTAAATATTTGTATAAAAACCCTTATATTACATCAAATAATCAAAAGAAACAGTAAAAGCCAACCATTCCGTACCATTAATCCCATGGTTCCACATGGAAAGGGTTCATTGCACGCCATTCATACAGGTCCCCCACACAATTACAATTAGTCACAATTACTCCTGGCGTATTTTTTTAATTATTATTAAAAGACTGGTTGTTTTGGAATATAGGTCACCAAGAAAGCCACCATAAAAGTCAAAGAAATGCAAAACCTGCATGCGTAATTAATCAATTCATGCTCACTGAACTGTAGGGCTTGGCAATTAATCAAAATTTAATCGTGATTTAGATTTTGGCTTCTAATGAGCATAAAAACGTTATAATCGAAGAAAAACAATTAATGATCAGCAGCGTGGGTTATGGATGCAAGTTCCTGCATTGTAAACGCACCCTGAATGTATCCTGTGTTGCTTGTAGTAAGGGTGTGACGCATGTTCTTCTGCCTTCCCTGAAGGTGCCTTAAGCTGTTTATTGACACCCGCGCGTTAGAGTTTACTGTAAAACTAAATGCACAACAAAATTAATTACACACATTGAGTATTTCAATACAAGACACACTGCTTTAGAAATCACCAGCTTATGCTATTAGTCAATTGAAAACCCTATTGACCGGCGAGCATTAGATCACAGGAGGGATTTACCTTTAAATAATGAATATTTACACACAAATGCCGTAGTAACACAAACAGACTAATATAACAATACTCACAGGCATATATTCTTCCTAATGTGTGAAAAACGAATTTAATAAAGTTTTATTGTGACATTCTTCTTCTACTCTTTTTAGCTTACTGTAATATGCAGCTCCATGCATGCAACGCATGCACGTTGATAGCTGGGATAGGCTCCAGCACGCCCGCGACCCTAGTGAGGAGAAGCGGCTCAGAAAATGGATGGATGGATGGATGGATATATATAATAGACAATAAAGTCACCCCAGGCATGCCAATGTTTTTAGCCATGGCTGTATTTGTTTTTATATATTGTATTTTTAATATTCTTATTATTATTATTATTTTACTTGTTATTAATTTATGTTTTGATTTTTCTATTAAGTTATATTTAAAGTTGAGTTTTGGTACTTAAATACTAAGTTTTGAAATCAATGAATAATCTTGTTTATTAATCATGATTTCAATAATCAAAATAATCGTGATCATTCGTTTTTCCATAATCGCCCAACCCTACTCAACTCAGGTCTTATCAGGTCGTCTTTCTAAGTATCTTGAGAAATCAGCTTCCAAGGTTCCCCAAGAGGGGATACTTTAGATGGTATATTTCAGATAAATGGCACAGGTTGACAGATAAATCCAGATAGTGGTAGCCACAAATTGTTGTTCATGACATGTCTACCTACCACAAATGTAACTGTGTGTGTTCCAACAGTCTCTTTTGACAGAAAGAAAATCATTTCTTAAGAATCCAGAAAGAAAAAGCACATCACTAATTTGTAGCACCATTTGGGCATTTATTTTAGTCCACAGGACGTAAGGTTCCCCAAGGGATAGCGTCAGCCAGGTTATGGATTCCTATCAATAAACCAGACCTCATTTCAATATTACACTTCAGCAGCTTTGATTTCAATTTAAATCACTTTTCCCAGTTCACCACTCCAGCCTTGGTATACAAGGGCTCTCGGCTGAAGGTACTTCATATATGGTAATGGAAGTGAGTGTGTAATTTTTACAATTAAAATAAATAAAGAAAAATAAAATTTTAGCTGAGATATGCTACCTTCCTCTAAACATAAAAATCAGGTGTGTGTGTGTATTTTACTACACGCAAAAACTAATTTGTTCCATTTACCTCTCGTACAGGGGTGTTAAACTCAATCTCACCTGGGGCCAAAGCTCAAAGCACACATTCGCAGGGCGAACATGATAAACATTTATCGAAACTAAACAAAACCTTTAACAAAAATCTAACAGACAGTAGCCAATATAATTCCGAATTACATTAACTTAAATTTAAAATACAAAATACATTTAAAATAAAATATTTTCGTTTTCAAAAAAAATAAAGAAAATGGTACTTTTCAGTAAAAGTTCAAATAATAATTAATCAAAACTTTCAAGTTACTTTGCCCTTATGCCATTTTGTCAGAGCTGGCTTCATTTCTTTGATTCTCAGGATGGACTGCAGGTGTTCATCAGCGATGTGACTCCTATGTGATAGTTTATTATTCATCAATAGGGCCGTTTGATACCACTTTTTTCCCCCTGAATGATTAAAGCACAAGTATTTATTGTTGTATACTCACCGATACTGGTACCATTAGTACTTTTGATACATAAAATTTAAATTAACACAATGACATAATGGTGAACAAAGACCTCTCTTTCTTTCTGACGCACACGATGACTCGCCAATGTGTAAAACCGCCGCGGTGTAGCACCAACTACTGGCAAGGAAAACTTACACGATGTCATAAGTATCAATGACTGATATCGGCAGCATTCACTAGTACCCGATACCTTGAAATAAGGCCGGTATCGGCCCAATACTGATACCTGTTTTCCGGTACTCGTCCATCCCTAATCATCACAGCGAACAGCTGTTCGCGCAGGCATGCTGTGTTGGTAAATGTTTAGATACTTCACTACCCGGAAGGCTGAGAAAGAGAGATCGAAATGGGAAGTGTGTGTACTGTGGTTGGTCTACGAGTAGGTACGGGATTTATGCTAAAGGACAATTAAGAGTTGAGATGTTGTTACATGTTATTTTTGATTTGTTTAAAAATAATTGAGAATGAAATACATGTTAGTAGTTCAATAAAAAAAATATGTTAGAGGGGGTGGCGATTACGAAATATCTACAAGATAATCAATTATAAAAAGATTCGTGACAGCGCTACGTCACCTCATTAAAAAAATATATTGTGGTGCGTTAGGGAATCGGAGGAAGGCGCCGTTTCCCAGCATGCTTTGCTGTTGTCACAATTATCACGTATGACTGTTATCCATCCATCCTTCCATTCTCAATACTGTTTATCCTTACTCGGGTCACGCGTGAACTGGAGCCTCTCGAGGTTGAGTTTGGGATAATGTCTCTTTAATTTTTTATTCTATGACTTGGTGTAATAGTCAAAGTGGTGTCCTTTCCAGTCATGTACGGTCAAATTATTGCTACTTTTGCTGGCAGTGAATGTGGCACCCTGAGTCATGAGTTTGGTGAAATTAATGCCATGGTATCTGTAACACATGCGTTTGTACAGTTAACTCATTCACTGCCATTGACGGCTTTTGAAGTCTTCCTTCATTCACTCAAGCACGCAGGGCGGGCTTGATTCCACGCGAGCTAACAAATGTAACTGCAGGCCTGACTGGGTACCGAGCCGGATGGGGCTTGCGGGCCAAGAGCTTGACATGCAAGTTCTAGTCGATTGCAACCATGTAATGCTGTGTTTACATTGAACGGTCAGTCAGACAACAAGGACATATCCATATTTCATATAATGAAGTTTCAGCATTTGCATCACTTACTGAACCACCAGCTCCTTAGAAGCTCAACTTGTCACTACAATGTCTGGTTGAGTAAAAGCAATGACACCAATCAAAGCTTGGACCCCGAGTGGCATCCGAGCTGCCCCCCTCCTTTTCCTTTTCATGAGCAAGAATGCATTGATAAAGGCCGCGGGCGGCATAAATTTAGCATTAAATGGCCGACTGTCATGTATAAGGTGAAGGATCACGTCAGACAGCGGGCGCAAGCAGAGGCTTGTGAAGGTCTAATGACTGTGACCGTGTCATCTCTGTATGCATGTGTGTGAATGCATGAGCGAGAACGTCCTAGAGATACAACCCACAAACACACACAGGGTGTGTGTGTGTGTATGTGTGTCTGTCTAAGTACACACCAGCCTGTGAAAGGAGACACGCAGTTTAAAAAACAATGCATACGAACCAATCATGTTGTCATAGGTTTCAAACAATTGTCACTCAGAAGAAAAGCGAGGAACGGTGATAAGAAATTGTACCGAATGTGTGTGTGTGTGTGTGTGTGTGTGTGTGTGTGTGATTTGTTAGGCCTAATTTGGGTAATACACAGCGACAGTATAAAAGGAAAAGCAAATTAAAGCGCCATCCATCATCAAACCAACTGTTGACGGATTCAGGTCTTGGATAGACCAGACCCGAATCGTGATGGGAACCCGACCCAATCCACTCTGTAATATGCATTTTAGCAGCTGTTGCATCCATTACAAGTTCCTGTCCCGCCTTGATTTGGAAGAGTGTGAATATTTGTTTTACAGTTTTTAAATGTTGGACAGTATCAGGACCGTAATTTAATTTGCTCATGTTTGCGTTTTCTTGGGACTTGACTTATTTTTCATCATTTTACACTCGTGACAGTTAAGAATGACAAGACGAAAGTGGCATTGCATCTATCTTACGACCATGAAGGGAAAAAATAAAAAAATAAAAATCCCTAAAACATCAGTCAAAGAAGTGGTATCATAGATGGCAAAACAAGGAATTCCAAATTTGTTTTGTTTTTCGAAATTCAAAATAATATTGACAACAGAAAAACCAGAGACTTATGTATGAAAGGAATTTTACAAATAAAGTTTTATTTGAAAGTAGGATAGTGAATTTAAATGACTCTCTAGTACTAATAAAGTATTAATGAAGTCACGATAAGATTAAAATACAGCAATATAAAGTATAAGAAGTTAAAAAAAACAAATCTCTATATCTGTATCCCATTTGTGTTAAAAGCTCAGAAAACAAGGACAACATTTGAAAAATTCACTTAGCCATAAATCAGAAAAAGGCGAAAGGTTACCCTTCGGCATATGACATCATCTGGCATAATTTTGAGCATAAACAGCCAAACAAAGCGCTTCACCTTGCTGTGAATGTATTTTCATCCATTGCAATGTGACAGAATCGTGTGGAGGGGACAAAGAAAAGCCAGCAGAGGAGACGCACATCAGTTATCTCAAAGGAGAAGAAAATTCATTAACAGCTTCTGGCAGCAAAGGGGGACAGGATTAACAATCCCTTTATGCTCAAATGTAATTGAAAATATAGCCCCTCTCATTTCTCACACAAATGTGATTGGCCGCGCTCCTGCTGCGTTGAGGCTAGCTGCGTCTAAGACGTAATTCGATTGTGAAACGGCCATAGACACTACAGTGGCCCAGTTACGATAATGTCAAGTAATAGCATCAGAGTAAATTGCACTGTAAAATAAAGCATTGATTTATTTTTTATTTTTCTCCAATCAAAACGATGGCCGATTCATCTCCAGTTGATGCATGTCTTTACGTTAGTATACGTGTTCATTCTGAAAATTGTTGGGTCATCTTTTGTTTTTCAAAAGTGAAATATAAATACAGTATGTGGTGTATTACGGTACTGTAATTCTGATTCTGTTACTGCACTAGCGTAGATTACTTCATTAGCGTAGGTTACTGCAGTAACGTAGGTTAGTCTCAAAATACATCGCCACTGTAGAAACGGTACTCATAAAATAAGGACCCCCATTATACATGGCATCTTTTAGCAAACCAAACCTCTTTCAATTCACTCCAGAGGCAACTGATCATGATTGATGGTTGTCCAAGTCGGTAGCAATGAGAGTCGCGCAGCGAAACAAATCTAGTGTAAGCAACCACCATCCAATCCTAATCAACGTGGCGTCACTGCGTTGTCCTGTTAGCAGCCAGAGGTCACAGTAAGGACAAGCTCATGTATAACATGCAGAGTGTATTTTATTATTTGATGAGAAATACTCCAGAAATCAATAGTTCATTGTGGAACCGCAGCACTCTACGAGCACAAGGAGACTGCATGCTAACCAGGCACATTTCATTCATCCTTCTCATTTAAGGAAAACAGGACTATAACTTTGAGTATTATTACCTCAAACCAAGACCATGATATTCGGCAAATTGGATTTTCAAAAGGCGGACCGCTGTCATAGTGCATTTGTTTGATATTTCTGATGTTAAATAGTGCCTGAGGGGAAGAATTTCATTTTCTTTCATGGTCAACCAACATGCTTTTGTTGCTGTGGCAATGGCATGCACCTGCATCATCTTCACACTAATGGCTTGAGATTGTAGCCATGTCAAAGCCAAAAAGCTTAGAAAGCTCATGCATTTTTCACCATGTGGACACAAATACACTGTGAGCTTCTGCATGCACCACATTTAATTAACCACATTGCAACATGGCCCCTAGAATTCCAGAAATTGCAGCATAATAAGAATAAGGATTAAAATAATACAGATGAATGTGGTTCGCAGTAAAATCGAACAAAATAGAGTTTGAACCGATGACATAACCCAAGACCTCAGCGTATAGAATCAGACCTCAGTTTAGTGACGGTCAAGGGATGGACTCTTTGGCATTCTGTGGTGTTTTAATGAAACTTATTTAAAAATGAGCTAAAAACGTCACTTGCAAGGCTACAACTAACAATTAAATAATCGATTAATCTGTCAAATTTTGTTTTACTAAATTGGCATTTTTTAAAATTTCGATCTATTTATTATAAAATTTTATTGTTTCAAATTGATAGTGCAGAAAATGCACAAACATAAATTAATTATTCCATTCCTGGTTTGTTAAAATGTTGATCATTATTTTCCGGAAGTAAAAGCAGATGCTTCCAGATGTC
The DNA here is from genome assembly GCF_024500275.1 of Phycodurus eques. Lineage (NCBI taxonomy): Eukaryota > Metazoa > Chordata > Actinopteri > Syngnathiformes > Syngnathidae > Phycodurus > Phycodurus eques. Next base: position 21,319,299 of record NC_084529.1, read on the forward strand.
TTATTTTGATTAAAACACAAAGGTAATCAGCCTGATTTCATGGAGGACTACAGAAATCTGACAATATGTACTGTTGCGAGGTTGAAATTCCGAGGATTTGAATAATTTTAAGTTAAGGCCGAAAGTGTATCGGCAACTGTGGCTCTGTTTTGTTTTCCACTTCACTTGAATGGTAGCATTTCTGAAGCTCACTTGTAACTAAAAATTTGGCTCGCAACACAAGGCCCAAAAATACTAATATGACCAATCCGTGGCTTGTAATTCGAAAAACAGAGACACTTGTAAATCAATGTACTGCTGCTCTTTGAAATGTTCATTGCTTCCAATGGGGAACGCTTGGTTTTACTTTAGAGTGGTCTGCAGTCAATCACAAGGAACATATAGACAAACAATCATTCACACCTATTGACAATTTAAAATCTTCACTGAACCTAACTTGCATGTTTTGGAGTGTGTGAGGAAGCTGGAGTACCCAGAGAAAACCCACACATGCAAGGAAGATCATGCAAACTCTACACAGGAAGACCTCAGTAAAATTTGAATCCTGAACCTCACAATCAGACATGCAAACCACTAGTCCACTGTGATGCCTGGGTATGAATATATTGAGGATATTTTACACAGTCCTTGTCAGTTCATTTGATGTTATTTTTTGCAGATTTGGCGAAATCACTCAAATCCTGGCTGGACTTCAAAATACGAACACAAGTTATTCAAAACTCATGGAACATTGACAAACAATACAAATATAAGTATCAGTGCAACAAATGCAGTTAAGGACAAGTTGTGTGATGTATCAATGGCTGTGTGCTCTTTGGCTTGTCACTCTGAAACGCCCTACAATAAAATCAATGAGACTTTCATAAAAGCACCAAAAGGGCCATCAGGTTGCACAGATACTGACTTATGATAGCAATCCAAAATTTGCTTCAAGTGGCCATCCAGTGCCAATGACCTCCATAATGGCGTGCGAAAGAAAATAATGACTCCATTCAAGATTTGTTATGATCGATATTTAACAAATGGAGCAGCCCGGGCCTTCAGGACGTTGCAGAATGGCCATCTGGTTATCTCGCCGGCCGAGGCCATGCATTCCGCTGCCCCCGTACCAGTCGACCGTCCATTGTTTCTGCCACGGAGTCTGGCACCGATCATCAGATAAGGATTTTACAGGTTTGCCTCTTTAAAAAAGAGGAGTGAGACGACTAAACGGAGAGGGTGGAGTATGTGACGCAAAACCGCTTGTGCCTGTAATTATTGGTCCATGAATCAATGTTTTTTCTTATAGGAAAAGACCTGGCTGTCATGGAGGACGAGTATCTATCACTTCCACCTGAAGCCAGAGCACTGTGGCAAGGTCGCCGCTGATAGCCTCGCATTGCTTTGTGCCTGTATGTGTGAGTGAATGAAAGGGATGACAGCCAAGCGATATAAGGAGCATAACTCAAAAGTCATCTTATGTGCGACCGACGGCAACGGCCCTGATTACAAGCGGTGATTTACCACGTCCTCATCTTAGGCCTCATAAACATCTCGCCTCAAGACGCCGCATATGGTGCCTTTTTCGTGTTGATTTTTTGCACCACTGGCTCTAGTTGCTGACCAGCAGATCTAATGTGTGGTGATAAAAATGCGGCATCTCTGCTTTATTAGGCATGCCGCAGTTTTTAAACATCATCCTCTGAACAAACTCCATGCAAGGAATAGCGGTTTCAAAGGAGGAATCGTCATCAGTGCAGGCAAAGTGACATGACGCATTGCCCTCTCGTTGTTGGTGTGAGTGGTCACTGAGCTTATCCCCTTGTCGAAAACATTGTCTCTTTTAGGAATTTTTCTGGTATCGCAGTTTGGTAGAGTAAGGATATCCAAAACATGCATATGAAGAGTGGCTGCTAGAAAAGACAATACTTCCAATACGATATCACATTTACGCGTGCTACCCAACACTCTGACAAATTCAAGGAAACGTAACGTTAATATATTACTATAACACCGTCTTGAAATAAACGTTAGCAAACAGCTATGAAGATTAGCGTGTCTAGAATTGGTGAAATAAACATTATACTGTAGACTTGCTACAAAGACAGATCACATGGGTAACTAGCATGGCTAACATCAGCTCGTTTCCGCTCAGACGTTAGTTCACAAAGCAGACAAGGGCGGTGAAGTATACTACCAGTCAAAAGTTTTAGAACACTCAAATTTTTCTCCAGCATTTTCTTTTTTTTTTTTTTTTTTTCTTTTTAAATTGGAAGCCATAGGCTCACCACCTGTGGGAGGGGCCTTAGGGGTCGGGTGCAGTGTGAGCTGGGCGGTGGCCGAAGGCGGGGACCTTGGCGATCCGATCCCCGGCTACAGATGCTGGCTCTAGGGACGTGGAATGTCACCTCTCTAGCAGGGAAGGAGCCCGAGCCGGTGTGTGAGGTCGAGAAGTTCCGACTAGATATAGTCGGACTCGCCTCCACGCACAGCTTGGGCTCTGGTACCAGTCCTCTCGAGAGGGGTCGGACTCTCTTCCACTCTGTAGTTGCCCACGGTGAGAGGCGCCGAGCAGGTGTGGGTATACTTTTTGTCCCCCGGCTTGGCGCCTGTACGTTGGGGTTCACCCTAATACAGTACTTTCTATAGTTGAGTGTATGTAGTACTTATTTTCTAACGTAGGGAATTTTTCAATGTACTGTATGTTTAAAAAAAATAATTAAAAAAAATCCCCCCTCAAAAGAAATCACAGTTTTTAAAGAACTATTCATCCTCAATTTTAAGCATGCTGTCTGCACCTAACAGACAGATTTTATGTACCTCATAACTGGCCCATGTATACATAAATGTGATGATGACATTATGGAAGTAATGTCATTATATAGTATTTGTTGCTAAATGTCACCATAAAGGCTTTATAAAGCATCGTAAAAGACAAATGGCAGTTTGGCTAAAAATGATCCGCACACATAATATTTAATTATGATTATAAAAGTGTTCGTAGTCATCCATTTCCTAGCGTAAACACAAATTTACGATGTTTCCATGTCCCCCATACTCTATGTTAAGGCCTTTCAAGTGAACCACTTATTCATTTATTGCTTTTTTATTTTTTTTTTATTTTATTTTTTTTTACTTCTGTACACAACCAATTTAAATTCTTTGACTTTGCCTGTATGTGCCATTTGCCTTTGGGAATTTCCTTGGCTCTCGGGAAGTCCTTTGGGATCCTTGTCCAATGGCAAAGAATTGTGGGAAATTATACATAAAATATGCATAAAGGGGAGAAAACTCCCTGGGTTTCCTTCCATCTCTGTCCAAAAAAAAAGAAAGAAAGAAAAACTCCCACAAAGTCAGTACAGTCATCGAATATTCCCCTAAGGCAATTAACCATAAAAGCAGTTTTGAGTCATAAGAGGGCACATTGTTGTCAGGTGTGCCTAGTCGAGATATGGTTAACTAAAATAAAAAAAATAAAAATAAAAAGATACACTGATGCATTGTGATAATTGACTAGAATGCCAACGCTGTCACAGATATAATTTGCAATTGCTTTAAACACCATTACAATTGGTAAGTAAGTAAGTTTAATACTGCTCTGTGAAACAGTGGGGGGTGAGCCCCGTTTTTCACAAAAGTCAGCTGGGATAGGCTCCAGCTCATCCACGACCTCATGAGGATGAGTGGTATAGAAAATTGAGGAATGGGCTGCTCACCCCGCTCCCCTCGACTATGGGGTCAACATCGAGTAGAGCATCTGTTATGATGATAACAGATGCTCTACTCGACTCGGGGCAGAGAGAAGGGGTGACGAGGGATGGTGCTACTACTTGCTAATGCAGAAGCCCCATCGTCTGAAGAAAAAGAGCAAACACCAATAAAGACAGTATATGACAGTGTCACTCATAGAGGCAGCACTTCATCACAAAGATGCCGAATTACACTAATTCCCCTACTTAAATTTCCATGTAAATATACCGTACATTTTCCATCCCCTTTAAAAACCTACCCATGAAATCCAACTATTTCTATACCAGCAACTATTAAAGTCAACTTTCCCTAATATATCTCTTTACAGTACTAACCTAATCATCACATTGGATATTGCATTGGGCGTAGCTTTACACGTACTGTCTAGTGAATGTACGGCAGTGACTGAGATGCGGAGCCTTAGTGCACACATATTCTCTTTCAACCAGTTCACTTCAGCTCACCAAAGACACCCAGAACAAACAACATCCCTGCCGTCACAGAAGTGCGTCGTATCGGCTCAGTCTACCACCGCCTTCGTAGCACTTCCTCCCCGTCTTCCCCCGCCTGGCGCTGTAATTAACTGTCAAGTCGATGCTGAAGAGAGGCCTCGGTGTCAGAGTGTCATGATGCTTAATTAGGAACCTTAGAGGTGTTTGAAGGGAACAAAGACCGACTCACCCTGGCAACAACCGCGACACGCCGAAACACTGCCTCTGATTAACTTCAATTAACTAAGCCGTGGGAGATAACCCTGTGTTTTTCTATGCTAATGCGCTCCCTCGGCTGATGGATAATAGAGACCTTGGACCTTTTCCAAGAGGACCGGAGAGAAGCTGCAAAAAGGAAATAAAAGTGCATGTCTTTGGTACATCACGGAAAGGAAGCCTTGGCATGTGATAGCATCAGTAATAATAATATATACATATCTGTCAATGATATCACTTAATTACACAGCTGCATGTGGACACAAAACACTGCCTGCTGGCCATTATCTCACTGAACATCAGAGGCAGAACTAAATTCAAAAGAAAACAGCTCATATTTAGATATTTTGTTCTTACTTTATATTGTTCCCTCTTTTCCCTGCACCCTATTCTTCACACCTTGGGGGCAGTCATATTCTATCAAAGTGCCTGTTTCTTTTCATGCCTCAGACTATTTCCCCTCCTTGTTCCCCTCTTTCAACATCAATCCCAATTTTCTCGGCGTTCAAGTAGCACAGTAATGAAATACAGGAAGTGTGTTCGTGTATGTGTCTCTGGAAATCCACACACATGCCTCTCGCCTGATCGAAGGCTGCTGTGACACCATAAAATGACGGATCATCGCCAAAAATCTCCTCACCCCACCCAGGACACCACCTCCGGCCAACGAATGCCCATGAAGCACCAGGAAAGACTACATACGAGGTAAACATGAACTAAGATGGTAAAACGCTATTCCAACAGAAAATGAAAACCAAGCTGTACAATAAAATTTTGTATGCCCCAATTTTTTAAAGACATTTCTTATGTAAAGAAAATTCTTCTTATACCACTTTTAAGCACCCTTTGTTGGGGCACCAGTGGAGTCAATAGTGTAAGGTGGAGCTAAACACAGTGCCGGGTGATTGGTCAACGGATTTGTCACTTCATTTAGAAAGTACAACAAAGGTCAAATACAGTCCTGTTCCGGAATCAATTATTAGGAATGAGAATCAATTTGTCCCACTGAAAGTTATGGACCAGAAATCATCTGTGTCAGGGCCAAATTGTTACGATCCTAAGGCTGGATTTACATTGCTTGGGTCAAGTAACAATTCAGATTTGTTTCAGGTCATCATGGCAACGTCAATTTAAAAAAAAAAGTGAAAATTCAGATATCCAAATGTGGATTAAAAACATCAACGATATCTGCCAACGTGAGTGCAGCGTGAACGCGCAGATTGACTATACTCTGTCAATGTTAGTTTTAGATCATTGAATTACACCCATTAAAGAAAAAGGGAAAAAAAAAACATATCTATGGAGAATTCAGAGCGTTCAGTTCATTTAAGGCCCGCCGCCGAACACAGTCACGCGGCTGAAGAGGATCACTGAGAAAAAAAATTGTTTTTGCTGCACACAGTGATTGAGCACAAAACATTTACAGACGCACTGCAACAGAAAAACAAACCCTAACCCACATACTGTACTGTAGTTTTTTTGTTTTTTTTTTCAACTGAACCGCAAAAACATGGCCCGATTGTCAAGGAAGAAGCTGATGACCACAAAGAAGAGGAAATGTGGGAATACACAGTGTGTGGATATTTTGAGAGGCTGTTGGCAATGATCAATCACCATATTCACTGACTACCCCCGTTCATTTTGGTGACAGAGACTCTCCACACTTTACTTTCTAACCATACTGCACGGTACATATGAAAAAATAAATAGTAAACAAACAAATTCCACACAGGACCTGGGACCTCGACTGTGAGGAAGACATGCTCATCACAAGTCCACCGTGCTGCCTGTGTACCACATCCCACATCGCAAAAGGGTTGTGTGTCCAGTTCTGTCACCAACAGAAAAAAGCTCCAAAATAGCCTGTGGTGTTAATTTTTCAGATGCTCACTAAATAAAGTCTCGTGTGATGTGACGTCATTCACCATCGCAGTTCGACCTCTGGATAGTTAGGCGATATTTGCACTGAATTTCAATTAGTCCCTAACAACAATATAGGTCGTAACAAAAAGTCGATTCAACTGAGTTATATTAATCATAATATTAAGTGGTAAGGTACATGCTGTCTTATATTGTCATGCTACTGAGTAGTTGGCAAAACAAGCAAATACAAGCCAGATCAGGATACACGGTACCATGGTGAACCAAATTTTATATTGCGTTTAATCTACAAAATGCATTGTATGTGTGGGGGTGGGGGTGGGGGGAGGAGTCAAATAAGAGGTGAACTGTAACAAAGCTGGCAAAAAATACTTGTTGGTTCATTGCCATCTTGCAGATGGCTTCAACCTTTTTGGAAACGAAAGCAAAATCATCCCCGACTGGAGAATCTCATCACCCTCCCATTCAGAGTCCATCTCAGCACAGGACAAAGCAGATAGACAAACGGCATATTGGTCTTCTCTGCTGTGGCAACCCCAAAGTAATCAAGTCCACGGTCTAACCTTCCAGCTCGTACGCCTACTTCACCCAACCCTGTAACACCACGCACCCAAGATCGGGTGCTCCTCCATGGCAACCTGCTGCAATCTAATTTATATCTAATGAAAGCCCTCCTCCATAGCCGGCCCACTCATGAAAATGGGATTTAAAATTAAATTAATAAAGGACAGGTAGAGTGGGGATGCAATGTCTGGAATTTTGCATGAGGGGATTGTTGGATTTACGTTTTTATTATTGACTCCAACGCTGACATAAAAAAGGTCTCAATTAGAGCTTTGAGGAATGTAAGTCTGAGTGATAGAAAAAGCAGCCATTTTCATTTTCCTACACTTTTCATTTTGGTACTTTGAAAATGAGCAAAAAAAGGGACATAAAGCCTTGTTTTAGTGTGTATTAAAATGTCGACATTTTGAGAAAATATGAAAACTGAAGTATAACAATCTCATCTAGTTTCTCATTCAATTACAAGCAAAACAAAAGCAAATTAAAAAATTAGCGAGCCTGTCTGTCAGCTTGTACCAGCACAACAGTTCTTGGTTTATTTGCAGTGTTATCAAATGTTTACCAACTTTCTCGAAATTAAATACCGTATTTTCACGACCATAAGGTGCACCATATTAAAAGGTGCAGTCACAGTTACGAGGTCTATTTCTGTATTTAACACATACATAAGGCGCACTGTATTATTGAGCGCAGGCATGGTAAAACATACGCTAGCTTAAAACATACGGTAGAATGCATGCACGCTAAAATGTTTTTAAAAAGGCAACGGGAGCAAAACTGAGTTTGGTTTTACTTTATTGAAATATTTAATAATGTGCTCACGTTATTTTTTGATCAATCCTCACCCACAAATCCATCAAAGTCGTCATCTTCTGTATCCAAAATGAATAGCTGGGCAAGTTCTCAATCAAACACACCAGGTTCGAGTCAGTCTCGTTGCCGTGCGGCTCCTCAGAAATGATGCCCGCTTTTACGAAAGTTCGAACAATAGTGCAAGCAGACACGTTAGCCCAAGCATCCACAATCCATTCACAAATTGTGGCGTAACTCGCCCGGCGCTGCCTCCTAGTCTTAATAAAGCGGTGTTCGCCATCTGTCATCCATCGCTCCCACTCGCTCGCAACTTCACTTTGAACGCCCTGTTTACACCGATGTCCAGCGGTTGGAGTTCATTAATCCATTGCTCGAGTTTGTCTTCCAACTCGGGCCACCTCGAATTGTTTCTGCGTTTTGTTTTTCTTTTTTTTCCCTGCAGAAACTCAGCTTCGTCTTCTTGAATTGGCGAAGCTCTTTTTCCTGCTTCCTCAACTTGCGAACCATGGATTCGTTGATCGTGAATTCTCTCGCGGCTGCTTGATTCCCATGTTCCTCCGCGTAACTGATAGCTTGCAGTTTAAACTGTGCTTCCTAAGCGTGTCTCTTCGTAGGTGCAGTTTTCGACTGCGGTCAAGCCAGCCTCCACTCGTAAAGTAGCAGTCTAGGGGAGAAGCTCGAACAAGCTGTGTGGAGGGTGTGTAGAGTCAGCTGTAATCCGACCTGCACGCCATCGTGTCCTGGCGACGTACAGGTCCTGGATGGATGGGAGCATACAGCCAATCACCCTCTCAGTGGCACCCACAGAACGCTGCAGTCTGTGCCTGTCCCTGGCACCAACATACTACAATGCTACTGTTTTAGCTGACTGATAGTGTTTTATGATAATTAGCATGGGTGAGTGATGGAAGATTTATACAATCACAGATTTCTGAATATTCTTCTCACATAGCCCTATGTACAGTATATGTTTGTGATTGATGAATTTCCTGAATGAGTAAATCAGAGATAAAAGATGATGAAGTCAGATGAGACCATCTTCCTGGGAGGTCAAAAGACAAAGTCAGCGCATAGGCCATTTTTAGTGACAGGGCCTGACTAACAAATGTATAAAACAGAAGATCAAAACTATTCTCGGTACAACCACGGTGTGCGCTGCTTTTTGCTGTACGGTTGTTGCAAGAATATAAATCATCTTTAAGGTTATCCAGGTCTTCTAGATAATATTTAAGTTATTCCAGCTCTAACGGTGAGTGTTTTAGCTGTAGCATCAAGGCTAAAGGTCAAACAGATGAGCGGCTAAACCCAGGAACACTTTGTTCCTGTTAGATTTCCAATGTTGGTGAGCTTTATATAATGTAGCAATTTGTTTCTATTCAAATAATGACATGTATTTGTTGTGGACCTGACAGAGGACAGTACTCTGCAGTCTAATAACTCTCTCCTTGTAGGACTCCTGTTAGACATTCACAACAAGGCATCCTATTCAAATATATAAAGTGTAGACCAATGACATGTTATTTGTATAGACTAGCACTATTTCTCCCAAGATTTCAAAAGAAAGACTTTGTGCTTTAAATTGTACTCCTTGAGGTGAGTGCTTGAATTCAGCTCCGTCTGATGAAACGGTGGTCCCAGCGCCTTCTAGTCGCTATCTCAGGTGAAGCCCCCGGACGACTGATAACGAAGCTAATTAAGGGCTATTCGCTTGAAAGAGAGTCAGAAGATTCGATGGAACGGAAATGAGGTAACAGGATATGTGCATCTGTAATGAAGCTAACATGTCGAGGAAAATAGGATCATTTAAAAAAAAAGTGGGGAGGGGTTTGGGGGCAATTCCTTTTTTTTCCCCCCCTCTCTCTAGTCTGGACGTAGAAGGGCTGACAGAATCACTCCTTACATTGATTTCAGAGGACAAGCAAAAGGAATGGCTTCCATCAGCGGTTAGAGGGCGAACAAAGACTTTTCAGCGGAAGAGCCGATGAGCAGAGATAAATGCTTGACTGAAGGCTATTCTCCCAGCTGTAAGACCCTAATGATCTGCAGTCGTCACACCGCCATATCTCTTGTGCTACATGAGGCCCAGTGACATGCACAACGCCCTGGTCCATCGCTCAGATCATAGCCATATTTCGTGCGGCCGCTGTTTCTCTACAGGTCACAATCATGGTGCCCCAGCAGGGGGGAAAAAAGCGAAAGAAAGGCACTCAGTAGAGCGCAACCCTCAGCAAAGGTGCAAGGATTGTGGGGTGTGCATGTAACAAAGAATTCCTGGCGAAAAACAGTGGAAAACTCACATTGTTAAGAATATTAATGTGAAAGTGTTTGCATTTGTAATCGCTTCATAACACGACACTAAAACATTTTGGGGGATTATTACCACCCATTGTGTTATTTGTTTGATTTATATGTAAGATGTTGTGCGCAATACTGATTTGTGCAATACTATACAGTATGACCAAATAAAAGGAGAGAAAAAAAATTGCTCAAAGTACCGGTTACCATTGCTTTATACTACATGTCCACGTTGCCCATTGCTTTGACTCTGTGGTTTATTTCGAGTCGTTCTGAGTATTACTATTGGTTATTTATAGTGGCACATCAAACAAAATGGTTGGGTATGGAGCTTGGATTTCAGGTCCCGGTTCGTTTCCCATTGGGTAAAGTAGTGGTGCCATCCATCCATCCATTTTCTACCGCTTATCCGAGGTCAGGTCGCGGGGGCAGTAGCTTTAGCAGGGACGCCCAGACTTCCCTCTCCCCAGCCATTTCATCCAGCTCTTCCGGGGGGATCCCGAGGCGTTCCCAGGCCAGCCGAAGGACGTAGTCTCTCCAGCGTGTCCTAGGTCGTCCCCGGGGTCTCCTCCCGGTGGGACATGCCCGGAACACCTCACCAGGCACGCAATTTTAAATCGACCCAAAAAGGATTAATTAGGTTTATGTTTTAATCCACAAAATAGAGTGGTGCGCTTGCCTCTTAGTAAACGGCAGCAACACTCCTGGGCCTCCGGTTCGGTCAATAACAAGCAGGGTGAGCACTTTGTCAAACAGTGAACAGCAAAATGAGCTCCTCATGGCATGGCTTTTTAACTGGCAACACCTTTGCCCTCCCTTAGCGCTAGGAATGAGCAGCAAGCCACTGCGGGAGAGCAAATTAGACTCGCAATTACCGCCACCATCATTAAAAAAAAAAAAAAAAAAAAAAAGCATACATATCAAATGAAATACAAATATGAGCGTTAACCACAACCTTCAGCAAAAGCATCCTTATTAGTTCTGCATGCTCTCCCCTCTCGCTTGAGACGGCAACCAAACGGTGGCGATCATTAAAAACATATCCATCTCAATTAGGCGGTGCATTAAAACGATCCCGCGCGAGGAATTTTCTATGCCTACATGGTTCAACTCTTTTCAGACCCACGACAAAAACCTGGCACGGGCAGGTAATGAGCCTCGTGCTCTGCAGATGGTAAATAGGCTCGAACTGCATCTGATAGCCTAATTAAAAAGGATTCCAACATAACATCCATATCGATTATTTTGCTTCCATGTGGCGCCATGTGTATGAAAACAGCCATAGTTGCTGACTTGATTCTAGCAAGAGGGCAAGAGGTTTTATGATCGCTGGTTTGTTAGCAGGATTACCCAAAAACAACTGAAGTGAAAAACTTATTTTCACTTTCCATGGGCTGCAGTGACCAATCAGACCCAGCTTTTGGAGTTGTACCTATTGAGTGGAAGAGTGTGGCCTTGCACGTCATCGATCAAATAAGTCGGATAGACGTGTTGTACGACTGGTCAGACCCGGTGGAAGTTCTGCGCTGTACTCAGTGCTTTTCAGGTTTTTATCATCATTGTATCAACACTTCGAGATTGGATTTGGACTTTTGTGCTAGCCAAACAACCAATCATAACATGTCATATGACACCTTGTTAGTAAATGAGTATCCCCATGTTTCAAAACAGATTTAATGAAGCAAGTAAAGACAACCTTGGATAATAAACAATTTGTTGACCAGATAATTACAGTGGATTTATACTGAACTGAGTAAGACTGACACACGTAGGTCATAATTGGCTCCCAAAATTAGCCATTAATCTGTTAATTATGCTAATTTTAGTGGGGTCCTCGGTTTTGGGGTTCCGTTCCCACGGTGGCAACATAGCGGGAAAGTGCTGAAGTCTACCACTAACCTACGCTACCACAGCAGTAAAGTCATAATTAGAATAAATGTGTATGGACCCAAAACACATTGCCAACACAAGAAAGGACTTCTTGGGGGGGGGGGGCTTAGACTGGCCAAGCCAATCACCGGACCTTAACTGAAGATGAAGAGAGCATGCATTTTATCTCCTGAAGAGCAGACTGAAGGAAACCCCCAGAAACAAACAAGAACTGAAAGAGGCTCCAGTAAAGGCCTGGAAAAGCATTTCAAATGAAGAAAGCAACAGCCTGGTCAAGTTAATGGGTCGCAGTCTTGATGCAGTTATTGCAAGTAAAGGTTATGCCACCAAATATTAAATGTTATTCACTTTAAGTTAATTTAATCATGTCTGTTCCAATAATTTTGCTCACTTGAAAAGTGGGTGGGTTCAAACAAAAGATGCTCTGTCCTGAGTTGTTTAACACATCTAGATGTAAATACCATGAAATGAAAGCTGGAATTCAGAATTTTTGCCTCAAATTCATCTTTTGATCTGAAACCCAAATGTCTTTAGTATAGAACAAAAACTAAAGGAATTGACCTTGCCGTTCCAATACTTTACGAGGGGACTGTATAAAACAATCAAATGAAAAACAGTAAGGTACAGCAATATGTACAACTTGAACATTTAATTCAGTGATTATTTCATGTATCACTAGAGGGAGTCCTCATACCACACTAAGAATAACTGAGTAGTGGCTGTGAAATGATCTAAGTAAGTCTATTAACAGTTACTTATGGTTGTGTTTTTTATGAACTACTACTTTTTGCTGACCCCCCCCCCCCCTCTTTCCTCTTCAGACAACAACATCAATGCACATCTGCCCAGTTTCACCATGGCTACCCGTTGCTGTCGGCCAAGTTAGCTGCAGGGGGTCGCTCAGTAATGACAGCCCTTCCAATGTCTGTATCCCCGTGGAAGGAGCCATCCGTCAGCTCACGACAGCGTGCAAAAGTGGCTGACTTGCTGCCTCTGTGTCTGATGGATGGAGCCACCCTCTTTTTATCTGCCCGAGCAGGCCAATCCCTCTGGGGTCGCCCATAATCAACCGGAGCACCCTCTAAACTTCAACGAGAGCTCCAGCCCAAACATCCAATCATGTTTAATGACAGATAATTAATTATTTCTGTAATATATTGCTTGAAATTCCCTTTTTTGTGAAAAATATCAGTTCTCCATGAGTGCATCATCTTCTTTCTTTTCTTTTATAGATAAATATCTCTGTGATTGATTTGATTGCCTCTTGCAGCTTGGCAGAAAAAGCACTATCATGTCACAGCGAGATAAAAGAGAACATGGTCCTCATCTTCTTAAGGAACAACATGACCTTGGAGTACTTGTGAGTAGTTGCAGGCAATATTTCGCCATTTATACCAAACACAGAGATATTTGTTGAGCACCACAGTGCTTTGATTCTCATTGCAAGTAATAGACCATGTCTTTCGCTGCATGACTTCATCTAGTTTTACATTCAACAGGCTTTTGCTGATACACACATTCAGGGGGGGTAGCAAGAATGTTTTCCCACACAAATCTTTCAAATTTTTGGAGGTTGTCTGAGTAATTCAGCAAAACATAATCACACAGTTTTGTCTACTAGCAGGCTAGCCGTCCATTTCGCCATCAAAAGAGCTCATCTGTGCCATGAATCCGGGCAACATTAAAGTAAATTAATTAGGCAGTCCCTCAATGATTATGTTAATTATTCCTGAGTTTCCACCATATCTATTTTTAATCAACTTACCTGTTGAAATGTAAATTACGGCTGCCGTTTGGTCTGACTTCGAAGCAGTTTACCACATGTAACTTCTTTTCCACTGTCACTTCACACATGCAAACTACGGCGGTAGCAAATGACGCTAGAATCGTCATTCAAGCCCTTTACCCTGTTTTCTTAATCGCTCTGCGTGGGTAAAATGACATGTAAGGGTTTGTTTCATTGGAGAATGCTTGAGCTTTTGCCACCCAGACGTCTGTGTGACATCATGGTGAAAATGTCTATTAACTTCTGTTAGCAGAGAAATGTCACATTAGGACACAACGCTACAGCCACCACGTGAAATGTCGTGGCCTGAGATGGGAGAAACAGAGCACTCACCTCAGAAAACAGTCAGCCGTACTCCCCCGTTGAACTCCTAATGACTTTTCCTCAGCAAAGCCCGCTAGAGCTCAGCTGCGGCTTACTGTAGCCTAATAAAACCTTAAGTGAGCAAAAATGTCTTTCATAAAGCGTGTCAGTTCAACAGCTTTATTATCCTGATGCTGGCCAATGTTAAAGCGGCAGTTTCATTGGCACTCGGTCAAAGTCTCTCATCACATGCCCAATAAAACTTTACATGCCCCATCAAATCAACTATTTATTGCAAATGTAGTAACACTCATCAAATGTGTGATGATTTTTTAAAATCCTTTATGAATTATGGATAAGTACATACTTCATTTAAACTATTCCAATCTCTTTCCAGTCACATTTTAATAGAACTGTAACTAACAGGAGGCAAAAGAGATATAATAATGACAATAATGAATGAATAATTACAATTTATTAATATTGTTAAATCAGGACAAATGCTCTTCTTGTTTTCTTAAAGATTGCTAAAAGTCATTAAGGTTATGCTAAAGATGCTTTAGCTTGGACTACAATGGTGGATACTGCTTACTTGGGCCATCTCATCAACCGAAAGGTTGTGGTGCAGGCTAAAGAATAGATCAGAACATCCATCCATCCATTTTCTGAGCCGCTTCTCCTCACTAGGGTCGGGGGCGCGCTGGAGCCTATCCCAGCTGTCATCGGGCAGGAGGCGGGGTACACCCTGAACTGGTTGCCAGCCAATCGCAGTAGATCAGAACAGTTATCAATAAATAATTACATTTAAATGTCTCATAATGAGTTGAGTTTGCTGACTGGACTGACGTTTATGACCTCAGATGAAGCTGCATGCGCAAAGCATCCATAATCCAGAATGTCATAAAAAATTGGCCCCTTAATGGCTCTCAGTGGTCTGACTGCCATGAGAACAGAGTCCTCCACTACACATTGACGACATGCTACAACTATATGCAAACACAGATATTTGCTTTTAATGCTCTGCTGCTTCACCACAAAATATTTACTTTTATAGATTTAAAAAAACATCTCATCTAAATTTTAATTTTGTTATGAATTTCACACCGTCCTTCATTAAGTCGTAAGACAAACGCTTTACGGAAAAGGGCAGGCAGGATATAATATAGAAGGTGCCTGGACCAACAGTGTGTCATCCACATCCGATTTGACGTTTGCGGAACATAGCGTATGTAGGCTAAGTGGTCACCATTGAAGGATAAACCACAAACAATCACTTAGAGCATTTGTGTATGAAGTAACCAAACAACAAAACCTGATAGCAAGACAAATTCATTGCTAATCATGTCATCCACAATCCACATTATTCTCACCAATAAATTGACTAATTGATTATTATGCCCCTTCCTAATTCAGGTACTGCCATTGTTTCCAACTCTGATGTCTGGGACATATTTACAGTATATACCAGTAATGCCCCATTCACTATTCACAAATTCACCTGTTTGCATTTTTTTCCTATCCCTAGCTATTTGCTGCAAACTCACATATTTTTTTCATTTTTCTGTGCACTTTCAAAAGAAAACATACACACGCTTAGATTAGGGTTGGGCATCGTTTGAATTTGAGCAATTCTGGTTCCGATTCCGGTTCCAAACGATTCCCGATTCATATTCTTTTAGTGGACTGGGTCAAAAAAGTTTGCATGGTTTAAATGAAGGGTGTCCAAATTATCAACATCCATTTTATTTTCATTTCTTAGCAGACCGCAGCATAGACTAAAATGAACATTTGACTCGGGGTTCTTTATAACCAGTATCAATATCAAATCTATGAACTAAAAGGCAATGTGTGTGGAACTAACCCAATTGACTTAATATTCATTAATTAATGTTTCAGCTAAAAGTTAACTATAGTATTGTTGAAATAGTTATTTGGGACCATTTCATCACGTCAAACGGTTTATATGTGCAAGTATTAACTTGACCTCATGTTTTAAGCTTGTTGCCTTTTACTTTGAAGGGTACGTACCAGAACTCAGCATTTTGGCTAAGTAACTTCGCACGGCACCGGTGATATTTATTTATTTTTAAATTGATCAAACCAAATGCTATAAAACGCTGATTCCTTTCCCAATTTTCACCGATGAGGCACAAAGGTTAGTGTTTGTGATACTGTGAGACAATGTGTGTGAATTTTGGCCCAATTCATTGTGATGTAAAGTTGCTACTGTGAAGTTTTAGCTCAATGTTAAGCTTTTTTTTCCCCTGTCATCAGCACTTACGGTGGTTTGAAGACTAAAATAAACGCTAAAAACCATCAGTGCAAATGTGCAAGCAACCGTTTACCTTGTTGGCTGTCTCAATGTTGGCATAGACGTATTTTATTGTTTCACTCACCCAATTGACTGAGAGTTGACTTCACTGAAGCTCCGCGCGGTGTAGGCTGAGGCTCGGAGTGCGTCAGACACTGCACATCGTAAAAGCCTCCTTTGCACAATATAATTCTTATAACAAGGTGTTGCACTGAGGTGACTGCTCATTCATTAAGAGAAGACACACTTTTGTTCACCGCTGTTGGGCAGAAGCACGTCTTCATGTGTGTTCTTCATTGGTTTTCGAGGCTTCTTCGTTGTTTTAAACGATTCCGGGAGAACCCGAACGTTAGTCCCGGTTCCAATCAGTTCTCGATTCTCAATGCCTAACCCTAGCTAAGATGCCACCAAAGTCCTCTCTAAATAGTAAAGTACAACAGTAATTTGTATCAAGAAGTATGTTGAAGTGATGCATCTCTACAAACAAACTAGCTTTGTATTTCGGGGATGAGCGAAGTTTAGCCTGGGTTATCAGTGGAAGTATGGAGCGTATTTGTTGCATGTACATGTACAAAGGCAGTTTATTAAAATCTAATTATCTGTTGTGAGATGAGTTTTAAATGATATTAAACTGTTTTTGGAATCATAGTTTGTGGTGTATTTAGGTTTGAAAGTATTAATAGAGGCAATGTTTTTTTGGGGGGGGGGGTGCGTGAATTATTCGTGGTTTTTCGCTATTCACGCAAGGGCTCAGACCCTATCCCCCACGAATACAGTGGTATGCAAAAAATCATGGTATCTTGGTTTTAGGGTCACAGTTCGGTTTACATTGGGTATACCGTAGTAGGGAACACAATGCAAAACATCCATCAATTTTCTCTCGCGCTTATCCTCACTAGGGTCACAAGCTGCTGGAGCCTATCCCAGCAATCTTCGGGCGGGAGGCGGGGTACAACCTGAACCGGTCGCCACCGTTCCGGCCAATGTAAAACATAAAACTGCCTATCTTTTGTGTAAACAGGTATGAACAAAATAAACAAACAAAAACATACAATAAATATCCATACATCCATCCATTTTCTGAGCCACTTCTCCTCACTAGGGTTGCGGGCGTGCTGGAGCCTATCACAGCTATCATCGGGCAGGAGGCGGGGTACACCCTGAACTGGTTGCCAGCCAATCGCAGGGCACATACAAACAAACAACCATTCGCACTCACCTTCACATTCACACCTACGGGCAATTTAGAGTCTCCAGTTCATGCATGTTTTTGGGATGTGTGAGGAAACCGGAGTGCCCGGAGAAAACCCACGCAGGCACAGGGAGAACATGCAAACTCCACACAGGCGGGGCCGGGGATTTAACTCCGGACCTCAGAACTGTGAGGCTTACGCTCTAACCAGTCGGCCACCGTGCCGCCTACAAAAAATATAAGAGCTTAAATATATTATTTTAAGGAAAGTATAACATCAACCGTTTGTCTTCTTTTTAGGAAATGAACAATCAGTAGAACAGAATAGAAGAATGCCATCTGGATGAGTTGCCCGAGTGTGGATGTAGCTCAAATTTACAGAGTTATCATCCTATTGTCCTTCTTCAGACACCAAACCACTCGTGAACGACTCAACAGCGCCTACTTTTGGTTGCAGTCAAGTGTTGCCTCAATTGCTTACCCCAAAATTGAAAGAATTTTCAATAGATTATTATGTCCATCCTTAATCATCACTGAGTAGCGTAAATAAAAGCTTCCTTCCTGCAGGACCCAAATGCCACCAATTAAAACACAGTTCCCTCAAACTAACTGATTTGACATTTTGATTCAATGCAGTGTTAGTGAGCTTCCCACCAAAACACGGCACTCTTTCAGAACCTTGACATGAAGCCAAGCGTGCCATTGCAGAAGAACATCCTGTTTAATCCGAATGTGTTTGACATAAAGGTGAGGGGAAAACACTCATCCAGCTATGCTGGCCTCTTATCTACACGGTTGCCTTCTTAATTATTCATCAAGGTGTGTGTGCTTGTGTGTGTGAATCTGGGATGCCGACAACTGAGTCTTTGGTGAAGTGATGTGCGCGATAAGACATGCCGCAGGTGTGGCGATGGCGACGCACAGCAGGAGTCCACACGAGCGAAGCCCAACCCGACAAGGGCAAACACGCGTGCACACACACATACACTTCGGTGCGTGTTACAAACCACAGGGGAGTCACTTTGATGGTGTCATGCAGGGAAGTTGGGAGAGGAAATGAAAAGACAAAAGGACTGACTGGAACTCATTTCTACACTATTAATGTGCCTCACTCACTTCCATGGCTACCTGTGAAACAATGTGTTGTCTTCCTTTTTCATCATACCTTGGGGCATTAATGATGGCAGTTGACAGGCTAAGTCCTTCTGGCAGGTCTTGACATCCACTCAAGTACTCTCTCTTGTGTAATCACCAAATACAATGGTACCTTGACTTGAGGTTTCCCAACTAACAAGTTTTTGGAGTTGTAAGCCGTCCCTTGATTGTTTGCTTCGAGCAAAAATGTGACTAACAAATGGCATTCCACCACTAGATGGCGGCAGCGAAATGTTCCAACACCCGGCCACTGTTAGTTCATGTTGGTTACCTCACAGTGAAAGTAAAGTGAACTATTTGCAGAAGATGGGAACCGGGCCCAAACGCAAATCGCAAAAATCTGCAAGTAAGTAGTGTGGGTTCAGTTATAACTCAGTGACTGTGAATGTAAATGGTTATCTGTCTTTGTATTTTCCCTGCGATTGACTGGAAACTAGTCCAGGTTGTACCACGACCAAAGTCAGCAGGGATAGGCTCCGGCTCACCCCGACCCTCAAGAGGATAAGGAATATGGAAAATGAATGGATATTTAGGTTTAGTGTATTTCTACTACTAGGGTTGCAAAATTCTGGGAATTTGGAAACATTCCATTGGAATTCATGGAAATACATGAAAATATGTTTGTAGTCTCAATATTGTTTTTTGAAAATGCTTGTGCTCACTTGAGTGTGTTCAGGATTTCCTTTTACGTAGACACCTTCAACATTTGAAAACTTTGTCGTCTTTAAGGTTACTACTGAAAGAAAAGCTTCAACAGACAAAAACAAAACTATAAACCCATAAAAGCCTCACTTCGCTCCACAACAGAGATAAAGCGGCAGGAGGTGGATTTGGGGAGATATTCAGCAGCACTCCAGAGGGTCGGTTAACCTTTAGGCAGCAAAGCAATGTCTGCAGCAGCGCGATTAGGGGAGGAAACATCACATTACCTGACATATCCCTCCCAGTAATAACAGGTCCCCAAATTTATGAACACTATAGAATCTCAAAACAATATGATAAGGTCAGATCTCCCACCATAAATCCAACTAGAATCTTGTTTCGTATCGATGATGGAATCCATCATCTACATTTTATTTAGTTTCCAAAACATCCGTCCATCTATCCATTTTCTGTACCGCTTATCCTCACTAGGGTCACGGACGTGCTGGAGCCTATCCCAGCTATCGTTTCCAAAACAATGATACAAAAAAAATATAGCTTTTACAACAGATTTTATTTTTTTGCGAGTAAGGGTTACCAGTTTATTATTATGAAAACAATCTGAGGATTTCATGGATGCCCATAAATTTTGAAGTCTTTCGTTTCGGGTGAAATCGGGAGCACTGGCATCTCTGAAACGGGGCACCACAAGTGTTTATTGTAGGTCCTTTATAGTTTAGTAAATCGGTTACAGACAAGACATAATTAAAGTAGAATTGAAATGTTACGATTTAATATTACATGTGAGATTATAATTCCAAACATTTCTTGGAAACTGTATGTGAATGCCAAGAACTATTGTCTCTAAGATAAAACGCCATCAAAAAGCAAATAAAATAAATGAAATGCTAGCAATGAATGCTTTTTTTTTTTCCGGCAAACCCCTGACATTGCTGCTTTTCTGTCCCTCATCACGCCTTCTATCATCCTGTGGGAAAACTTCCAATATTTAAGAACCAAGATATAACTGTAGCGACAGGAATACAATTTTACCCTGGCCAAACACTCATCTCATTGTCTTCCGCTTTGACTGAGTTCCAATTGATTGCACTGTTTTTCACATTTAGTTTCAAGATAACATTAGTGTTAATTGAATCTCTACGCACTCATACAAATAAAGCTCAGGTGCAAAAAAATGTCCATACACCAGACCCAAAAGGGTGTGTGTAATGTAAGTGCAAGACCAACTCAGGACAAGGGTTGAAAACTAGTACTACCTACAAAACCCTCTGTACAGTGCATCAGTAGTCTCTATGTTCAACTGTATCGTCCTCTAAGTGACAGGGGGAAGGATGAAAAGATAGGTTGAATAATAAAATGGCTCTTTTCAGAGCCTTAACATGGATTGATGAAAAGGGACGCACAGATCAGTAGACAAAGCTAATTCTGGCATGGCTCGTTGGCTTCGGAGATGCTCCGCAATGTTCCCCACAGACACAGATTATGTTTAATGGTTTCTCATCTGCTGATGAAACCATCCTATTTCCACACGCAGCAGGTCCAAAATGAGCGTGCGAACGAATACAAAGACGTCGGGAAGCATGTGTGTACGTCACTGTGTTCTGACGGAGCATGTATCATGCTCTGTTGGAGCTTTGTATCATGACGGGAACACATGCTGGAATAATACACTACAAGTTTGCTGGTTATAAAACAAGAAGAGAAGTTACTTCAGCTTCACTCACTTTGCTTCAAGGCAATGACTGTGAATGTATGGAAACTATGCATTTGCATTTGGCTGGCTGTCTTTTTAAAAAACTTCAATCAATGAAATCGAAGTTTTATGAAAGAAAATGAAAAACTTAGATTGCACAAAATACTGAAGAAACGTCTGCCAGAAACACCAGTACAGCAGGAACTATGCATGCACCATAGCTTGTCGCTTGTTGAGACAAGTGCAGTACAGTGGAACCTCGAACGCCCCGGTTCACGAACAATTCCGTTTATGAAGAAAATTTCGAAAGGTTCATGCAGTGTGCTTTGTTTCATGAACAATCAAGGTGTTGAACGGTAATTAGCTATAGCGGACACAGCGTGTTACGTATTTCGTCATAAGTGTCCACCCAAAAAACAAGGTAAAGGTGTCTGTCCCAAAAACAAGGTAAACATAACTTTGTACTGGGGATAGAACAAATCCATTTTTCAATTTAATAATTTCTTTTTTCATTTAATGGAAAACCTTGCGAGGCACGGTGGACGACTGGTTAGAGCGTCTGCGTCACAGTTCTGAGGTCCGGGGTTCAATCCCCGACCCCGCCTGTGTAGAGTTTGCATGTTCTCCCCGTGCCTGCGTGGGTTTTCTCCAGGCACTCCGGTTTCCTCCCACATCCCAAAAACATACATGGTAGGTTAATTGAAGACTCTAAATTGCCCATAGGTGTGAATGTGAGTGCGAATGGTTGTTTGCTTATATTTGCCCTGCGATTGGCTGGCAACCGGTTCAGGGTGTACCCCGCCTCCTGCCCGAAGATAGCTGGGATTGACTCCAGCACTCCCACGACCCTTGTGAGGATAAGCGGCTTGGAAAATGGATGGATGGAAAACCTTGCTTCCTTTGTGAACAGTCTCGGAACAAGTTAAATTCGTGAACAGAGGTTCCACTGTACCTGAAAACAATAGCAGGCTTTAACGTGGTAACTCTGCTAAAAATAATCTCAGTCTGTTCCATCTTTGTCTAGAGTCGTGGGAGATTCCTAATTTCCGTTTTGATGTGAGTGTCAAGTTGAACAGAGCAACAGTGCCATACCAGCAAGCTTTGGTGCAAAAGAATATTTTTCTAACAATTGTCTTAACAATAAAACTAAGTGTTGTTCAAAAGAAAATTCAAATGGTGGCCAAGAAAGAGTAGTGCTGCAAATTAGCACAAAACTTAGCTGTGTTATCGGGGACTCAATTTTGCTAGGAAATCCCAGTCTATTCTCTCTTTGCCTGTATGGTAGCAATCAAGAAATGGGAGATGTTCCGATGTCACTTTCAGTTCTATTGTCATGCTTAGTGGAAAAATAGTGCCATAGCATCTCCATTCGTAGCAATCTCTTTCCCTTCTTTAGCCCTCAAAGTAGTTGCTACGAGCTAATTTTTCCTCCATTGCTTCAAGACGAAGTCGACGACACCACACAGCCATTTGTACAAACGCGAGACAAAATTAAGCACATCCCTAATGGTAATATATGAAAGATAGTTGTAGGTTTGTCCAGATGGCAGCCATCCATCAGCATCATGACTCCCACTCTGTTGCCACCCTGACAGTGTGAGTGTGCGCGATCTGCGTTTGTCTCAGATAACTCGGAGGACCACCGGCTTTAGCCGAAGGCACATCAATCAGTAGGCCATCCAGCATCGAATCCTCGCAAAACATCCCCCATCAGACCCCGGCTAAGAGTGTATGAAGAACCCAGCGGACCCTGAGGAGAGCATCCCGGAGACGAGGGCTCTACACAGAGTAAACAGACTCGTAAAATCCACACAGAAGAGCCAATTATGCCAGGAACCTGACATCTTGTCGTAAAACCTACAGCAGGTCGTAACCATCGGACAGAACGTGAAATACAGCCAGTGTTATTGCCCCCCATTTGTGGCGATTAAAAGCCACCCCAGAGAACTGTGGTGCAGGGTAAGGACGGCATTGTGAATGCCTCGGCCTCATCATATGGCACAGCTCCGGGAAGCCTCTGGAGGGATCCCCAGTGCCAGGCAAGCCGCCGTACAAACGCCTGATTTATCACCAGCCGTACACAGCTAATGCACCAGGCTCTCCAGGTTGGCCCACATTAATAGAAACTTGCTTTATTATCACCCATACTGGCATCCAAGACTGAGCAGCCTGTATTATTCATAAGACTCCCCACATTTCCTCATCCAAACATGAGATACATTATGCAGAGTGCAAATGCAGGTCTGATTCATGGCCTTTTTGTTGTGTACAAACATGCACATTGATAAGTTGGAGGGATGTTTGAAAAATCATAGCTTTAAAATGCAGGAGGAAAAGAGAAAATATGAGGGGGAAAAAACAGATACACAGGGGGAAACTGGAATAAAAATTCGAGGCGTGTTCAACCAAAATGATGAATCACGCTGCTTCATCCTCAAAAGAGGTACCAAAGTCAAGACAAAGAGAATGGCAAATGATGGAATCGCTCCATATTGAAAGCTGGGAGGGTGAGAAATACTCGCTTTCTCTCACCGTTTTTGTGGAGTTCCACGCACAAACCAAACGTTGACTGATTTGCAATGGTCTTCCCATTTGTTCCAGCATGCATCAGCTCCAGCCAATTACACCACCCAGTAAACAAAGAGCAAAAGCTGTCTACAACAGCTTACAGACAGCAGGCTGACATTAAATGCAGCCAACGCTCTATTACAATATGCATACAAGGGAATCACGTAAGCCTTGCAAAAACATACAGGGAACCTTGTCACACACGTTTTCTTTGTTTTCTTCACTTAGTTGCCACCCGCAAATATAAAAACAACACACATTCCCAGTTTAACACTCCCCAGTTCTCATCGGTAATCTGTGAGCGTCTGAGGCTATGATAGTCCAGCGCTATTGATTCCACTGTGCAGCAGTACTCAGCGGCCATTTGTAGTGATGAGGGAAGACAATAGCAGCCAAATCATCGTCGGCATTCATTAGGAGGGTAAGAGGAGGAAAGCAAAGAGCGAGAGTCTATTGAAAGTTATAATCAACAGCTGTTGCAGACTAATGGGAGGAAAGCAAATTTGTCTCATGGTTCTCCCAGGGGCTCAATAGGGCCGGCAGAAGCTTTTTCAGCAACTAAAAACCATTGTTTCCCCATCAAGAGTCCAAATTGCGGGTCTGTGAAGAGAAACATTCATTTCTTTGTTGATTCAATACGTCCACGAGCATGTTTATGTTACATATTAGGGATGAGAAGTGGATCAACAAGGTTATGTAAAGCAAATGAAGCACAACTGATTTAATTCCCACAAAGCAACAAGCAGAAGGTGCAATTATTTTACTGCCTCAACCAGCTGCAGCAGCAATGAAAACAAGAAACCGGGAAGACAGCAAAGTTCAGTGAGAATGAGGGCCTCTTTGGCGTCTGGTTTTGCTTAGGAACTTTTCTTACCTTTTCTATCCAAGCATGAAGACCCCAAATTACTTGGAGGAAAGGTTGTTTGAATTCTGAAGCTACTTCGCAAAGGTGCCTTGATACAACCTTTAACCCACCTTTAGCACAGGTTACTCCTGACCAAGTTTTACGAAAGGAAAAATTAATTACCCTTTATCCTTTACATTTTGAACAGCACTGTCTTTTCCTATGTTTGAAAGGAAGCACCTTTTTTTTTTTTTTTTTTTTTTTTTTTTACTTTATGGAACGAAGCACCTTTTCATGTCACCTTGACCCGATGTTTTCCACAAAGGTTAAGGGAGGGTGGTATTAAGTTTAGGATTTGACCCTGAGTGCATACTTGGCTGCTCTTGCCGTCCTTTCGCTTTGCGTGTCAATAGCAATTTCATAACCCCCCTTCAAACTTGGCAGGATACCATTATTGGATTCTTAACAAGTGCACTCTCACTTTTATATATGTACAATGTGAATAATGTTATTTGTTTTAAAGAATCTTTGTTATCGGTATACCATAACTGCATGTATAGCTGAGATGAGTCATGCTGGGATAGAAGGATAATAGATTAAGTCAAAGAACATCCCACCAAGAAAATCCTTTCAAGTACAGTGGATAAGGATTCCTTAAGTGTTGTACATACTGCAAATACAGTCGTTTGTCTCTCACCAATCAGTTTGGAAAACGGCCAAGGCAGACAATCATAATTGTTGAAACTGTTCAAAATCTACAAACGTAAATACAAAATCGCATAATATTTGTGGTCAACACTTAGTCCCACTTAGCCACGGACTCAGTGATTGTAGCTTGAAATGGAATGTTAGCCAATTAGGAAGCGTCCTGGCGCTTGCGCTGTTGCGGGACACAAATCAAGGGGCAAGTGGTTATGTTGAGTTTTTGTAAAGTGTGTGTCACAAGTTATTCATCACAATAAAAATGACAAGGAGAATAATTAGCAACAGTAATGTAGTTACCAGATAAGCTAACAGTTAGCCTAGCTTTTTCAACTAATACTCTCTTCTTCTTTTTTTTTTTTCTTCTTCCCAAGTCTAGATGCCCTGTGGCACCATGCTGCCTCTCACAGGTCAGTCTTGGTGCTACAACACACTGGTTTGTTGGAGGTAACCCACAATTTTAAGTGGTGATGTTGTGTGGGACACCACATACTATAAGGGCAGTAAGTACACACTGTGAATTGCCAGTTTTTTTTCCCTTTTCATATGCATGGTAGGTTAATTGACGACTCTAAATTGCCCGTAGGTGTGAGAATGTGAGTGCGAATGGATGTTTGTTTGTATGTGCCCTGCGATTGGCTGGCAACCAGTTCAGGGTGTACCCCGCCTCCTGCCCGATGATAGCTGGGATAGGCTCCATCACGCCCGCGACCCTTGTGAGGAGAACTGGCTCAGAAGATGGATGGATGGATGTGGGGGGGTCTCTTTAATTTTTTCAATCGGTTAAGATGTGCACGTTCACGTTGAAAAGATGTATCTTTTATAAATGTGAAAGTAGAGAGTTTGCGTTTCTATCACCTCAAAGCAGCCAAAGGTTATTAAACGCTACAAGAGGATGCTGACCACCACAGTTTGCACTTAACAAGGCCCAAGGGAAGCAGCCATGATTATAAAATTGTCTGGCCGAGAGAAAAGGGAGAGTGGGGCTGTAAGAAAATAAGAGCAAAACAAATAAAATGGGAATGACTAAGCTTGGCATTTTATTGTTCAGTATATGAGCAAAGGTATTTCCAATCGAAGTTTATTAACATGCATGTTCTGGATGATTGCAGCTCCCTTATTACTTATATATATATATATATATATATATATATATATATATATATATATATATATATATATATATATATATATATATATATATATATATATATATATATATATATATGTGTGTGTGTGTGTGTGTGTGTGTGTGTGTGTGTAGCATTATTGCCAAAGGTGTCATCAAATGAAGAGTAGTTTTTGTTAGTGTTTTAGTCTTGAACAGTTTTATTATATGGTGGTTAACAACATTTTATACTTGTCTGACAGTTGCATGCCGCTTATCGTCATTACGGTCGCAGGTGAGCCTGAGTCTATCTCAGCTGACTTTAGGCAAGTCAAGGTACACCCTGGAATGGCCGACAGTCAATTAGAAGGACAGAAAGACAAACAACCATTTATACTCACATTCACGTCCATAGACAATTTAGTCTTCTATTAACCTGATATGTATATTTTGGAATGTGTGAGTAACTGGAGTAAATACACACACGGGGAGAACATACTTAATGCTTCATAACTTAAGAAAAAAATTACTCAAATAATCTTTTGACATGCAGAGTAAGGTGTAGTTTTTGTATGATCCTACACGCCATTACCATCTTGCGACCCCTTTGTGAAAGAGGTAGCGTGTTATCCACGGTGTGGCTTTCCTGCCCTCTGCTGGACAACCGTCATTATTACACCTCATAAATTCTGAGCAGATTGCAGGTGGGGAGTGGGAGTACAGTCAGACAAATATTGTACTCAAGTAAGAGTACTGTTATTTGAGAATAATACGACTCAAATAAAAGTAAAAAGTTCTCCAAATAATTACTTAAGAGTAAGAAAATACTCAATGAAAAAACGACTCAAGTGCTGAGTAACTCGTGAGTAACTTCTGCTTTATTTTTAAAATCAGAGTATAAATGTCAAATAAAATAAAAATAACTAAAATATGATTGTGCAAATTCAGATATTGCTGAACAATATCAATTAATCTAAAACATAAATAAAATCTTTATTCAATAAAGCCTTTCTAAAATAGGTTAAGGCAAATTCAGCTCCAAGAAATGTTCTTACACTATATTGTTTCTACTTGTTAAACAGCACAATACGCAACGGTGTACGCTCACCAGGCAGATTATAAAAACAGGAACAAGGCTGCAATGTCTGTTCAAATGCCAGCTTTTTGTGTTATCAAATAATTTTGACCAAGATAAATAATTTTGAACCTTTTTCCACCATCAATGTCACCTAGAATTTGTACAACTCAACTGATTTATCTTTTTGAGAGTGGAGGTGAAAAAAAACAACTGAAATAAACTTGAATGTGATTGACATGGACGCAGGGCACATACAAACAAACATCCATTTAACTTGTTGCCTTCTTGGCCACGTCGCCATTGCAAAAGAGATGTTCTGTTTTAATTGCTCCTTGGCTCCGTGGCTGTGTTAAGAAATAACAGATCACATTCAAACTCATGTTCAAATGGGAGTCCACACACACCTGCAACCATTTAAATTTTTAAGTGGAAAAAAACAACAAAACACGCATAGGGCCTTACAGAAACATTATTTGCTTTATCCACAAAAATGACTGAATGAAGAAGCTGGTTGCCGACCAGGGTTTTGATGTGTGTGCGTGAAAGCGAGAGAGAACAGAACAGAACATAAACCAGAAGATGCATGTTTAACAGTTACTTGTGACCATAAAATAGTGCGAATGTTGCCATATGCACAGCCAAAACATCTGCAACTTTCCAAAAGGTGTTTTCGCAAGTTAGAAGTGGGCTGAACTGTCCAAATATGGGCAGTGACAAAATTACACTGCATGATAAAGCTGTTGTTTTTCGTAGTCTTTAATGTAAACACGAGTCACGAGTGGCTGTCACAACTCACTTTGATTGGCCCGCGAAGCCCAAAAGAAGAGTTTGTGTGCGGACATGTGACTTTCTTGTGTCGTTTGATCGGTGAACTTGAGTCAAACATCACTGTGGTAATCTTGATGAATTGGAGCAACGGCGCCCGATGTGGAAGTCGCAAACGAAAGTCTAAAAATAGATCGCACGCAATTATTGATAAATGAATGTAGAGAGCGGCATGTATATTATTGTAACGGAGTAAAAGTACCGTTTCTTCTTAACATAAATACTCAAGTAAAAGTAAAAAGTATGTTTCAATTAAAACTACTCTGACAAGTACAATGTATCCAAAATGTTACTTGAGTAAATGTAACGGAGTAAATGTAGCCTGTTCCTACCCACCTCTGAGTACAGTATACACCAAATTCAAGTCTGCCTCCATCCTACACATACACTTTGCTCTACTACCTCTTAATCTCATTAAATGTAAGTTTAATAACAAACATATGATGTGTGAAAGCCTGATCCAATCTGTAGTGCCAAAGCCAGATTGAGGTCTCGCCACCAACACTGGTACTGTGACCTCAACAAGCTGACTAAACACCATTGACTGTTCTGCAATCCAATACATCTGTCCCTCTGTCAGTCAAACAAACAATCACACAAAAATGTGCAACAACATGGTTGGAAGCAGTTAGCAGGAAATGACACATTGCCCTCTGAAATCACACTTTTCTGGTCGGGCATCAACAAGTGTGAATGAATAATAGCTAAAGCAGCGCTATAGACTGTAGACTTCAAAAGATTTCATACTATGGTCATACTAGATTAGACATCGCTATTGTTTACAGCATGTCTATTACTCTGCAACCTAAGCTAACACAGTATTAAAGTCATAATTTCAGTAAATATTTGTTTGAAAACCTCATGTAGGCTACAGATATAAATCAATCAAATAAAAAACATAAGTAGGGCAGTAAGCCTTCTTGTGACGTTTGACCACATTCTTACACCGCCACGCAAGCCAGTTAATTGTTGATTAAAAGTATGTATTTTTTGTATTTTACAACCTACCCAAACCTCATTCCTGGAAAATAAAGCAAAATTCGACCATCAGCACTAGTTTGACCGATCAACATGCTACCTATCATAATAGGATGCATGAAAAAGTCTCAAGGACCCATGTCGAATATTGACCCACAGGCCAAAACTGAAGAAAAAATGTAAGGTGTAATTTAAAATGTAATACGAAATAGGCAGTGTGCAGCTTGTATAACAGTGTAAATTTACTGTTCCTTCAAAATAACTTAACGCGCAGCCTTTAAGGTTTAAAACTCTGGCAACAAATGCGACTACACCCCTAAGTGAAAATGTCCAAATTGGGCCCAATAAACCATTTTCATTATTTGGTGGGTTGTACACCGACTACTTTACATTGTAGCTAAGTGTCATTTTTTTGCAGTGTTGTCCCATGAAAGGATATGATAAAATATTTACAAAAATGTGAGGGGGCGTATTCACTTTTTGTGAGATACTGTATCTTAATGACATTTGAAGAGATGCACAGCATCAAAATTCTATCTCAAATTATATACCGAACGAGTTGGGGTTTAATCCACATCCCTCCCTCACCTGACCTAAATGTCTCAATGCAGTGACTTGCCAAGTACTTAGCGGAATTCGTACGCCATTTCAGTAAGACTGTTTTTTATTTCTCATCAAAACAAAAGGCGGAACACAAGAGAAGGCCGACCATCCGGATGAAATGCGAGAAAGGACTCTGAGAGTTAAGGCATGTTGTGATTTCGTGTTTTGGCAGGTGCTGCTACGAGAGTGTTTGCCAATACCCCCAGATGCACCTGGCTTATTACACAGGCTTATCACCCTCCTCAACACCCCCTAATGTACCATGCCGGTCTCCCGCTAGACAATTCTTTCTCTTATTACATGGTAGCCTCTGTCCACACGTAATTAAGCCTTAATCTCAACAAGAGGAGAGGCAGCACTTAATCCAGCAGGTGCAGATGAATGTTCATACACACTATCTTTGATAACACTGCACCTACACTAAGGTCGAAAGTGATTCTTTTTTGACCGACACACCAATGTGCAGCGCGGCCTGATCAATGTAGAAACCTCAGACTGTGCTGGCCTGCATGGAGATTAGATGGTCCTTGTAAATTCAAAAGGCGTCACGCCAATGATTAACGCCTCGCCACCCACCCGGTGATGGAATCAAATGGGAATACCAGAGTTGACCGTCTTCATTATTTCCCACTTATTTAGTTGATGAATCAACTTCAGAACAAGCCATGTCATCATCCCCCAGGCAGACGGAGGTGCTATTGACTGTATTGCATGAAAGCTCTTTGAATTAGTTGCTGAGTTGAGTTGAATCTAGGGAAGCCAGTGCAAGCTGTGAGTATTAAAACAAGTATATGCCAGCGCTCCATAAAACAACCTGGTAAGTGCATCAAGCTTGAGAAGCAAACAAGACCAACAAAGCTAAGCCATCCCTATCTGAGGTCACTGAGATGATGAATTGCTACAATTACTAAGCGCTTCCTGCATCTGAGATATGCCTGACCTGTAGTTTTAGAACACATCTGCTGACTACAAACCTTGTTCGGGAAAACAGCAAGGCTCATAAATTAGTCCTCTTAAAACTGCTTTCTTTTTAAGCTTTTTTTTTGTTTTTATTCTTTGGCCAAATAAATTACCCTTTTACAAGCTTTAACAAACTGAGAAGAAATGTGAAATCTGAACAGCATTCATCGCAAACATCAGTATTTCCAAACTTCTAAACGCTAAAGACTACTGACACAAACTTTCTTAATTTATTAAACATGCAGTACATTCTGGAGGCAAAAAAAAAACAACTTTCACACAAACGTGTAAAGAGGAAAAACAGATACACCAATAAAAACAAACTCCTAGTTGCAAAAACACAAGCTGCATTTCAAATTATTCAAACAAAATACTAGAAATGCATCCGACTATTTGTTTATGAACCTGTACATAGGTCGTCATTGGCTCAAATAAAACAGTGACTCGATAAAGAAAAATATCATCAAATTTGAAGAAGGAGATAACATTTTTGGCTCATGTTGACATGTTTATGACCTTATCACTCTTGCCCTCTGGAAGTTGTTGCTGATATCACAAACCACATTTGTTTTGGGGTCTTTCTTTACAGTGCTCATCAACTGTCGTGGTTTTCCTGGAGCTACCAGTTTGACCGTCCGTTCCTAGTTAAGAAGTGTTTTATTTCTTCTTCAGGACATTCTAAATGTTTGGACTGGCTATGGTCAATAATTGTGCAATGGCTGATTGATTTTCCACACACAACAAAAAAAATCACAAACAAAACTGGTTGGTCTAAACAAAAGGTGCTATCTTCTAAATTAATGTTTCCCAACTTTTATTCATCCAAAGCACCCCTGTAACATAATTTTATCAAAATTGTGATAATCTAAGACACAAATCTATGATGCCTCTCAAATGCAGAACTGCGACACGCCTCTTTCCCAGAGTTTGTGCCTCCACTCCAGATACAGTCATATGAGCTCACAGTGATACGAAACCTAATTTTATTATTAATAGTATTAGTCGGTGTTGGGAAAGTTCATTTTCTACACGATCTAGTTCAAAGTTCAGTTCACCGTTCCAAAAATGAACTAGTTTAGTTCATTATTCAAAATTTTGACCTAACTTCACCATTCCAATAATAAACTAGTTCACAGTTCTTTTGTTTTTTCCCTCAATATGCTGCTGTCAACATTCCCCTTAAAATACGCGCATTTCATTTTCCTATTGTTGCTTCCACAATACAATCTCAAAAACATCAGGAAAAACGTGCTGCTTGAATGGTGTTTTTTAAAATGAGGAATTAAAAGAAAAACAGGACTTTTATCCTTAATGTGCAAACAAAAACACACAACACAGTATGACAGGACACGATGAATGGTGAAAGGACATTGTTATCTTTGCATTTCTCGCAGCTCTGGCTGACGACATTAACAAAATGTTTTATTTGATCTTTTCTTACATTACAAAACAAAACAAATTCAATGTCATGACAGTGTGATTGTACATTTTTAACTAAAGCATTCTGATACAAAATTATTTTCCTAGTAATCAATTTTTACAATGATGTACTGTATTGCAAAAGAACCACAGAAGAAAGCATTCTCTCCCATATACGTAGTGTCCTTGAACGCACCTCGCGTTTAACGCAGCCGCGATGTGCCTGCCATGAATGGCGGCTGTGGCCGTGCTGAATCGGTTGCCAAATACAGCATTTACCCGCAAACATAGGCAGGCTCATATATAGTGTGTTCAGACGTGTTTTTCCTGGAAGTCCCTCACAAAACCTGGAACTTTTTAATGAAAATTAGCTTTCATTCAAAAACTGTTCTTTGTTGCCAGAATGAGTGTGTTCTCAATTACGTTCATTAGGCAGAAATGAACTAAATTCCGTTCACATTCGCACAGAATATGAACAAGTTCAAGTACAACACTGGTGGTAGTAGTAGTAGTACTTTATCCATCCATTTTATAAGTTAATTAAAAAACCTATATTGAAGATAAATCTCTTCAGCAAGCCTCCTCCAACTACATGTCGTGACTACTTTTCCCTGTGACGGTCAACTGATCGAAGCGAGCAAAACTGTGGACACCGCTAATGCTAATGCTTCTAGAAACATGGCTAGTACAACTTTAACTCTGGAATTACCAGTATGGGTGCATTTTGGCTACCCAGTTGAGAACAGAAATGGCAATCTTTGCGTAGTTGACAAGATCCAGTCAGCAACATGTCGAACATGTTTATGCACCTTCAAAGACACACATCCCTAACCTTAATTTAAGTAGGTCTCATTGTTCTCTGGAGTGTATAAGATGTAAAGGAACAGCTCAAGATCATGTCATCATAGTAAGACAGTTTGACACCTGGTTAACAAGAGTGTAAAACTTGACAACATCCAACATACTGCACATTTACGAAAAGGTCCTTTTCAAGAGGCAGTGACCAAATTACCCAGAACACCTCTTGCTACGACCATGGAGGTCTTGGAACATTTCATTTTTCACACCTCTGCCTAAAACAACAGAGCAACTGTGGCTTAACGGGGCAAAAGCCAACACCAACACACTGTTCGCAAACCTACATAGAAGTATTTGACTGTAAAAACCTCACAATGATGCTGATGTCAGCATAATGCATTATTAGTCAGAAAGAGCCACGCGCTCCGGAATAATACATCATCTGCCAAACCAATGTCTACGAAAATGGGGGCAATGGGAGGTTAAACATGCCGCTAAAGAGGTGTGGCTCATCCAAGTCGAATTTGTCCATAAATAATATGACATTGTGCAATAATGTAGGCTAAAGTTGGCTTTAAGGACTCGATGTGTGCATGTGTCAGTTGAATTGGAAAGGACATAGGAAATAGTGAGCCGGGGCGGCCCCACTCACGCTTGAAGGATAAACAGCTGAGATGTAAATTCCCAGTGAAATGACAAACAGAGCAGAACCGGTGCAGAAGAATTTCCAGGCACATCAAATAGCAGGACACCAAATTCCCAGCGTGCAACAGCTGATTGTTGGTAGCAACTGAATACCAACACTCAACTGTAAACTGCTGCAAATAAGTCACTTTAGGTTTATTTTTAATGTATACTGTATATATTAATAGGATTCTTAGTTTGACACACATAATCCCTTATAGTTTGAAGATTATCAGGTCAAATTTGCCTGGGAAAAAGAGAGAATTAGAGAGAAAGGAGCAAAAATACAACCTCCAACATGTACTTCCCCAACTATTTTATGTTGTCTATTCTGTAAAAATCAATAGGGTTTTGCTTTGACATGGTGAAAATCATACTTGGTGGTTTGGTTCAACCTCGGCCATCTTGTGTTAGATATGCTGAAAAGTCTAAAGGATTTTTATCTTGACACGTAATCCCTTCTCGTTTGATCTTTATCAGGTAAAATTTTCCTGGTGAGAAATTGAAAATTAGATATGAAAAAAAAAATTAGATATGAAAAAAAATTTGAAATTGAAAATTAGATATATTAGATATTCAACCTCTTTCGTAAAATCGACAGGGTTCTTGCTTTGACGGTGGGAAATCATTCCCAGTGGTTTGGTCAAAATGTGTTGAAAACTACACCTCGTATAACAGGTCAGAACAAACATGTTTTGGTTTAATCTTTGGATAATGCCGCAAAATCAACACTATTCTTGGTTTGACACACAAATAATCATTGATAGTTGGAAAACTATCAGGTCAAATTTGTCTGGTATGGAAAGTGAGAATCGGACTTCGGACGTCATGGGCCAAGGGATCGACAACACGCTTTGTTCAACTGCTCTTCAAACGTTCATTGACATAGGCTCCATGTTACAGATGACAACGTAGTCATTTTGAGGGTATTAAGAATGGGAAAACACACACATACTAGCATTAAAAATATATTTCAAATGATCCAGCCATGATACAAAGATCTGTTGTGTCAATATAATGCAAATAATGCAAATAAACCGATTGTGCGCAGTCTCTGGAGTTTTAAAGCCAATTACAATAAAACAGCCTTCTGCTTTGACAAAATGGATTATGAAAAATCACACAAACTAGCTCTTTAATCACGATTTAATCAGAAATCAAAACACTTGAGTAGATCTGCAACAATTATTCGGTTAATCTGAGATTTGGGTGGAATACAGAATTTATCAAACGGGAACTCTTTGGTTGCAGATGAACATGATTATAAACTAATGTGCTGGACAACTTAATATTGCTTGGGTAAGTAGATTGATGCACCACTTGGAACATTTTCTCAACATAACACTAATCAAGAGTCCACATGCATATACTGTACTTACAATTGAAAAATCCAGAACATCAAAGACCACATTGCAATGGGTAATATGACACGATACTCATTTTTGCAGACAAAAAAAAGTAACTCTATCCAGACCTTCCAATACGATCTGTTGAGGAAAAAAAAAAACATCCCCCAAACTCATCTCTCATGAATTTGGTTGGATGCCACTAGTTTGGTTAGGACATGGAGACTTAATTTTCAAAGTCAACATTTAGCCTGAGCTAAGTCAGCAGTCAAAAATGGAATGAAAAGGCATCTAGTCTAGCACATTAAGACGCTGAAAGATTTAAAAGGCTCAAAATCCCTCAAATAAACAACCGCGGGAAGTGGGTTAACATTCATGATGTGAACAAGGAACTCATTCTAAACAGCAACATAACAGAAATTACATAAATACATATGAACTACATACACTTACAAGCAATTTTATGAGGTACGCCCATACAATCGACACAGGAAATGTATACACTTTTACATCAATACCGGTTGTGTACAAGTTAAGGAAAGCAGCGTTAAAGACTTCTTTAAGGCCACTTTAGTCACTTTTAACACCTCTCATTTATTAAGTGTGACCATTAAGAGTTTAATTCCAAAAAAGTGATGTTAAAATACAAAAAAAAAAAGAAGTTGTTTCCTGTTTCTGTGGAATTATTTTCTCTTTACTTTTGTCAAATTTAAGACCTTGTATTCTTTATATATTAAATTTTTTTATAAAATCACAATTGTTTTTGCTGATTGTACTAATACATAGTCAGAATAACATAAATAAAAATAATATTAATAATAAATTCAACAAAATTATTTACAAAGATTTTAAAATATAATTTTTTTTTATTATAAATGGATTTTTTGTTCTACAAGTAGTTCATGATTAAGTGTCATTTGTGAGGATAATTAGGAATACATTCAATTAAAATTTAATACAAATCAAATTTGAGACAATAAATTACTTAAAACAATAATTTGTTTATGGATTATCACTCATAATTGTGAGATGGGTTTCTGGAATGTTTCAAGTGTATTTTTTGATACCTTTTATCAATATATGAGCGAGACGGTCCACATGTTAAAAAAAGCTTAACAATAAACAACTTTTGAAATGACAGTGTCTATCAAATGCTAGCATTATGATCTTTGTTGAGGAAGAATGTTTTATATTTGAGCTCCTTTAGACTGTGCAAGTGTACCTAACTGTATGTCCAGTGTAGCATACATAAATGAAATACCTGTGCTGCCTTGACTTGCTGTGATGCTGCCATGTTGGTGGTCATATCCCTCTGCTGGAAGACGAAATGTTACAATATTGTACAGAAGTGTCATTCCAGAATTGGAGGGCATGATGACCAACTGCCATATCAAATTTAACCAATAAAATAAACCAGCTTTTTTGGTATGGTTTTGTTGATGTCTTTCTTGTAATGGTTGAAGCAATTTGTTTTCTCACACATATATTAAATTGAAGAAATCATGCTCTAAAGTTGTCTCAACAAACACGCAACCCTGTTACTAAAAGGTTTTTAGCCATCGAGAGGAAGAGAAGAAGAAAATGGTGAGTAATGTGACTCAGCAGCAGACATGACACCATCAAGCTACTGTCATTTCTCGTGTATAATGCGCATTTCTTTCCCAAAAACTTTGCGAAACGTCAATAGTGCGCATTATACATGGATATAAGGGCAAATGGAAAAAAAACTTTGTTTTATAAATGTATGCTGCCATCTAGAGGTTATGAAAAAGCTGTACACCTTCATTCCAAAATTCCACCGCCACCTAGAGGTTATGAGAAAGGTGTACACTTTCATTGTAATATGCCAACTCTACCTAGTGGTTATAAAAAAAAAAGGTGTACAGTAGGTACGGAAAGTTTTCAGACCCCTTTAAATTTGTCACTCTTTGTTATATTGCAGCCATTTGTTAAAATCATTTAAGTTCATTTATTTCCTCATTAATGTACACACAGCACCCTATATTGACAGAAAAAAAACGTAATTGTTGAAATTTTTGCTAATTTATTAAAAAAGAAAAACAGAAATATCACACAGCCATAAGTATTCAGACACTTTGCTGTGACACTCATATTTAACTCGGGTGCTGTCCATTTCTTCTGATGATCCTTAAGATGGTTCTACACCTTCATTTGAGTCCAGCTGTGTTTGATTAAACTAATTGGACTTGATTAGGAAAGCCACACACCTGTCTATATAACACCTTACAGCTCACAGTGCATGTCAGAGCAAATGTGAATCAAGGTCAAAGGAACTGCCTGAAGAGCTCAGAAACAGAATTGTGGCAAAGCACAGATCTGCCCAACGTTACAAAAAAAAATTATGCTGCACTTAAGGTTCCTAAGACCACAGTGGCCTCCATAACCCTGAAATGGAAGATGTTTGGGACGATCAGAACCCTTCCTATAGTTGGCCGTCCAGCCAAACTGAGCAATCGGGGGAGAAGAGCCTTGGTGAGAGGGGTAAAGAACAACCTTAAGATCACTGTGGCTGAGCTCCAGAGATGTAGTTGGGAGATGGGAGAAAGTTCTAGAAAGTCAAACATCATTGCAGCCCTCCACCAGTCAGGGCTTTATGGCAGAGTGGCCCGACGGAAGCCTCTCCTCATTGCAAGACACATGAAAGCCCGCATGGAGTTTGCTAAAAAAACACCTGAAGGACTCCAAGATGGTGAGAAATAAGATTCTCTGGTCTGATGAGACCAAGATGGAAATTGTTGGCCTTAATTCTAAGTGGCATGTGTGGAGAAAACCAGGCATTGCTCATCACCTGTCCAATACAGTCCCAAGAGTGAAGCGTGGTGGTGGCAGCATCATGCTGTGGGTGTTTTTCAGCTGTAATGTAGAAAAAAATGAACTTAAATGATTTTAGCAAATGGCTGCAATATATAAAAAAAAAAAAGAGTGAAATATTTAAGAGGGTCTGAATACTTTCCATACCCATTGTAGTCTACACTTTCATTATATATATGCATATGTACAGTTGTGCTCATAACATAACATCCCCTGGCAGAATTTGTGAAATATTGTTTTTGGGTTGTTTTCTTTTTTTTTTTTTTTTATAAATATGACTGACTAATTTCTCTATGGTTATGTTTTGTTTAATGATAATGCTTTTCTGAAATGCTTGACCGTTTAATTTGAATCCCATTAAAATACAATTAAATGTGTTTTGCCTGGTTCTTCATGTTTTCTTTAAAGAATTGCACACATTTTATAAATTCTGCCTGTGTTATCAAACTGTGTGTTTTCTAATTTACTAAATAAAAGTAGGGCTGTGAATTTCAAAATAAGAGCAAGTAAATAAAAAAAGTATTAGGTGTTCAAATGAAGTGCAGAATAATTCAGAATAATTCTTTGAAAAAAAACAGATAATACTTCATGTTTTGATCAAATGGGTAGAAGCAAAATTATGCATTGTAAAAATGCATTATACATTGGTACAAGGGTTTTCCAGAATTTTGAGATCAACTTTGGGGGTGCGTATTATACATGGGTGCGCATTATATACAAGAAATTACAGTAATTGCTCTGACCATGAGTGATCCTGGGTTTTCAACAGTCACTCAAACCTGTTACAGACTTGTCGATTTGTTAATTTCACATCTCAACAAAGACATTTAAAGCATGATGTCGACTCGTCTCATCAAATCTTTTTGGGTTAGGGTTAGCCTTAATGATGCCTTAATTCAATTAAAATGTCTTTTATTTCTGAATGCCAGGTTTGGTAAGTGAGGGAGATGCAGTCAAGGGGAAAACAGCCACGCTCCAGCAGGATAGTGAAGAACCCTTTCGGCCCACACTATCAATTTGGTGGAGATGTGGGATTTATCCCATTGCACACGAAGACGTCTGTGATTATTTCCAAATACCGCAGATTCCCAGCATTCAACTGGCTGCTGTGTTGGGCTCTACATGAGGACAGGTTTTTCTATTTGACCGAGTTGTGCGAACGTTACCTGGCTGTCCCCACGGCAAGCACAGAGCGATCTAGAACTTTTTTTTCTCTGGCCGGAAATACCAGTGCCTGACACGAGCATTCACCCAACCCACATCGATGTTGTAACGTGTATATTCTACATAAATTAGATGTATGCGCTGTCCGTTGTAAATTCTATACAAATCTCTCACTCCTCCTTTGATGTTTTTAAATTACAGTACTGAAAAAATATCAAGCACGTCTTCAGCGAGTAGTCGACGTTGACTCGACTTTCATCACGTTAGTGGCGACTTGAAAAAAAACGGGAGTCACCTAACCCCTACCTGATACTCATCGTCAGAAAAAGGCAATAACATATATATATATATATACATATATATATATATATATATATATACATATATATATATACATATATATATATACATATATATATATACATATATGTATATATATATATATATATATATATATATATATATATATATATACATATATATATATATATATATATATATATATATATACATATATATATATATATATATATATATATACATATATATATATATATATATATATATATATGTATATATATATATATATATATACATATATATATATATATACATATACATATATATATATATACATATATATATATATATATACATATACATATATATATATACATATATATATATATATACATATACATATATATATATATACATATATATATATATATATACATATACATATATATATATATACATATATATATATATATATATATATACATATATATATATATATATATATATATATATATATATATACATATATATATATATATATATATATGTATATATATATATATATATATATATATATGTACATATATATATATATATATATATATATACATATATATATATATATATACATATATATATATATATATATATATACATATATATATATATATATATATATACATACATATATATATATATATATACATATATATATACATATACATATATATATATATATATACATATACATATATATATACATATATATATATATATACACATATACATATATATATACATATATATATATATATACACATATACATATATATATACATATATATATATATATATACACATATACATATATATATATATATATATATATATATATATATTAAATTGTACTGCGAAGTTTGTTCTTGACCAGTTAGCATAGTAACTAACAAAGCTAGCATTCGCTTCAGCAAAAATTCTAACATTAGCATTGATTTGCAACCCTGTTACTGTAATGAGAGGAACACTACAATTAAATTCGTGTTCAGGCACAATCAAACTTGTTTTCTTCAAATTATTTATTCATCAATACTTTATTATTATATATATTATCAATACTATATTTATTTTTTTAAATGTATGTTTTTCAGGTGCCTGAACAGGGTACCAAACATAGCAAACTATAAAAATGAATGACAAATAAATTATCTCCGAAAAAGTGTACTGCTTTTTTGGGGGGTGACTAACTTGTCCACCAATTCTGGAATTACACGTACATGGCGCTGCGAACTTACCTGGTAGTAGTCAAAGAGCTGCAGTGCAATGCTGTCCATGTGCACTAAACACTGGTGGAGCCTCCAGAGCTGATCCCCCGGCTGCTTCACAGCCTCTTCCAACCTCAACAGCTGAGCTCGCTGTGCCCAAGTCGCTCTTCTCTCCTCCAGGGCGCCGGTCAGCGCGAGCAGCTGGCCCACGCACCCCGCCCGAGAGTCCTTCTCGTCGGCTTGGGGCTGCCCGCTTCCCCGCTGACAATTTGCCCGGGTCGCCGTGTCCCTTTTTGTTTGCGGTTCCATCCTTACTTCCGGATTCGACCCTTAGTGGTTTTTGTCGGCAAAGTGTGGCGCATATAGTTTGTCACAGTGCTTCCACTCGGGACGAAGTTTGGACACTTTAGAAGCTTCGAAAGCGTTCGCAGTCCAGCTCAGCCGACTCCG
Source organism: Phycodurus eques (assembly GCF_024500275.1). Classification (NCBI taxonomy): domain Eukaryota; kingdom Metazoa; phylum Chordata; class Actinopteri; order Syngnathiformes; family Syngnathidae; genus Phycodurus; species Phycodurus eques. Next base: position 21,360,202 of record NC_084529.1, read on the forward strand.
AGGCGGGAGATTCGTGACGTCGTTGCGCTGACTCACCTTTCACCCTCCGCTGCTTCTCATTTGAACTATGACCCCCCCCCCCTTTTTTTTGTCAAAATATTTACTACACTTATATATTGTTTTGTTTTATAAATGTCATTAACATTACTTCATTTGAATATCGTCAAACTCAGTGTTGTGAAGCGAAAGTGACCAATAGATAGACAGTCACAAAGATAAAAGTGCTCAGTTTTTACTGACTGGGTAAGTGTAGATTTAAAGATCCCATGTCATCAAAATTCACTTTTTTTCTACTGATTTATGCATAACAGGTGAAAAATGAGTTCGTGACATGGTTTAAAATTATTATCTATGCGGTTTGGGCGAGCCTCTCAAAATATCTACCTCTCTTTTATTTTCACTGCTGTTCCGGTCCCTATAAGTGGGCCAACAATCCAACGTTTGGTGAATTCTGCTGCACAATACGTACAGAAAGACTGTTTCCATTGGCCAGTCCCATCCATGCATTATTATGGTTGTGAATTGTTATTAGTCTTCACTGACTGACACTGTATGGCATATTTTAGACTTTTCTAGGATGTGTGCTTACATTTCAGGTGTCTGGCATCTCCTTCTAATGTAGCGTGCACTGTTTTGACAGCGTGTTTTGTTGTTGTTGTTGTTGTCTAAAGAAGGAGAAGCGTACACTTTCAAAGAAAATTACAATCTGCAAATGTCTCCCTGTGACTTATATCATATGGAAATATGAAGCACAGTAGTCATTTAAGTGAATACATTTTCAAAGTTCAAAGTGTGTTCATTTAAGATATTTTAGGTTGTGTATTATTTGTAATGAATAACCACTCTTAATTAATTACATTGCATTCTTAATACATTCAGAGTAATGTGTTGCATTATCCGGTTAAACTTGATGCATGAGTTAAAGTGCTATCATAAATCTTTTCATCTGCTGGACACCTAATAGGACACTAAAGTCCAGCAGATGTTTTTGCTTAAGACGGCGTGGACATTTTGACAGATTGATGAAATGCAGCTTAAAATCCTTTGGATCTGTTTGGTGTATAATCATTGAAGCGGACATGCAAGCCGCAACTTTGAGGCGTCACAGAGACTCGCGACACCTGAGAACTCCCACTCCTCCACGCTTGCCCTGCTGTGAGACGGCGACTAGGAAATGGTTGGGGAAAACGATGTGGTTAATATCCACCGATGCACGTGAGGCTCCACCCACTGCCGTTGAGAGGAACTGCAAGCGCCAGAACTTGTGGACGTGCCTCTGATGTTTGTTAACAGAAGATAAAATGTCCGTTTTTATATCTTGCAAACTCTGTAGAAATATTCCAAATGTATGCCTTGGCGTCTGTGTCCCCATTCCCACTTTGACAGGTCCTCTGCATGATTTTGAAAGCTGTTCATGATTTGAAATCAAACAGTACGAAATGTTGGGGTATTTAACTCTAAACTCACAGTCAGAGTAGAGTTGAGCTGAGTTGAGTTGAGGCTTCTTTTTCCTTCTGTGCTGGCAGGCTCCGGGCACCCCTCCCCCTTCTTTTGTTCCCCTTTTGTCCTCGGGCACCTCCGGGTGCCACCACGTGCGCGAACACCCGCCGCCAGCTTGGTTTTGATCGAAGAAGTCGACATTGAGGCTCCGTTCGCTTTACCTAGCCACGATGGGTCGGTGGGGCATCAACGAGCAAATGCCGACATCCCGGACGCCTCTGAGGGCCCTCGGCAGCGGGTCAACCGGCAGGGAAGTTATGAGCGCATCCCAAATGGGACAAATTTCCTTTCCTACTTCTTTTTATTTTTGTGCATCTGGTTTTACTTCAACCAAACCTGTTTCTGTTTCTGAAGACCACCCCGAAGACCAGCTGATCAGCGTTCGTGCGTCGACACTGCAATCCTTACTATGACGTACAACATCAGTGCGTAATAATTGTGGGGAAATTACGAGCTTCACACAAAATCCCAACTTTTGCATTCTCTCGCTCTGACTCGACGCATTAAACGCTCACACGCTCATTTAGTTTAGCCCAGCGACCACACACGATGTCCTAATTTCCATTTTTCGTACGCCTTATTTTCTCTTTCGTTTACCCTTAGTGTTATTTTCTTGTTGTAGTTGTAGTTGTGTGTCTCATTAAATATATCATAAACATAGCGTAACAGTCTTGTAACATAGCGTAACAGTCTTGCCGCACATTTCTCTGAATGTAGCCTGTAACGCTAGTCATGCCAGTTATGTAGAGTCTGAGTCTGAATTCTAGGGGGCACAATGTAAGAGGACTACAACAGTTGAGAAGACAAAAAATAAGAGATGAAGAAGACCGTCAAGTATGGGTGCAACGTTACCTCTGTCTGGTAATGATAAAATAAAGTGAGTCAAATGAAATAAGAGACTGCTTTTTCAGAATACCATAATAAAACTGAAGTGATACTTTGTCACACTATCGCTTGTGTGTCTTTTTACTGGACGTGCCACACTGCAGCGGCTTCATGACGGGAGGGCGCTTGACTCGCCAGGAGGTAGCGTAGCTTACCTGTCATTTGTTGGTTTTATAGTAAAGGATGAAGTCAGATGTGTTTCTTGTCTCTCTAAAATCTCAGTTGCAAACCTTGCATATTGCCATTCTTTCCCCCTGAATGTATCAAAAACATAATCCTTTAATAGAGATATAATAATCTTTGGAGCTCTAAAAACAAAAGGCACACTATTTTGGAAATGTACATTTTCAATTATAAAAAGGCTTGTTAAGTCATGTAGTTCAAATCAAAGTCAAGCAGAGTCATATGTTTTAGACAAGCAAGTCTCAAGTCCTAAATTTGGTGATTTAAGTGGCACTTGAGTCAAGTCATGTCATTCAAAATCCCCACTTCTCGTATGTGTAACCAATAATTGATCCCAAAATAAACAATACAATAGTTGACTACACTTTTATTGTTTCTTGTTCAGCCAACGAGCAGTTCCAGTTTGATCCCATATGTGTGGCAACTAAGCTTTAGATGCTTCTAGAAAAAAACAAAACAAAACAAAAACACTCCCAAACCGTTCATGACAAGCAACGAAAGCACAGATTAGGTTTAGCTGGGACACTCTGTTGCCGGAAAAGGGATGCCACGCAGGGTGGAATGTATCTCTCATTCACGTTAGAATGTGAGCGCCACAGTTTTGAAAGAAACATTTTTTTCACTAACTTTCAAGGCAATCATGCATTGCATTTGGCAACCCTTTGCGCTCATCTGTTGCATGGAAGGGGGAAACTGGGAGAAGCACTTTGCGGTGGATGGTCACAACATTGAAAGCATGGCCGCCATCCAATCTAAATGCAGCATTTTCATCCTTCGATTGAGGGAAGTTCAAATTGTAAAAATAAAAAATAAAACGTTGTAAATGGACACACGACATGGATAATGTTTGGGGAAAATAATGAGCATTATTGTCTGTTTCGTAACAATAAAACATGGTAGTAAGAATGAGCTAGGCGTGTTGTCCTGTTATGGGGAAAAAAACCTTGCCACGTATAAATGAGATAAGTGCTAAATTGGCACCAGTGTCACTAACTAAAAACAATTACTCTTGGGCACAAAGCTACAGCCCTGTTTCCACTTATCACTAAAGGTATGTTCAGTTCACTTAAATTCAGTTCTTTGTTGTTTTTAATATATATTACGTATCATGAAACATGATCTTACGTCGTTTGTTGCATTTGTTGGTTGGTTTGTTTGTGTCACACTATTTACAGTAAATGTCGCCGTTATCTCCAGTCTGCGTATTACCAGGCTTTCCAATCTGAATCGTACCATGGCGCTCTGATCCGAACTGTAAGGCTTGGTGGAAAATTTACACATAATAAAAAAAAAACCACACAAACTGATTCCGATATTTTTTTTCATGATATAGCCGAAGCTTCCGCTTAGCAGAATGGCTGGGTTGAGTTGGGTACACATTGACGTTTTCATTCTAAATGTCCCAAAATATCAGGCCTTTTTGGATCAGTACGAAACAGTTTGCCTGTGTAGGGAAAAGCTAGAGACGTTGTTGTCCACCGATTGGGCCACAGAGATTGGCTGGATTACACCAATCTGAAGCGTACCGTGGCAAACCGAACTGTACTGGACTGCGTGATGGAAACTTCGCACATTTAAAAAATAAAATAAAAATTAAAATAAATTTTTAAAAAACCAACCGATTCCGACGCATTTTTTATGATCCAGCCAAAGCAAACATAGCTCAAGCCAACAAGCATGGATATATTGTCAGCATTCTTGCATATGCTTCAATGTCAACAAATCATTCAATCCAGTTGACTCATGAACAAACAACACAAATGAATGAGGAGCTATACAGATACTCAGTTAAATCCATCTAAATTATTAAAACTGCTAATCTGTGACAATGCAGCCTGTGAAAAAAGTGGCTCTCATCCAAAACAAAACCTTCTAAGCATTGAGCATCATAAATTAAAGTCACTCAGAGTCACATGCCAGGACAGAAGATGACTTTTCCTGTGTTGATAATAACGTCCTCTCTCACTTTCAGTCCAAGCATCTGCTTTTGTGCTTCCCCAGTTGGTAATGTTACAGCAAACAGTTAGTCTGGCAGTGTCAGCATGTTGAGGGCCTCCTCTGCTCATGTCTGAGTACTAAGTTCATAAACTTCTGTGGTGTGCTTTGTTCACCCGCGTACATTTTAGCTGAATCATTGCTGCCGTCCGAAGATCAGAGCGTTTTCTGCGGCCCTAAGTACACTTGAAGGACAAAAAGTAGATGGTCGTTACACCTACAGGAAGTACAAATTGAAGAAGAATGCCTTAATTTGTGCACCGGGAGCCCATTCAACCCAAATTGTTCCCGTGAAAGCTGCCAGCATACAATTGATAAAAGTACCGTATTACCTCAAATAGTAGCCTCAACTTCAATGGAAACTGTACCTCAATTAGTCACTGGGTTTGTCGTCCACTTGAATAAATAAACACCGCAACTCAAATAAATGCTCCCCACTGCCCAGGATGGTGACATTTACTTTTTATAGCATTTGTGCTTATTTGGGTGCTGGGTGCGCTGCAAACTATCCCAACTGACTTTGGGTGAGAGGTTGCCAGCAAATCACAGGCACTACTCACAAAAATGTAGAAATAATTGGGATTTCGGGTGAAATTTCAGAATGAACCTAAAATGTACTATAATCTTGACAAGTGAACTTAATTTGACCTTCTCTATACTTTTAAATACACGACCAGCTGTTTAATGTTTCAGTAGGTTTTGCACAGCTTGCTGTTCTCAATCAAGGAACTGAATGGAAAAATTCACAATAGGCATTTGATCCATGAATCGGCCAATATATTTGTCGGTTCAATTAGAATTTGTATTCAAACAGTATTCACCCGAAAACTGAATACCTTTAACCTTTTGTGAGTGGTGTACTGTGGACAAACAAGCATTCACATTCACATTCACACCTAAGGAGATGTGGAGAAAATGCAAACTCCACACAGGAAGGCCAGAACGGAGATTCAAACCCAGAACTTCAGAACTGTGAGGCAGACATACTAACCATTAATGCACTCTGTCCAAAATGGTTCCCCCAAAAGTTGGCAGCATACAACTGATAAAAATAGTAAACACAAAGGATTTAAGTACCATATTTCCTCAAACAGTAGCCTCCATTCTAAGCCTCAATTAGTCCATTTGATTAAACAAACGTCGCACCCCAAATAAACGTAATTACTGTTCCTATGAAAATGTGCAACACACACACCGCCTGCAGAGCGGAAGTGGCATCTGTAAAGCTGAAGAAAGAGCTTCCCAGAAAATGCTGCTAAATGGGATTGGGGAAAAACTAAATAATATATTACATATGCAACCCCAATTCCAATGGTGTTGGGACGTTGTGTTAAACATAAATAAGAACAGAATACAATGATTTGCAAATCATGTTCAACCTATATTTCATTGAATACACTACAAAGACAAGATATTTCATGTTCAAACTGATAAACTTGATTGTTTTTAGCAAATAATCATAAACTTAGAATTTTATGGCTGCAACACGTTCCAAAAAAGCTGGGACAGGGTCATGTTTACCACTGTGTTACATCACCTTTTCTTTTAACAACATTCAATAAACGTTTGGGAACGGAGGACACTAATTGTTGAAGCTTTGCAGATGGAATTCTTTCCCATTCTTGCTTGATGTGCAGCTTCAGCTATTCAACAGTCCGGGTTCTCCGATGTCGTATTTTACGCTTCATAATGCGCCACACATTTTCAATGGGAGACAGGCAGTTCAGTCTAGTACTCGCACTCTTTTACTACGAAGCCACGCTGTTGTAACACGTGCAGAATGGTTGAACATGATTGTTGCAAATCATTGTATTCTGTTTTTATTTATGTTTAACACAACGTCCAAACTTCATTGGAATTGGAGTTGTATTTAATCTAATAAATATCGTTTGAATTCAGTATCATTATTTGAATATGATTAAAAATATATACACTGCTTTTCTAAAAGTTAATTTGTACAATTCAAACCCTCTTTTTAGTGAATGCCTAACCTCTAAAAGAAGCCTGGTACTCTCTGCATCCCTGGCCATTACATTAGGAAATACTGTATTGACTTGACCATGTGGAGTCTTTTTTTTCAATGAGGTTAAGCAATGGTTGGGCAGGTTGAGCTTTGCTTTAACTGTATCCACTTAACAGAGGCCGTACTTCACTTTTAGTATGAAAACAAACGCTAAAATGGAACTGAAGTGCAGGTAAAGAAAGACGTACAGTATAGAGATACTCGTAAACGCGTGCACTTATCCTTCACAGATGATTGTTGAGCTCCAAAGTATGGGATGCAGTGTGGATTACAGGAAGTCCTCGATTTACGAACGAGTTCCGTTCCTACGCTGGCGACGTAACCCGAATTGCCGCGTAAGTCGGATTTCACCGTTAAAGTCGAAATTTACGTCAAAATACTTCTGTTACGGGTATTGTCCCACGTGATTGTGACAGCAAACTCAGTGTGTGTGGGCGCGTGCGTCGATGTGTGAGTGAGACGGGACTGTGAAGGAGGAAGGAGTGCGCGCAGGTGCGAGTGTGTACAGTGGCAAGTGTCGTGACGGCGACCGGGGAAGAGTCGAATGTGCAGAGGAGCTAATAAAGTCATTAAAGCAGCACATCGGTGCTTCGTGCCTTTATTGTTGCCGCCACCCAGCTCAGCTGTGCAACGAGAGAAGGGAGTTAACCCCGAGGAGGACAACCTCGGCCCTGGAGAAGGCGTCTCCCCTGCATCTCCCGACCACGGTCAGGTGACCGTAGCAGGAAAGGTTAACACTTTGTATAAAGAAACTAAAATACATAAAAATAAAAAAAAAATAAGATGCTGTACTTACCATTACTGCTGAGAGTGTGAAAAAAGGAGGGCGAAAAAGGCAAAGATACTCCGGGTGCACAAACACAGATAAGCACTATGCTAAGTGTTTCTGCTAAGCAGAAACACTTAGCATAGCAAAATGGCGGACGAGGCACGGGCGTCGTAAAGTCGAAACTTCGTAGGTCGAGTACGTCGTAACTCGAGGACTTCCTGTATTTCGTTTGTATAAAAAAAACAAATCCCAAAACTGATGTGTTTTGAAAGAAGTTATTGTGAAAGATTAGTGCAGACATTTACATAAGGCATATTTCAAAAAGTTGACAGAGCTCCTTTGATACTCCTCCAAAGAGGCTTTTTATGGATAAATAAGGGATGCCCATTTCCGTGTGTTTCCATCTATTCCCACAAGAATCTTCCGGAAGGGGGAAGAGTTGGAATGAGAGGAACCGAACAATTGTGAAAAGAGTCCCAAAAGTCCATCTAGGTGGTCAACCGTAAAATAGTGTTCTTCACGTGGAGGCGAAGAGAAAGATGGTGCTACATTCAGAGGTTCAGGCAGAGAACGGCCACCAGGAGAAGGCCGAGTGTGCTGAGAGGCTGGGTGGCCATGATACTTCCTCCTGTGAGACACACATGCGCAAATGTCACTTTGACGACATAACATTCCACTGTAATAACATCTTCCATTAATACTGTATGTTATTATTTGTGTGAAGTTTGCATCGATTTAGTTGCGTTACCTAACGACTTTGTTACAGCATGTTACCAAGTTATGCTAAGTTATTATGTGCTGCGTTATTATGTTACGTTCCTTTATGCTACCTTATGTAGGTAGGTTCACCTTACAGTATATTATGGTGCATTACATTATGTCATATTTTCTGTAGTGCTAAGTTATCTTACTTTATGTCGTGTTATATATTCTGTTCCCTCAAGTTACATTATATTTACATTATATTTATTTGGTCGCATTTTGGTCACATTATGTTATACTGTACTGTGGTGCGGTATGTTATTGTAAGAGTTACATTATGTTATCTCTCTTTCTTACATTTAGTTCTGTTATGTAATATACTGTAACTTGTTACACTGGTTTGAGTTACCTTATGTTATGCATTATGTTACATTATTTTATGCTGTGGTACCGTATTATGTTGTGCAATACTCTGCAAATACTACTAATATTACAATAGTTAAGTTACATTATTTTGCATTGTGTTCTGTCTTTCTACAATGCATTATGTTGTGTTACATTGCGACTTGTCACATTATTTTACTTTATGTTCAGTTATGTAAGATTACGTTATATTCTGCTGCGTTACGTTCTGTTAGGTAACGTTATGTTACGATATGTTACATTATGTTACGTTATGTTACGCTATATTACGCTGTGTTATGCTCTGTTATATTATGACATGTTATGGCACTTTGTTGTATTATGTTGCGTGCGTTACATTCCATTCAATTATACGTTATGTTTCATTACGTTACAATGTCTTACATTGTGTTGTTTTACGTGACATTGTTATCGTACGTTGCCCTATGTTACCTCATGTTTCGTTTAGCTACGTTATATCACATTATACAATGCTACATGATGCTATGTTACGTTACTTTTTGCACTAAACTATGCTATTTTCTGCTGCATTATGCTTAATCCCTCTACTGTCCTGCATTTGTCAAGTGAGCAAATTGTCTGTCAGGTGCATCTAGATCAGACGATAACAGCACCACTGGAGTGAATTCCTCCTCTAATCAAGATCAATTGCATGGGATTAAGCCAATTATTAGTGTCAGAAGAAATTGAGAGTCAGGAGTCAGGGCTTTCGTTACGTCGTGTAAAATTTCATATCTGAGCCTTGTGCTCTGAAATCTGGAGTGACATTCCCATTCTGGCTTATGGGAACTATCTCACTGTGACAAATTATAGCCTGCTGCCAACTTTGAACCCTTTATAATTTAATGTGCAAATGTTTGGCCAGCAGTGAACACATAATATCAGCAAAGTCCTGTGTATGTAAGATTGCTATGTTCAGCTCTCACTTAAGAAACCAAAATAAGTTCTAGTTGCATTACCCATAATGAAGATATGTGACAGAGCTCCGTCGCCGCCCTCCGTATACGCTCGGACCTCCACCACGTAGGTCTCGTTTTCAAAGAGGGGGAGTTCAATGTGCCGCCATTTGGTAATGTACAGCGTGCCTGTGGATTGACCCTGCGGCCTGTACAACACCTGCACACAAAGCACACGTGCTAAAGTCGGCAAAAGTCAACTCAAGCCAATTTCATAAATTTGTGCACTCACTTTGTAACCGTCCACTGGTGCCTCGTTTGCCAGCGTCTCCACGTGTTCCCAGGCGACGTTTACCAACTTGCCCTTGAACTTTTTACTTATGATTCTAGGGGCTTGACCAGGAGCTGAAGAAATAAAAATAAATAACAACAACAACAATGATTAATGTGGGACGACCTAATAAGGTGAAGTACTTCTTACAGTAAACCAGAGCTATTTGTTGGCCAGCCGCAAATAGTGAAAAACCGGGAGTAATTGACCCCCGCCCAAAATGTTTATAAAAAAACAAAAAAACAAAAATATACCACAAACTATGGGACCAAAACAGTTTAGTAAAATTTGTTTGTTTGCGTGAGATTTTTAATAGCCACGAAGCAGAGCAAAAACATGCACATGGCGAAGATTCTCCGTAACAACCCCGGCTTAACTTAGCTCCTCCCCGACATTCAAAGATCATAGAACAGTCGAGATGCATCACTTCAACAAACTTTCTTGATGCCAAATACTACTTTCCTATTTGCCAGCGCTTTGCAAGCAGCTTCCACAGGGAACAACAAGCAAATACGTTAATTTAGCTCCTCCCTGGACGCCTCCCTGGTGAGGGCATGTCCCACCGGGAGGAGACCACGGGCACGACCCAAGACACGCTGGAGAGACTACGTCTCTCGCCTTGTTTTGGAACGGCTCGGGATCCCCTCGGAAGAGCTGGAGGAAGTGGCTGGGGAGAGGGAAGTCTGGGCTTCCCTGCTAAAGCTACTGCCTCCGTGACCCGACCTCGGATAAGCGGTAGAAAAATGGATGGATGGATGGTAATTTGTGAATAGCAAACCACAAATAAAATAAAAAGAATAAATAAACGATAAAAATAAAGGTTCACTATGTACAACATCGTCATAGACAACTTACGCGGTTTCTTGGTGTGGATCTCAAGGCGCTCGCTGGGCGGCCCATATCCCGCGGAGTTGTAGCCCCGGATCTCAATGAGGTAAAGGGAGTCGGGCTTCATTCTGTCCACTCTGGTATGGTTTTCCCTACTGGACACCACCACTCTGTGGGCACCCCCTTCACTGTCTTCCTGTTTTCTCCAGTACTTAACCTGAGAACCAAGAGCAGGGTGCAGGAGTAAAAATGAGCAGGTATACGCTCTGAGTTACTGTAGTATATCCTATGGTAGTGTTTGAAAACAATTGGAACTTGAAAGTCGACCTGACACTCACAAAATTCTGAATATGAACAAAATTCTCAGGAAAAGTATGAATCTAAAGTTAGACAAAAATGTGAAATGTCAATATATCTTGTAACTTTTCTGTTAGAGAAATAATCTGTTGCATCTGTCACCATCATAAATGCTTTAGTAACATTTTAACATTTTCCACTGTCATACTAGTTTAAAAAGATTCTAACTATGGTATAATAAACCAACAAAGCACTGTACCTAAACTTAAGTAACAATTTACAGTCAAGCAATGAGGACAAGCGATTGAAATGCCATATGGACAAAAGTAATGGGACCCCACCCACCTACAGTTTCAAACGGGAGTCTGCATACTAACCTTTGTGGTACAGTATATTATTGTTGTTTTCGACTTCGACTGAGTGCACATCAAAAGGATTAACTCTACAAGTGCTTTTTTTTATACCACCACAGAAAAAAAACATGTTTTGATAATGGTAGAACAGCAAATGTACGAGTGACAGAAATGCTAATGCAGAGATCATCTGTCCTGGCTGCTCAGGACAATATGGCTACATTGACAATATTAACCAAAAGAAACATGACAGTGAGCCGTGTTGAGTCTTTCTGTGAAGAGACTTTATTTTATTTTTAACAGCAATTGACTAGTGTTTTACATGTGTAAAACAGCTAAGAATGTGAAAATATTTCTTCAAACAAAAAAGTAAAAAAAAAGGTTTGATCACGGCGACAATTTGATCCTGGAATGAATTAATTCAATATTTCCTATTGGAAAATGGATTATAAGTGTCTCGGAATGGATTGTGTTCCACCTTAGAGGGGCCTGTATAGATCATTTTCTAATTGTGTGTGTGTAATATTCATGTACTGACCTGGTATCCATCTATGTTGCTCTGTGAGATAGGGATCCACCATACAACAGCTTCGGTGGCAGAGAGCGCTTTGCCGTCAATGCTTCCGGGAGCATCGGTGAGTGCTAGAACAAGACACATAGTATCAAAATTCATGTCCATGAGCAAGATACTGAATCCCCCAGTTGCTCCTGATGCTGCGTCATCAGTAGGTGAACGAGTCAAAGCGCCATTGAGTACCTTGAAACTAAGTCAAAAAGCCCATTTACTAAAATATATGTGTGAGTGTGCTATACTTGGTGTAAAGTGTCACACTCACTAAATTGCAATGTTAAGGTTAAAATTTCCATAAATGAACTTTTCCAGATTTTCCCCAAAACACTGAGCCAGTGGTTTTGAGCCACACAGGCTCACCTGGCTCAGACATACAGTACTAAGAAAGGCATGCTCTTGCAGATCCCTTACCAGACTGCAGAAGTGTTGAGGCTACTCTCTCTACTCAAAATTGTAATATAATGTTTTTATCATCATAATAAAAAATATCTAAATGCATGAATTGTTTGGTCATTCTAATGTGAAGACATTGTAAAGTAGCCATTGTTAGCAGACCAGGAGCCACTGGATTAGAATAATTTGTTAAATGAAAAATAGGGAGATCAAATATTCAGCATCTGGTTGTGAAATGGTTCACTTAAATATGTTCATTTAACAGGGCCACATTTAACACTATACAATGTATACAATGCACGTTTGTTTTTATTTATTACCGGTACTTAATTTAATATTAAAGAGGGTTACTGTGTTTGAAGGTAAATATTTCAACAGAGCTCAATATATGTCTGCCTGTGCCCTGATCAAATTCAACAAAATCGCATTAGACCAGCGGTGAAGCCAGCGCCGGCAGTTAGACGAGGTCTGAGCAGGCGTAAATTCGTCACTCCGCCAGGCGCTTATCGACACACCCATACTGTGCCAGAACGCCCAGCTTGGCGCAGACTGGTCTGCCAAATTGGCAAACACCCACGGCAAGCGTTGCGCTTGCACAAAAATCAGAATCAGCCAGCCTTTGCGCCCCGCCGCAGATTTGCTGTCTACGAATATAGAACCCCATGTGTATGTTTGATGAGCCAACGGGCGGCATTTCATGCAATTAAACGTTCCGAATGATCCCACCTCAGTTTGGGCCAGAAAAAACCCTGAATGGCATGCTCTCGAGTGTTGCTGTGGCAAACTGACTTGACTGAGTGTGCGAGTGGTCTTTCAGTAAAGGTTAATATCTGTTCAAGGTTGACATCTCAATAATCGCCCCCAACAAAAGGCGAGAGCAGAAAATGGGGCTCACTTTCAAGAGGGTATTCTACCCTCGTGCATCGTGCATGTGTGGACGTGCATTCTACACGTCCACACATGAGAACTCCGTTGTGAGAAGATGCCAAATTGAAGGCACTGATCGATGCCATCACAGTTCTGGTGATGCTCACCATCTTGCGCGGAAAAAATGGTCTGCGGCAGACTGTAGGGTCCCTCCCCTTTGCTGTTGTATGCTTGGATTTTCACGATGAACTCTGTCGCAGGAGCGATGGAGGGATCTTTGTGCACGTAGCGTTCGGCTTGGGGGTCCGACACGGTCACCTGTGTCCACTCAACACCGGCTCGAGGTTTGAAGGCCACGATGTAGCCAAAGTAAGGCCCGTAGTAGTACTGCTCCTGGACAGGCTGGTGAAGATAACAATGGCAATAATGTCATTCACTGAAGCTATTAGCGAGAACCAAAGGACCCGAAGGACGATGGATTACAAGGCTACACCTTTTTTATAACCACTAGATGGCGGCATGCATTTATAAAATGTGAAAGTTTTTTCCATTTGCCCCTATACCTATTTATAATACGCACTATTGACGTTTGACAATTTTTGGGTGGGGAAAAAAATGCGCATTATACACGAGAAATTACGGTAGTTACTTCTCTGCGCTTCTCTGCTTTGTCATGGAGGAATCACAGAGGAAATGAACCGATGTTAGCCATACTAGTTAGCTTCTTAGCTAGGTATCTACCTCGGTAGCTAGTCTATAGTATTTATTTCACCAATTGTAGACACTCCTTTATCCAAACATACAGTGATGACATAATTAAATATAATGTAAAGGATCTAAACAATTATTGCCACATTCTTTGCCTCAACTCAATGGACATTGTGCTGCTCTTTCTGGTGTGTATGCCTTGGCCACCTCGGAGCAGTATAACACAGACATACGGAGCTACTGTACATGGAGACGGTCTCAGCATATCAGTAATATTAGTCATTCTTCCCAGAGGATAAAGAAAATATTGTCATATTGTCTGTCTACATGTGTTATATGTGTAAATAATAATTATTTGTACTTTAATTTTATTTATTTTTTTCCAGCCCACCCCATCGACGACTGCCATTCTGCCATTTATGATGACGATAAGTATTCGATCTGTTAAGTCCATCAGCACCCCTCCCTCGATGAATGGTTGCTGGTCTGCAAAATTAATGTACTTGCATGAACCGATCCATGGTGGGAATAAGGTTGGGGACCACATAGAGATATACCTAACAACATGACACAAATGCTATTCATTAGCCTGTCTATGCCATTTCCCATTTCGTATTAGCATTAATCTGAATGACTGTGCGGAATGACTAATATTCTGAGCTACCCTAAAGTACACATTACATTCACCCTGTATAAGACCGTGAGCTAGTGAAAAGTCCAAACTTACCGTCCACGTGATGGTCAGCTCCCTGTTTGTCCCGCCACCTCCGCCCACATCCGAGGGCGCCACCACAGGACCTACGACGAGAGCGCGACGGTAAAACTCCCGGAGCTAACATGCAAAGAATGCGCACAAACCACTCCAACCCACACAGGCTGTAACTACCTAACCACGACATCCTTCTCAATATCTCCTCCTGTGCCAAGTGCAACACCTTCATCACTGATTTATTTATTTATTTATTTTTAAGAGGGTCTGTGATTTTCATTGTATACTTGAAATTCAGAACACGCTTTCCTCAAAATGCTCATTTGTGGAGGTTTGTGTGGTCACTTAGGCTTGTTGTGAAGGAGGTCAGCATGAAGGTCTTTGTTGCTAACTTGTATTTACTGCGATACTCATCATAACCAAAGAGTTATTCAAGACAGTAAGAAAAAAAAGAAAGAATGAAAATCAGCACGGAAAGCTGGGCTGTAATACTGCCTTTCCATTCCATGACCTTTTACTGACTAATTCGCATGATCTTACTTGAGGCCAGGGTTTTCGCTTTGTGAGATGGGATGCTCGGGGTGCCTGTGCCCAGTGTGTTGGTAGCGATCACCCTGAAATCGTACTCGGTCCAGGGCACCAAGTCCACCACAGTGGCCGTCTCTGCGTTCCCTTCAATGTCTGGTGGAGCTGTAACGACAAGGCTGACATTTTAGGGCTTCAAGATATTGATGTGGGCTCCAAACTATTCTATGACACCGTTGTCGGATGGCAACCTCGTAAGTAAATTTTATGATGATTCGTGCAATTTTGTAGCTGAACAACATTGCATTTCAAACATTACATTTCTTCTGCACTGGTAGCCAGTGTTGTTCAACACAACATGTACAGTGAACACCCCTGCCTATGCACACTTTGCTATTCAGGAAGTTATCTCCTTCTTGTCACGAATACTCACCTTGATGCAAGTTTCGAAACGTTCTAAGATGTCATAAGATGCTGCCAAAGCTGCATATATAGGAAAATGTCAAGGAACTATGTTGAAATGACACGTCCAGACTGAAAGACAAGCTTTGTATGTTGGGGAGGAACTAAATTTAGCCTGGGTTGTTAGTGGACGTTCCGGAAAGTCTTCGCCATGTGTATGCACACGTATGCTTACGGTGCATTTTTTCCAGATCAAGTCATCCGTAAGACATTTATTTTCAAGGGTAATGTTGTCAGCTGAGACTGAAATTATTTGATCGATCGATCTATCTATCTATCTATCTATCGATCTATCTATCTATCTATCTATCTATCTATCTATCTATCTATCTATCTATCTAGCTATCTATCTGAGTTTTGAGTCTATGAACGTCGCACAATGAGCTTGCTTGTGGAGCCGCATAAGAATACGTGGTCATGCAGCACAAGATGGCATGCTCAGTTACCTTCATTTTTAGTTTTTCATTTGATTGTTTAATATTTATGTCCTAGAAGTGTTTTCATATTTGCTGTAATTTCAGAATGAGCCTCAAATGCACTCCAACCTTTACAGGTGAACTTTACTTGACATTCTCTAAACCTTTGAATGCTCATGTTCAGCTGTTCGCTGTTCTAGTACTTGCTGTTCTGTAACACGGAGCTGAAAGGCAAAATTCGTAACAGGTTTTTATCATAAATCGGCCAATACATTTCCAAGGAAAATTTTAAACATACAGTCATGCCTGGGTCTACGTTTCTGGTGCTACATATGTCAAATAACAGTCCGTTGACAACAACAATATTGCCTTCAAATTACACAGAGCATCTGTTGCCTACTTGAGTGCTCTGTAATATCATTCCTTTAAAACAATAAAGATTGTCAATTTTTGGAAACCTTAGTTTAAAGGTGTCATTTTACGCTTAGTATCATGTAGGTTCTCTAGATAGCTGGTCATTATAAAAGCCATGGGATGAACTTAGAGGTAGTGCTGTTTATTTGGCGTTCTCACATGTGGTGGCGTTCTTCCACACGTCCGGGGAGAAGGCGTCCCTATACTGGATGGTATATTTGGAGATAGGGCTGTGGTTGTCTGCTCCACGGCTCCACTGCAGTGCTACGTTCTTGTCACTTTTGTCTATCACTCGCAGCCCCGCCGGAGCGCCGGGGGGTCCTGGGTTGAGCAACAGAGGAGATGAGTTAGTGTTGCTTGATGGCTCGGGAAAATAACACACCTCCTCCAGTGGCAAATTCAAGCACTTTGGGGATGTTTTTTTCCAAGCATTTTAAAGAGACAGCAGACTACATATTGTAGACAAATTCAGTACAGCAATGTCAACAGCATCAAATATCTAAATACGTTCTTGTCCTTGTTCTTAGGTACATTTCATTGAATGCTATTCATGTAAAAATGCAGTATGCATGTGATAATGAGTAAAAGTGCGGTGTAAGATTACTAGGGAATACTAAAAAACATAATTGTCTTCAATTTTTGTGTTTAAAAAATATATATCATAAAAATATCAATTTAATCATTTGTGAAAACAACAAATTGCAGGTAAAACAAAAATGATAAATTACTCCTTGGGCCATTTAAATTTTTTAAATTTCTATTTTACTCGTGTTATATTTGATTAATTAATGAATTTAAATATACATATGAAGTTTGTCATTGTTAAAATGTATTATTTATTACTATTGTATGTTTTTATTTTATTACATTAAATATTACTATAAAAAGGGGCTAATGGAGAAGAAAAGCAATAAATGCTGTCATTGTATGTGTAAATATTTTATAACTTTAATGTCAAGGGTTGGCGTCGTCATAGCAACCAAAATGCCTTTTACATTTTTTCAATAGTCTTATATTTATTCTTATTTTAATTTATAACATATTATTTTGAAATACATATCCATCCATCCATTTTCTGAGCCGCTTCTCCTCACTAGGGTCGCGGGCGTGCTGGAGGCTATCCCAGCTATCATCGGGCAGGAGGCGGGATACACCCTGAACTGGTTGCCAGCCAATCGCAGGACACATACAAACAAACAACCATTCCCACTCACATTCACGCCTACGGGCAATTTAGAGTTGTCAATTAACCTAGCATGCATGTTTTTGGGATGTGGGAGGAAACCGGAGTGCCCGGAGAAAACCCACGCAGGCACGGGGAGAACATGCAAACGCCACACAGGCGGGGCCGGGGATTGAACCCCGGTCCTCAGAACTGTGAGGCAGACGCTCTAATGAAATGCATATGCACTTTTTTATTTAATTATAACTAGACAAAAGGGATTAACGTAGTAGAAATTGAATGAATACATGCTATCATTGTATGTGTAAATATTTTCCAATGGCATCGTCATAGCAACTCATAATTTTTACATATAAATAGACTTATATTTTTTCTTATTTTAATTCCTTTTATAATTTATTATTTTAAAATACAATAATAATTATAATGCAATCATTTTGCAAATAATTATTTATTATTATTGCATTTTTTTAATTGTATCATATTAATTATGACAATACAAAGGGGATATATGCAATAGATAATTGATTGAATATATGCTACGACCATATGCGTACATTTTTTTCCAATTTCAATATTAAAGGTCCGCTTCCATACATTTTTTATATAGTCCCTTATGTCCTTTTATTGGGCTTGATATATATAGATAGTTTGGGATGAAAATACCCAGAGTGTCCTTTTTGTTTTGTTGTCACTTTTCCTGAGATGAGTGGGTGTGTAGCAACCACGAAGTGGGCAGATACTTGAATAAATAGTCACTTTTTACGTCA
Organism: Phycodurus eques; assembly: GCF_024500275.1. Classification (NCBI taxonomy): domain Eukaryota; kingdom Metazoa; phylum Chordata; class Actinopteri; order Syngnathiformes; family Syngnathidae; genus Phycodurus; species Phycodurus eques. The sequence goes on from NC_084529.1 coordinate 21,378,405, forward strand.
CGCACACATGGGAAATCTTGTGCGGTCGTTTTGCAAGACTTATGCTGTTTATAGTCTTTTGCATTTATTTGACAAACCTCATAGATGTCAAATTCATTAACTTATTTTCACCATAAAAAAGTAGAAAGAAAATGTATTTTGAAGGAGGGGCAACTTTAAAAGAGAAGGCATTGTCATAGAAACTAAAGAAAAATGTTTGTTCAACATAGAGAGGAGAAACACATGCGCAAATTAGATAGATGGAAACTAGCTCAGTGATCTAACCCACAGTTGGCCTGAAATATGCACGAGTGTGTCTCTCGTTTCTCCCACTGGAACATAAGAAAAAAATATATTCCCTGATAGCAAAACTACAAGTATGTAGTATCAGCCTCACTCCAAACCCACAGCCTCACTAATAAACTCACGAACCTGAACCAAGATGACTCAGGCGATTAGGTGGTCAAATTTGGACAGGCCTGGATGGTGGCGTCAAAGATCTGGAGCAGTTTCATCAGAGATTAGGCCCTTTTGACGTATTTGTACACTACTGTCATGTCATGGACGTCGAGTGTGGTGATAAAAAGGATTGTTTAGAGAGCAACTGTCATGCCAGTGTACAATAACATACTATTATACGGTCTTCCTGGAGCTAATCCTGACACAGTAAATGTCTATCCTTCAACACCACCTCTCTGCAGGCAACCCACTGACATTTAGGCCTGCATTAGTCACGGCCTGTGTTTAGAGAACCTCACAGTCATTTGCAGTGTGCGTCCACCTGTGTGACTGTGCAATACTGTGTTGTGAAAGTCGTGCTGGTGGCACAACACATTTCCTTTGATCGTTATTTAGGAAGGCGAGCTGTCACTCACCGTTAAGTACGTGGTGATAACAATCATGAAACATCAGCGGCTCGGCCTTGCGGCCCCACCCGAGCTACCACTTCTCAATAGTGAGAAAGAGCTAAATCTAGCACCACTGAAAAAATCAGTCGGAAAGACACATGCTAGCAAACAACAAAAACGGAGAATTAAGGTCTTTCCTTTCTCAGCATGTGGCTGTAGATTTCATCCAAGAGGAGAGTAAGAAAATGGCAAGAAAATGGACCCCTGCCGCAAAATGGAGACTGGGGAGTGTAATGGCATAAAGGTCAAAGCTAAGGCACGGCGACAGGCTAATGGTCGCGTGCGTGTCTATCTTTGGAGACCAATTTTATTTGAGTGGAAACTGAGGGTCGCACGTAAACCGGAGCATGACAGTAAAGTAGAGATTGTGGAGTACATGGGCTTGTCACTGGCATAACATCATGCCTACACCTTTTCCTCCCATGAAAAGGTTTAAATAGCTCTCTTATAGATTGTAGTTTAGAGAAATACTATTAAACGTTAATCTATTTAATTAGGGTAGGTAGATCCCATAATAAATTCTGCTAGCTGTGTCAAGAACACACACTTGACTGGTTTTCTAATTATAGCCCTTGTTCTAGTAATTCTACAGTAAGAGCATGACTCACCTCTTACGACCAGGCTGGCAGAGGAGGTCACGTTGTCCACGGTCGTCTGTGCTGTGCAGGTGTAAATCCCAGCGTGTTTCAACTGGGCATTCTTGATCATCAGCTCGCCAGCTGAGCTCCCGTTCTGCAAAACACAACAATTGTTAAACTTGAATGACTCATAGACAGGTGAAAATTTAATCTACAAATGCTTTAAAGTAGTCGATATCTGATTGTGTCACTTTTGAGTCCTTCCGCAAGTCGAAGCAAGCAGCCGGCCACAGCGCACGCTAACTGGCGAGAGGTCGAGAGCCATGCCTACGAGCGATGTAGAAGTGGAGATGGCAAAACGGCAGCCGGGATGTGTGCAATTGCTGGAAGGTTCCAGCTTACTGTTACACACGCCCTCACTGATGAGATAGCATCCCTCTGTTATGCATACACTTGCCGGCAAGATGAATTACTATTATTATTATATGAATTATTTAAATACAAAGAGGATCATAACTTTGAAATTGCAATGAGGAGAAATGGAAGAAAAATCATTTCAAGGGTTAATGAGTATGCTAAACTCATTTTGGAGGGTCAAATGCTGTTATGAATACTTCCTAAACCATATTAAATCAAGCGGACCACATTTTATGTGCGGAAAAAAACTAAACAAAACCCGATATTATGTAAAACCCATCAAATTCCAATGTGGTGTGTGGCAAGTGTCCACAGCACTGACCACCACTCTGCAGAGGGAGCAATTCGGTTTGAATCAATTGATGCTATCAGAAATAGCCATTTTATTAAACTGCATAAAATGCACCGTTAAACCGGGCGACTTCCAACTCAGTGCAAATCTTTCATCGCCTCTCACCGGGGTGCGTTCGTAATGCTGGCTGTCCTTGTCGAGGTCGATGACTCGGCCGTCCAGGGACCAGATGAAGGCGATGTCCAGGGAGGAGTCATGTGACGCGGCGCACTGCATCCAGGCGTTTTCCCTCACTTTGACATCGGCGTTGGAGGGGGCCAAGGTGATCTTTGTGGAGTCTGATGGGGGTCACCAATATGAGGGGTCGTCAGGGACATTCAATAATAATTCCGTTTTTTTGCCCTCACACGCACTACTTTGACATTCTCATACACATTTTGGAAACGTTTTCATTCACACTAATGAAACACTTTCATACACACTACTGACTCGCATAACTAGTGATTTTTTTTTTCACTCACACAGTCCTAAAACGCTCTCATGCAAATTACTGAACACTCTCATTCACTCTACTAATATGCTCTCATACACACGACTGAAACACTCTCATACATACTACTTAAATGCTCTCACACATACTACTAAGATACTGTCACACTCACTACTGAAATGCTCTGTCACACACACGAACACGATTGACAGTTTTTTGTGGTCACACGCACTACTTTAACATTCTCATGCACATTTTCGAAAAGCTTTCATACACACTACTGATTTTTTTTTTTTCATTCACACAGTCCTAAAACACTGATACAAACAACTGAAAGACTCTCAAACACACTAGTGAAATGCTCTCACAGTGATACTGAAACAGTTCACACAATACTAAAACACTCACACACACTACTGAAACACTCTCATACATACAACTGAAATGCTTTGATACACTATTGAAATGCTATGATACTCTCTACTGAAACACTTTTGTACTCGCTACTGAGACGCTCTCATAAATGCTACTGAAATGCTACATACACAATACAAAACACTCATACACACTACTGAAACACTACCACACACTGCTGAAGTGCTCTCATACTCACTTCTGAAATGCTCTCATGATCACTTCTGAAATGCTCTTATACTCTCATTCACACTACTGAAATGCTTTCACACACTACTAAAACACTGACACACGTTACTGAAAAATTCACACACACTACTGAAACGCTCTCACATCACACAATATTAAAACACTTCCACACACCCTTTACAAACTTTCTCAACCACAATATTGAAACAGGTATTTCAGTATATTTTATGACTGCATTTCAGAATCAGAATCATCGTTTTTTTATCTTTATATTATCTTTATTGGCCAAATACCGGTACGCTGAATACAAGGAATTTGGCTTGTGTCGTCAAAATGATGCAATTGATTGACTGATTTTTTAAAATGTTGAACATGTTAGAGTGAAAAAAACAACAACAATAAAATGTACAAGATAAAATAAAATAAAGTAAAAATCTAGTTAAATTATACATATTACATAAAAATCTTTTTACTCCTATCCCTATCCCTACTTCATCATTATTCCAATCGTATATAACTATTATTTTATAATCCCATGTAATTATTACTTTATATGAAAAACTATATAATACCATAGTCAAACAATAATAATAGCGGTAAGTAAGATAATATTAAAAATACTTATATTTATTCCTACATACATTAATACAAATTGTTATATCATTATCAGTAGTATCTCAAATATTAATGAAAATAAAATAAAAAACAACAACCACTAAAATACAACCATAAAAACAAACAAACACCTATACCTTCATAATATACATATGTATATACATACATATGTGTATATGTGTAAATATACATTTGTGTCCATTTTGGCACATACATATACAAAATAAATCACTTAATTTGTCCCCAAATTATTGTTTCCCAATTGCAAATATATCTTTCTTTATCTATCGATCTATGCTCGTGTCGCCACCTGTTACCATTCATGCAACACAATAAGTCATGGCTTTCAGCGAGTGTATCAGCTTTGAGTTCAATTAAACAGGCCCAGATTTCACACTGACAAAGTAAGTAAATTGAGACAAGATCATCTTATTTCAGAATGCATACTTTTGCCGTTTTTGTTTGGTGGTGTGCCGTGAGATATGTCTCATGTAAAATGGGTGCCTTGGCTCAATAAAGAGTGGGAAACAGTGGCTTATTCATCCAATCAGGAAATTAGACTATTACATGAGAAATCATCAGAAATATTAAAAAAAAACAAAAAAAAAAACTTTCATTCCGTTATTGCCCAATGCATAGTATACTGCCTGCTTGTGGAGTGTTGGGGTAAAAAAAATAAATAAATAGATGGACTAGTTCAGTATGCACAGTTGTCCATAGGGGGCAGAAAAGAGCTGCTTATGAGGCACCAGTGGAGGAACCGCTCAAGCCTAACAAGTTGACAGCTTCTATTCTATATATTATCCCCAGTAGCTGTACAATTGACACAAAATCCAATTATATCCTTGATATAAATCACAATGACGCTTATATCTCATTAGATCTGTTCCTAGGCAATACTCGCATGTCTCCCCCATGAAAAAGTGGCATCTCTTAGAGCTGCTATTTAACATCAGTCGACATGTGGAGGTCAGAGAGCACAAGAGTGATGATTGCCCAGCCAAGGCCGATATCAGTCAAGCAGTAAGGCAGGCCCCAGATCGGAAGAAGCTTATTTATTTACCTGTTACCGTTAGAGAGCCCGTGCTGTTGGCCTTGCCCAGGTTGTTGTGGGCAAAGCAGGTGTACCTGCCCTCGTCTGTGCGGGTCACGTTGAGGATCTCCAAGCTGCCGTCCTCCCAGATGAACATCCTGAAGAGATGGAGCCGGAGAGTATTTGACTCAAGGTAGGGTATCAGGGCTCAGCAAGGCCTTCTCTGCTGGCCAAAACATTATAAGAAGCACTAACTTACATTTACAACCTAAATTCTAGTGGGGCCTTGAGATATGGGTTGAATTCACTGCATGCCCAGGCTCTTAACTCAAAACACTAAATCATCTTTCCTTGTTGTAATTTCAACAAGGAAAGATGATTTAGTGCTTTGAGTAAATAAATGCCATCAAGCCATTCCAGCCTCCCAAACAAATATTTTTGTAATTTGTTTTTAGTTGGGAAAATAGCACTCTTTTGTATTTTACTTAATAAAACCATATAGTAATAACATAACTGAATTTAAGAATGCAAAGAATTAAAACGTTAATCATGATTAAATTGTTGTGGCTCTTTCTGGTGTGAGTGAGTAGTACTGTATAATACAGTCATGCAGACACAAACGAAGAAGAGTTTCACAACTAATGTAAGTGACTCAGCTGCAGTAATATTCGTCTTTTTCGAAGAGGATAAGGAATATATGCCTGTGAATCTTGTTATATTGTCAGTCTATACATGTGTTGCTCGACCGTTTGTGTTCAAATATCCGTTGCTTTAAAGTGTTATAAAACCGCCAGGCTATTCATTTCCCATTATGTGTTAGCATTAAGCTAGCAGAGCTTAAGGCAAAGTTATGAGGTTGTTTTAAATGCATGTGTACTTTAATTCTCTTTGTATTACATTTACTTTGACAGTAAAGTCTCAAGTGGGAGCGGCCGAACTGGTTCTTGTTGTGAAGTAAGTTAACTGCCACCAAACAGCGCTTCTTTCTCAAATTTTTGCTTGCAAGTCAAATAAAATAATAAAAAAAAGAGTCTGAATGACAGCTCGCCTCACGAAAAACTCGTTAGTAGGTTCACTCGTATCCCCATGCGCCACTGTGTTTGTTCTATGAAATGGTATTGTTTTATTCCCAACAGTGTATTTGCAGTGTATTCCAATCAGGTTTCAGCCTCAATGTCTTGCCATGGCAATCTAATCTGCCCAGGGTCTTCATAGTTGGTGGTGTTCGATGATGTAACTTCAACTATAATGGCAATGGGACTGTTTGTTTAACCAATCTGTTTTAAAATTCATCCTCACAGGCTGGAGTTCTGGCCCTTGATGATGTCAGTATTTTTCCATCTTCTGATTGGTTGGTCGGAGCAAAACTTGTTACAGCCAATTTTGACTAGCAAAACACGTGTGTAGCGATTTGCACACATTAAAATATTTAATAATCAGCATATCTGGTGAGTAGGATTGACTAAATTTACTTAAATCTAACTTAAACATGTTATTAGATAAATATTAATTCTGAACTGCTCCAGATGATGTATTGCATGCTGTTTTTGTATCAACGGATGTCTTCTGGCGGCACGGTCGGGTAAATCCCTACTGAAGGCCCAGGTACCAAATGCATGGGGCGCCACTGGTCTGAATGTTGAATAAATCATGCAAACGCTAAGGTTAAAAGTTCACTGTGTATATTCCATGTGTGGATAGCATTAAAAAAAAAATGGTATAAAAGTGCTTGGAATATGTGATGCTTCTCTAATAAAGTTTGAAAATAGAGCGTGTGAGGTTGAAAGTGAGCTGGAGGCAAAAAATAAAAAAAATAAAAGATGAAACATTCCCTTTTTCTTTGCATATTTCAACCTCATGCATAAAAAATAGCACCCACGCCATCGAGGCGATTAAGGGGCATATGCTGCATAGTAATTTGACCACCGCTCCTCCCGCGTTTGGATCCCACCGTGGGGGGTGGGGAGAGGGTCAGGGGTCTCCCAGCACCCCCCAGATTAGGCTTGTTTTGTCAGCGAGGGGTTTACCCGTGAAGATGAGCTTAACGTCAGGAAAACCACATCAACAACATGCCTTTCAGAATTAGGGAATACGCAGCTTACTTCAATCCCTGAAATGACACATTACAGGAGCGGGGATTCTCTGCGACTCATCCCATGTGGTATTTTGACCCAGATAGAAGAGGGGTGAACCAGAATATGACAGTCTTCAGAGGAGTCAAGGACGTTCTGTGGGGGAGAATCGCTCACCTGCTGGAGTTGGTCAGCAGCTCGGTGTCCTTGCTCCACGAGACTTTCGGCTTGGGTGCGGCTTTGGGTCGACACTCGATCACCACTCGGCCGTTTCTAGGAGCGAGGACGTGCTTGATCGGGTTGTGTTCGAAGGTGGGAGCGCAGTCTGAGATGGGAAAGGAGGGAATATGGATTATTGATGAAAACAAGCACACATTAATGACACATTTTACATTCAGAATGAAGAATCGGCCCCACCATCCATGCAATCAGCCCTCCATTTTCTTTACCGATAATTTTCATTAGGGCCGCATGTGAGCTGGAGCAAAGACAATTAAATGTGGTCTAATATGCTATGGAGTGGAGTAATATGGGATGTAATATTGGCTCTATGTTGCCTCAGTAAACGTGTAAAATATCGTCCACGCATTCCTGAGTACCAGAGGTTTTCTGCCGAGAGGCCTGAAATCAGGTCATTCTAGTATGTCGAGCTTATCTACGTCACCAGCGAAGATCTCCGCCTACCTCTGCGCTCCTGAGCCAGCGCTGTCAACATAACAAACGTGTGCGCTCACAAGTGGTCTTCTATACGGAGGCAACCAATCAGAAGAAAGGAGCGGTCTCAGCTAAATATGGACAAAGCGGATACAAAACTGGGTCAAACAGAAGCAGCTGTCAGAGGGGCCTTTTCTGGACACTCTTATGACAAAACCAAGGTGTGTTTTTAAAAAAAAAAAAAAAGCAATTTACACTTTTATACTAGTCCATGTTAGAGATTCACTCTATGGAGGTCTATATAGCCTAAAATACGGGACCTTTAAAATTAATGGGGGAGTCGGCCCAGGGAAAAAAAAAACTTTACGTGAGTCCTGTGGAGTTATTAGTCATTTGGGCATGTGTGCATGCAGGTTGTTTCACGTGTTTTGTGTAAACACAGCCATATCTGATACATTATGTTTCAGTTACACAAATAATCTAAGAAAAAAAATCGGATACAAGATGTAGCTGTGCCTCAGCTCAATGAAGAGGCGAGGTTTCTGGCAGTGACAACACAGAAGTAAACAATAATCAATAAATAATACAAACATTAAACAGTGTTAAACTATTTATACAACAGACAAACAAGTCCTAAATTTCAAGACAAACCAAGCCAAAGCTCCGTAAAAAAGAAACAGAGCTGAAGTCTTAAAGGTAATTTTCTTTGTGTTTGTAAAAAAAGACTGTTGTATGCTTTATTGTATTTTCTCCAGATCTTGGAACTGATATTGTGCTTATTTGTCCTTTGTTTTCACTGTGTTAGATGACCACACACTGTGACTGATGAAACCAATCTGCAAATAAAGTGAAGCACCCGTCTGAAAATGTCTCCTCTGTTCATTGGGCTGAGGGACAGCTACACAGAAATTAAATCAGCATTTTGCACTCGGACGTGCAGTGGAAATCCAGCCTTTGTTTTAAATGAAACGTTTCCAAAGCAAACTGCCTTTGAGACTCACCAAACACACGCAGCTCCGCGTTGGAAAAGATGACTCCGTGGGGATTCTCAGCGATGCACTGGTACATCCCGGAGTCTTCAAATGTCAGGTTGTTGAACACCATCTCTTTTCTGTCCAACTGTGCAGAATGCCAGTCACAAATGCAATCAAGTAACATTTGAACTAGTCCAAATTGCCTCCGACTGTTTGATTTGCAGCCTTCTGCTGCAAATCAAACAGTCGGATGTTGACGTGCACAGATGAGAGGATGCACATTTGACTGGGAGAGGCCTTTATTAATGTATCAGATGCATATTTTAACACCCCCACACTGCTGTCACTGCTATTTATTTATTTTTTTCTAATTGTTTGTACTGGCAGCAGCTCAAAAGCAACAGGGAATTTCTCTTGACATAACAAGCTGTCTATGTGCCAGCTGTCTGTCAGTGTCGGCTGGGCTGCAAACAATATAACATGCTGGCTAAATGTGCGTGCAATGAATGGGCTTGAACATTACCGCTTCTCCGTTCTTCAGCCAGCGGATGTGCGGTTTGGGTTTGCCCCTGGCCGAGCAGGACATGGTGTAGGCGCTGCTGAGGTCTTTATCTGCGTTGCTGATGTGCTCCACCCACTCAGGAAACGCTGCAAAATGTGGAAGGGAAACGCACGTGAGTTAAAGCTATTTTTGAATCAGACATTTAAAGCAGGACAAGGTTCCAAAGTGGCTGGGGTGTTCCACTTTGAAATAGAAACCGCGTCACATTGAACGCATCGGTCAAAGCGAGACACGCTTACAAACAACACCAATTGAGAACGAGAGTGTCCTGTATTTACTTATCAGGTAAAGGAGATGTCTTTTATTCAAGGGGAGACTGTGGGCAGAAAGAACCGCCAAAGCGAAATGGACACTCTGGGGCACAATAATACAGCGTCCAGAGTTAAGGCACAGCAACACAAATATCTGACATTTCCCATTCAAAGAGACTTGAGGGCAGCAAGAAAAGGGAGCGCTGCTGCAAAGCAGAGACTGTTGGGCATAATTATGCAGCAGCCATAGCTCGGACACAACAAAACAGTAAGCTAATATTAGAAGACAAACTTTTTTCAAGTGGAAACTGAAGATACCTGTCCATACCTTCCACAGACAAATGTGCACTGTGGTAGTCCTTTCCCTTGGAGTTGGCTGCCTCGCACTGATACGAGCCGCCGTCTTCCGACCGCACGTTGTACAGGTGCAGGTGAGCCCCCGCCACCTCATGGTTGGGTGGAAGCTCTCCATTCAACTTCCTCCAGCGGATCTCTGGGACGGGGCTGGACAAAGACAGAGATGGCAAAGACAATATATTGCCATACAATCAACTTAATGTACATAGACATTATTGGCTGTTTCACTGCCATCTGCTGCCTCATTTTTGTTTTGCAGAAAACTCAGTTGGGATCTCTCAATGCGATGCAGTACAGTTCTACACCCGACTACAACAACCACAACACTTACGCCAATAGATGGCATAAGTGAAAAAAAAGATTTGCAAATTCATGTTGTCAATGTTCACGGGTTCATTTGTGCAAAAACCCTTGGAGTTAGTCAAAGTACAAGCCCTGGAATTCATCCAAAATGGGCTACTTCAATTCATAATGTCCAACTTGCAGTTTAATTCTGGGCAGGCTTTTTTCCCCCCGTGTGTTCTATTATGATAGACATGTCTACCAAAGTTTGTGTTGATAAGTGAAATTGGGGTTGGGGGATCCATCCATCCATTAAATTTCCTGAGCTGCTTCTCCTCACTAGGGTCGCGGGCGTGCTGGAGCCTATCCCAGCTGTCATCGGGCAGGAGGCGGGTTACACCCTGAACTGGTTGCCAGCCAATCGCAGGGCACATAGGAACAAACAACCATTCGCACTCACAGTCACACCTACGGGCAATTTAGAGTCTCCAATTAATGCATGTTTTTGGGATGTGGGAGGAAACCGGAGAGCCCGGAGAAAACCCACGCAGGCACGGGGAGAACATGCAAACTCCACACAGGCGGGGCCGGGGATTGAACCCAGGTCCTCAGAACTGTGAGGCTGACGCTCTAACCAGTCGCCCACCGTGCCGCTGGGTTGGGGAATAATTTATTTAACTTTCCAGAAGTCTACTGTTTTTGGGCACGTCAAGGCCCCAAAAAAAGGTGATTAATTCCATGAAATAATGATCCTAAAAACAGCGATTTCAAGATGCTGGGGTTAGTGGAGGTTCCCCACTGATAAACACATGGCTTTAATATCTGATGTCACTTAATGGAATTTACAACCACATTTGGGTATGTTTCTGAACTGCTGAGTTCTTTCGTTCTCCAACTTACTTCCCCAAAGCAAAGCATTCCAAAGTGATGTTGTGCCCCGCCAGAGTGGTGGTGTCTGGGAACTTGACGTTGAGGTCAGCCGGGTACTTCCTGATGGCACCTTGGAGGTGGGCAAAACAGAACTTGAGTTCATCTTTGCAGCTAAGAGGAAAACGGTCGGATGAAAGTGAGGTACTGACGTTCACTGAGGGGCACAAGCGGAATGTAGTTGGAGAAGACGCTCTTGGAGATGGAGGAGCTGGACGCGATGCACGAGTAGTTGCCGCTGTCCGAGGCCTCCACTTTGGAGATGTAAAGGTTGCCCGTTATCTGCGAGACGAAGCGCCTTTTGTCGGGCGGGATGAAGGTGGGGAACTCATTGAGGATCCACCGGAACGACAGGTCGGCTGCACTCATACACAAAACACCCGCCTGTCAATCACCGCCTTGGATGCATAGCAACCACTCTGGAAATAGCTCAAGGCGCTCAATGCAATGTTGGCTCAATGTGAGCCATCTGAATGGATGCAAATTGAGGAAAGAATGGCACATTTATTCGACGCTGAGAAGGATTTATTATTCATATATTGACCTTTCAGATTAAAATCATATAATTCTACTAGCCCGCAGTGGGATAAGAGAGATGCTGTCTGGTGGATATGATTTTGCATAAATATGAAAGCATGGGGATGAGACTAAATGTATTAATTCAGTGTCAAATACCGAGCAGTATAAAATGAAATCAACTTTATAATAAATTATGCAGGACACATGAACGGAATAAAACTTGAAGTGAATATGCTCCAGAAAGTCCAGAAAAAGATACAAACTTGTCGTTGATGTTGTTTATTACATCAGTGATTAAACCTCATACTTCCAGAACTGTTTTATCCTGCTCACCTGGATGATGTGGAGGTGGAGCACAGAGAAGAACTGCCCCCTGTCCTTCTTTGACATATACCGACTCCCTTTCCTCTGATGAGAAAAGGTCCAAATCTGAGGAATAATGAATTTAAAAAAAAGTGGAGATGATTTGACACATCGTTAAGTACAGTCCCACAACCTAATGGGATATATTACAAGATCTGTATTTTCAAATTCTGCCTTACAAAGTTAATAATGTTGAGTTTTGACAAAGAGGTATTTATTTACATTTTTTATTTCCATTTTGGTAGTTTTCAATGATGTATAACTCTAGCATCATTGTGCACTGCTTCTATTTTACCCATCTAAAGTTGCAAATTTGTCTTTTTTATTTTTTTGTAGGTTAGTATTATGTTAAGTTACTTATGCTACTTTCGCACTGCATTTTGTCTATGTTTCAAAATTGTACCAGGAAATACAAAAACCAAGGCGTATTGAACGCATCAGTTAAAGCTAACAAACAAAGGTCTCTTATTTTTGATTCTCAGGTAAATGGACAACTTTTATACAAGATGAGACTGAGGGTAACAGGTACATGGTGGACGGACAACTGGTTCTCGAAAATGTGTACAACTGGACCGCACATAGAATTTAACAACAAACTTTTTAAAAACAAATTTTAGATTTTTTTTAACAAATGTAACAACATTTTTAAACAAAAACAAAGACCATAAATTGCTAACTAAAAAATCTTTATTATAAATAACAAATGACTGTTTCGCCATTTATTACAAATCACGGAAAAATGTGCATCTGAGGTGTGATATGTGAAAAGTAGCTTTTGAGCGAAGACAGTGCAAATTTATTGAACAAAAATAACCTTACACTGCCTTATTATACCTGTATATTAATAACATGAAAACAAAATTAACTTAAAAATACCAAATTTAAAATTCAAATATGAAAGCTCATAAAAATGTATGTCTGAAAGATGTAAAATACAATTTCTTTTACCCGAGGACCAGATGTCCACCCACGGACCAGTTGTGCGGATTATACACGAGAAATAACGGTAAATAAATAGACAGCTGCAGCAAAGTGGAAATCGTGGAGCCGAATATTGCAGCATCAAGAGCTAAGGTACAACAAGTTGGTGAACAAAGATTAGTGTGTGTTTATGTTTGGAGACTAATTTTATTCAAGTGGTGACTGAATCGGCAAGAAAAAGGAGTGCTGCAGTCAAGTGGAGAGTATGGAGTATAATGCTACCCTGTTGCCCCGAGATATGGCAGAGCAACAGCCTAAGATAACATCAGCATATGTGTTTAACTTTGAACCCAAGTTTTATCCGAGTGCAGATTTTTGGCACCAAGAAAACAGACTGCTGCAGCTAAGTGGAGACTGTGGAGCCTAAGACTGCAGCTTCAATAGCAACATCAGGATGTGTGTTTATTTTTTAATAAAACTTACATCCGAACTGGACCGAGGCCTCTCGACTGATGATCGTCCCGTACGTGTTGCTGGCCAAGCAGGAATACCTCCCCTCGTGTTTGTTTTTGACGGGCTCGCTGATGACCAAGTTCCCTTCTGACAATGTGTAGTGTTTGTGTTCAGCGCTAAGGTCGATTTCTACACCGTCCAGCATCCATCTGCGAGGAAAAAGTAGCCCAGGTCAGTGCATTTTAAATGCACAACATGCCAGACATCAATAGGAGAGAAGGGGGGAGGAGAGAGGAGAAGCAGCAGTAAAACGTGTACTTTAACTACAACCCCAATTCCAATGAAGTTGGCACGTTGTGTTAAACATAAATAAAAACAGAATACAATGATTTGCAAATCATGTTCAACCTATATTTAATTGAGAACACTACAAAGACAAGATATTTAATGTTCAAACTGATAACCTTGATCGTTTTTAGCAAATATTCATTAACTTGGAATTTTATGGCTGCAACACATTCCAAAAAAGCTGGGACAGGGTCATGTTTACCACTGTGTTACATCACCTTTTCTTTTAACAATATTCAATAATCGTTTGGGAACTGAGGACACACATTTTTTAAGCTTTGTAGGTGGAATTCTTTCCCATTCTTGCTTGATGTACAGCTTCAGCTGTTCAACAGTCCGAGGTCTCCATTGTCGTATTTTACGCTTCATAATGCGCCACACATTTTCAATGGGAGACAGGTCTGGACTGCAGGCAGGCCAGTCTAGTACCCGCACTCTTTTACTACGAAGCCATGCTGTTGTAACAAGTACAGAATGTGGTTTGGCATTGTCTTGCTGAAATAAGCAGGGGCGTCCATGAAAAAGACGTTGCTTGGATGGCAGCATATGTTTCTCCAAAACCTGTATGTACCTTTCAGCATTAATGGTGCCTTCACAGATGTTTAAGTTACCCATGCCATTGGCACTAATACAGTCCCATACCATCACAGATACTGGCTTTTGAACTTGGGGTCCATAACAGTCCAGATGGTTCTTTTCCTCTTTGGCCTGGAGGACGCGACGTCCACAATTTCCCAAAACAATTTGAAATGTGGACTCGTCGGACCACAGAACACTTTTCCACTTTGCATCGATCCATCTTAGATGACCTCGGGCCCAGAGAAGCTGGCGGCGTTTCTGGGTGTTGCTGATAAATGGCTTTTGCTTTGCATAGTAGAGTTTCAAGTTGCACTTACGGCTCTAGCGCCGAACTGTATTTACTGATATTGGTTTATTGAAGTGTTCCTGAGCCCATGTGGTGATATCCGTTACATATTGATGTTGGTTTTTGATGCAGTGCCGCCTGAGGGATCGAAGGTCACGGGCATTCAATGTTGGTTTTCGGCCTTGCCGCTTACATGCAGTGATTTCTCCAGATACTCTGAACCGTTTGATGATATTATGGACCGTAGATGATGAAATCCCTAAATTCCTTGCAATTGTACGTTGAGGAACATTGTCCTTAAACTGTTCGTCTTTTTTGCCACCTGTCCCAGCTTTTTTGGAACGTGTTGCAGCCATCAGATTCTAAGTTAATGATTATTTGCTAAAAACAATAAGGTTTATCAGTTTGAACATTAAGTATCCTGTCTTTGTAATGTATTCAATTAAATATAGGTTGAACATGATTTGCAAATCATTGTATACTGTTTTTATATGTTTAACACAGCGTCCCAACTTCATTGGAATTGGGGTTGTAAATCCCACTTTTTACCTCTTGTATTATCATTCTAACCGTCATCCATATATATATATATATATATATATATATATATATATATATATATATATATACATATAATAATGTGTCTGTATGCAGATGACACCAATAGAAAGACATGACAAGGAACATCATTGACATACATTTGTATCGGAATTGGCTGAGCTCATGATAAAACAGATTCTGCTTTGCTGTACTGTGCAATGACGTGGCAGCTGTTGCAACATCGTCTTGCCCCCCCCCTTTAACCACTTGTATTGACAGTTATATCACTGTTAGTGGGAGGACATATGAGAGCAGGAATTTGCATATTGTTGAGGTCCAATGAAAAAGAAATACGCATCAAATGTCTAAAAGGCTTTGTCGTTGGCTTTTTTGTGACATTTAGCATCAATAACGGGTGCTGGAAGAACATTTATCATCGTAAAACTCCAATGTCATCAAGGTAGTTAACGTATAGTCTCCATTTTGCTGCAGCGATCAATTTTGTTGCTGCCAACTTTGCTGCAGCGGTTAGTTTTGTCGCTGCTGACATTCTCCTCTTTGCTTCAGCGGAACATTTTCTCGCTGTCCACAGTCTCCATTTTGCTGCAGCGGTCAGTTTTGGGGTTTTTTTCACTGCCCACAGTCTCCACTTTTCTGCAGCGGCCCATTTTATCACTGCCCAGAGTCTCTACCTTGCTGCAGCAATCAATTGTCTCAATGATCAAAGTATCCACTTTTCTGCAGTGGTCAGTTTGCATTGCTGCCCACAATCTCTATTTTGCTGAAGTAGTCCATTTTGTTCGCGCTCACAAGACGTACTTTGCTGCAGCGGTTTGTTTGCTTCACCTGTCCGTTTCTCTCAGCCCACAGTCTCCCTTAGCGCAGTCTATTTTTCTTTTTCGTATTTTACTCAAGACAGTGGTTATTTTTACACTTGAATGGCTGTCTGCACAGTTAATGTTTTTTTCGGTACAGTATTATAATCATATTATTTATAATGATTTATTTTTCCATTCCAACAACAATAACACAAATTTCCCAAAATCTGTACTGTGATTTGCAATGATATACATTTCACATGGTCACAAGATCTATTAAAAAGGTGTCAAGGTTAAAATAACCATCCTGTTGACCTTGGCATTTATACTCAGGACTTTAAAACAAGTGTGGCGTGCATGAGGAAACATATGTTACTTGTATGTGGCAGGTGGACTGGCTCGGGCCCGGCAGGTCATGGTGATTTTGTCCTCGGGTGACTCCTCGGGGTAGATGGTGTCCACCGGCTGCTCCATAAACACCGGCCCGTAACCTGTGGCTTCATCTGCAGGCAAACAAGGACAAGGTAAACAACAACAACAACAACAACCAGATGGACGGGCTTACAAACATCAACAAAGTCAGGGTGAGTCCTGGTGACAGTTCACGGGCACTTCCATCAAAACGTGACAGCTGCATTGGCATGGAGAGTGGAAAAAAGACATTTTCCATGGCGAAATGCGCTTATTTTACCACACAGATTGTAACTGAAATACAAGACCATAGACCATCGATATAGACCAACAGACATCAGCTTTATTTTCTCATAAATTCCAGTTAATCATTTGTCGGATCCACAAGGTGATTTTTTTAGGCATATTAAGGTTTTTAAATGTGATTCAGTTGCATGGGGATTTTCTAAACATCAGGAAATAAGTTTGGGTTGGTCGAGATGGAATTAATCTCACTGGTTGGACGCTTACTTACTGCTTGCTTAGAATTGAAAGCGGTTGAAACGAGGCACCGCGGGGCTGATGGGAGGCAAATTAAGTGAGAAAATCTGTTCTGGGAACGAGGGATGATTTTAGCAGACGATTTTCTTTGATAGAATTTAAATCATAAATGCACACACACAAGTGAAGAGAACCTTAGCGACCCTGCTGTGGATAAAGTATTTGTACAGTAGATAGAAGAAGAGCAGAGTGCTCTATTTGAGCATAGCAATGACTCCTGGTGGCAGTCCAATTGTTTTACTGTAATGTGGGATATGACAGATGGCGGGGGAGGGTGGGTTGTCAAAGCAGGCCACAGAAAGCCCGGAGACCCTGCGGTCTCTTGCACCCTCTCGTGAACTTGTGTCTGACTTGCCTCTGTGTCCTCTCTGCAACCCACACAGCTGCCTTATTTGCATATTTCGAGCTGTCTCCAATACTAGTTTTGAAATTGGCAAAGTTGGTTGGGGTTTAGATGTTGTTCAGTTATGTGCCATTACGGTATGTGCTGCTTTGTTACGTTATGTGCCGTTATGTAGCCTTACGTTACGTGCCGTTATGTTACGTGACTTTATTCAGCATTGCGTGGCATTATGTGGCGTTACGTTACATGGAATTACGTAACGGGGTTGATTTATTTGTGTTGTGTTGTCTGATGTGACATGTAACATTATATTACATTACATTATGTTGTGCGGCACGGTGGACGACTGGTTAGAGCGTCAGCCTCACAGTTCTGAGGACCGGGGTTGCCCGTAGGTGTGAATGTGAGTGCAAATGGTTGTTCGTTTGTATGTGCCCTGCATTTGGCTGGCGACCAGTTCAGGGTGTACCCCTCCTCCTGCCCGATGATAGCTTGGATGGGCTCCAGCACGCCCGCGACCCTTGTGAGGAGAAGCGGCTCAGAAAATGGATGGATGGATTATGTTGTGTGCTACGTTACTGCGATTGGCTGGCGACCAGTTCAGGGTGCACCCCGACTCTCGCCCGAAGTCAGCTGAGATATGCGCCAAGCCGATAAGCGGTTAAGAAAATGGATGGATGCTATGTTACATTTTGTTGTATTACGCTGAGTTCAATTTCTTTCGATCCTTCACTTTCAGAGCCACACGCTGAAAAAAGATGGTCATGAAAAGAATGAGTGATGATGTAACTTTGGTTAACATTAAAGTCCTTTATAATTTCTCCAAATGTAGAGAAGACGAAAAGTCCCTTCAATGACTTATTATGGCTTCATAATGGAGCTTGGAGCTTTATTGTACAGTCTTACTTTCTTACTCTTATATGTTACTACAGTGCATCAAGCAACTTTCTGTTTCGTCTTGTGGGAACACTTGACTGTGAATGGATTAAGTGAGAGCTTATTCACGCTCAGTGAAAAGAGTGGCCCTTATTTCCCACTCACACACTGCAAAGAAAAAAACACACAAAAAACCTACGGACCCCTACTCATAATATCAATCTCATTTTATTTGCATTTGATCCAATTGGTCACCTATGTGAATATGTCGATAGATGTGGGATTTGACTTCACACATTAACATTAACTGAACAGGAGCAAGTCTAAATGATAATGGAATGCTTCCTGGAGGAACCAAAAGCAGAGTGTAGCAATCATCACTAAGCACAGCAGGAATCATCTCTGGAGCGAAAGAAAATCATACGGTGACTGAAATAAATGTGCTCCACAAATGGAATTATTCCACTGAGACTGAAATGATTGCCATTTCTCAGAAGTAGCTGATCTGATTACAGTGTTTTCTTCTTTCTCCACAAATCCAAATCTTTAAAACCAGAGACTTTGCATCTCACTAGATTTGTTTGTGTCAGGAAAGGCAAAACAAAATGCTTGACCCCTTTGTGACTGATTGAAGCACAGAATTTTGAAAAAAAACAACAACAACAACAACAACAACACTGCCAAAGAAAGAAGCGCTTCTAATACTAAAGCTACTGCCCCCGCGACCCGACCTCGGATAAGCGGTAGAAAATGGATGGGTGGGTGGATGGATAGATGGATAGTAGGTTTCAGTCCAGCTCATTGAGTTGAAGCATATTTGCCGTTCAAGAAGAAGAGAACATATATTGCGGCTGGACAGCTTTTAAAATGCATGCGTGGGTTTTATGTGAGAGAAAAGGAAGCGAAGTAGCAGCGATATAGACGTTGCCGTGATTAAGATCTGGCTGACAGGGAGAGCAGAAGAACTCTGTTGTGCATCTCGGCGGGAAGACCACCTACACAATGTTCCCGCCTTGTATGCTGACTGCGTCATCGACTATAAATATAGCAAATCACAGAATATGCAGCGTTTTGCACAGAAACACTTTCTGACAAAAATACAAGGGGGATATGGTTTGTCCCCTAATTCAACCTGCTCACAGTATCACAGCATGTTCCCGAGCAACGAATCAGCAAGTCCCCCCCACGCCCCCTGCAGTACGCCTCATGCTGACAGTCTGATTACTTTCCTATCAGGAAAGAAAA
Source organism: Phycodurus eques (assembly GCF_024500275.1). NCBI lineage: Eukaryota > Metazoa > Chordata > Actinopteri > Syngnathiformes > Syngnathidae > Phycodurus > Phycodurus eques. The sequence continues at coordinate 21,397,641 of NC_084529.1, forward strand.
ACAACAACTTGCAGAGAGGAAAAACACCAGGACACACTATCGCTTGAAGCTGAAGACACAATGCTCTATCTTCCAAAACCTAGAAAGAAAACACCTGGATAAAACAGACTATTATTTTCATTCTTTTCATCATTTGTCATTACGTTATGTAATGTGATGTTGTGTCAATTTGAGTAGCGTGACAAAATGCTCCAATACGCTGTACTGGTGGACAACCAATACCGTTACACTTTGTTAGGTGACGCTACATTATGCGACACTACATTACGTGACACTAAGTTACAAAGTTTTACATGAATGTGATGTTACATTGTTATGAATATAACAATGAATATAAATAGAACATGTACAAATGTTAGGATACGCTGTGTTATTTGACACTATGTTGTCTTATGCTGTTTGGTATTATATTATATTGCGTTACATGATGTTCCGCTACATAGTGTTGCACTACGTGACAACACGATATATTACACTGTATAACCTGGCACAGTGTTACCAGACACCACATTATAATACACTGTGTTACGAGATACTACGTTACAAAGTTAGACGTTATATTTTTATACAGTATACTGTATACAAATATTTTATACTTGTACATAAAATATGTATGTAAATATAAATGACATGGTGTGTTATTTGACACCATGTTGTTGAAGTTGTTTTGTCTAATGTGATGTTACATATCACTAAATTGCTTTAGGTGACATTAAATTGTTTTGTCTATTGTGATGTTACGCTACCTAACACATCGTTACATTTCACTTTGTCACGTGGCACTGGGTTACGCGGCACGGCGTTTGTGTGGGAATGTGTTACAAGACACACAATTTTGTGATACTAAGTTACGTGACACTACGTTACGTTTGTTGCGAAGTATGACGCAAACGTGGTGTTAAATTGGGTTTCACTGTGTGGGGTATGTTGTGTGATTTGACGCGGTTGTCTTACGTGATGTTGAATTACATTGCAGTATATCAAGTTGTCTTGTTCTATGGTATGTTACATTGAGTTTTTGCATACAACATAAATATACAATACATAAATAGGAACATATGCACGTGCAATAAGGGTACAAGTGCTGGTGCAGCCCAAGCAGTTGGGAATTCAGTTCATTGCCCGAGGACACTGGCACCACTCCAGCAACTAGTCTACTGTGAATGTAAATATGTTTCGTCCATAGTGTCCCGGTTTGTATTTAACAGTTAAGTCATGACATACATAGCAATTGTCGCATTTCTCTGCTAGTGCTGTTTATCTGATCAACTGTGAACACTATCATCGGAACCACAATAATATGCACAATATGTCATGATGTCACATTTCAACTTTATCGATGTAATTTTAACTGGGCAACGTTTAGTCAGATCATTCACTTGCACACACCAGATAAATGAGCACTTAGTATTGTATTTTCTGCTTAGGAGTCGAACCAAGATATAAAAAAAAAATCAATCATAAAATGCTTTACACTCCAAACCAAGTTTCATGTGAATTGTGTCTGGCCTGGACATGTGAAAACCAAACAAGAAGATTCAGGTAGAACATGACCTCTCGATGACAGATCATAATGACTGTAATAGATGTTGTGGATTTGACCTTAAATTTGCAGCACGTGTCCTTCTTTGAAGGCCAGAGCATAATCAAGCACTCAGCGCAGTAACTCATTTCCAGTTGTCAATCGAATCCAACTGGTGATATGTGTTGTTCTAAAGTAGATGACAGGAATTATAGATTGGCAAAGTCTATTTTGGCCATCGTTTTAAGTCCAGTAAATGTTTTAGAGCAGTGAAGGCTCGGTGACATACCTCCATAAAAGTCAGGTTCCTCCTCATGCAGAGATGTATCTGTAGCGTGTCAACAAAGGAAACAGAGTTAGCATATTCAAACACGTATGGTGTTTGTTTGTTTGTTTGTTTGTTTTAACAAAAAGATGTAATCAAGGAGTGAGTCAGAGCTACTATAACTACGCAAGTTGGATTCAGGAAAAGTTCAAGTGGCAAATGTTGATTTAAGTACTGTATTCATGAAGGTCGTTGACTTGAATAGGCACTGCAATTTATGTTGCCAAATTTGGGAGCACTTCAAATGCAGCCTGAAAAGGTCCAACTGTCAATGATTTTCCATGTTCATGACAAAGTAGACTTACGAGTGATTAGCGTTAATAAACGTGGACATTACACCTTCTTGCTATCGAAACCATGTTTCAATAGTTATGCGGTGTTACGTTAAGCTTCATACACATTATGTTGCGGAATTTTGTTGCGTTACATTTTGTTTTACTGTGTCACGTAACGATGTCGTATGTTGTCTTAAACAGTATGTCATTCTGTCACGTTATGTTGCGGTGTGTTCTGTTACATTGTGTTCCGTCACTTTGTGTTCTGTCACGTTGTGTTCTGTCACCTTGTGTTCCGTCACGCTGCGTTATGTTAACTTAGGTGCCTTGTTAAGCTGCGTTACCGTATGTTATGTTGCGCAATGTTGTGTTGTTTTACATCGCGTTATGTCGCGTTACGTTACGTCGCATTACGTTATGTCGCATTACTTTATGTTGCATTAAGCTATGTAATGATCCATTACGTTCTGCTGCGTTGTTATGTTACTTTAGGGTGTATTACGTACGATACATTGCGTTACAGTTACGTTGCAGTACAGTACGCTGTGTTCCGTTACATTGCGTTACTCTGTGTAACGTTGCCTTATGTAATAGTGACGTTACTTTACATAATGTTCATGCACACGTTATTCATGTTTGTGTAAGGCTACCTTTTGTTAAATTTGTGTATGTAAAGAGAATAGTATTGACACTAGCCCAGTGATAAAATCTGACGGGATCTGATTTTCAAGATGAACGCTGCATATAAGACTCTGGGCTGACAGATTATTGAGTCAAATCACTCACATTAACGTCATGCGAATCAATTAAAGGTGTTAATTTAATCAATACCACAAATGCAACACATGACAAACATTGCCTTGTGAATTAGCATCACTGCAGTTGTTGAACTACAGGCACCAACGGCTGCACAGTGCTGTGTGTGGGCTCAAGTTTTGTTTTTGCCATCACACTGGCCATCAACCTTCATCCTTCACCCCCAAAGAAATGTCAAGCCAATGTTCTTGAGTCGCAATAACAACGCCGTCGGCTGCTGGCTTTTGTGATGCATCGGCGCTTTAGACTGTGCACTTTACTTTTACGTGCATAGAAGATGAGAGGTCTGTATGGGGCGGAGCTTCACAATTCTATATAACCTGAAGTGGTGCTGTAGTGAAAGAAAAATCTCAATGATTTATTGAAGTGAACTGTGATTTGAATCTGGAGACTGAAATCAATAGGCGAGCTGCAAGTAATAGCTCAAAGTACACCAAGGAGGCGGGATCTTTTTCAGACAGTCCATTTTCCCCACTTATTGTTTTATGTCCACTTGGCTTTGTTTCCAGCATGGTTGATTGCGCTGCATGTTCGCAATAATAAAGGGACAGAAAGCTTTGGCATTATGAGTACTGCAGATTTGACATGGTTTGGGTTTCCTCACGTGTCATCAAATAACTTAGTAAACATTGATAGATAATCAGCCTCTCACAGGCTATAGAAGTTGAAGTACAGTGGTACATTGACTTAGGAGTGCCCCAATTTAGAAGTTTTCGGCATTCGTTAAAATGTTTTTGTTGTGCGTTGCGACCAAAAACTTGATGTACGAGTGATCTTCAAACAATCCGCCACTAGATGGCGGCTGCGAACTTCACAAAAACTGTTGATTTACGTTGATTACCTCGCAGTGAAAGTACTCATACTCCAAAACAGGAAGCGGATTTAATTTAAGCATGAAATTATAGAAACATGTGAGCAATCTTGGGGAAAAAAGTAAAAAAAAAAAAAAAAAAAAAGTTTAAATGGGAAGATTAAGTTAATTGAAAGTCAGATGGGGCGGCACAGTGGACGACTGGTTAGAGCGTCAGCCTCACAGTTCTGAGGTGCGGGGTTCAATCCCCGGCCCCGACTGTGTGGAGTTTGCATGTTCTCCCCGTGCCTGCGTGGGTTTTCTCCGGGCACTCCGGTTTCCTCCCACATCCCAAAAACATGCATAAATTGGAGACTCTAAGTTGCCCGTAGGTGTGCATGTGAGTGCGAATGGTTGTCTGTTTGTATGTGCCCTGCGATTGGCTGGCAACCAGTTCAGGGTGTACCCTGCCTCCTGCCTGATGACAGCTGGGATGGGCTCCAGCAAATGGATGGATGGATGGATGGATGAAAGTCAGATGGATTTTTTTTTTTTGCCAAACTGATTAAATCTTTACATTCAATTGTATTATACGATTACTGCAGGTTTTTATACATACATTTTTTTTTGGGGTGGGGGGGGGGGTGGCCAACGTTGATTTGAGATACGAGGGATTTGAGTTACGAGCATGGTCACAGAATGACTACAACTTATAAATCAAGGTACCGCTGTAGCTGAGATGGAATTTCTGCCTGCCACTGACCTGCGAGGGAGCCAAAGAGCAGCAGCAGGAGATAGAGGAGCAGGCTGAGGTTTGACATGATGTCCACGTGACAATTGCCTGTTGGAGGAGCTTCAGCTAGACACTCAGCTGATGGAACATTCGCGGGACTGCCTGGTTCTCCTTAATGAGACACAACAAGAGAGATCCTTTATCAGTATATGAAGAGAATGTTTTAATACTTTGATGGGAATGTGCATTCAATACAATGACATGATATTACAAGATATGATAACATGGAGACAAAATGCTCAACGTTTTTCCACTATTTTTAGCGAGAATTTCAAACATAATATTAATAAGGGAAAAGCAAAACCATGGTGCACCATTATTTTCTTTTTCTCGGGAAAAATAAAGAATTAAAAATAAGCGTACTACTCAAATTTCACCTCACCCCATTAAAAAAGTAAAAAAATCGCCCTTATCATTGTTAATAGCAATAACAGCAATAACAAGAACAATAGAAAATGATGAAAAACTACATTGTGGAAAAATGATAAAAACAACAAAAACAGAAATAATGACAATGATAATAAAAATAACAACAGCAATAATTACTACTACAACTACTACTACTATTTGAATAGTACTAATACTACTACACTTACTACTACTACTAATAATAATAATAATGATGATGATGTTAATAATAAGAATAAGTAATGATAATAATAAGAGAAAAAAAGGTTTTCGTTTTAATTGTGTACTTTTTAAATTAAAACAATAAAATATAATGTAGAAGGAAAATATATATTAAAGAATACAGTTGCTTTTTCATAAAATGAAGTGTTCATCAAAAAACAAGACAGAGGTTTTACTCCAAGAACATATAACATATAATGTATTTAATATTATTGTAAGCCACTGTAATATTGTACACAGTTTGAACATTAACACTGCTCTTAAATAAAGTAAAATAATACAAGTGTGCTTAGATTATGATTCACTTAAACTGTATTGCACATAAAAGTTCAACCAAAAAAAAATTATGTGAATGAATGTTTCATAACTAACAGTTGTAACAGATTAAACGTATTGAACTTCAAAGTTGTATTTGAGCATACCACTAGTGGTACACGTACAACACCTTGAAAATCACTGCCCTAAATGACAATGTTATGTTGTCTCTCTTCTTCCATTTTCAAAAACATGACGGCACACAATTATGCGACGTGACACATCAACGTCACCTTTTCCTCCATGCTAAGTCACTAGTATCTTCACACTAACTGCTTCCTGTCAGCCTCCGCGGCTCAAACCAACTGACTGACTCGTGGACCCTCGCCAAAACAAACCACCACTGGCGGTTCAGCTGAGCAGACATCTCGACATTCCCCAAAGACGTTAATGTCACACATATCACCGGCAGCCAGCAAGCACCTCGACCGTGCACACGCTAACACACACCCACTAACACAATATGAAAAGCAACAGCTTTCTGAGCGTCGCGTCCGCAAGCACCCACAGAGACAATGGGAAGGATAATTAGGATTTCACAATGGGTGAATTAATTCATTATACATTTTAAAATTAAATTTCTTTACCATATGATGTGCCTGCTACAATGACTTTAATACCAGAAATTACACAAGGAATGATGTGTCTTATTATGATGTGTCAATCTCTTTCTACTGGCTTGGTGCAGGCGTTGGTGTCCATATCAGTATAATATACTGTATACAAATAAACATATTGGTATAGGTATTTTAGGGGACTGCAAAAGTTCTGGTATTGGTGCAATACAGTACTGTACATGTATGGCCTGGGTATCATATGAGTATATGTACAGCTATAGATAAAGTATAGGATACTCTACAGGCCGAAGTGAAGTTTAACTATCAGGATAAGATGTATCAGTACAGATACAGTACCGTATAGGTATAGTCAAAGGTACAGTGCAAAAAAAAACAAAAAACGTATGGTATGAATACTGGTATATTGTATTGGTAAATAGGTACAGCGTATTTAACTGTGGAGGTATTATAAGAGTATGTATAGGTATCGTAGGGGTATAGGTACAGTACAGTACATGATGGTATAAAGTAGATCTAAGCACCAGTACAGGTACCTACGGTAGGTCTACTGTAGGTAGGTATTCATACTGTACATTGGAGGCATTTCTATACATGGAAAACTGTATACATATAATTATGTATAGGTGTAGTTCTAGTACAGGTATACTTATGGGTATATATATTATATATGTAACTGTATGGGTATCGGCGGCACGGTGGACTAACATGCATGGTAGGTTAATTGAAGTCTCTAAATTGCCCCTAGGTGTGAATGTGAGTGCGAAAGGTTGTTCGTTTATGTGTGCCCTGCGATTGGCTGGCAACCAGTTCAGGGTGTACCCCGCCTCCTGCCCGATGACAGCTGGGATAGGCTCCAGCACGCCCGCGACCCTAGTGAGGAGAAGCGGCTTGGGAAATGGATGGATGGATGGATGGATGGATGGATGGGTATCAGTACATTAGTGTTTTGGTACAGGTAAAACACAGTATGGGTACCACATTAGTGCACAGGTATGTATAGGTATACTATATAGGATACCATACAGGTCGTGGTAAAGTTTAACTATATGAAGAGGTACAGATACAGTAAAGGTATAGTTACAGATACAGCACTACGTATATACTGTACATATGTGTATATATGTCGTTCTAGTACATATATAGCTATGGGTATAGATACAGTATAGTGTACATAGGTACTGTATGTAGTAATGGTAAGCAGGTAGAGTATATGTAACTGTACAGGTATTGTATGATTATAGGTATAGTACAGGTATAGGTCCAGTACAGTGTGTTGAGGTAAAGTTTCACTGTGGATAATATGTGTTGGTACAGATAAAGCATAATTATAGTTACAAGCACAGGGCAATATACAGTAGGTATATGTATAGGTGTAGTTTCTGTACAGGTATGCACATCTGGGAAGAGACACTCTATGACTAGGATAGTATGAGTGAAAAAGGGCAATATTCTGTATGTAATTGTAGAGGTATTGTATAAGTAGAGTCGAGCTACACATCGGCGAAGTGCAGTACAGTACAGTCTATACGTTTTGGTCTAGGTACAGAATACTGTATGCAACTGTATATTGCATGAGCAGCTATATGTGTCTGTACAATGGGGTATAGGTGAAGTACAGTACAGCTTGTGTTTTGTTATATGTACAGCAAGGGTATATGAGTAGGTATAGCTTGGGTTTGAATACCAGTACAGTTACAGTATATGGGCAATGTTTGTATAGGTAGTTATACTGCAGATACAGTGTATTTATTGCTAAATTTGTTATACACATGATTATTTATCAGTACAGGTAGCGCATGGGTATACACTGTACGTATATATGGTATAAGTAGGGGTATTTGTGTTATTATTTAAATATTTCTATTTTATATGTATTATTATTCGTATTTACGTACTAGAACTGGTACAGCATGGGTCTAGGTAAAGGTTACGGACCCTGATGCACTATTCCAAAAAGATTCTCAGTCTGAGACAGAAAATAACCAGAAAATGGTGGAGCAACACATGCAGACAGACATGGCAATACTCACAGGCATATTTTCTTTAAAACTAACAAATATTACTGCAGCTGTATGAGTAGTTGTGACCGTCTCCTTTGTGTTGATACACCCGTCTCAACCATTCCAATCAACTCGGGTGTGAGCAGAGGCTAAATTTTGTGTCTTCCGGTGTCTACATGGCGACCACACATCTAGAATAAAGACCAAAAGTGTTTGGTGTGAAACTCGTGACCGCTCATCCTGTCCAAAGTGTTCATCTGCTCGGATACAGAGGAGCAGGCGTCTCCTAGCAACACCAGCCCAAAAAAAAAAAAAAAAAAGACATTTTGTGTGCTGCGGTGCAGTGGTAATGAAACTATGCAAACGGTCATTTACAGCCTGGTGACCTGCCGCTGCCCGTCGATTCACCACATCCTTCTTTTTGAAGTCATACAATGCTATTGTGTTTATTTCCACTCTCCCTCGTTCGGTTCCTTCCCCTGCTCAGCTCGTCTTTGCTGCCAAAAACAAGTCGTGTCCCGGCCATGAATCATATATGGCGGCAATAGATGCACTTAAGAGATTAGGGGAGATGACAGGCAGCCTCGTTTTAACGTCGGGGGTGCGCGGCGAGGCGGCCAATCCCATCTATCACATTAGGAGCTCCCAGCGAATGGATACAGTGGAAGAAGGGAAGCAGGATGCTTTTATAATCAGTATTAATTTAATAAGCGGGGGCCTCTATCTCGGAGCTCACCCTCCCGTCGTCGCGCTTACTCAACGGGCCTACATGTGACAGCGACCTCAAATGCCGCCATTTTTAACACTCCCATGAATTACACGAAGGGTCATGCCAGAGTTATTTACCGATTGTAGTGATTTCCCCCCCCCCCCACAGTCGCCTGCAGCTTTAGTCTGCTCGCATCATTTCAGTCAATTCCCTTTTTAGTCCTTGTAGAATCCCCAACCTGATTGCGCCGGGATTAGAAGTCATACTACATCAAGAAGCCGCTGCCGGGGGACAAATTCTGGGATTCTGAAGCATCCCTCCACTGACCACTGCTGTCATTTGCGCTTGTTATCATGACCCCATAACCCCCTTATGTCGCCAGGCGAAGAGGACCCCCTTCCTTCTCCGATGATAATGGGGTGGGGGTTATAACCATCCCTTATCAGATAAGAAGATCCAGCTTCCGGATTGAGGGGGGATGGGGAAGCATTTGGAGGGTTCAGGCTTGAAAACCAAGACATTCCGACGGCCTCCCGACGCCCCATCGAGTTTCACACATAATCAACAGTAGCAATCATTAACATCAGATTTGTGATAATCCGCGCAAGAAGAAGCCAAGATGGGGTTAAGGCTCGATTGGTTCTAATCAGTCGAAGAAGGGAAGATGTGCACTGCTTAGAGCAAGGTTGTCCAAACTACTGCCTCCGGGGCTGCTGTACATCCTTTAGTCTCCCGCGGCATATACTAAAAACAACAATTGATACTGCCTGTGTAGTTTGCCTGCATTGCACTACTTAATTTCTACATTGTGTGGCAAGGCAGGAAATTCGTTTTCCAACAATCACACATCCTTCAGTAAGATGTTGTGGCCTTGTTGATCAAGTTTTTGGGTTTTTTTTGCGCCACTTTCTGCTCCGTGTCAAAGTCATCTGAATACAGATTGCTCTTGTTTTGGATCTAAAGGTGGAGATGTGATTCTGATTAGCGATGGGACTCTAAAAACAGTTCATTCGAGAATCTGTTCGCAGTTCGATTCCAAGAAATCATTTGTTTGCTTCCCTGACGATTCCTCTTATTAATTCCTCTTCTTTCGCAAATAAGTGACAACATCCCTCGCAAGAACATATTTTGGTTCTGAACGTTTCCAACAAAATATAAAAACTTTGACGTTATAACATTCTTTTGTTTGTTATTTCAATGTGTGGAGCATTGTGTTAAATCTGTCCCGAGACGGAAACGCAACAACAGTCTATTGCTTCGTCTTATTACTTCTTCAATGCTACTACATCACCTGCAAATACTTGTTTCCGACAATGCTAGTGGAGCATGGACGTAAACAACATTTTACATGACATTACAATACACAACAACAGTGTCCAGTTCTTTAAAACTGGTTGCAGTACCAAGATATTTCAAATGGTATTTTTCCACTGTATATTTTTGTGGGTATCCCACTTAATGTTACTGTTTTGGTTGTCATCAGACAGCCGCGGTATTGTTTTTTTACATTTGAGCTTGACAAATGCAGCATTTGAACTTGTTCTCACCTCTTCTAAAGGTTTTCTGCAATGAAACATGTTCCTTGGGCCAGTTGATTGAAAATCAAAAGATTGGAATACACTTCCACAGGCAATTGGGAAACAGCTCAATCAATAACCTCATCTAGAAGTTGCTCATCCCATCTTCTCCCTCCTGACACCTGATAGGAATGTTCAAGAGATAAAGCTGCCATCCATTTCGCGCTACATTGGATCTTATTTTTACCACAAAGTAGCGATGCGCAAAATTCTCACTCGTGAATTATTGATGGCAAAAAGTATTGATTCCCAAGATCTTCTTCAGTCTGTCAGGAGAATACGAGTGGAACGTCATATCAGATTTAGTGTCAACTGACTGGGTGACAACAACACTCAACAGAACGTACTGCAATACAATTGGGTAGGGAGTTGCCGTTGATTACCTCAGCCAATGAAGTTCTCATCCGTACTTGTTTTTAGCAGGATTACGCAAAAACGAGTAAACTGATTGATCTGTAATTTTGTGGAGGGATGGTGGCTAGCCCATGGAATAAGTCAACATTTTGGTCTGGAGTATTTCCAGCAAAAACACCCCAGTACCTCTCTAACTGAGAGCAAAGACTTTGAAATATTCATGATGTAATCCAACCCCCAATATTGATATCACTAATAAAGACGCACGCAGACTTTAAAGGGCCAAAATCTTAGGCAATGTTCACATCGCAACACACCATGCCTGATATTTTTCTGTCGTCGTTCCCATGACAAAAACAAATGCAACTTCCATTGCGGATGCCAACGAGTCGTTGCGCCTGCACACAAACACGTCACATGGCGCAGTGTATTTGCAGGAAGTAAATTTGGCCCCTTGCGCAGGTCTCTTCATCACGCATTTGAGGCAATTTCAAGGACTTTGTGCAACCGGAGCCAACATTTTCTGATATTTATCAGCTATAAAGCATCTTCTTTTCGCCACTGAGTTCGTCTGCCATTTTGTTGCATGTCTCTTTTGTCAAACAATTGTGAAGTTTGATGTATCGGTCAGATTAGCTACCTGCACGTCCACACTGGACTCTGATCACATATACAGTATATCTGATTTATATCCACATACGAAAAAGGCCTGAATCAGATTTTGGAAAAAAAAAAAAATATCTGTACTATACCGTTCTCATTGACAAATCAAAAACAAATCAGACATGTCACATTGGGCATAAAAAATAAATAAATAAATAAATAAAAACAAATAAAAATGGAATTGACCTCCATTGTGAACATAGCCTTATTGCCATCACAGCCATTTGCCTCAGGTTCACTTACTGACGAAATAATTTCTCGTCCCGGAAAATTCCTGCCAGGACACCCTTCGGTTTAACCGTTTACCCCGAATTAACCTGATCACGTAATGGTTATTTCAAGACAGAGAGAGCTAGTGTTATATACTACAACTATACGAGGAGCCCGTGAGACAAGACCTGACTGTTCCTTACCACTAAAAATTGCTGGTGTTGAACTCTTGCACTAATAAAAGTTTCAACACCCACATCTTCCACGGGTGTGACAACATTCTCTTTCATTCTCCTGGCATTTAATCCTTTGCACATCGACTCATCTGGTTGTCTTCGAAGACGTTTCGCCTCTCTGTCTGCCCTGTGTGCTTAAACAGAGGAATGATGAGAGGAGAAACGTCTTCTGAGACAAGCAGAAGATTCCAGTTGTGATTGATTCAATGCCATGTGCATCCCATGTTGAACAACGCACGTGCGCGGTAACCCAAATTGCTGAGACTGGGAAACGGAGACGAAAGATAAATGCAGCAATGTACAGAGATGAGAACCTGCTCCAGAGCGCCCTTGACCTCAGATTGCGACGGCAGTTCATCTTTCAGCAGGACAATGACCCAAAGCGCACAGCTAACGTATCAAACGAGTGCCTTCAGGACAGCTCCTTTCAATGTCCTTGAGTGGCCCAGTCAGACCCCAGACTTGCATCTGATTGAATATCTCTGGAGAGAGCTAAAAATGGCAATTGCGCTCCCCATTATACCTGATGGAGCTTGAGAGGTGCTTCAAAGACGAATAGGGCAAAGCTGTCCAACGGCAGCTGTGCCAAGCTATCTAGCAAGCTAGCATGGTATTCAAAAAGACTTAAGGCTGTAAGGTGCAGCAACAAAGTATTGAGCAAATATTAGGAATACTTATGGACATGTGGTTTAAGTTTTCTATTTAATACATGAGCAAGCATTTCCCAGAAATGTTTTTTCATGTTGTTATTATGGGGTGTAGTGTGTAGAATTGTCAGGAAAGAAACAATGTATTCCATTTCGGAGTGAGGCTGCAACAAAACAAAATAAGGAAAAAAGTGAAGCGCTGTGAATACATTTTGGATCCAGTGTACAGTCACCAATCGGTGTACAGTGGTGCCTTGAGATACGAGTTTTAATTGGTTCCTTGACCATGCTAGTATCTCAAATCACTTGGAAATGCCATTAATCCGCTCCAGCCTCAAACAAAAAAAAAAAACAACAGAAATGTGTTTTTAATGAGAAAAATAGCACTATAATATGGTACTCACTAAAAATAAACTGTAATGACATCAATAAATAGAATTTAAAAGAATTTTTAAAAAATTGTCACACTGCATCAACTGAATGATCATTGTGCTGTTCCATCTGGTGTGCTCGCCTTGGCCACTTGGCCACCAAGACAGACATACTGTTCATACTGTTCTCAACTCCTCTCAGCTCATCAGTTTGGTACTAATATTAGTCATTCTTCAAAGACGATAACGACTATATGACTGTGAGTCCTGTTATATTGGTTGTCTACGTGTGTTGCTGCACTGTTTGTGTTCAATCCATTGCTTAAAGCACCCGTAGTGCTTTTAATCATCTACAATGTCTTTTGCTTAACACAAGATGTCACCACAGAACCACCAAAGACTCCAATATTAGATGTATTTCACTTTTGTCCAAAGACACCAACCATAACAAAATGTCGGGTTTCAAACAATCACGTCATCAAATCGGACGCCAGTTATCCCGTTTCCGGGGTTGGTCACGTGACATTCCGCATATAGCGGATTGTGCCACTCGAAGAGCAGAAAAATTGCGAATTGTGTCACTTGAGCCATGTACTGTGTTTCCAGCCGTAGTTTGAGGTAAAACGCTTTCTAGAGTTTTTAATCATGCATGACAGGAGATTGCGAGGGGTGGGTTTCATGACATTTGTGCCCGTCTATTTCTTTTTCAAGATAATTATTAAGTCTAAAATGCTTTCAAAATACGGTTCAGCCGTCACATGGCGTCATACGCGACAGACTGTCACACAGGCAAAGGTTGCGATGGGAGTCGTGCGCTCTATTACATCGAGTACTCGGCTTAATTGCTTCATGCCACATCTGCTCCATGAAGATATGGGATGAAATGTTTCTGGGGAGACATATTTAATAAGCCCCCCTATGTCTCCACCACTCGCTCACAGTGGTGTATTATCTCGATGACAGAGCGGGATGAGTTCTCACTTTGCAATTATCTTGAATCGATACTGATTCATCCTAGTTCAGGCTAACACAGGGGTTCCAAAGTACGGACCAGGGCCATTTGCGGCCCAGTGCCACTTTTAGCGGGCCGCAGCAAATACTAAAGATAGCGTTCGACAGGGTCTGCGACGCTATTTATAAAAATAGTTTTAATAAATGGGTGGAAATGTGTGGGTAGAAAAGTTTGGGTGCAGAAAAAGTGTGGGGGTTGGTCCAAGTGGTCCAACGTATGAGTTGTTCGACATATAAGCCGTCGCTTGACCGAGTAAATTTTTTTGTTGTTGTTGTGAGCAAAATTTTGGGTACCCAACGTTGGTGGTAGAGAACTTCACAATAAGCAACAGTTTGGCAGCGAGCGAACAATTCTTCAAAATAGAGGCCAGATGCTTGCGTCAGGCTGTTCATTGCCACTCCCAGTTGAAATTTTACTTTACAACTAAACGTAAAACATAGAGAACTGGACGTTGTGTATTTAAGCAAACCACATAATTAAAACATCCGTTAACACACAATGCTAAACACCATAGGGCTAATGAAACTAGCATCGACTGGCAGTCATATATCCCTTTAGTAACGGATGATTGAACACTAACAGTGCAGCAACAATACTGACAGGCATATATTCTTTATCCTCAGATTGTGTAATTTCATTATTTTATTACTGCATGCTTTTATAAAGTGTTTTTCTGGAGGGTGGAAATTGATTAATGACATTTCTATCCATTTCAAGTTGGAAAGATGACTTGAGACACGAGTCTTTCGAGTTAAGAGCTTGGTTACGGAACAAACTCAAATCTTAAGTGAAGGCACCACTTTATTTACCATTAAAATAGTAATTTAAAAAAAAATCTCTTCATCATGGTGAATGAAGTTAGTCCGTTTCAGGAGCAAAAATAGTTTGCTCCACTTTGGACACCTCTTGTCTAACCAAAGGCATTCTCCCATGATTGGCTTAAAGGGAGTCGAGCCAGCGTTGGGCCGCAGATTAACAAATGTTGACAACAAGTGCTCATCGAAACAAGCGACGTGTTTAATTGCATTATGGCGGTGATGATGTGAGCACACTTGAGGCAACAAGGTCACAAAGTGTCCTGCGCTTACCTTGCAGTGTAGAGCTGCCATGCCTGTATCGAGGAGGCGAGATGAGCTACTTAGCAGCCCCTGTCCCCGTGGTCCGCCCCCTCCCAACATGCATACCCTGCCAAGTGTCCTAAATACTGAGCTCCATTGTCTGTCCCGATGAGATGCCGCTGGATGGAGGCTCGCTCTTTGAGGTGCGTGCACAGGGCATGCGAGGGAAGGAGGGAGGTAGCGGTACAGGGGGGAAATAAAGAAAGGCTAATTCCCTGAGCAGGACAGAGGGAGTCATGCAAATGGATGCGACTGAAGACGCCCCCCACAGTCAGGGGGCTTCTCTCTTCCTTGTCTGTGGCCAGGCTGCTGTTTAATCATTTAAGCCCTCTTGTCCCACCAACACAAACACACGCACACAAGCACACGGGTCGTCATAAGACGTCCTCCCCCCTCTAACACACGCTTAAGCTCAGCAGTGGTCCAGACATTTGATCATCATTTTCTTCACTGAATGTTCACAATCTTCACTACTTCACTGAAGGTTCATGTATTTATTTTATTCCGAGTGGTTTCTCGTCATATAAATATTGCTAAGCCAATAATTACTCATACCCTAAACACATTTTGGGGTAAATCATGCAATTTCAAGAGGAGGGAAACAAGTATTTACAAGTTTTGTGAGATTTTATTTGTCTTTCTTTAGAAATTAACATTATTTAAAAAAAAATAAAAGAAAAAACATTTTGTCTATATACTGTCCATATACAGTGTTCCCTCGTTTTTCGCAGTTAATGGGGACCAGAACCCCCTGCGAAAAGTGAAAAACCGCAAAGTATGATTTGCAACCCCCCCCCCCCCCCCCCCCAGGAATTTTTCTTGGATGTGTATGTGGGTACCAGAATGTTTAAAATATGTAAACAGTATTTATAAAGATTATAAAGACAAAGATTACAACAGTACACATATTTACTTAAATCTTTAATTATTAAACCTTAAACAGTATTAACATTTATTATACAGTAATTAACATTCATCAACATTGCCTTCTGAGAGAAGATGCATAACTTCTGTCCTCTTTGATCAAATCTAAAAGTTTCACTTTTTCACTGATGGTCATCATCTTCTTCTTCCTCTTGGGCACCCCGGAGGAAGCCTTCGCAGGGGCACAGCGCTTCGGCGGCATTGTAAGGGCTTGCTTAACTAATAAAAAAAAATATCGCTTAAACAAAAAAAGTTATTGCGAACACAACAGCGTGGACGAGACTGGCGAGACACAACACGGGAAGATGTTGGGTGAGGCTGCGATGATGCGGAGCCAATCAGCTCACAGGATAAATCCACTCGTGCTCTCATTGGTCGATGTCGCGCCGGGAACCAATCACACGCCTTGTATGAGTGCCCGTACAGTACAGGCATGTACAAGGCCTCTGAGTCAACTCATTTCTTTGTTTGGCTGCAGGGAAACCTCTCGCGTGCATCAACATAAAACAACGCGTCTTTCCGCAATATGGCTGCCGATATGGCTGTATTTTTATTTTATTTTTTTAATGAATATTTTGGAAACCCACGAAGCACTGAAGCCGCAAAACGTGAAGCACGAAGTGGCGAGGGAACACTGTACAGTTAAACCCCAAAATATGCATCCCCAACTCAATTTGAATACGAGTCGATGTTGGTGAATAAAAAGCTGATGGTAATTTCACAGTTATTTTTTACATTCACACAAAAATACTCAAGCATACAGTTTCTCAATAAATGCTGTATGCAGTGTTGTCAAATTCATTAAAATGTTCTACATTATCCTAGAAGTTACTTTAGAATAGTGCAATATATTGTAATTCCTCAAAGAAAATTCTAAAAAATGATGAATATTTTTTCATTCATATCGCTAACACAACTTGTTTGGCATTTTATTTTAACATTTCCAGCCAGGAGATAGCAATTCAACAAAATATTAAAAAAAAAAAAAAAAAACACTTAAACTTTAATTTGACCCAAGTATGAATAATTTTGATTTAAACTGTTTATAAATAGTCCAATCTCCCAAATCTGGGGGTTGTTTATTTAAGTACAGTCCATGGATATGATACAGAAATATTACATTGAAGTCAACATTTCTTTTCTAATGTTATGACTGTATTTCTCAAGGGATTATAATTAAATTCTGTATTTTTTGTCATAGCTTGCCAAACTCAATTACCAGTAAATGCTACAAAAAGAGAGGTCAAATAACCCATGCAAAAAGGGATAATACAGCTGTGAAATGCTCCCAATAATTCTAATGACGTATTAAGTCATTCATTTGCCATATTTCCCTTCACGTATTTTACGATGAAATCCAAGCCAGTAAGTCTTAAAACGTAAACCTAATGTCTCCTTTTCCAGCCTTTGATTCATGACTAAGGAGGCTCACAGGCCTCACACACGTTGAAGCAGCTGCCGTTGATGATGCATCTTTCCGTTCTAACGTGCACAC
Source organism: Phycodurus eques (assembly GCF_024500275.1). Classification (NCBI taxonomy): domain Eukaryota; kingdom Metazoa; phylum Chordata; class Actinopteri; order Syngnathiformes; family Syngnathidae; genus Phycodurus; species Phycodurus eques. The sequence goes on from NC_084529.1 coordinate 21,415,001, forward strand.
GTAACAAATGACCATCCACAAACAACGAAACCAAAGCAACGCGAATCTGTCAGAGACATGCGGCCAGCTTGGAGTCTCGCTTTGCTCCGCTGCTTTCTCCCTGATTAAGAGACTGACCTCTGACTCAGCACAAGCTCAAAGCGGCATTGTTGTTAAGACGGAGTAAACGCGACCGTGGCAGGTAAAGCGCTGCTTATGCACTCTCAGCTCAAGTGCGCTACATACGAGTCCACAGTTCAGGGAGCATCTAGGCTTCTGGTTTGCTTGAATGAAGCAAAAAAAAGATTTTGGACAGGAAGTGAGCAGCCTCACATTCAAAGCAGCAAGACTGCAGCGTCACCATATAACATGCATGCCATCGCCTTCTTGTTACTGCTTCATGCTCAAGAAATCCGCAAAGGAGCGACCGTGTGTTTATTTTAGGCACAAGGGATACTGTGATGCAAAGGCGCTGTCACGCAGAAGCATCCACATCCCTCACAGGTGTGACACCCCCGCTGGCACGTCAAAGTTAAAAGGTCGGTAGAGCTGCATTGAGTTCTGATGGCTACGCTGATTAGCGTTAGCTAACAGCGTTAGCTTCTAAGTTGGGAAGTTGAGAGCATGGTGGAGACGCATACAGACAGTGTAGCGTCTGAAGCGACGCCTTTGGTCGTCATGGTAACAAAAGCCAGACTGGCCATAGGTCCAGCAGTATATGGGGCGGGGTATACAGTTGCTAGTTTGCATAAGACAGGGCTGGTCTAAAAAAAAATATATATATATATATATATATATATATAAAATATAACTTATAACTGATATAAACTATAATTCCTATAATTCTTCATTCTTGGAGTACTTTGATGAAAGCTAGTCCTGCACATGTTGTAAAGACACCTGGGTACATGATTTTGACCAGTCTTTTCTCTAAAAAGACTACAGTTACAAAATATACTGTATCTTCAAACTTAATACTCTAGGGAATGACTTGACTGTAAATAACTGGGGTATTTTTATTTGAACGATTACGATAACTATCCATGTTCTGAACCTCTAACTCTTGATTTTGCTCGTTGGAGGAAAAAAAGGAAAAAAAGTCATCCGGGATATTTTAAATTGTGAAAAAATACATATCTCCTTTAATTTATTTTATTTTACTGTGACGTTTTGTCAACAACTTATTTTTACATTTGTATGACACTTAAGAAAGTAAAAACTACGATTGTGTTTCGACCTCAGTGCGAGTAACGAGAATTTAGATTTTGTACATTCCTGCAACTGTGTTCAACACAAAAGTCATCATGGAGCATGAATAAATGAACACTTTTCCATCAGACGCTTGTCCCGCCCGCCCCCTTACTCCTTCATTAAACTTGTTTTATTTTGCAACCAATGGCAGTGAAATTTAAAAATCCTCCCCCCTATAATCGCCTAAATGGGCATCGACTAAAAAGGAATTACAATATTTCCTATTCTCTTTTTTTTTTACATTTCAAGTCTGGTTATTAAAAAGACCTTTTTCATTGCAATCCCAAGTCATGTGTGTCAAGTCTGAAATCTGCCGTGCCCGGCTTTCACACCCGTTAGCATCACACTTCGCGTGCTGTCGCGTGTCGGCCGAAAATGAAGCGAGCGCATACATGAAAGGAGGAGAACCGATACATATTCATATGCAATCTTTCTGAAAAGAAAAGACTCGAACTTCCAGACTTGCATCTTTTATCCACAGCTGTTGGATTCATTTTCTTTGGTTCAAAACCCAAGCATGTACAAATGTACAGTATAGATATTTGAACTAGTAACAGTATATTGGAGCTTAAACGCGTGTAGCTTTAGTAGGGTTTTCATCCAAACAGATATATTTGGATCCTAATCTTCTGCTTTTAAAGAACAGAAAAATATTGGATTCTTGTAGCAAACTGTAACACAATGTTTCCACACCGTGTATGACATTACTGTGGAGTGTGTTGTTTGAAATTGGTGCCGTTAACTTCTTTCTTTTCACGATTCACGACCAAGTAATGACGGGAACACGCTGAAGTGCGCTCCTGAACTGTGTCCCACTTTAACGTGCGCTGATGCTTAAGAACAGGTCAGTGAATCTTGATTATCCACCTGCTCAACATGAATAATCTATCTTGTTTTTTACATGACACTTACAGTAGGCTATTACCACAACGTGACGCATATTCGATATGGCTGACAATCAACCAGCATGCGAAGATGTAAATAACTCCACAAGCGACAATGCCGGACAGTGATAACATGGAAGTAAACATCAATAAATAAATAATACAAATAGCAAACGTTACATTAGTTGGACTAGGAGGCTGACTCTTTCTCCCATTGATTTATATGAGGATAACCTCCACACATCAATTATTTTGCTTATTTAATGGACACACCTCTAATTACCATGTTTAGACCATATTTAATTTTCTTTGCCATAGCGTATATTTACAGCAGGTGGTTTTCTTATGTGTTGCTTGGGCATACGTGGGGGCGTAAACATCACCAATCGTTTTTTTTTTTATATGACATCATACGCTGGACTCAAATTGGCAGATAACCGATACGCATCAGATTTGTACCCACGTTTGAAAAAAGCCTAATTCCAATCGGAATATATCCTAATTCCGTATGTTTTTTTGTGTGTGTGTCTTTACGCTGCGATGACGCATGACAGCACAAACGTGAAATGTGTCCTTGAACCATGCAGTGTAAATCCAACTTAAAGGGTTTTCTGTGAGGGGCCACCCAAACTGGTTCAAAAAGAAATTGCTTCCTTCAAGCTTTTAACTGTGACCGGGCTGAGAAAAAGATTGGAATCACAGCAAGTAACCAAAAGACAAAGACATCAATTTAACCTCAACCTGCCCACAAAGCTTTAGTCTGCAGTGATTAGGAGAAGTAGTAAGTGGTTTGGGCGGCACGGTGGACGACTGGTTAGAGCGTCAGCCTCACAGTTCTGAGGACCCGGGTTCAATCCCCGGCCCCGCCTGTGTGGAGTTTGCATGTTCTCCCCTCTCTCTAAAATGCCCGTAGGTGTGACTGTGAGTGCGAATGGTTGTTTGTTTGTATGTGCCCTGCGATTGGCTGGCAAGCAGTTCAGGGCGTACCCCGCCTCCTGCCCGATGATAGCTGGGATAGCCTCCAGCACGCCCGCGACCCTAGTGAGGAGAAGTGGCTCAGAAAATGGATGGATGGATGGATGGATGGATTAAGTGGATTGGAGCAATGGAAGACAGCCTGCAACGGTTGGCATAGAAGATCTAACACAGTCTTTCACACAGAACACAGCTGGACAAGAACGAGACAGAATGCAGCATTCAGATGACAAAATGGCATCATACTTACTACATGAGGTTTTTTTTTTGGGGGGGGAGGGTGGGAAAATTTAGTGTCAGGTCTTAAACTTCACCTGGAATTCAATCTGCTATTCCTTTTCATACAGCTGCCATCCAGCCTCTGATACGACCTCAGAAGACAGAAATATACATAATGTAGACAAAATACCATTCATACCTATGGATGATAGCAAGTCTTTAATGAACCTAACGTGCATGTTTTCGGAATGTGGGACGAAGACAAGAGTACCTGGAGAAAATCCATGCAAGCACGGGCACAACATGCACACTCCTCACAGGACGGCCTGAGCCAACATTTCAACCCAGGACCTCTCAACTGGAGCTGTGGCGTTATGTGCTCTTATTTTATCGTCTCCACAAAATTCTTACGTAGACTGATCTCTGGTGTTTAACAGTTAAAAACGTATATACAAACCATAAATATTTTTCAGAATCATGCCACAAGATAGCAGCAAAGCACTTAAAATGGATAGGATCATAAAGCATCAACAACATGCTACTAGCAGGTACACAATCATGAAGCCATGGTACATAAACAACTGTATTCAGTAGTTAGATTTTTCAGCACAAAAAAATTACCTTCACATGAGGCTGATCAATAATATTAGCTAGCATAGCTACTAGCCTAAATAACACGTTTGCGCAAACTGATGTGACATTTACACGTTGGCAAACAAAAATGAGCATGAGCTCTTTACATAAACGCTGTTAGGCAAGTCGCTAAACTCACCTTTTGGCATTTAAAGAGAATAAATGTTATAAAATACATGTACAGGCGAATCACAACGGCAAAGAAGACTACAAGGACTATTAGAAGATGCATCAATTCAGAAGAGAAACAGAAACCCACTTTTGACTGTGAAACTGTCAAACGCAGATAAATAAAAAAAACATGATGAAAGAATCAACTCTCACAACAACAACACCAAGCTTCAAGACAGCAAATCATTTTTTCATCGAATAACAGAGGATAGGTTTAAAAATATACTGTATACAGTACACATAATAAAAGAACAGCAAATATGCAGGATCGTCGTGACAGAAGGGCCGCACATTTGATTCCACAAATTTGATTCTCTGTTTTAATGACAGAGGAAGTAAATTAGCGTTAGTTCAGAATTTTACGTCCATGGATCATATTTTACAACAATAAAATCCCCTGTAGTCAAGTGTGTATAGTTTGAACAGTGGACGCATCACATTTAGACATTCAGGTGTTCAAAACGGTCCACAGTTAAGCATACTAAAAACTTAATGACTTTCTAAATAATTGTTTAAGGGCTGATTTGAAAGATAATTGCTTGGGGAAAATACACGGTGCACTAAATGAAGAACATCCAGGCCAAAATCTTTACGATCAAAGTATTTCAACGCCAGTTAGTCAACCCTACACCTTGCTCATTTGGTTAATTTGCCATGACCTACTAATCTAAAAACCTTATGCACACGCAAGGGCCTTGCCCTCGCATAAATCCCTCCGAGCAAAGAAAAAGAAAGCCTCATTTCTTATTGGTCAAACTTACAATGTCGGTAATATAGAATTGAAAAATTCTATATTGATGAAAAACACTCACACTATGACGCAACATACATGAATGAACAATGCACATAATGTATGGAGGCACGAGCGCAGCACATATGACGATGACTACAATTTCCTCTCCATAGGCTACAATGAGCATATAGGGCAAAGGCTTGATATGAATGAAACACATTACGCACGGTAGCGAGAGAAGAAAGAGAGAAGTTCAATATTCCATGCCTGCCTTGGTTGCTCAAACATGCGCAAGAAAAGTAAAACAGCATTAGTCACGATTCTGAAAGATGTCAAATGTGCATATAATGTATGTCATCATCTATAGAAAAGCTATCGATTGTTGCTCTGAGCCTATCCCAGCTGACTGCGTGCGAAAGCTTGCATAGAAGCCGGAGTACCCGCAGAAAAGCCACACAATTATGAGACAAGCAAATCTTGAGACAATTAATTGTGTATAGATTCTAAAAGTTAGCGGCTAAGCAGTTAAAATGGAGATGATCATAAAACATCAAAGCCATGCTTATGGCAAGTACACAATTATGAACCCATGGTACATAAACAACTGTATTCAGTACTTACATTATTCAGCACAAACGAACTACATTCACATGAGGCTCATCAAAAATATTGGCTAGGATATTAGCCCAAATAAGAAACTAGCACAAAGTGACGTGACATCACACATGGGCAAACAAATGTGTGATATGTTAAACTCAAAATGTCCGTCTGCAATAATTTAGACTTTAGACCGATCTTATCGGCCTGATCGGTATCGGCCGATAATTAGCATTAATTAGATCCGCTCTAATGTCACAATTCGTCGATGCAATCAATGATGCCATTGATTGGCTCCGCAAAAGACCTTCACTCCGCGTCGCCATGTACGGTATATTTGAACCCAAAAGCCAGTGTATTTTTAGCCTTGTCGAAGTAGTACTGTAAATATCTGATCAGACTTCAAGACAAATTTGGTCTCTCACAATTGCACTATGTCAGACTACTGCACTAAAATCTTGTATTCCGATACCACCGCATCCCGTTTTTTACGATCACTGGGCTGTATTTTCTGAACTCAAACGCGACCGGATACACTCGTTACCACGGCCACGACAACAACAATCGATTGCATCGTTTGTATTGTCAGAACTAAATGGGGAAAACGTGTGTTGCTGGTCACCGGTGCTCAGGAGAGGACTTTAATTCAAGTATTGCTTGAGGTATGGTCACGTACTATTAATACGATATGGGTCGCAAGCAGGCAACAAAACGTTATGTAGCCCAGCAAGCTAGTGTTAGCGCTAACGGTTGTACCGGCGTTGAACACAGATCTATTTATTGTAAATATATATTTTTTGAGCAATTAAGTAAATGAACACACATTGCTCCATCTTGTATTCGGATCGATGATCGGTTATCGTTTTTTTAAACTCGCTGATTGGTGATCGGCCCCAAAAATACTGATTGTCTAAAGCCTACAATAAATGTTCGTGTGAAACATTGATTCCGGCAGCGCAACATGGTCCCGGGGAGAACCTCTTTTTTTTTTTCGTCCCGACGGAGCTTCGAAGCAGAAATTCTTGTGTCGACCTATTTTTGAAGTCGACCTAGACGAGTTATTCAAATGTTATTCCCAGCCCTACTTACAGTAACACATGAGAAATTTGTCACCCACCACACACACACAAATATCTCTCTGCTTGAGCACAGAATGCTTCAGGATAAACGTCTGGTGCTGGTTTGCAACTGCTGTCATGGCACCCTGCACTCCTCTATCTCGGGCACTCAAGGTCTGCTTCGCCAATCTCTCACTCTTCCACCCACCCACACACTCATGGCACGCTTAACCTTTTGCAGTGTGCCCTACTTGTGACCGGGCCTCAGGAGGTAGAGACGGAAAAGAAAAACAGCAGCAATGGAGGATATTGCCAGTAAGGTGACATCAATATTGTAAAGGGAGAAACTAAGTTCGGCATGTTACCGGAAAATGCAAGATTTCCTCAATGGGGAATACAATAAAATGGTAAATGAGAAGAATTTGTACGATATAGTACTTTATTTTTTAACCTTCATTGTTCTCTCATTCATACAACGATGATGTACGCTTCCATGGAAATGAATGAAAAGTACATTCACTCACCCATGACGCAACATCAGGGCTTCGGAATGAAGGATTCATTGACAGGATGTTCTCTTTTCCCCCGAACACGTACAATCTGGGCTCTCACTACCTCGGGCATGTACTGCGCTACGCTGTGACAGCTGTGACACACGTTTCTGTTCAAGCCCATCCTTCCTCCACAATGTGACGACGCCACAGTGGTTTCCAACACAAACCAACAGCAACAGGCTAGATCTTATGCTTTCCATGCAAGTGTAACTTATGAAACACCTGTTCAATTCAAGCATTGAATTGTACATTTTGGTAGACGTGAAAACTGCAATTGGCAGGCGACCGCTGCCACATCTCCCGCCTTAAGTCAGATAGGAATTGCTCCAGCTCACCTGAAATCCTAAGGAGGATAAGCAGTATAGAAAATGGATGGATGTCCTTTCTATTGCATTGAAGAGAAGCTATTGTCAAACTGTTAACAAGAGGCAATTGGTAAAGATTTGCTTACCCAAGACCGGATATACATCACAAAATCAGATAAGAGAGATGTACAAAACAACTTTGTGTGCGTGTGTGTGTGTGGGTGTGGGTGTGGGTGTGTGTGTGTGTGTGTGTGTTATTCATGGTGACTCGGCTGAGTGGTGGGGCGGAATGGCAAACAAAGAAATTACCTGATTTCACTACTTTAAGATCGATTTGGCAACCCACCCCACACACGCCACTCAAGAGTCATAAACATGTTTTTTTTTTCTTGCTGGTGGTCGGTGCGAATTCACAAATTTCAGTCATTTGGAAAAAACAAATGAGCGCAGAACGGAAACCATTTTAACTGTGAATAACTGGCAAACAATCCAATGTGTACTGGGATAGGTCACCCGTGACCCTAATGAGGACAAGCAGTATAGAAAATGGATGGAGGGATCCTGTTGGAAAACCCTTCCAGCAGTGTGTGTGTACTGTACAACAATGCCCAGTGAAGTATTCATCTTCAGTGTACAATGTAAATAATGTCTCCCAAGTGCATATTGCACCTTGAGCTACAGGTTCCTATAAAACCTGACATTTTTTTGTGTGCATTCATTGTGACCTTCTAATGTTCACAATGAAACATCCTCTAAGCCTCTCCCTCTTGTCTTTGACGTTCTGTACTTCATCTTTCCTCCTCTCATCCATAATGGATGCTCTGAAGATACCCACTTCCTGCGAGTGGACCTTGTGCCAGTGAAGCCAATCCAGCTGTATTGATTCCTACGCTTGAGTCATTAAGGCAAATATAATATGGTTTCAGAGTCATAGTAAATTTTCTGCATGGCTTTCCTCCCTCCTCCTCTGGGAGTCCGTCCCAAAGCTCCACCTGCATCCCTTTCAACACAATATTCATAACAATGTATCTTCTATATGAACAACTTGGAGTTATCATGGTCTTACAGCTGTGCAGCAAGTACAAATTTGAATATACTGTATGCGTAACCTATCGCAGGGGTGTCTAGGATGATGTTTAGGCGACAAGCGGGGAACAGTGAGTTCCACCAACAACTGCACCGCATTATTGAGAGAAATCTCAATCTCTCTCCAGTGCGTAGCTTCTGCCGCCCCCTAGGGTGGAATTCTGCATTACAATAACAGAGCCGTCGCGTTGATATGATGTAGACCAGTGATTTCCAACATTTCTGTCCAAGGCACATATTTTACAAGTGAAAAATCTCACGGCACACTGACAAACAAAAATCTCACAAAAAGTGGATACATGAATTACTGTATGTACTTCCTGCCATCTAACGTAAGAGCATTTATTTGTTCTGTCTGTCACTTTGCCTCACTGGATAAATAGATGAAGAAAGATACATTATGTCTTGGAAATAAAAAAAATTTTGAGCAATTAAGTCAAATTTTATATTACCCACGGCACACCTGAAGAGCGCTCACGGCACACAAATGTGCCCCTGCACACTGGTTGGGAATCACTGATGTAGGCTATGCCTAGCCACCGTCTCCCCACCGTGTGATTCTACAATATTTTCTGTTTTGAGGGAAGTCCGTGGGGGGAAAAAAAAGATTATTTTGAAGAGGTATTGTTTGATTGTTTTCTAGTACAAAACACAAAATACTGTTTAGTTAGTCTTTTACAAACGGGAGACAGAGGGCCACATGCCGCCCATTGCAAGGTAAAATGCATCATGTCTGGCACGTCATTTCCGGTGCGCCAGCAAGCGTGGAGCGTCGCCAGTCAAGCCGAAATTTAAAAGCAATTCAGAAAGATGTTAGAGGAGCTGATAGGTTTCATCAACATTGTGTCATCTGCACTAGCAGTGATTTGGGTGAAAATGACTGAAGTTACGCACTGTAACTTTAAGTTCCACAGTGATTTTAAACTGGATCGGCAAATTGGTATGTTAGTCAAGTCTAATTTTTTTCACCTCAGGAAGTTAGCAAAGCTAAAGCCTTTTCTTACACAGCAGCACTTGGAAACAGTAATCCATGCCTTCATCACATCTGGGGGGATTACTGCAATGCACTTTACTTTGGAGCCAGCCAGCCCTGCCTCAAATGTCTCCAGTTGGTTCAAAATGTTACCGCTTGTCTCTGAAATGAAACATGTAAGAGAAAGCACATAACTCCTTCCATTGGCTGCCTAGCCACTAGAGTTCATTTTAAGATTCTGCTATTTGTTTTTAAATCTCTAAATGGTCTCACTCCACCTTACCTTTCTGAGCTGCTACATCCCTACACTCCAACCAGCTGCTCCTGGAAGTACTGAAGTCAAAGCAAAAGCTCAAAGGGGATACGGCTTTTTCTGCTGGCGCTCATTATAATGCACATTATAAAAGACACCCTTCATTGTCCATATTTAGAACATACCTTAAAACCCATTTTTATTCCTTGGCGTTCAACACAGTATGAGACTTATTGTTTTTGTTTTTAACGTTCTTGCTGTTTTTTGTTTTTTTTTTAAATGATGTTATGTTCAATTTCATTATGTTTAATGTTGGTTATTATTTTTATTTTTTTAAATGTACAATACTTTGTTTTAGCTGCGGTTTTTAGCATGTGCCCAGGCCTTCTCTTTTGACCCAGGTCTTCATAAAGTATATAGGTCACCATTAGCATTCAAGTGGATGGCTGACCACACTGCTCTTTTTAGGACTAAAAGGAACAATCGCTTCTGGCCTGCAGCATCTGAGCACAACAATGTTGGCGATTTGTTGTTGCTTTAAAAAAAAAAAGACCTTCAAAGGCATTGGGGGGCCCTCAACGGAGGGGTCAACGGTTCTTCATTGCGTCTGAAGCACCATGCAGGGTGTCTTTAAATAGAGCAATGTTCACACCCGCTGAGCAAAAAACATACAATGTATAGCTAGTGGGAGAGATGCAAAGGGACAAGAAGAAATATGTCAAGAAAACAAGCTTGGAGCCAGCGTGGTGACGTTTATTTTGGACATTGTTGAAATTAGAGACATACTTTGCACTGTGAGCTGTTGGTCATTCTTCCCAATATATTGCTGGGCCAATGGAAAGTATGAATTTCGGCCTAAACCCTTCTTCTAAAAAAGCTAGTGCGAACTGCGGAGTACTCTCAAGGCCCCACCCACAAAGCCAGCATGAATTATTGAGAGCATGTGATTTTTCCTCGTGGAGTCACCACTTCATCACCAAGTCGCTCAATTACACTTGTAAATTAGCCTGCAAATCCGTGTTTGTGGCGCTTTTAGTAATGTAGTAAATACATTTGTCAGTCTACATCACCAATCAAGGTTTAAAATGTAACTATGATGAAAAGTCTTCCTTTCAAATCATACTAGAAACTATTTCTTCATGATCAACGTGCTTTTCATGAAGCTGTGCATTGAGCCAAGGTTCTATAATAAGCCAACTCATTATGAGTCCATTGTTCAACAGCTTAGCTGCAGTGTCATTAGACGGCTGGGCTTACCAAGAGTACCCTACCCTCTGTAGAGATGTGTCACTATTGACTTAAGACTTATTTCTACACTCTCACAGTCTAATTTACACACCTGCATCAACCTGTGAATGAGTGAAATTACACCTTTACTGTCAATCATCAGCTGCAATCACTGCATTCAACAGACTCCCAAGTCAGCAGTGTGCAGTTGCAAAAAAAGGAGTTGCCATCGCCCTCTAGCAATATATGGCTATTATACTTTTCTCCGAGGTGGAAAAAACAGTTGTGACACCTAATTAGCCGACAGCGTCACAGCACAGTCACCGGCCAGGTCGCTTGCTCCGACAAACATGCTCACTGACATTCTGGTAGAATGCAAATACTGATAATTACTATGCACAACTAAGGCCATCGCCACTTCGCACAATAGTTGCCTGATGTCACTGATGTGACAAATGTGTGTTGGTTTCGCCTGCAGTCGTTTGACACAGTTGGTCGGTAGATTATTTCTCTGTTGTAGCAATGCTTCTTGCCAATACAGTTTATACCATCAGAAAGCCTCCCTCCGCCCCTTTTTTTTTTTTAAATAATGCTATATTTGTAAGGGATAGGGCCTGTCTAAAATGTGCCAAATCTTCACAGCCTATGCCAAAGAGCTTATTCTGATGTTATTACTCACTCTGGTGAATTGGATGACTGATGTCTAAAGCGGATTACTGTACACCCATATCGATAATTGGGCCAAATTGGAGTGTAGTAAGTGGACACTTGCAGGGGTATCATCACATTTTCAAAATTGGTTAAGATCATAAAAATCGGCATGCGTGTACGTTTCTTTATTAGACTCAAGATAGAAACACTTTTAGAATGTGTTCTTTTAACAAGCAATCAGGAGACTCAGATGCTTGAGGAAGAACCACACAAAACTGGTCACCAGTCTGGTCACTCACTGCAGTGAGACAGTATTCCACTTCTCAACATGTACCACAGAGACATAATCTACCAAACTCCAATTTCCATGTTTCCCCCTTTATGTTTACAAACCAAACAATCTCCCCCCCCCCCCCCCCCCTTCCCTCACTGCTCACCTTTTGTGTTTCATGTTCGTGTTGTCATAGACCAATTCAACAGGGAGTGTTGTTGTGCATCCATGAGGATTGTGAACGTTGTATACAAAGACGGTAAACTCTCCATCCTGAGTAAATGAGATTTTAACGACCAGGGAGCAAAAATGGAAGTCGCTGATTGTCCACGGCCAGACAGGAAGCTCTTACTGCATGAGACAGCAACGACTGTGCTGATGGCTGACTAAAGGCTGTCAATCAGCTGCATGCACTAATCATTTTAAACCTGATGCGCTGGTTATCCTCATAGAGTATATAGAGAGGCAGATACTTGTTTTATAATCTCGAAATTATCATTTTACATTTACATGCATATACGGGAAGTGAAGTACAAGTATAATGTATTCATAAACTAAGGGTAAATATGATTCCTGAAATCTAGGACCTTAATAGTTTTTGTTTTTTTTAATAAATACATTGGATTCTTTGGAAGAGATTAAAAAGTAAAAGTCCAAAACAACTGCACAACTAACTAGAAATGCAAGGTTTTACACATTGGCAATGTATCCCACAGGGCATCCTCAATTTGTTCATGATACTGTGTATGTATCATAAAGGTTGTCGATTGAATACATTCGAAAGCGATTTTTTTTTTTCCATTTTCGATTTCAATAACGTTCAGTAACTTCCCAATGTATTTACTAACATACCACCCCAAGTTTAGCTAATGATCCCCAAAGGATACCATAATCATAATTTCACATTGGGGCGTGAAAATAAACAGTTCATGATAACCAAGTCGTTAGGTAGACGTGATTAACATCAAGCGACGCTGCTGACAGGCTGGTGCGTTTGCAAGGTTTTACCGATGGAGATTTGTCTCGCAGACATTTTGGCAGCGCAACTTTGGGGCGCTAAGCAGTTTAAAGGCTCAGACACATCCTCTTGAATTGAAAGTGCACCAGATAAAAGCCTCTTCTATGGCTCCACTGACTGCTTTACGCTCTCAGGAGTGACTCACGGCTTTTACGCGATGACGTGCATATTCGTGTCTGGTCAGCAGAAACACTAGCCCAAAAGTTTTGAATAAAGATATTAAATAAAGCTGAAACTGTACTCATGACTGAGCGGCTACGAAGAATGTGTTGATTAAATCGTGTCTTGAAGAAACTGAGACAAAATAGGAGTGCCCTACTGTACACGTACTGATAATTACTTTTGTTCCTTTGTTACTTTTGTAGAACTTTCGGTTGGACCATTTTTCTCGCTCATTTGTTCCTTTGTAAAATAAATACGATTTGTCGTATTCCACAAAGCTCTTTGTCTGATTTGGTTTCCGACCAGTTACAAATCATTACAGAAACGGAGCAACCGGTCGGCTTGAGTGTTTGTATTACGTGTCTCACAAGTCATTCACCAGGATAAAAATGACAAGGAGAACATTTTGCAACTGCAATTGACTTAGCAGGTGAGCTAAAAGTTAGCCAAGCTTTTTGTTTTACTTCTTCCACTTCTACTATTCTTTGTACGTTTTGTATGTTCTGGCAGTCTGGATGCCCTGTGGCGCCATGCTGCCTCTGCCATCTTGTGTGTGGTGTACTGTGTTGGTCATCAGGGGTACACCGCTGACCGCACACTATAAGAGCAGTAAGAACACAATTTTTTTTCCTTTGTCATGTCTGGGGTCTCTCACATAAAAATAAAACATGTATACAGCTTATGTCTCCACTAGTTTGCTGCCTAAAGAACCATAAAATGACTTCGGCAATGCGAAGTTGAACCAATCATTCTGATCAATATAAAATCCATCCAACCATTTTCTAAAGCACTTATCCTGTTCAGGGTCATGGGTGAAAGGCGGACTTCACTCTGGACTGGTCGCCGGTCAATATCACGGCACATATACGGTAAAGACAGCCGACCATTCACACTAACATTCACACAATCACTGGGAACTGAACCCACACTGCCTTCACTGACATCAGGAGAGTACCACTACACCATCGGTGACTCAATTTAAAATCAACAATATAAAACATAATATAAAAGGCCACTTTAAAATCCAAACAATTATTGCTTTGGCATCAAAGTACAATCTCTTAAAGGGCCGACTCTGGTGGAGCACTAACAAGCATTAACCGCCCGTTCACTGTTGTTGTTGTCCTCGGTAACAGGGGAATTAGCAGAAGCATGGTCCCAACCCTTTCCGTCTATCGTGTATTCATATGTGTGTGTTTGTGTGTCTTTGTGAAGACTGCTCTATGTGTTGATCTTTGACGCTGAGCCTTTCGCTCTGTCTGGAACCACTGTTTGTGTGTGTGCGTGCGTGCACGCGTGTACGCACTGCATGAGTGGAGCTGTGTGCTACTGAAAACACAAGTGCATTGACGAGACAGTATGTGCGCGCGAGAGTCCGAGTCGGATTCACCTCTGGATGCCCTTTCCAGCCCTCCCTCCCAGTGCACGTTCCTCATGAATAATCCATCTGGTGACAGTGGCCACTGTAACACTGACACATTTCAAGGGCCCACACGTGTAGTGTACGGTGGCTAGCTACTTTCATGCTACAGTTAGCACACAAGTGGTGGTTTATCTCGACATTATTAATAAATGTGGGCCTGACAGTAAATCCCAGCTAATGTAAATGTATTTTCTATTTTAGCGAACAAATGCAGCAAAAGTTCCTTGAAGTATCTACCAATGTCAAATGCTAGCTCTAATTAGCTTGGAGCTCATTTGCCATCTCGCGTGACATTTTAAACTCAACAGTAATTAAAAATGTCAATAAAAAAACAACATTTCCTGTTTTTGGGAGAAAATGTATCAAAAGTATTCTCAAGTCGCCTAACTGGTCTGCTGCCAAACTTGAGCTAGCGACTTAGCGGGTTAGGGTTAAGTGAATTCGGCAAACACAGGAATGCATTACAGGGACAGTTTACTCTTTTTAAAACTCAAAAGTAGTTAAGACCATGTGTAATGCAAGTTGATCTCCCTTTTTAGTGAAATTCAGTAAAAAGGACCCCAAAATTCCTGATCTGCTGCCAAATGGTAGCTCTAACTAGCTATTTAGCTTACAGCCAATTATAACCAGTGTGTGATTTAACATTTTAATTAAACATGCAAGAACATTAAAACGTATCAAAGGTATTCTCAAATATGAAGTCTGCTGCCAAATGCTTGCCCGAGCTGTCCAGTTAGCGACTGTTAGCTTCAAGCTAATTTAGTAACGTGAGTTCCGCTTTAAAGGGACTTTACAACTGTTTAACTAAAGAGTAGTTAAAACAGTGTCTAATGCATGTTGATTTTCCGTTTTAGTGAAGAAATGCAGCTAAAGGACCCTAAAGTACCTGCTCTGCTAACTAACTAACTGGCAATTCCATCACCAAATGTATCAATGGTACTCTCAAGTACCAGGGACCTCATGTACAAAAGGTGAATATGCACAAAAACGTGGGCTCCGTTCTTTTCCACGGCAAAGGTCAGATGTATCAAGAGGGAAATGACCGTGGAAATGTGCGGTGCCTCATGCCAACTGCATGGCTGGCGTACGCACGTTTCTACAGCTTTTGGTGCTTTGGCGACTGGCGACCTCACTTATGCCGCCTATTGCCAGATACTCCTGTGACTGTGGACTGTGGACTGTGGACGTATCCACCGTGCCTGTGACACTAGAGACGACAGGGATGGGAGAGGAATCCCCCGAACATGTAGCACGCAGTGAATGCTTGTCCTCTCCTGTGTATAAAAATAAGAAATAATTATAATTATTAATAAATAATAAATTGAGTAATTAAACATGTCACAATCTTTGATATCCTCTTTGATATGCTGACATGCTTGTATTTGAATTCAAAGTTGAATTCAAAATTCGTGATTGCAGCGACTCTTTCCTCGAACGGGGTGAGGCACTCTGCCCTGGTTCCTCCGCCGGTTTTGGCCACACTTTGGCAGTGGGCAGCTGTCCTCCGCTTCACATCCACCTTTATATCAGACCATTTCTTTTTTTATTTCAGCGTATGTGCGCTGTTCCGACCCCACAGCATTGACAGTCGCACATACGCTGTCGCATTCGTTCCTTTTTCTCTGGTTGTTCACGCCAGACGAGAGCGTGCCGAACAGGATTATTTGCCGTGCCTCCACTTCATTTAGCAGCGTCTCCACTTCACAGTCAGTAAATTTCCTTTCACTCCCTGCCATGCTCATTTTCTATTTCCTCCGATCGTGAGGCGATTGGGATCGCTTTTGCAGGGTTCATTTAAATGTGATTTGCATATTCAAATGTGGGCGTGGACAGGGAGGAGTCGTCTACTCCAACATGTGCGCTCATTTCCACGTTGATTGGAATGTACGAAGGGAATGTGCTTGGATTCATCAGTACGCAGAGTTTCATACATCTGGATATTTTTGTACGTACGACGTTTTCTGGATTTGAGCGTACGCCATGTTTTAGTAGGAAATCCACACAAGTATTTGTACATGAGGCCCCTGGTCTGCTGTCAAATGCTAGCTATGATTGGATAGAAAGTGATCGTTAGCTTTCAGATAATTTGGCACCGATAGTGTGGCGTTACAGTAACAGTTTTAACGGGCCTCCTAATTTTTTAAAAAGGCAACGCCATCGGCGGCACGGTGGACGACTGGTTAGAGCGTCAGCCTCACAGTTCTGTGGACCCGGGTTCAATCCCCGGCCCCGCCTGTGCGGAGTTTGCATCTTCTCCCTGTGCCTGCGTGGGTTTTCTCCGGGCACTCCGGTTTCCTCCCACATCCCAAAAACATGCATTAATTGGAGACTCTAAATTGCCCGTAGGCGTGACTGTGAGTGCGAATGGTCGTTTGTTTGTATGTGCCCTGCGATTGGCTGGCAACCAGTTCAGGGTGTACCCCGCCTCCTGCCCGATGACAGCTGGGATAGGCTCCAGCACGCCCGCGACCCTGGTGAGGAGAAGCGGCTCAGAAAATGGATGGATGGATAGCTAAAATGACAAACCTGCTAAACCAGAACAATCCTAATTTGGATCAGCACACCTTGTTTTGATATGCCTACATTTGTCATTAAGATTTATGGATTATTCGCTGAGAACATACAGAAATTTTGAAAAATTACCTATCCTACAATGTTAACAAAAGGGGAGAAATGCACACATTAAGCCTGAGCTGCATCCAAATTGAATGGGTTCTTCCTTGGCCCATCCTCCAAGCCTGGTTAAGTAGGCTTTGTGTAATCCTGCTAACACCTTAGCTAGACTAAAATATTACCGTAATGTTAGATTATGGTCTCTGAAATTAGCATTATTATTTTTATGTAACTCTTGTGATGGACCTCATTCGATTATGCGGGTGTACCCTAATGAAGTATCGGCAATGGGAAACATGTTTGCTTGTGGCATTTTTCTTTTATTGAGCAGTCTAATAGCCACTGATCGGAACATTTTCAGACTCTGTGAGAGATGATTTCCTTCTCGCGTGCAATTGACTAATTCCGGCTCCTCCTTTAGTGTAGACAGCCAGTAATGAGAACAACAATGACAAGCAAATTTATGAAGCGTTCCTTATTTTGTATTTAATTTCTAAACAAAATCAAAAAAAGGTGCCATTTTAAACCCAACCCTAAAAACATAACCCTCAACTTTTATCATTATGGTTTCCTCTTTCAATCAGTAATGATAAGGATACTATCTTAACCCTAACACTCAGGTCCTAACCCTGTAACCTAACCCCTAATCCCAACCTTAACCCTAATCATCTTGATTGCCAGCTCTTCCTTCAATAATCCTTCTGGTAAATAAACCAGGCATGAGAACAAAAAGGATGCTCTCTTGACCCAAATCCCATCACCCCTAACCTTAAACCTACCCTAAACATAACACCAAATTTAACACAAAATGATAATCAACTTCATTTCCTGCTCATCCTTCAGTCGAGACAGTCAATAACGAGAACGACAAGGATGCAAGTTTAACCCTAACCTAACTACGCCAGCTCAAATCAACTGCTTCTTCGGTCAAGACAGCCAGTAATGGGTACAAGGGTGCTATCCTAACCCGAATGCCCTAACCCTAAACTTAACCCCAACCCTACAGCTACATTTATACTATGTTCCCAGCGGCCACGGTAGCCCCGTTTCAAGCCACCGTGGACAAAATGGTATGGTCGTGAGACAACGCAGGGGGACAGGATGATTAAACATGTCAGACCATGATTGCCATGAAATTGTCAAAACATCTGCCTCAGCAGTCACGCTGTGGATGAGAAAACAAGTCTTCTGTAGTTAAACGGGATGCAAGCACCTAAACCTGACAGTATATAATAGGGCGAAAACACAATTTGGAGGCGGTTCATAGTGTGACAGAAAGCCTTGCTGTTCCCGGCATCTCACTTGTCGCCTACAACCCCTCTAAACCTAAGCCACATATCTTAACTACAGCTCCTGCCGTGCCATACATGTTTGTGATGCTTTAAAGTTAAATATGTGTGTGTGTGTGAGAGACAGAGAGGGAGAAAGAGAGAGGGAGAAAGAGAGAAGGAGAGAAAGAGAGAGAGAGGGGGGGGGGGGGGGGTGCTAGCTGAACCCTAATGCCCTAACCCCAACACATAACGAGGTGACCCTCTTTTTAACCGTTGGTCTGCTTGCTACTCAAATAATAACAGAAAGCAAGATAATCAAGAAAACAATATTTGCTGCTTTTCATGAACCCCTCTTCTCACGGGCCAAATGTGCTGTTGCTAAGTAAAACTGTGGGGCTGTAATGTCAGCAGCGTGAATTAGCAGATTGCAACAAAGGCTCTTGCAGCTGCGAATCAAGAGCCAAGGGGGGGGGGGGGGGGGGGAAACGGGAGCGCAATTAGTCGGCAAGACTCATGAATAAGTCAGCCAGAGTCCGTCCATCCATCCATCGGAATGCTGCAGTTTTCAGGCTGAAGAATGATACTGTGGCTGAAAATATTAACGCTTGTGTGGGGACATTTTTAGGGATAGTTTGTCAGAAGCTATTAGTGCTGATGTATTGTCCCGAAAACATGACGCAGGTGGTTACATCACCGGCGACAGCGTCACGCAAGCTAAACAGCATCGTGTTGACCTGCCAGTTGAAGAGCGAGGCCTGGTACAAAGACTACCCTCAATCAAGAGGGCTACTTATGCTTTCTTCTTTGCAAGCAACCATTAGACATGCAGCAAAAGCGTTCATTTGAGGTCCTTTGAGAAAATCCAAAGGGAAACCCAACCTGTTTGTCTCACTCGCCCACACCGAATGCTAAATAAAGGCCACAGTAATGCTCTTTTTGCTTGAGATCGGTCCGAAGGGCCAGAAGCTCGGAGGCTGACCAGCGAAACAAATACGGCGTAGCGTTAGCGCCAGGAAAGGACAGCGGCTGCCCACAGCGCAGAGCTCACACCGGCCCAGCTTTTATTTGCGGTTACACTGATTGAAGGAATGAAGGTAGAGCTCCAAATGTTTTGTTGCATTCTCCCCAAACTCCCTTTCTCTGTTTAGCCCTTTCGACAGAGCCAGAGAGCCAGACAGAGAAAACAAAACAAAAATGTTGAATCAGGCCGAGTCATAACAGACAGCGTTGGTTCACAATCAGCATGACACAGCACTGTAACTTTAGATCGATCCCGAAAATGAAGCTCTTTTAGTGCGATGAGTGTTCCAGAAATTACAGCACATAGTGGATGGTTTAAAAAAGAAAAGTGTGCACACTCTACCTAAAGTAGCAGGAAGGAGAAGCCAAGCACGAGAGAACACTCTGCTTCACTATTGTTGCGAAGTGTAACACACATAAGTGTCATATATGAAACATAACGGACATTTTCAGAAGCCAATGCTTGTTTGTGATAAACACTAAGAAATATCTTTTTTTTTTTCTTTTTCTTTCTCTTTAAATATCTTTTGCCAATAATGTCCTCGTGCAACTGCATCTTATGTTCGCATCTAAATATTTTGTTTCATGCAATCAAGTTATATTTTAGAGCAATGTTGGAATGACAGATTTGGGAATGTTGGTAACCATCAAAGAGTGCATTAATTTGCTGCCCAGATGGGCTGGTGAAACAGACAGTAAAGGGAGTTAAGGGAGCTAAGTTTGTCCAGTACTGTTTTTAACACATTTACAAATAATAATTTGTTGTAAATATTGCATGTACACTGACAATACTGCAGCTACTTTTTAAATTGGCCTTTTTTACAGTTACAATGATAAAATACCAGCATTAATCCACATCGTTACTCTTGCAATCTACATTTGAATGTGAACACGTTTAGCTTTGAGCCTCGACAAGACAGTTCGTCCTCAAAGTATTCAATACGATATTTAATTTCTTCTTGGAAAGGGTTAATTGTGTGCCGGCAAAAATGTCAAATGTGATTGCCGCATGAACAGATGAGGTTGTAGCCCACCTCTTGCCCAAAGCCAGCTAAGATAGGCCCAGGCTCACTCCTGACCCTGAAGAGGGCGGTGTTATAGAAAATAAATGGATGGATAGATTGATGGAACAATTGATAACTGATTGTTAATTTCAACACATCAGGGAAACTTCCTTCTACATCCCATTGTGAAAAAAGCACTACAAATACCTTTGAACAGTAATAATAGCACAGACCGTGTCAAGCTTGTCCACCAATATTATCGACCAGTAGAGACCATTGTACGTGGGTGCCATCGCAATGACAGAGATGCTACTCTCTCCCTTTCCCCAGCCAGCGTACCATCAACTTGATTTTTTAATCCGATTGAATCTCTTTCAGTAAATGGCTTTAAATGATTGAAAGAAAAGCTGTCTTTGTTAGTAAATGTAATATCTGCCATGGGTGGTCCTAACGGAAACAATGCAGGTAAACCAAGAGGCAGATTGAATAATGGGCATAGCAGCAGCAACTGCCGAGGACTCTAGCGCAATCCTCCCCATCTCTGCCAAGTGTAATGGGATTTCTATGCTTTAAATGCACTTCACTCACGCTGTTGGGCAACGAGGAAGCTCAACTATTGATCCACAAACAATTTAGCCGTCCAGCTGTCCGGAGAAAGGGAAAATAGAACGCCTCTAAATGTAGAATGAAGCTTCCCAGGAGGTCGGTCTCCTCGGTATGCGCTTCACGTGCCAGGAGGAAGCTTTCGCCTTTTCGGGCCACGTCCTCAATGAGCCCTCCATCCGTCAATTCTCACACATAAATATCCGTCGCCTGAGGGTTCAGGGTCAGCCGGTATAAAGAAGAGTGTTTTTCACTAAGGACGTTCCTGATTAGACTCAGAATCCCCTGAGACTGCCTTTGGTCTTTCCACAAATCGAGTTTAGGATGCTTTCAAAGCAACAAGACTCATCTGTCCTGAATCACTACGATGAAACAAACAGGTTCATGTTTGCTACATATGAGAAATAATAGGAAGCGTTATTATACACTGCAGTCTTGAATGCTGATCAAGCGTTTTGTGCTCCTGTCTTCCACACATGCTTTTAGCACCATAGCAACAGGCCGTGTTCAAAGGCCCTGGGAGTGGCCCAGGCCCAACGAGGCTTCTCTATCTAATTGGGCAGCTCGGAACGCCATCCGTCTTGTTCCTTATCCCCGGCGCTCAAAAAGATAGCGGCGCAAGCATCCGAACAAACAGTAAGCTTCCTCAATCCCACAATGAACGTACATTGAAGAGGATTAAGTAGAAAACAATGCAGCAGATTACTGACAATATCAATGCTGAAGGATACAGTGGTGATCTAATCTTTGAAATGAGGCTAAATAATGCATTTTATATGTACATTATGTCTTACCCTTAAATCATCTATACAGCGTTGTTAGATTACTTCACGAGGGCACTTTTTCCAAAGCACTGTGCTTGCAACGACTATTTGCTATTGATGTTTTTTTCACTGACGAAACCAGGTACGATTCCATTTCCCCTCTAACATGACAAGTCGATACCATATGAGTGGGTGACAATGTGCAGTTTTCTACGACTAAAAACACAAAGTCAAGCCGTGTTGGTATTGTCAATTTGACAAAGGTACTGAAAAGTTTTTACGCAATGGTACATACACAGGAAGAAAAGTGTGCGGATGTATCCTGAGAGTCTGTTTGTGGGTGTGTTTGCCACATTGCAACACAGCAGATCAAATCTCAGCATAAATCAGTGACTGGTTTTCTGTTGCACAATATTGCATGTCATCTCATCTTCAGTGGCCCAAAATAGCATTTGTTTGACTTTTTTGCATTTGTAGAGAGCACAGTGAATCTGACTGAGCTTTAGATGGTGTCATGTGGACTGCACAAATGCTGCACATGAAATCTGACGCCTTGATGAGTCGTTGAATTCTCCATTAAGAAACCGGCAATTACATAATTATGTAAAACCTATCCAGAGTACATATTAAGCTTGAAGTGCTCTTCACTTGAACATGCCACCAGCATTAAATACAAGCCTCTGATGTGCAATGCAATAGTCTGTTTCATGAGCAAATTTGATATGTTGACAAACAAACAAATGCAGGTGCTAATACTGCATTGAAGCCAACACAAATATCATCAATATTGTGTGAGTGGCACACGAGTAATAATGACACTGTTAATCCCAAAAGATACAGATAGCAAGTATAAAAATAGTATCGGGTAAAATGTATCATAAAAAAGTTCAATCATATGAGTAAAAGTTGTTTTGTTGAGTTGTTTTATTGTTGACTAACGTACATCACTACATTAGCAATGTTAAGTCAATTCGAGATTGTTTTTTTATAATTAAAAACTGATTAATATCCATTCATACATTTTCTATTCTACTTGTGCTCATTAGGGTTGCGAGTGTTGATTAATATCAACATAAAAACAAATACAAAGTTCAATACAAAATATATGCCTTCGGAAACATAAGACGCAAAAGTGACATCACATTGAGGACATTGATTAGTGTCATCCAATTTCCCCAGCGAGCATCAGAGAAATCCACTGGCCAATTTCCTAATACTGCCAGATTGTCGGGCACATATTGCCTCAATGGAAACGGAGCAAATCGGATTCTGACTGATATTTGGAATCACTTTAGAAGATCAACAAACTGGAACAACAATATAGAAAGCGTAGCTAAACAACAACAGTGCGGGTAAATGGAGACATCCATCCAGCCATTTTCTGTATCGCTTATTCTCACTAGGGTTGCGGGCATGCTGGAGCCTATCCCAGCTCACTCTGACTCTCAAAATCACTAATAAAATGGTGCCTTCACAGGTCAAAGTTGAAAATACTTCTTTTTGCGCAATCCCAATCTGACTTGACACATTCCAAAACATAGGGAAAGGCCTAGTCACTAGTCCACATGACGTAGCATTCCCCAGGACACAATCTTAGGTCCACTTGTGTTTCTTATTAAAGTTCTGCCTTAGTGTTGAGTACTATTCTGATAACTTTCTGCCAACTCTGCAGCACCATAGTTTCCATCATTTTACATGAATTTTACATTACCCTTGTTTGACATCCAGAACAATCTAATGATCTCCAACCATCTAAATCTTGGTGAGACCCTTGACGTCATTCCATAATATCACTCAGTTTGGTCAGTTCTGCAATGTTTTTTTTACCCTTTTCTTCTGGAATTTCCTTTCATAAGAAAGCCTTGGATTGTACCTCCTGAAATGGGTCTAGTTAGTTCAGAACCATTACAACCATTACAATGCGGTTGGCTCATTCTTTCTTTTCTGTTACATTCGATTGTCTTTACAGGGTTTTAACTCATTGGACTGTGTGTATTGTAATGTGTCCTTGAATGCTTCAAAAGTGCTCTTTAACCAAAACATGTCATCCTGGGTATACATGATATTACAATGTTTTATGGTAGTCTTGTCTACTACAGAACATTTTTGTCAAGCAACTTAATCCTATAAATAGATTAAATGAGAATAGCTGAGGTGTCATGTCCCAAACTATAAATACTTTCCATAATGCACTCCTTTTTTATCTGAACCACACACAAAAAAAAAACACATTTATTAAGGTTTATAGAAACATAAGATAAAGAATTAGACTACAGATAAGCTAAATCAGTTTAGAGTTGAGCAGCTTTGACTCAGTGTGACTGCATGAGTAATCATATAAAATCTGGCATTAAAAGCGACAACCCCCCAATAGAGTAGAGGGAAAACCAGGTGCAGTGGCCAACAGAAAAGCAAAATCAGCACTTGGTAGCGCTGTCATCAGGGAGCAAGGTTACGCATTATTGCAAGGTGTTAATGTCAAATATTCCAGTAAAGGATAGTTTTCTCTGCAATATAATTAGATAGATAGATTAGGTGGATTTGCATCAAAAGGGGAAAAAGATCAATTTTTCAGTCTGGCTCAACCACACAGTATATTCATCATCGGGTTCATGCAGAAAGAAGGCAGCAGGCAGGATAAAGTGCAAACGGGGACTTTCTCCTCCTCAGGCATGAACAGAAGAGAGCCCTGTCTGTCTGTGTCAGTCTGTCTTGTCTGTGTTCGTTTGCAGGCAAAGACGTCATGTTGTGTCTCCGCCTCACAACTGTACCATTAGTGCATCTCGCTATTGATTGTTCATTTGTCAACTGCAGAGCCAACAAAAAAAAAAGGAAGGAGGGCGGGGGGAGCATGAGCGCAAGGACAGAAGGAGACATTTGTGCAAGCGTTCAGGAGAGGTGGTGCAATCAAGCTGCAGTTTGACATCGTTGTTACTCCCTGCTCAGTATCGACAGCGCTTTCTGTGCTCAGTTGAGCGGTTCCAATCAAATTCGGAGGGTCCACTGGTTGGCAGCAGTGGACGCTCGGAATTTTAATGTTTTGACAGTCGAACAACTCAATTCAACTTCAAGACAAATATGGTCCAAAGCATGACCGTTTTAGCACCCTTTCGTTGATGCACCTACCAAAGTGGTACATGATGGCAATGCAGTGTTTGAGTGGAGATACCGATCACCAGTCAATCACAGAGATGACAAATGGAAACAGACAACCATTACCGAGCATTGACATACATTGATAAAACTGGTTTTCATCGTGCACCACTTTAAAAGCACTCTTTCATTAACCGTAGTGGTACTCTATTTCTATTGCTTGGCTGTACTCATCTCAGTCAGCTGAACTCTACGAAAACCACGCAGCACTGAACACGTCAGTCAGAATGAGACAACACTAGCACTAACAAACAACAATGATTGAAGAGCATGAGGGTTTTCTCTGTTTACTACTAAGGAGACAACTGTTGTCCGAGACTGAGGACTGCAAGAAAACGGAATGGAGACTGTGGTGTATAATCCTGCGGCATCCAGAGTTAAGGCACAAAAACAGAGTAAGCTAACATTGTGAAGACAGGATGTTTATTTACAAGTAGCACAGTATGATGGCATATTGCTCAACCTTGTTTAATTCATTGGTGGGTTATGCTGTCTCACTGTTATGACGTCACACGAGCTACACAACTATTTTAGTAAATCACAATAGGTTTGAGCGTTCAAAACAACAAACAACAAACTATCACGCCCTGCCAGGTGCCAATTTTGCCCATCGGTTAGACATCACATAAACAATCTTCATTCGTCTGTTTCGCTACAGATTGAATTCAAGGGATGCACCATCCAGGGATCAGAAGGACATCTGGAAAGCCGTCTACTCGCCTGAAATGACTCTAGAACTGCCGTCATCTGCCATGGCAAACATCCAGATTGCTGTTCTGTGCACTGCTACTCATGAAGTAGCATAAGCGCCCTCACATATCTTCCCTTTAACAAGTAGTGAATGTGGACTGTACAAAATAATGACATTTTTTGATGATGGTTTAAAACTTTGGCAAAAGCAAATCAGGGAAAACCTGCTCAGCCACGTTTAATACAGTGCCCCCTTGATTTACAATTTTAATTCATAACTCGAAACGCTCATCTCAAATCATCTTTTCTCATTGAATTGAATGGAAATGTCATTAATCCATTCCAGCCCCTCAAAAATCACCAAGTTTTTAAACAAGTAAAATAGCAGTCCACACAATAGAAGTTTGTAAAAACAAACAATGTTAACATAATTAAAAGTAAGAATAAATAAATACGAATGGAAAGAATCAATTGTCCTCCAGGGCGGCCGTATAATACAGATATGCATAATACACGAAGATGCGTTTCACAACTAAGTGACTGAGTAGGTTGCAGTAATCGGAGTTGTTTTTGCAAAAAAATATATGTGCCTATGAGTATTGTTATATTGATTACATGTGTCGGTGCACCATTTGTGTGCCAATATCTGTTTAAAGGGTTAGAACTACTGTCACATTGATGCTAGTTTCGTTAACGTGTCTATGGCTTTTTACATCGTGTGTTAGCATTAAGCCATCAGACTTTAATTCAGTAAGTATTGTAGTTTGGTTTGGTTAAATACACAGTGTGTAATTCTATTTGTTTTATGTTTAAACTTTGCATGGGAGTAGCAATAAACAGCTTGAAGAAAGCACTCGGTCTCTTTTTTGGAAGAATTGTTTGGCTGCTTGTTGGGAAGTTCGCTGCCACAAATGATTGCTCGGAACTCAAATTTCTGCTCGCAAGTCAAGACCAAAACAATTGGCAGCGCGACAGAATCCTCAAAACACGTTCGTCAAGGTACCACTGTATAGCCATTCCTCTGCAGTGTCTGGAGTGAGCAGAAGTGAGCAGAACTCCATGGAATATGCCCCAGGAAATTGTTGTTTAGTTTATCCCGTGATTTATTTCTTTAAGAAAAGAATACCTTTGAAATCCAAGTCTATTAAAAGGTCAAACATCCTCCTGCAATGCATGCCAACGCTGCCATTCAGTTAGTTATCACGCCGACAATCTTTATTTGTCTTTTCCGTATAAGTCAAGGGATGCACCATCCGGGGATCAGAAGAACATCAGTAAAGCCATCCAATCAGCTAAAACTGCCTTCATCTGGTACGGCAAACATCCAGATTTCTGTTTTGTGCACTGCTGCTTACTAAGTAGTATGAAAATGTCAAAAACCCATTGTCCCTTTGAAGGGTAAAAAAAAAGGAAAGAAAGTTTGATAGTGCAGGGAGGGACATGTCTTACAAGAGAGGAGTAAAAAGCCATTCACGTCACCCTTGTGGCCACGCTCAATGAATGCAAGGCCGCCTCACCACAAGACGGATGCAGTGGGAGCCTTTAAAAAGATCACTTGTGTTGAGTCATTTGTTGTGACAGTAAAAGAGGATGAGAAGAGCTGCGTCCTTATAATGCATCAGGAGCCAGGCATGCGTGCCGCAGGCATGCGTGCCGGCATTGTCGGCAGGCGAGCAAACTTATTACAAAATTCAACGCGCCGCCGCAGTTCAGTTTCAAAGAGATGTTCGCACGCGGGAGTTTAACCTACTTTGGAGAGGGCTAAATTCTTTTTTCACCTAGCAGGACGTAGAGGGTCTGTCCTCGGGGGTTAGGGGGTTGAACGCACAGCCGAGGATGCGTTAGCAGCAGTCCTACTTGCAACATTCATAAAGTGCTCCACCTGACAGGCGTCCATGCAATCATTCCTGACAGTATGCCGCATTTTGGCGTCTCGTGCGTTCTTTTCCACACAAGGCTCAGTAAATTCTGAAAAAAAAGGTCACGTATTGTCCTGTAGATCTTTTCAGAATATTTATAAACAATAGGCAACGAGGTACTTCCGGGTAGTGATTGACTTTGACTTTGATTGAATTGAAAACGCCAGCCAATAGACAAACAAGCAATCAAATCTATGGACAGTTATTTAGCTTAACATTTTTTTTGTTTTTTGGGGAAATGGGAGTAAATACCCCGGGAAAAGCAATGCAAGCATGTGGAGAACATGCAAACTCGATACAGGACTCCTCAAGATTCAAACCCCCGAACCTACGGACTCTGAAGCAGATGTGCTGAGCGCTATTCCATCGTGCTGTTTAATAAATACAACATTTTTGATTTATACAATTAACAGGTTTACATACATAACATGACGAAATTGTCCTTAGGTGTGGATGTGAGGATGAATGTTTGTCTATATGTGCCCTGCAATTGGCTGGCGTCCAGTTTAGGGTGTACCCCGCCGCTCGCCCAAATTCAAGTTTGGCTTTGGTAGTATAGAAAACGGTATGGATGGACATAAACAATACCAAAACAAAAGAAATGGTGTACCTCATCTACTAATCTATTTTAACATCTCATTCACTGCCAGCCTTCCAAGTTAACATGGATATTTGACTTCTAAAGCCGTCAATGGCAGTGAATGTGAGCCCAAAAGTGTAGCATCAAGTGTTTCTAATCATTTGGTTACCTTATTTTTAGCAAGATGACTGTCCAACTATTAGAAATTGCTTCAACAATAGTACACCTTTTCTTCCGTTCAGACTCCGACACTCACAATTGAACATTACAACCAACAGCGCGCAAGTGTGTCATCAAAAACACAGCACATACTGTATAGTCGGAAGGATGCAGGACGCGTCCATATGCACCTTCACCTGCAGTCCGGAAATCTTGAGTAAAAAGGCGAAAGATTTATACGCCTGCCGTGAGCTGTTACCTCACATGATCCCCACAACAGCAGGTCTCAAGAAGAGTGTGTGCATCATTTGTATTGCACTTCGTGGCACTACATGCTAATGAGATGCTAAGTGGCCCAATCAGAGGGAGGCTCCTTTAAAGCAAGGTGTGTTGTGTGCATAGTAACACGCGTCACTATCTCGAGAGCACGCGAAGATCATCAGCACCACCACACAAGTGTCGCTGTATGTGCCACCGCACGTACAGCGACTGAAAAAAATACACCATTTGATTTGGTCCGATAAGCACACTATATTCTGCATTGCGGAGGGGCAGCGTGCAGGCTTCCATCCCACGGACATGTAAACAACACTCCATCCGCCTCCAACCTCCAAAGCTGTCACCATTGCCGGCTTTTTCCCCTGGAAATGCAAAATGTGTCAGCCTCTCTTACCTTCCGCGGAGGGCGAGCCTTGTGTGTGGGTCTGTGTCGTCCCGCACCACGACGCTCACATCTGCTCCAGCAGCGCGCCGCCGGCCGCTCGGGAAGGAGCTGAGGAGGTAACTGACACGGAGAGCGAGCAAGAGGGAGAGCCGCGCCGTCCTGCTGTCCCCGGTGGGTTGGGAGGGAGGTGCAGTGAGCGCTCACGCCACTAGAGGGAGCCAAACGTGTTGTCATGAGCACAAGAGCAAAAAAAAAAAACACTTCCATCCAACA
Organism: Phycodurus eques; assembly: GCF_024500275.1. Classification (NCBI taxonomy): domain Eukaryota; kingdom Metazoa; phylum Chordata; class Actinopteri; order Syngnathiformes; family Syngnathidae; genus Phycodurus; species Phycodurus eques. The sequence goes on from NC_084529.1 coordinate 21,444,137, forward strand.
TCATTGTGTGTATTAACATTTCATTTAATGGTACACAGTTATAGGAGTTATAAAAAAATATATATTTATGATTTGACTTTTTTTTTTTTTTTTTTTTTTTTTTTTACCCCATAGCGCGTACATACATTTGGTTTTGGTACTTATTCAGTTGAATGAATCCATCTCTTGATACCAACACACCACTACACGTCACAATTATAGAACCCATCAATACCACACACACACACACACACACACACAAATCCACAATATAACAGCATGCACATAATCTGGAAAACGTGTGTCTGTGTGTGTGTGTGTGTGTCACGAGTGCTTTGCAGGGTTGACGTGTTGGAGTCTAGCAGCTGCACCTTGTCATCCTAATTACACCTGACTGCTCTTAAGACCCTGTGGGACTCCAACTCGTCGCCAGACTATCAACGCTCTACGTCGAGTTCGTAGCCTAGCCACCTTGCCATCTTTTTGCTTCCTGAAGACCTAGTGAGTTACCTCTACCTAATTCTTGTTCTTTGCCCCCCATTCTGCCATCTGCCCTCGCTCCCTGCAAACCAGCGCTCACCTCTTGCGGCCCACCGACAACACGGACTCCTACCCTGCCGGACCGGTCCTCGTTAGAACCCTGCCAATCCCGGATTTCGTTCTCGGAGTTCCTTTGTCCGCTTCCAAGCTGCGCTAAACCTTTATTCACAAACTCACCTCCCTGTCCTCTCTGCATCTGGGTCCAATTTGCAACCTGAATCCTAAAACAGAGTCATATACAGTGGTGCCTTGAGATACACGTGCCTTGATTTACGAGTTTTTCGAGACACGAGATGTCGCTTGGCAGATTTTGGTTTTTTTTTGTCTTGAGATATGGGCAAAATCTGAGATGAGTGCGCTTCGGACCCCCACCGCTAGATGGCGGCAGCATTCACAACGGCCGGCCACCATCAGTTCACATCGGTTCCTCGGCGTCTCCACCGATGTCTCCATACGAGACTGTGAGTGCGCCGCATTTAAAGGGAATGAGAGAAGCCGCTTTGATTGGACGACTGAAGTCCACAGCAGCGCAAACGTCCCTCTTTTAAATGCGCCGGTGTGCGCTGGCCCACGAAATGACCAACACAGAGCGGGTTTAACCTTACTCCACGCAGAGTTACGTCGCGCACCACGCCGGATTTACGCCAGTCACGAAAATAGAGCCCACAGTGTTTTCTCGCTGTGCTATTGTTGTGGCAGTATTTTTCGATATCATCATATACACATTGGAAAACACTCAAGAGTTGTCTTTTAGCGAGCTAGATTATGTTGGCAGATGATTGTATTGATGTGAGCGAGTATTCCATGCACACTGTATTTGTGTGTACACCAACATAAAACCATATTTTATGTATGGATTGTTTTATTTCAATGTATTTCCCTGCCTGTTTTCCAGCAGGCACACATAAAAAGGGCATGTGTTGCCATTCCAAGGCCGTGACCATGTGTCAGTCCAAACACATGATCCCCCGGGGGTTACATTTAAATCTTTGATACAAACAGTGCACCGCAAATAATACTCTGATGTTGTGACAGTGCGCCATTAATAATTCAGCGATCTGTGAGAGAGAGTGGCCTTGAATTAATTTAAGGACTTGGCCCCACTTGGGTTGATAGAGAGGGGGTACATATGCTGAGTTAGTTCTTTATTAAAAAATAATAAAGTACGACAAAAAAATCTGTCATACTTTTTTGGCACCCTTTCATTTGTGTACCAAAAGCAGCGGTACTAAACAGGAGGAGCTAGATGCTGTCCATTGATTGGTCAAAAGAGATTTTTTTTTTTTTTTCTCCTAAATTTCTCAAATATATGTTTTCTATGTTGGTTTGTTTAAAAGCGCGCTAATATAACAATACAACTTTTGGGCACTAGTGCACTGAGACACAAAGGGTGTGATGTGGTACTAAATGGGAGGAGCTACAGTACATGCTGTCCATTGATAGGTTGACAAAGAATTGTCACATACACTGGGGGCATTCAACTTACTTTTGAGAAAACAGTTAGGCATGAACCTTAATTTCTAAAATAAAAGAACTGTATCACATTTTTGGCACCCTTTTGTTGTGGTACCAAGAGCATGGTAACAAACATTGGTCTTTAATATTATTATTTTTTTTAACTTTCTTCTTAATTTCTCCAGAATAATGCATCAATATGAATCACCATTTCTAAAACAACTGATCTGTACCACTTTTTGGCAACGTTCCATCGGAGTACCAAGGGCAAAGAACCAAACAGGAGGAGCTAGAATGCTGCGCATTTTGTCAACAGAGAAATCATCACTCTATTTGACAAGCTTTTTTTTTTTTTTTTAAATTTGATGTGTCAGAAATGGCAATCTATGAAAGCGTCCAACTTGGCATTGTTCAATTTCAGCCAATTTTGATGTTGGCCTCAATAATTTGACACATTTTTCATTCAAGTGGACTAAAGTAGTACCAAAGTTTTGGCACACTTGCAACGTGGTACCAATGGCGGAATGGTACCAAATAGGAGGAGGTATAGTCGTTTCTGTCCGTTGATTGGTCAACAGAGAATCATTGTATCCTTTTATTTATTTTATTTTTTCTCAAGGATAATGTGAATCTTAAAGGCAATTTTTAAAATCACTGATCTGGACTACTGTACTTTTTGTTAGCTTTACAGTGAGGTACCAAAAAATAAGATAGTTAGTGTCTATTGTCACGTCATTGACATTTCTTTTTTTGAGGAGTTGGGTTTCTGCGAAGGTGTACAATTTAGTACTTATCCAGAGAATTTTGGGCCTTGGAGAAGGTTCTGTCTACTTTTAGATGCAAGTATCAGATTTCCTGACATTTTTCTGAATTTTGGTTGAATATTAACATCAGAATAAAGTCATTTGCAGTGCAGGATGAATGCTTCTTTTTTGGTTCTTTGTTTGTATGTTTGTTGCTCCAGTTGTGTTTGTTTATTCCCTGCAACAAGAAACTGTTGAACAAATACAATTTTCCACCCTGAGAGCCATGGAGTGGGTGTGTGCCCAAGCGGAGTGAATTGGGTGACACGTCGGGTGCCGTGCATAAGAGCAGCAAGTATATCAATTTTGCGCTCAAGTTGTGCGAGATGTATGTGTGCGCAACCCTCGGACGAACACCACTTCCCTTACCCAGCGAACAGAGACGAGGCCTCGCCGGTGAATGACAGTGTTAGAAGGCTGAATAAGAGGAAGTGCAAACACCCTGCTGTCTGGAGGGAAGAATGGGAGGCTGTCATCTTGCGCAGGAGGAGGATGGGGGAGTGATAAATGAGGACTTAGCCTCAATGATCTGTGTGAGGGCTCATGCAAAAGTAGCCCCCCAACCTCGCCCCTCTTTCACCCTTCAAACATATACATATGGGACACAGTGGGGAAGCTCGGGGGATACGAATCAGGGTGTGGAAAGGATTATAACCTGGCTAGTGCTATCATGTGACTGGGGGAGGTGATACGGACGTCACATTGGTGCAACAAAGGACGTTTGGTTCAAAGATATGTGGGGGGAATGAAAGAATGACATGATTGACTTGAAGAACATAAGACTTGGCGCATGCATGGAAATATGGCACACTCGTCATAAGCAATGATCATCTTGCAGCTCCCAGAACTGCCAAAACAGCAGCACATTTACATAAAATGGTAAAGCTTTGCCTTTTGTACCCTTAAGGCCTGTTACCACAAAGCAGTGCATGTTGGTACCATACGAGGTGTGTCAGAAAGGTTCCAGGACTGGAACTGGAAGAACCTTAATTTCAAATTTCCTCTTGGAAGTAGGGTGGACCCTTACTTTTCGTATTTCCTTGTGGAATACCCCTGTGGTATGATTCGTTTTGTGATGATGTTTTTTCATGTAAATTTTTGTTCAGGTTTTTGTACAGCTGCTCGGTTTCATACACTCACACACACACACACACACGCACATACACGCAAAGGTAGAACTCAGCCATTCATTTTGCATTTTTTCGTAAGTTGTGTATCAAGGATTCAACAGACAGTATTCCACAATGTCAGGTTTTATGAACCACTCAAAGCAATAACCCTCCTGGTCTGCTCTGCAACACAAAGGCAACTTTTGCATCACACATCCTGCCAAAAAGTCAGAGCATCAAAATAAAAGCACCCAAAAAAAAAAGCAGTTTCAACCCACTTTCTTGGGCCACATTTAATAGTCGTACTCAATAAACTAGCACAAAGTAGGCCTGACAGCGCTATTGCCAATTGAAATATTTAAAACCCTTTGTTTTTTTTCATGGATTATTCAGATTCAGATTCAAACAATTTAATTGTTCTCGGGGCAGGCAATTGATTTTGAGCTGCCAAGTACAAATGTACATCCAGAATGAATTTCTATATTACTGTACTAAACACTGGAAAACACCAAGGGCTTTATTTTCGCAGACAGTGCATCAGCGGCAAGGGCGCAAATGGCGGTGGATCCTCATTTTCGTGCCAGCCTAAGGTTCGCTGCGCGTTTGCCGATTTGACATTTATGCTTGCTCAGACAGTGACTCAATCCTAGCGCAAGCTAGACCGCTGGTCTACTGCAATTTTGATGCATTTGATTAGGGCACAGGCAGAGAGATACTGAGCTCCATGGATATATTTAAGTCGCCAGCAGTTATTCTGTATACCCACTCGCATTGTCTGTTGCCACACCGGCCAGTGAAGCGATAATGCTCCACTCTCTTCTGGACAGAGAAGTCTCCAAAGAGACTGTCAGTTGTGCCACATTGAAAGGGAGTGAGAGGAGCCGCTTTGATTGGCGGCGAATGAAGACGTCTGTAAACACTCCCACTGTGGCGCCCACCCTAAGATCCGCTGGGTTGCGCTCGTCTACGAAATTACCAACACCGCTCTTACTTGCCTCTGGGGCACAGTTGTGCCATCCGCGACCGCAGAATTTACGCCAGTCACAGAAAATGGAGCCCCAAGAGCTAAACCTACTCACACTTGTACTAAACATTGTGATCAGCCTTGTTGTGACAACCTTAAAATCGTTTACAGTTACATGGAACCAGTGGTTCAAAATAATTTTGTCTAAGGAGCCACATGCTGCTTTAGCGAACCAAATACAGCGTCATTTTCTGAAATAACCTTGACGAACTAATGTTCAGACGTCCGAAAGCAAGCAGTGACAGTTCAGCTGCTGCACATGCCTATCAATCAGAGAGGCTGGACTGGCAGGAAAAAGACGGGGGAAGATAATGGACGCCGCGGCAGACGTGCGGCCGACGCAAAATGAATCCGCCGGGAAGGAATTAGATGAGGGGAGGGAGAAAGGGGGGGATGAGTGGTGGGAAGGAATAAAGGACTGAAGGGTTCCTGGCATTGAGGAAGAGTAAAAAGGGCAGCTGCTGGCATAAGACACTGTCAGTGCTGGTATGTCACTAGGTGGCAGTAAAGTCAAGAGGAAACAAATTAAAAAAAAGGTTCAATCATCGAATCTTTGCTGTTGGCTGGGCTCTTCTCTCATATACACATCCATGTACCCTTTTTGTCTCGTATTCATTCGAATGGTGGGTAAGCTGGAGCCTATCAAAGCTGACATTATGGCGAGAGAAATAGGGTAACGCCCTGAACTGGTATCAAACGTAAGGTAGACAAACAAACATTGAGACTCACACGTGGACAGTTCAGTGGAATGCAGAGGGAAGCTAGAACATGTACATTAATCAGAATCAGAATCAGAATCAGAATCATCTTTATTTGCCAAGTATGTCCAAAATACACAAGGAATTTGTCTCCGGTACTCCAATGGAGAAATGAACCTGAATCTCCTGAACACGAGGTAGATGTGCTAACCAGTATTCCACTAGAGAGTACTATGTTTTTCAAATTAGACTGTACATACCTGTATAGTGCATAATGCATTTATTAGAACTGTAAAGGTAAAAACTCACTGAAATTGAAAGAACACATTAAAGCACTTCTCAATGCTCAATACCCAGCATAAAATGCAAAGTGTCCGCTGAAATAGAACGTGCACGTTAAAGCACATCTCAACGCTAGATAAACAATGTAAAAAATTGAGAACTCGCAGATATTGAAAGAGAACACATTAAAGCACTTCACAATGCTGGATATGAAATGTAAACTGCCAAGTGCTTGCTGAAATTGAAAGTGTACCCATTGAAGCACTTCTCACGCTTGATACGGCTATGTAAAATGTCAAAGACCGGCTGAAATGGAAAGAGTATGCATAGAAACACATCCAAACGCTGGAAACCCATTGTAAAACGTGCTCGCTGAGGCTAGAGTGGAAAAGTTGGCATTAAAGCATTGCACAATGCTGGATACTCAATGAACAAGTCTGAGTTTGTTAAAATTGGAAACTGTATGCATTGAAGCACTTCTCAATGGTTGATATGGTCATGTAAAACATAGAGCACTAGCTGAAATTGAAAGAGTACACATTAAAGCACATCACCTCAACACTGGATACCCAGCATAAAATAGAGAGTGCTTAATGAAATGGAAAGAGTAGTCATTAAAACACAGCTCAATGCTGAATACCCAATGTAAAACATTAATAGCTTGCTGATATTGAAAGAGTATGTATTAAAAAAAAAACTTTATAATGCTGGATACACCATGTAATATGCTGAAGGCTCCTTAAAATTGTAAGAGTTAACATCAAAGCACTTTGCAATGCTTTGTACCAATGTAAAATGTTGCCAAAAATGAAAGAACACATTAACGCAAATATCAGTGTTGCCAACTTAGTGGCATTGTTGCTTTATCAATAAATCTGCCTTGCCTATATTTGGTGACCAACCCCTCCAGCGATTACTTCAGAAAAAAAAGGTACGTTCACCTTGACGCGTCCAAATTGCAAATGAAAGGCGCTCGTACGAAGCCATCGCTGGTGGATTCAAACGTAACCCGCCACAAACCTTTCAGAATCTTCTAGTTCGTTCCTGCTCTTTTAGGTCCCAACTCTGAACTGCCTCTTTCATAGTGCATGTAGAATTGGCAGATTAAACTTGATAAGACCATTCAAGAACAAGCCTTGATTCAACATCGGAGGAAAATGATTGTTTATTCAGTCAATAGAGATTCCCGTATGAAGAGTCATACTTGCACTAAAAAAGGGCAATTAAATCGAAACAAAGAAAGTATTTTGTTAGTACAAATCTGTTTCTTAAATACAAAAACAAGTTGAAATATTGTTGATAACATTTTGGCAGTATAGAAATACGTCAACCAGACAAGCAATATCTGAAAAAAAAAAAAAATTAAAAAAATTAAATCAGGCGTATATGATTTGTATCTGCCCATTCATTTCATTGCAGAACAACATATGTACACAATGCACAGCAATAAAGAAAAGATTACCGTATATTTATATATATTCTCTACATTTAATACAGTCCTATGAACATTAGAAATCATGCACAATGTCGCCTTGCTCGCAAGCCCTGTACAATCCACTCGAAGGTGTATTTACATATTTCAACAAAATATTCTACAAGTCATCATCATAACAATAAAAAGAAAGTCAAACTTGATGCAAGTTAAGAAAAAACAAACCTTGATCCCATCTAAAGGCTCTCAAGAAGCGTTGTTAGTACACGTCAACACATTATTATTATTATTATTATTATTATTGTAGAAAATGAATAACAGGTGTGGATGCTGCATACATTCAGATGACCTAAACATGATGATGTTATTTGTTTTAATGCGGTCCAGTGAGACTACTCAAAGCATGGGCTGTGACTTAAAACAATGAGAAGGTGAGTACTGACCTTCACCAAGGAAAATACAATGTAATTGAATTAAATTTCTTTGCTCATGTTTATTGTACAACAGGATTATGTTGGAAAAAAAAGTGCCCAAAGACAAAAACGGCCCCCACCGCCACTGCGTTGAAAACTTCACGCCGTGATGACGAAATAAAGTTAAGAGCACTGACCTCCGCCGAGGAATAAATCCTGGATCTCCACATTTATCCAGACCTACACCCAAATTTTATGGCACATTTTACTAAGGCCCACGAAAGCATTTGACGTGGCCCGTCAAGCAATTCCAAAAACAAAACAACAACCTTAGAGGAACTGTTATATCAATCTCTTAAAACATAGCAAAAATGTCATGAAGTAAAACTTCCCCGTTACATGTTGTTTTGTCGTGAATGTCGTAGGTATCGAAGCCCTGCTTTGCGAAGAAAAGGCACTGGCACGTCATGAAGCAGAGGACACATGCATGTTTTGGGCGGTCACGTGACAGGCCATGCAACAAGTCATGATGAAGAACATGTACAGTGCTGCATGCCACCAATGCTCTGCTTTATATCTACGGTACTGTGCAAAAGTCTCAGGTCACCACTAGCTTTGCGGTTTTTCCACCATGTCTGTGTCCATTTTTAGTTAGCAGGCTATTTCCTGGTTAGACGGTACCTTTATGACTCTGGGGGTGTGAACCGTTCCATTGACATCAAAACGGAAAATACAATTCCTTTATCCAGACCCTGACTACAATGTAATAGCTTCTTTCTTCTTCCCCTCTACAGAGTATTCTTGCTAATTAACGTGCGCGTATCAAGCTAACACACTAACCATCAAACTGTTGCCTTACGCTGTCACACGTCATGAAGGTGGAACATGATTTATTTTCTTTTTCCCTAACTAAGTGTTCGCAGGTTAGGTAATTAACCAAGCAGTCCAATCCAGCTAAGGAGCCATGTAATAAATAGCTTGTTTGCCTGCTAACTAATCTGTTAGCTAGCTAGCTAGCCAACACAGCAACTAACAAGCAGGGGGGAAAAGGGGTTCTATAGTTTTTGCATAGCCAAGCTAAGTAACCAATTTGTGAAGGGAAAAAAAATAGTTGGTGTAGGATTAGCAATGAAACAACTTGTGGGTTAATTTTCATATCATCCTGCTAACTAACTAGCTAATGCCTAAATGGCTAGCTTGTTTGTGAACTCACCTGCAACCAACCAACCAACTAAAAAAGAACTCAAATACCCTTCCTCTCACGCTTTTTCAGTGGAGATACTGAACAGGAATGGGATTATGAGCAACAATTATTGTAGCATTCAATTTAAGAGAGCATTTACGAATGTATCAGGCTAATTTAGCCAAAAGAAGCTGGATAAAACCACAAATCTAAGAGTGGGCCATGACGAATGCACAGGACTGTTAATATGAAGATATTATGAATGGTGGGCCTTATTTGATGGCGATTAAATTTGTGTACAAGCTACTTCGTGGGAAGAATAAAACATGGCAGTCATAGTATGAACAAACAAGCAAATAGACCTTTGACGATGTCAGTTTCCTTAATAAAAAATAAAAATTTAAATTAATGCAGCGGAACCTGCGGGCGAGGAGGATAAATCGAGTGCAGAAATGATCGCAAAACGTAGTGGCCACTTTTAAAGGGACTGGGAACCAAACCGTACCAGTGAAAAGTCTTGGTGAAAATGTCTAGAGCGGATAATTAATAGTAAAGGCATTCGGTTATTGTCTTCCTAAAAGTGTCTCCGTGAAGGTTTCCCATTGACAACATGCCTGTCCTTTCCCCCCCCATGGATGTCGAGACTACACGAAGGAGTTCAAGGAGTTCATGGCGTTAATCGGGGAGGGCGCCTCGGAGCTCTCGTGGCCCTCGGCGGCGGCGGTGTCCCGGCTGACGCTCTTTCCGCTATACTGGCCGATAAACGAGCCGTCCTCGTTGAACTGGCCGTCTCCTCCTTCCCCGTAGTCTACTAAACTGTCGTCACTGTCGTCCCGCTTAACCGTAGCGCTCGATGGTGTGCGGCTCCCTTTTAACGGTTTATGGTCCTCATTGTCGCTGAGGAAAAGAACGACATGCAAGGCGTTAGCGGTGATGATGACGTGCTGATGCCACTTTTTCTTTCTTTTTTTTTTTTTTTTTTTTTTAGACGGAGCATCAATACAGTAACTTTTACCACTACCGAAGCCAGTTTCCCAACCTTTATGAAGCCAATATATTAGAGAAATCTCACAGTACACCACCAAATGAAAGTTCACAAAAAGTGTGTTAAATAATCCCCCGCTAAATCGCCATGCCTCTATATCGCTGATAGATGATCAAAGACACATTATTTGTAGGAAAAAGCAAATTCTTGGACCAATTAAATCAATTTGGACAATTTCCAACGGCACACCGGATGATCTCTCACGACACACGAATTTGCCGTGGCACTGTGGTTGGGAGTCACTGGTCTAAGGAGCTATAGTAAAAGTCTTTGAATTCGAATGTGGCTAGCTCCACATATCTAAAAAAAAAAAAAAAAAAAAAAGCATTGATAAATGATTCATTGGTTTCCATCAGGCAATAGGGGAATAGACGTCAAGCAATGTCACACTGGTTGGATTCCCCTTGAAACCAAATAAGACATGAGGTGGTCAATGTGTGTTTGTTTTGTTGCAGCGTCACAGACACAAAAAGGCTGTGATGACAAACTCAAAAATGACATTGGGAAAAAAAAGCAACCAAACACCGTCCATCCAAAAGCAAGCGTGACAGTTTTTACAAAGCGTGACATAATTTTATATACATATATATTTATATATATATATATTTAAAAAATCGTGTACATGAATTGAATGTCAATGACACATAAAGCCAACATGGAGCTAAAAGGTTTGTTCAATTCTGACACTTCATGGGCAAAAGAATTGGCACACCTCAAAATGGAAGAACATGGACTTGGTCCATGGATTACCAGTTAATTGGTATTGATTTTTTTTGCCGATATGATGTTTAAATATTAGCTTGTGTCCAACCTCAAGGCCACATACACAAGTATGTGATTGTTATGCCACATATACAGCTTTGAGAACGATTGTTTGATCACAAAGCTGTTATGTCACACAGAGCTTTGAGAGGGATTGTTGACGCCACGCGTGTATTATTGTTATGCTACACAAAAAAATTCAACAATTATTGTTTTGACTGCAACACTGTGATTGTTTTGCTACAAACACAGCTTTGAAAGTGGTTGTTTTGACTACAAGAGTGTGAGATTATGCAAGACGTACAGCTTTGAGAGTGATTGTTTCAACTACACGACTGTATGACTGTTATGTCATACACAGCTTCAAGGAAATGCTATGATAACATGAGTGTGTTATGTCACACACAGATTTGAGAGTTGTTGTTTTGACAACGCGAGGGTACCACTGTTATACCACACACGGCTTTTAGTTATGTTATGGCTACGAGTATGTGATTGTTATACCACACACAGCTTTGAGAGTTATTGTTTTTTGAGGACAAAAGTGTACCACTGTTGTGCCACACATAGCGTCAAGAGGGAATGTTTTGACTATACAAGTGTGTGAATTGTTATCCCACACATTCGGCTTCGAGACAATACAGTATTTTTTTTGGGCTGCACAAGCATGAGACTGCTATGTCACACATACAGCTTTAGCGAGTGATTGTTTTGACTTTACGAGCGTACGACTGCTATGCCACACGTGGCTTTGAGAGAGATGAAATGAATGATTTGAAAGATTGATTAAAAGTTGTGTGTCAATACAATTGCCCGTACACTTCAAGTATGTAAGATCCACATTGAAGCCAAGAGAGGTATTCTCTCAATGTGCTCAGACACCACGAAGGCTTTATGACTGACAGCCTGTGATGCATTCTCAACTGGGCATTTTTTTTGTTCGTTCTTGTTTCCACAGTGACACCCACCCGTTCATACACACATGTATGACATCGCCCTTACCTCTCCCAAGGCCGCACGGCAGGATTCCCCTATACATTCACACATGTAAACATTGTCCGGTGCAGCGAACAAGCAGGTCTCACGTGTGACTTATTGAAGAAATAACAGCAAATATTGAACTGGAAAAAAATGGACTTACTGATGAACCCATGCCCATCTAATATTTACCCAATGACAAATATGTACCTGTTGAAATGTAAGGAGATGATGTCAAATTGTCCATCTCCTGGTTTGTTCAAATCAGCTCTTTTTGTACCTTAGGCTGATTGTACGAAGGAGTATTACAACCACAGAGAAAAATTGAAAAAATAAAATAAAATTATGAGGGAAAAAAAGGATATTTTTCAGAGAAGAAAAAGTCATGATTTATGCTGTTGAAATTACTTCTTCATTCTCTTAAAAATCTTGGACTTTTGTCCCAGAGGAAAAACCTTGAAATGACCCCAACCAAAAATAAACAATAATCAAAAAGGAGAAGGAAAATTAGCGCTACACTGAAAAAGAAGAAAAAAGTAGTACACAATTAAACATGATAGTCGTAATTTTGATAGTTGTAATATCACAAGTAAATAACTATTAAAAAAAAATCAAGCGGGAAAGTTCCATCCATTTCCAACACAGCTTATCCTGGTTAGGGTCGCGGGGCGCTGGAGCCTATCCCAGCTGACTTCGGGCGAAAGGCGGACTCCACTCTGAATTGGTCGCCAGTCAGTCGCAAGGGCACATATAGACACGGACAACCATTCGCACTCACATTCACACCGTCACTGAGTGGGAACTGAACCCACGCTGCCCGCACCAAAGTCAGGCGAGTGTACCACGACACCATCAGTGACGGAAAGTTGTAATATTATATTAAAATTTATTCTCACAAAACTAGGACTTTAAGTTTTAGATTTTTTTTCCCTCGCAATATTTATCTCTGTCCTACTTAGTGTGGCTCTAATATTCCTTTGCATTATTGATTATTATTTATTTTTGTCTAGTGACATTTCGTGTATTACCCTTAGAAAAAAAGGCAAACATTTTAAAATAAGGCCATCATTTCAACAGAATAAATCATAATGTTATAGGACTGTTTTTAAGCTAAAAAAAAAAAATCACTTTTTGTCATGCTTTCTTTCTCATAATATTACGACTTTATTTTCCTTTGTATTATTTAGTATTATACATTTTTGGGTTGGTGTCATCGTATGGATTTTCTTTTTGAAAAAAGGAAGAAAAAAAAATCAGTGTTGTTATGAAAAGTATTCTCCCAATGACTGCATCCTAACAACATTCACCGTTTAAACCCATATGCATCTGTACACGTAGACGACCAATGTATTTCAGCACATTATAAGCTAACGCAGTCTTTTTAATATATTGTATATATATGTATCTAAGCTCTTCACAACATGCTTACCACATATTATATCATCATTTATATATATATATATATATATATATATATATATATATATTATATATATATATATATATATATATATATATATATATGTCCTGTACATATACAGTAGATATGCATGTTTATCTCAGTAATAATTTGGGTATACATACAAAAAAAAAAAGAATATAAAGTACTTTTAAAAAAATGCTTGGACCCCAATATGTTGTTTGTGCACATTAAAGTAATAAGAAACATGAAAACACAAACAATACAGATACAGAAAGGTTGCAAGTAAAGTGCTTCGTTCTGTGCACAGCCTCCAAACGGGATGCTAACAGGCATAGCTTGATAACGGTGAGCTTTGATCGCTGTCTTGAGTAGCTTATTATTTGTATTAGCTTTTATGTCGCAACGGAACTGAATGTATATTCTCATAGGAAGAAACAGACCCCTTTTATCCTGAGAACATGAAGAGTCTTGCTTCTCAAAAAAGACACCATCAAGCAAAGAGTCCAATAATGTGCCATCTATGGGCGTCCTCCAAAAAATGTGCTTTATGCTAATAGGGGAGGGGAATGCTTCCTGTTGATCACTTTCAGTCGTAAGTGGTGAAAAGAGCTCCGGCCCGGCTAGAAAGAGTCACTGGGTTTAAAAGGGCCTCCTGGGCTACTGAGCCTTCAATGCGGTCTCTCACCTGTATTCCCCAAAAGTGCAGTCTTCATCTTTCATGGGCTGGAACTCCGGGTCCGTGTGAGCGTCCTCCTTTTCTTTGACTGCGCCCAAATAGGAAGAAATGTTAGGCAGAGAAAAAAAAGAGTCAACAGTTTTGCCGCTGTTGCTGGCGGAAATGCCGTTAAATGTTATTTTCCAACGAATGAATCACCTTTTTGGGGGCCCAAAAACTTATTTTTTTTCTTTCTTTAAATCTCAGAATCGTGCTTGTGTACATCTCTGGCAGGTCATATCTTGATCAATGATCTTGATGAATGACTACCCCACGTTGTGGCAACAGGAAGTGCCGTAAAACGGCATGTGTCATAGTTTAATGAACCCCTACTAATTTGTACAGATGAGCCTCAGTCAGAAGCAGGTATCGTAGATAGATGGACGCCCCTAAATGTAATTTTATTTATTTTTTTTTGCGCCTATGCAATGTACAGCGGGCTGATCTTGGAATTAAGTTATGATGGATTCGGTCTGAAAAGTGGGTGCGAGATCTGCCTATAGCAACGGTAAGTGGTTGGTGTTTTCTTTTTCATATAAAACGGAAATTCGGGACTTATGTGGTGCATTCCTCACCTGGATATTTGCCTCCCTTGTTCCTCTGGATGAAACAGATGATGAGAAGGATGAGGATGAGGAGGGCGATGGCACACATGAGGCCGATGAACCAACCCTGCGTCGCGATATCCACCTGTCGGCTCGCCACAGCTGAGCAGAGAAAGAAGGAGGAGGAAGAAAGGAGGAGGTCACTCTAACCTTACCTTTTAAGCACCGACTATTCTCCTCGACACAAAGAAGCACTTGTTGTTTTAGTATCTACTTGCTCAGCAGTGGGTCATGAATGGTTAACTTCCTAACCACTTCCATGATGGAGGAGTTAGAAATGTCCAGTGTTGGGAGAAAGGTCATGCAATCAAAATAACTCGCTTTTTGCAGGAATTTGGCAATGTAAATCATTGCTAACGTTTTGGTAATATAATACGCATTGCAACTTTTGTCATTTGAACTTTTATGATGATCAAACATCTTTTCTCCACTTACTGCATTGTATAAAAATGCTTACCGCTGGCATCAATACTCTTCATTCACTCAGTCAGCATGTACTACTCCACTCTATGTCACTTTGGTTTCTAATTATGTCCGCCTTGCTACACCATCATTGGCTCATATTTCCGTGAATGTTGAAAATAGACGGCAATCATTAAAGCTAGCGCTGACTGGTCGTGATGTCACTCAGTATTACGCAAATAAATTATATTTAATAGCTTTTGATTTTGGTTGTAGTTTATTTAAAGGGGAAATATGATGGAAAATCAACTTATTATAGTTGGTATAGAAATAATTGGGTCTCGGGAGGTCCTGCCCGCCTACTGTGAAACTAAGATGTGATGAGATAAGCTATAAGACAATATATGATATCCCCAGAGTAAAGTCAGGTGTTACAGGAGTAAAATAAAATAAAAAAAATAAATTATATATATATATATATATATATATATATATATATATATATATATATATATGACAACAATACAAATAATAATCATCTTAGTCATCATCATAAATAGAAAATATATAAATATTCCTCTTTAATAAAAATATTCCCTTTAAAAATATACAGCTGACCAAATTAATATAAAATATAAATATAATCAAATTATCTAATAATAGTAATAACATAATATATAATATAATAAAAAATATAGATTAATTACAAAAAATATATAAGCAGAACAGAAAAAGGATGGATGGATGGATGAATGAAATAAACAATCGAGTCAATCTGCCTATTTCTGAAAATCTGTCTGCGAGCCACTCTGCACTGTGTTGTAACAGTGGGGCTAATTTACATAATAACCACTCCCACACCGAGCTTCTCTGCTCATAACATGATCAGCTAGGCTGGGTTAAGATCCAGAACCATTTTCAAGCAACGGCTTGGACTACACTGAACCACAGGTATCATGCAGAAACACCCACATCCATGTTTGTTGATGTGTCCATGCGCCATATAGATATATCATGTGTTGCGAGTTGCTGCCTCTATGATTTAAAAGCATTTAATTGTTTTTTCGGGTCTTCAAAATTTTCCCAACAATGTGTGCTTTGCGCCTGCAGGAAGAAGGCTCTGCCCCTGGTCTTTATGTTAACAAAAGCCAGATTTGCCTTTGGCCCAAAAGACCCTCACTTACAATACATGAGACAGGGACACCTAATTTCAACCAGATAAAATATTGGGTGCGCAAAGTGTACTATAATTCTGACTAAACACACGTTTCCTTTAAAGTCAGACGTTGAATAAACTAGAATAGACTCGACGAAAATCACGATTAGTTGGCCATAATACTTTTGCTGGAAGTGGGCCATGAATGTTTTTTTAAGCAACTGTCTCTATGAAGCGAAAACACATTAATTATCCTTTGATTTTGTGAAAAAGTGCAAAAGTTCAACGGAAGTAAGCCTATTACGACTATCATCATTTGGCATTGTTGTGCCGTTAAAGGTATTAAGGTACTGTATTAACGTTAACTGCCGTAGTTTAGAATTCTGCAGTTGTTTTTTGTGAAAGTAACTCAGAATTATTGCAGCTGTAGATGTGGTGATATTGTAACCAGCAACAAGTGAAACAGGGTGCCAAAAGTCACTATACACTTCTTTTTTCTATTTTGTTTCACGGATCATTCGGACAGATGTGAGGCCCACAGCATTTTATCGCTTAAACTTTGTGGTTTTTATGAGCCTATCATTCATTCCCTTGCCCATAGCTCGCTTCATGACATTGGAGCAGTGTTGCAAAATTGCTGCCTAGCAAGAAATTTCTTCTGTCCCCAACTGCAGTTGATATGCTTACAAAAACTGCAAAGCCTAGACTGTCAAATGCTAATGGCCTTCCATTCATCTGAATGATCCCTGAAACGAAATAGAAAAAAAGGACGTGTATAGTGACTATAAAATAATTACTGGCATTTTGGAAGTAACTTGCCCAACACTGGAAATGACAAATATGACATAGATGATGCAATGTTTACATATATATCTCAAACACAGACAATCACATAAACATAGCGACAACACAAATACACATCATTCACACACTCACAAGTTCACTACACTGTAGCTGATATTTAGATATTAATAAAAGCCATGTAACGTACAACTATATGAGCGCTACAAGATAAGTAACAACTCCCTATAACACTACTACAGTGCAGGCCTGTCTGAGACACCGGAACCATCCAATGTACCGCTTACAAAACGTGCAAAAGCTCGGGTGGGCCCAGACACGCGCCTCACCTGGCACCGTCACCGTGAGCTCCTTGGAGCGGTGGGGCTCTTGGTCGCCGTGACCTTGGGCCACCAAGCGCACCCTATAGGAGAGGCCCTCCTTCAAGCCCCTCAGCATAAAGTTCTGAGAGCCGTTCACCAGCTCTTTGCGCCATTCGTCTTCGCCTTCACCTGCGGGGTGGGGGGGGTGGGGGGGACGGCGAACAGTACAGCAGATGTGTGCGGGGTTGGATACGTCAATAAGGTTGAGAATGTGCTGGTAGACTATCTTCTGCTCATATCCACTTATGAGCCACTTATTAGGTATACTTGCACAATACAGTACAATGAAACTCAAAACAAGAGCTGTATCAAAAAAAATAATCCTGCGAAGAAGTTGTAACCCACTGGGCTCAACTTCAGCTCTTTAATAATTTCACTTGTTTACATCAAATTGTACTTTTTGGCTCTATTATTTTGTCCATCTTATAAATCCTCATTTAATGGATTGAATGATACAATTTGGGTAAAATGGATTTCATTCTTAACTCAACTCTTGGAAATGTTAATCTTTTTACGTTTTCTACCACATTCCATCATTTATCACTTTTTCGACAAGGGAGCAATTTCATGGACCCATATGTAATAGTCTATTGTTTCCTAAGGAGGTGTTAAATGGCTTGCTGCACTCCAGTGGAGCAAATGAATAACACAATGATTTTATGAAGAACCCATCTGTAGACCATGGACAAGCATTACATTTTAATTTAAGAAGTGGAAGCTCCCTCTGCCAGCTGTAGAAACACTGCACTATGAGCTTTATGAATGTATAAGGAAAACAGGTAGTAGTGTAAACATTTAATTTTCAAGGTCCAAAAAAAAATAATTGAATTTAAATGGGTTATTCCCATTTTTTTAATGTACAAAAGATTTAAGATTTTTTTTTCCTCATTTAAAAAAAAAATGCAAATTCCAAATTATGTTCAAAATGATACAGATACGTACATACATACTAACAAAATGAAAATAAGGCCAGTGGGGGCAACAATTTTATAAATCAAAATAATTTAGATTTTCTTTAAATATAAAACAGGATATATATTTTTGGGGATAAACGATAAAATAAGAACTAAAATAAGGCCAGCGGAAAAGTTGAAAGAAATGCTTTTATGTTAAAATAATGAATAAAATCTATATTTTATTTATGTACAAAAACTATTAGGATAAAATAAGTATAATAAGTTAAAAAAAATACAATAAATAAATACAAACAATTAGGCCAGCAGTAAACCTTGATTTGAAGTATATACATTTTAGGATATGTGTATGTACATAAAATACTTACATTTATTTTGTGTAGTTTCTTTTTTACTTAAAATATTAGAATCAAATATTATATTAAAAAAATAAAATATTAGAAGAAGCTGTTGGTATGAACAAAAAAATAAACAAAAACAGAAATATTATCTTTGAAAATAAACAAATAAAGATCTCAAAAGATTGTGCAAGTGTACTTAATGTTGTGGCCAGTGAGCCTACTTCTGTATATTAAAACTCATTCACCGCCAGCCTTCCCAGTTAACATGGATATTTGACTTCTAAAGCCGTCAATGGCAGTGAATGTGTTAGGGGTTATCATGTGATGGCCAATTCAACGATGATTATGGCAGGTGTTAAAGAGACTAACACAATTGAGTTGTTGTTGTTTTTTTTTAAATCCACGACTCAGGTAAAATAGACCACACCCTGATCCAAATCAATCAATACTGTGATGACTGTGCAACTTTTGATGCTGCTTGGAAATACATTCAGCTCCGGTCAATAACAGGGCGGAACAATGAGCAATCTAGTGTTGTTTATCAAAAAGCATCTCTTGCCACCTTACGTAGAGCTCACAAAAATGATAATAACGACATTGCTTACTGTTTTCCACTATGTATTCTAAATAAATGTTTCTCTCCGGGCCCCAGTACTCCCAACTGATCAGTGTGCCGTCCTCTCCCCTGGATGAGTTAACGCTCCCGAAAGGACTGGCCGCCGACGCTGAACACACAAGAGAGAACATCTGTTGGCGGACATGATGTGCTAAGGTGCTAGCAGGGGGGAGATAGCGCAAGGCAACACAACCAGATGATGAATGCACAAACACTATTCACGGGCAACATCAACAGACTCTTCGAGGATGGGACGCATGTTCTTTTGAGGGGTTCCGGACAAACAAACAAGCCTTTCCATGCAAGGGGAAGCCATCGTCATATACAGGCGGATACGCCAGTTTGTGCGCTCCGCCGCAGTTGGACAGTCCACGAAAACAGAGCCCTTCGTGGCAAACTATTGGACGGTAGCCATAAAACCTTAATCAAAATGACAAAGATTTAGTTAGCCCTAGTTCTTCTCAATTAAACTTGGAAGTCAACCAGCAATTGTGTTCGACTTTGGAGGTTCCACTGTACTGTACACATTTTTACATCTTTGGTTTTGAGCAGAACATTTCGTGGAAGGCCACACAATATGACATTCAGTATGGGGATAACTTGCATGCCCGTATTCTATGCATCGCTATAGATACCGCTGCCTCCCGTGCCGACGTCTTTGTCGAGATGAGTCATGAAAGCTCAGATACGAAGGAGAAATAACAACAGAACATGGTGGAATCACTATAGATGTGGACACACAAACACTTGCAAACATACACTACAGTAACACAATCACACAGAGTTGGCATGGTTGGTGTGAGTCACCTTTTAAAGCAATGCAAATGGGTCCACACAGTTTATCATGCTGTTTAAAGTGCGCATATAAATGCTATGGAACAGCGAAGAGGATACTCAACATCACATGACAATGACACAACAATATTAAAACACTAAATATTACGCTAAGATATTTTTTATTACCGGTACGTTTACAACCCCAATTCCAATGAAGTTGGGACGTTATGTTAAACATAAATAAAAACTGAATACTGTTGAACAGCTGAAGCTGTACATCAAGCAAGAATGGGAAAGAATTCCACCTACAAAGCTTCAACAATTAGTGTCCTCAGTTCCCAAACATTTATTGAATGTTGTTCAAAGAAAGGTGATGCAACACAGTGGTAAACATGACCCTGTCCCAGCTTTTTTGGAACGTGTTGCAGCCATAAAATTCTAAGTTAATGATTATTTGCTAAAAACAATAAAGTTTATCAGTCTGAACATTAAATATCTTTTCTTTGTAGTGTATTCAATTAAATATAGGTTGAACATGATTTGCAAATCATTGTATTCTGTTTTTATTCATGTTTAACACAACGTCCCAACTTCATTGGATTTGGGGTTGTAAAATCAAAATCTTAAATCATTATCATCTGAAATGAATATGACCTGTGTATTATAAAGTATATTATGCATATAACTATTGTCCATTTTATTGTATAATGCTAAACATATGGTAAATAAGGTGTTGGATCAAATAATTAATTGATATTGATATATATATATATATATATAGAAGTCATATGGTTCTACTGCCTTCTAGTGAGGTGTGTGGCATCAAATTTCAACTTTAAATTACCAAATACGTTCCCCTTCTTAATTGACAGTAGAAAACTTTACTTAACCATAAAACTAGTGTACGAGGCCAATTTACATTGTATGTATGGGCTTTTATCAATTAAAAACATGATCATTGCGGACGTTTTTCTGGCTTACCTTCGTCCACGATGGTGACCGCTTCCTGCGTAACGGCCGGGCCGGGCCCCTTACGCGTTTTGGCATTCAAATAAAACTTGTAGCGCGTGCTGTACTTGAGGTTGAGCAAAGTGACCGAGGTCTCATTGGCAGCCAGGGCCAGCTCCTCCTCTGGGCCCAGCTCATTGGAGTTATTGACTACGAGATGGCAGGATGATTGGGTGGTAAATTGAATAAAGGTGCGAGAAGGAGAAGGATGGAGGAGGAGAAACGATGTTGATGGGATTCAAGTGTCAATGATGACAAGTGTGGAGCAAAGAGGGTTCAGGTACAAGAGGCGGGAATGACAAAAGGTGATTTGTTAATTGGTGTAACTGAACCTAATTAAAAGGTGACTACATATTTATTCATCCTCTCTCTCGATGACCGTACAAGACATGCGACTGCAAACTAGTGTACATGAAGCGAAACATTTGTTGCTAAGAAAAAGACAAAAAAACAAGCTCACCTGGGTGGTATTTGAGGGTGTATCCTGTCAGGAGTCCGTTCTGGTCACGAGGAGGGTTCCACTCAAGGCTTAAAGAGTCCAAATTGGGGTTGGTGACTGTCAGGGAGGAAGGAGCTCCAGGAACTATGGAAATTCATGACAGAGGTGTACGCAACCGTCAGCTAAAGTGCTCTGGAAGACGTCCAAGGGGCAGTTAATGTCATATTTATTGACAAGAAACCTTCAGTGATGATGGCAAACATCACTGATACAGTAGTGATCTAACAGGATAGATACATGACAAAATATAACTAGCATTCAGAATGCATTAGCAACATTATATTTGAATGTCAATAGTATTCAATGTGACGATGATAGTAATGTTCTAAAATATTTTAAAACAATAAAGTACCCCTTGAACATACAACAGTGCAGTCATATTTAGCATGCGAAAATCAACAATAATAGAGGACAACATAGAATTTAAAGGGAGACTAAGGGCTGTATAACACTACAGTATCAAGGGATAAGACAAATTTAGAGACCAAAAGTCAACCTGTGTGTTTATTTTTTTTTTTCAATTTTGAGACTGAGGGCAGCAAGAAAAGAAGTTACTGCAGCAAAGTAGATACTGTGGCGTATATTATATAGCAGCACCCAGATTTAAGCCAGAACAAAAAGGTAAACTCACATTTGTGTTGATTTCTGTTCATTTCTGAATTTTACTCTAAAGGAGACTGAGGGTAGCTAGAAAACGGAGTATGACACTGCAGTGTCCAGCTCTAAGGCAGAGCGACAAGATTTGTCAGTTATGTGTGTTGCTTTTTGTCAATTTCAGTTTTATTCGAGAGACTGAGACTGAGGGCAAAGAGAAAATGCTCTGCAGCAGAATGGAGACTATTAAGTTCAACTCTGAAGTAGACTAAGAGACAGAACATCAGCGTAAGCATGTGTGTTTTGTTAAATTTGGATTTTATCCGAGAGGAGACTGACGACAGGAAGAAAACGGGCTGCTGCAGCAAAATGGAGACTGTGGGGTATAATACTGCAGTGTCCAGCTCTAAGGCAGAACAGTAGGGTAAGCTAACATCAGTATGCGCATTGATTTTTGGCAATTTGGGATTTTATTTGAGAGGAGACTGCGGGGGCAACAAAAAAATGGGCCGCTGCAGCAAAATTGAGGCTGTGGAGTACATCCCCCATATGGTATGGACTCTGCCAAATAGAAATCTACTAGTAATAGTCGTTGAGACAATTCCTTCTATTTACCTCCTTCGGGGGTCTCAAACTGCTGGTTGCGACTCGGGGGGCCCTCTCCTTTGCCGTTAAACACTCTGACGTTAAATGAGTAGAGGCTGAAGGGATGCAGGCCAGGAAGCTTTCCCTTGCTGTGGTTGCCGCTGAATGTCAGGATCTGCTTCTCTGTGTGATGGGGGTTATGTTTGTGCAGGCTGCGCTCTCTCCAGTAATACACCTGCGAAAATGCGATCCTCAGTCGTCTGATTTGTGCTGCTGCCGTTCGGTTTATTCCCAGGCTCATTACGCCGTACCTTGTAGCCTTTGAGGTATCCACGTATTAGTTTTTGAGGCACGGGCTCCCAGTGGATCTCCGCCAGGGTGCTGTTCAACACGTATGCCTGCACAGACTCTGGAGCGGCGACTGGCACTGTCACGAGGAAACAGAAGCATGCCTTCAGTACTTTTTGCGGGGATAGGGATGGGGGTTCAGTTTATTTATCCAAACAAAAGTTTTTGACTTTTAGCTGCTGCTCTTTGCATTGGTCAAAAGGACAAGCAAAAAAAAAAAAAAAACACAAAAAAAAGAAAAGCTTGACAGTTTGACTAACAATCCTCTCCAGAGTGGCCGTAAGCAACGGCAGGCTCGGGTGCTGCTCCGTAGTCATTCACAGCCTGAACTTTGAGCTCGTACGGAACAAACGTGGGCGTTCTGGACACAACAAACTTGGAGTTGTTGGCGACGGTCGCCACGATCCACTCGCTGTCCATCATCTTCTGCCTCCACATTACTCTGTAATGGAGTCCTGGCCCGTTGGCCTGGAGGCCTGACAGCGGCTAACAGAAAAGAGGTTTGAGAACATCACCAAAAGGTCTAATACTGTGATGATAAACTACAGTGGTACCTTGACGTAATTCTTTCCATGACCATGCGTTTAACTCAAATCACTCAAATCAAACATATATCTATAACATAATTAAATAGGATGTAAAATGTGAAACAGTTTTGTCCACATTTTTTGCTTTAATTAAATGGACATTGTGCTGCTCCTTCTGGTATGCACGCCTTGGCCCTAAAGAGGGGGAGGGGGGGGGGGAGTAATATAATACAAACATACATATATACATTCATATAGATTTGATGATGAAACATTAAAAAGACTTTGACACCACAAGTGTACCTTTTGTGTATCAGTTGTTTAAAGGTTAATATCTACCACAATATACAGTAGATGCCAGTTACGTTAGCCCATCTATGGTGTTTCCCATTGTGTGTTCGCATTTTGCTAACGGACATTCATAAAACAAATTTATGTGGTTTGGTTAAATACACGACGCGTAAATCTCCTTGTTTTATGTTCAGTTCAACTGGGAGTGGCAAACAGCTTGAAGCAAGCACACTTGCTGTCTTTTCAAAGAAATGATCATGGTTAAAAATAAATAAACAAACAAACAAATTGCAAAACTGCACACAGACATGAAGGTATGGAAAAAACCTCACTCGTAATTAGAATTTTTATTCCAACACAAAGCAAAAAAACAAAAAACTCGAACAAGCAACGGCTCATAACTAAAAATAATTCGAAATTTGGAACATCGTAAGTCAAGGTACCCCTGTACTTCATAAAAATGTACCTTCCATGAGATGACAAGATTGTCATGTGCTGTTCCAAATCCATGTACATCTGTTGGATTCTCATCTGGAGCTTTTAGTGGTGGGAAAAAATTGAAAGTTACACTGAAGTTCCCAGCAGGCGATAACATTTCACCCCAGGATTCTAGTACCTGAAGGTTCAGTCTTATACATCTTGGAGGGGAAACTGGGTCGGCTGACACCCATGGAATTGATGGCGAGGACTCGAAAGGTGTAGTGAACGTAGGGCGACAGCTTCAGGTGGGCTGTGGTCTTAGTTCCGGGGACTTCGGTAAGGTTGTGCCAGTGACCTCTGTGGTGGTGGAGAGAGTCTTCATACTGGATCACAAATTCTGTGTAAAAAAGATACACAACAGAATGAAATATATCTGAATTTACTCTATTACACATTTTTAAATGAGTTTTTTTTTTTTTTACAGTACACATGCAAGTCTGAATTTAGAGTTATGCACTTCAGTGTAGTACCACGTTGTGCTACAATATGCCGGGAAGCACTGAGGTCTACAGGAAGACATGCAGCGAAATTAAGAGCAAGGAGTAGAGGCAGAGAAGGTCACCTAGCAAGTGCCAGTAATAGTCATTCTCACAGAGGAAAGAGAAGACATGCCATGAAGTTTGTGTGTGTTGCTGCTCCATGTGTCAAAGTAGCAGTTGTGGAATACTTCAAAAAGTGTATTTCAACAAGGTTAAGTGTGTTTGATTCAGTAAATTTTTCACGTGGGAGTGTAAAACATGTTTTTTCACATAGTTTCTCTATATCTGGAACGTCTCCCCATAATAAATGGGCGTCCACTGTATTAATTAAGAATGCTGCTGGATTACGAGAATTATTCTAAGAAGTGGACGGCCGATGGACTCAAGGTAAATGCTGTATTTAACTTTTGTTAACTGACAGCTAGCCACAAACGTGTAACCTCGTGGATTGAAAGCAGAGTTCAGTATTTGGCTAAATATATCATAGTCTGCTCCATACAACACTGGCATGGTAAATAGGTGTTCAGAACATACAGCGCGAGATTCACACATACTCTGAATAGGACTGTTGTGCTCGTCGCCGGGAATCCAGGTGAGTTGAACACTCCTCTTTTTGTGGTCCGTCAGTTCCAAGTCGGTCGGGGGTTCGGGTCGCTCTGTGGGGAGACACGGCACACGACGCGTCAGTCAGTCAACGCCAAGATGGACGCCGTCGGGTTCATGCCACGAGAAGACACAAATGAAGACGTACTCGTGCAAGCACCATCTCGTGCATATGAACAGACAGATGTCGAGCTTGAGTGATCACTGGGGATGAGGTACCTAAATTGATGTGTTTTGCTCAGACGAAATGACTGATGATTGCGTTTGACATTTGAAAGCGTGTCAAGTACTGCGACTGCATCGCAAATCATCCTGTGCTCAAACGCGAATGGCAATGGCCTTTCTTTTGACTCAATGTCTCAGATAGAACAACCATCCATCCATTTTCTATAACGCTTGTCCTTCATAAGGGAGGCGGGAAAGCTGGAGTCTCCCTCAGGTGACTTCGGGGCAAGAGGCGTGGTACATCCTGGATGCCAGCCAAATACAGAGCACATGGAGACAAACAAGCATGTATCCCTCAAATTCATACCTTCGGGCAATTTAGAGTTTTCAATAAACCTAACATGCAGTTATTAGGGAATGTGGAAAGAAACCGGAGAACCAAGCACAGGTAGAACATGCAAACTCCACATGGAGATTCAAACCCAGATCTCCTGACTGTAAGGCAGACATGCTAACCACTAGCTGCCTTCATATAGAACAATGAAAATAAAAGTGAAATACACATCTAATGGCATCATCAGGACACAACATGCTTCCCTTTACAACATTTTTTTTTAAAAAAGTAAATAAAAAAAAAAAAAAAAAAAAAAAGGGAATACTGGAAGCATCTGGAAGGTGACGTGTGCTTCAGGTGTTACCGTTGACAACAGCCGGCGCCGGCGTGGCCTCTGCCGGGTCGGTGGACAGGCGTGGGGAACGGAATATCATGTGGAGTGATATGTCAAACATATTAAAACAAATATTAACCAGCAATAATAAAATAATCATGTTAAGACCGTAGAGTTTAACCCTAACCGTATGTAGAGTAAATCCACTAAAAGCCTGGCAAGTAAACAGCCCGCAGGTTGACCTCGAAAAATAATCTTTTGAGTGAGCCGATATCGTGTCATGATGTAGTATGTACAGGGCTCCTACCGACAACGGTGAGCTCGGCGCTGGCCGAGTCGTGGTCCAGCGTTGTGTTCATGATGCACGTGTACACGCCGGCGTCGCTCTCGGTCACGTCGCCAATGGTGAGGCTGTCGGCGTCCACTACGAATCTGATTAAAGAAAGAAAGATGTGTACAGATTAACTCTTGGAACCATACATGGTAACGTGAGTCAAATAGACAACAGGTAAATTATAGGTAAGGATTTTTAAAAAATTATAAAATTATAAATTTTTCATATTAAAGCACAGGTGTCAAACTGGTGGCCTGGGGGCCAGATCCGGCCCGCAACATCATTTCATGTGGCCCGCGAAAAGCAAACCATGTGTGTCGACTTCATGTTTCTTGTGAAAATACCAAAATTGGTGTCTTTACTTGTATAATGTTGAGATACTGCAAGCATTTTATGTACCAATCACCTTTTTGAAATAAATGGAATAATAGTTTAAACACTTTTATTGGCTTCTGATTTTAAAACTAGTTGTCCATCAATTTGTTGTGTATATGTCATTATATGAGACAATATTTTATATGGGTTCACAGTCATAACGGCCCTCCGAGGGAAGCCATAACTACAATGTGGCCTGTGACAAAAATGACTTTGACACCCCTGATGTAGACCTTCTCAATTACAAAATGAACAGTAATCCTTCTAGTGCTGTTTTTGGAAAAATGTGCTGATAGTGTCCCTTCTCAGCTTGGTGGGACAGTGACAACCTCAACTCGAATTGTTGGCGTGCCACCATTTTTCCGCAAACAAAAAAAAAAAAAAAGTAATATACAACTTTATACACAAACATGATAGCTGTGTTTCACAGAGGCAAAGAGCAGGACCCCGGCTGGGTCTCACCTCTCGTCGTCGGGCAGCTCCCCGTTGTCTTTGAGCCACGTCATGGTTGGTGTGAGCGAGGGGTCGTGCTTGACTTTGCACTCAAACACCACGGACCTGCCACGCTGCACCACTCGGTACTCGGGCTGCCTCAGGATGCGGGTCGGTTCTGAGAAGAGCGGAGGTTAATGTGCAACCATTACAATCAACAGAGACTCTATTATAGTGAGCCTCCAAGTTGTACGGAGCCTCTAGCGTTACTCAGTGTGTGGTATGTAGCGAGGTTCTTAGCAATAATTACCTTTGACTTCCAGGTGCACATGATTCTCATAGATACCGAGAGAATTCCGGGCCACACAAGTGTACTTTCCGCTATTCCTAGGCTGAGCCACACGAATCTCTAAAGTGCCGTTGTCGTGCTCCTTGTGCGTCTCGGCGTCTAGCGTACCAGAACGACTCTCCTTGAACCTGAGACAGAGGTAGGGAATGCCATTGAAGCTTTTCCATGGAACATCAGCCATCCCGGTTCAAGGTACATTAACTCACCAGGTAATTTTGGGGATGGGTGAGCCGAAGTAAGTACACTCGAGCAGGGCTCTGTGATTCTTGATGACCTGGTAGACTTTGTTGGCCGGCGTCAGCACTCTGGGCGGCTCGGCTGGGAAAACGAGGTGTGGAAGTTAATGCAATGCCGCCAGTCGTTGCGAATGGATTTGCGTCAGCCTCATTTTGTTATTGGAAGCAAACAGATCTCATCTTCTTTTTTGTTTGTTTGTTTGTTTTGTTTTGTTTTGTGAAGCAGCAATAAGGAAGACAGACAAATATTTGTGATTGTGTGACAGCGCCACATCCTGGCAGTGCGGCTCCACTAAAACTTCAAGCTCAGTGTCTGGATCCCAGATTTCCATAGTAACTTGACTTTACACAGAGGGTTCGGATCAACAACAACCTGTCAGACCTCCTCACCACCCTGCAGGGTTCCCACAGGGCTGTGTCCTCTCACCACAGCTCTTTTCATCCTCTCTCCACCGATGAGTGCAGGACCTCAAAACCCAACTGTCACCTCCTGTCTGGGCCCACTCAGCAACATGGACCTACTCTGCAGCAGTTTTTTGAGTGCTGTGAGACCTCTCGACTGGAACTAAACACCTCCCCAGCATAGTCAAGGTGTGCTCCAGGACCATTGGACTTTCCACTTGCTCGCCGACTACTATTTATGAGCAGCAAGTTTGAGGCATCAATGCCCGGATCTTGTAGGACCCCTCCCTTGCTCTTTTCTATGCATTAGAGAGGCTGCCATGCAGTCACAGTCTTTGGTGTCCAGCTTGTAGGACCCAGAAGAGGATATCCACTTTTGTCCCCGGGGCTGTTCTCCTTCAGAACTCTGACCTCCAGTCACACTTATTTCTAATTCTACCCTTACTTATGTTATTTATGTTGTAAACAATCTGAAAAAAGTGTCAACAACTATGCCATACGTTGGTCCCTTAATTAATTGCCCCACATGAATAAATAAAGTTTTCTGAATTTGAATCTGGACTTACACAGGACATTAACGAAGGCGTTGGCCAGGAGGTAGCCGTGTTGGTTGGAGACGTTACACTGGTACACAGCGCTGGATCCTGTCTGCACGTCGGTTAATATGATAGTGTCGTCCTCCACTTTCCGGCTGGGGTCCTTTGGGATATCTGTTCATCAATGACGGAATATCATAGAACTTGACTGACAGGGAATTTTCATCGCGTGCACTATTTTTTCCGACCACAAGTCTACTTTGTCAGGATGACCAACGTGCCCATGTCATGGATTTTCATGGTATTGAACAGATTTATTGATGAAAGCCAAAGATTTTTGGAAACTCTCAGTTGACCAGAAACAAAACTTTATTTACCCTTCTGATTTACGTTTGTTTATGACTGACTTAGGACATTCATGCAAAAATAGTCAGAAATGGAAAAGAAATCCCCAAAACACTGATTAGATCGCATAATTAACTCCATTATGCACCATTATCTAATGCTGTAGTTGATTAAACTTGTAAAGTCTTGCTACTAAGCAAATTACAATGGGTTATTTTGACCTTTGACGTTGAGTAACAGAAGAGATATAAAAAGAAGTTGTGGATATTTTTTCTATGGTTGCTTTGGGAAATTGAAAAATGAGAAATGGCTTAGATTTGGCTACATCACTAAAATTAGCATTAAGGCTAAATAGCGTAAACAATGTAGTTCTGTGTGTGTACGTGTATGTGTGTGTGTGTGTGTGTGTGTAGTATATATATATATATATATATATATATATACCCCTTGCATTTCATAAAACAGAAAAATAGCTAAATTAAACAGAACCAGATCTCATCATTATTTCAGTATTTCTATTTTTTGTGCCATTTTTGTTGAGTGATGTACAGTGTTCCTCCACATATGAGCAGTTGAGTCTGTACTCACACTCTATGGGAACACCATTCATGGCCCACTGGATGCTGGGCTTGGGCGTGCCACTGGCCCTGCACATTAGCACCCCGTTCTCTCCCGGGGCGAGGACGAGGTTCCGGGGAGCACCGCTGATCCAGTATGGAGCAGCTGTAAAACAGAAGGGAGATTTAATCAAGGTGCACACAGCATGGATCAAAAGGTAGACCCGGAGGGGGAGGACGAACCTTTGACCGTGACCTGGATGGTGTGGTGGACTGAGCCCAGCCTGTTCCTGGCAGTGCAGCGGTAGTTGCCAGCGTCCGCTTCCGACACGTTGACGATGCGCAGTATTTTCTGGTGATGCAGGAAAGAGGCGCGCATGGTCGGGAGCTCGCCACTCACTTTGGCCCAGGATATGTCAGGAGTGGGCCTTGGAGTCAAACGAGAGGAAGATGAGACACATGAAGGCCTTTAATCAAGGGTGGCAAGTTTAAAGAGGAGATATTACGGAAAATTTTTTAAGTTTTAATTGTTTATTTACAAATGTTTGAGTTTCTGCAGTTTATGAGTTTCCAAATTTGGACTTGTCGTTTTGAAATAAACTACTTTCTTGGAGTTGTCCGGTTTTGCGATGAAATGACATCAAAAGACCTCTTCGAAAGACCTTTTCAATAGACGTTAGATTTTCCCCAAATTAGCCCCTTAATTGCTCAATATGTACAATAACTTGGAATTACCAAAAACAAAACAAAAATAGCTTTAACCTGGAACCATAAATAAAATTTAAAAAAAACAACAAATTCCACTCAATTTCCCAAAAAATGGAGACATCTACTTTTTTGCTTTTGAAATTTTAGGCCATTTTAAAAATGTGTTTGACAGCACTCCTGGTAAAGTGTATGAAGTGCTGAAGTGAAAATGCTGATTGTCTTTACAGGGGCTATCATTTTTATCCCTCCACACATTTGGTCAGTAAATGAAAGAAGCTACTGGCCCAGCAATATATGTGGCAGCAACAACAACATGCCGATTTCAGCTTGGAAAGGAATTGTGTGAGTAAAGTATAAACTATATAATTCATGATCCTTGGGGTATTTTGACGAAATCATGCCACAGACATGTTACTAAAACACCAGGGAGCTATTTTAAATTGAGGAAACAAATACAGTGTAATATTATACGTACAGTCCTTCTGCAATGCACTCCATCTCCAGCACCTGACCACGTAGCACCATTTTGGACCTGGAAGGTCCAGACGGGATAAGGAACGTGGGCTTCCTCTCATCCACCGGCTCTTCTGCAGTCACATCCGCACAGGAGTTATTATCACTCAGGGGCTGGGCCATATGTCACTGGCATCTACAATAAACCAGCGCAATGCACACACGTGCACCTGTAGTCTGACTTTATAGCCCATGATTTGCATTTTCAGTCCTATTTCTGGCTTATGATTTGCCCTCTGGAGGGTCATAACGGCGAGTGAAATGGATAAATGCAAATGAGATAAACTGTTTCTGACAATAAACCGGGAAAGCCTCTGTAGATGCTTATGGCATTAATGCGACCAATTTAATCCAACAGTTTACACGCCAAAGGGCAAATAAGAAAGACAGGATAAGCGGAAGAAAATGGATGGATGGATGGATGAGTGTCTTGCATAACGAAATGAGGAGGATGACGGAGACAGAATTGTTAATTGGGTGAGAAATTAGACTTTTCTCTGATGTCAAATATTGTAAAGATGTTATCACAAGGCTCATTTAAGAAATACATCATAAAAAAGATAAGCAAAGGTCTTTGATTGGAGGGGGGAGAAGTGGGAATCGTATTAAATCGGCTCGTTTGGAGGGAAGGGGTGAGTGTTACGGGCTGCTCTGGGTTTCTAAGACTAGAGTAGTGAGTAGAAGGCTTGAATTTAAGCTTTGACGGGTTAGTGAGTGGGAAGGTCTGGATCCCATACAGTGGAAGCTCCAAAGTCGAACGCCCCAATTTGGAATTCGAGCAAATATTCAGATCAGCGAGGATTAAGGATTCACTTTATGTATCTTGTTTTGCTTTTTCTTTGGCTTCTTTTGGGATTTTTTTCGTGACGCCATCACAACAAAGGTTAAAAGCCATGGCAAAGAGTGTGATGATAACCTTAGAACCAGTTTCAATTTACTGTGACATTATGTGTTCCAAAAACTTTGACATCATGTCAGAGTCTAACAACAGCCAATTCTTGCTCAAATGATTTCAAATTTTAACGAGACGTGCAAAAAGAAAGTAGGACGTTAAAATGCCTTAAAAAAGACAAAACAATTTCTTGTAAATTTCACACACCCACCACAGAGAAGAGTGTTTTTACAAAGTCTGCCAAATGTGAATCAAATTATTTTTTAAATCCCCATGTAACCAGGTATGTAAAATATGGCTCTAAAATCATAAATATAAGGCACGGAGGGTAGCTGTGGAGTATTGGATGGATCCAACAAGTGGTCCACAAGCCCACTAGCGGCTTAGTCACTAGAAGCAGACCTGGAATTTCTATGATTAAATCTTTAGACTATTTCATTTTGTTTGCCTAGGACATATTGTTTATATGAATATAAATACTGTATTTATATTTCAAATGATGTCAGTTTTTTGGATCACCCTGTATGTCAATTGCATACACAATTTAATATTACCAAGGAGATGCTAAGGTAAGGGGGAGCTTTGAGTAGTTTAACTGTATTGCACAGTGGTAACTTGATTTATGAGTTTAGTTTGTTAGAAGATAATGTAAAAAATAAACTGCCTTGAAAAAGTGTAATTAATGTACATATACTGAAGTTTTCATGTGTTGGATGTGTGCCCTTAAGGCAGGAATGTCAAACTCATTTTTGTCTCAGGCCACATTGTAGTTATGATTTCCCTTAGAGGGCTGTTAGAACAGTGAAATGTTTTGGTGTTATCACCAAATTATATCATTACCATTACACAACAAATTGAGGAATAACTAGTTTTGAAATCAGAAGACAAGGATAATAGTTTGTTCAAGTATTGTTTAAGTTACTGTAGAACAGGGGTGTCAGACTCATTTTTGTCACGGGCCACATCGCAGTTATGACTTCCCTCGGAGGGCTGCTACGACTGTGGACCCATATAAATGAAAGATGACCTCATATACTGAAATCAGAAGCCTATAAAAACATGTTTTTTCAACTATTACATTTCTTTTCAAAGGGGGATTGTTAACAAAAAAAATGCTTGCAAATATCTCAATGGTATTACACAAGAAAGCAATTAGCGATTTTGATTTGCTTTCACGGGCCACATAAAATGATGTGGAGGGCCGGATTTGGCCCCCTGGGCCACCAGTTTGACACATGTGCTGTAGAAGAAGGGTTTGGTAACAGAAAAATGCAATATCTCAACATTATTGTTTATTATTATGACAATTTGAAATTTTGTACAGATTTTAGCAAAAATCACGGAAGTTGACGAGCATGATTTGCTTTCTCGGGCCACATAAAATGATGTGGCGGGCCGCACCTGGCCCCCGGGCCTTGAGTTTGACACCTATGCCTTAAGGGCTCAGTGAGTGACATCAGTTCTCATTTTGTATTTGTTTGACAGTCAGTAAACAGCCGATACTGCATTGCCGCCTGTGGCGCCCCTTATGAGAGCATCACAGTACCTTCATTGCTCCATTTTTTTCCCCTCTTCACTGGAGCACTGCCGTATCTGACCCTCGCTTGTAACTCAAATTTTGGCTTGTGACAAAAGAGTAAAAAAAATTAAGAACACTCATGAATTGGGGCATTTGTACAACAAGGTACCAATGTAGTTGAATGCAATTTTTGTTTACACTTACAGTATATGAGAGTGCAGAATGTGACTTTAAAACATTGCCTGTGCAGTTAACACTGGTATTTTCTATGGGAAATTTTGAAATTGGAACAACTTGGAAGTCAACCAGCGCCCCGGAATGGATTGTGTTCGACTCTGGAGGTTCTGCTGCATTTAAAGGCGGGAAAATAGAGCACCGGGAGAAATGCAAGGAGTCGTAATTTGCCGTAACTCACCACTAAATAAATCAGTGTCATTGTAAAAAGCTTCCATTGTTTCATTGATCGCGTCCACTGAAACACAACAAAACAAGTATTCAAACAAGCGAGCACGTGAAAAGAAAAAAATAAGGCAGTGGAGCAGAGATGAGAAATGATCATGCTATGGCGAATAATAGCGGGCGTTGTTGCACTGTACTTCCGACAATGAATTTTCAGTCGAAGGACCGGCTTCTGGCGTCTCCGAGGACGGAGTCGGAGATAGGAAACATTACTTCCCTCCTAAGCCGCCGTCTAACAGTCGAGCATCCCGCTTCCAGTATGTGCCCACGTAAAGAGGATTACCCACTTACGGTTGAGGACTTTGACGGCGATGGGCTGCTTCTGCTGGATGGTCTGCGTGTGTGGGAAGCGGGCGTAGCAGATGTAGTCGCTCCTGGAGTCCTCGTGTAGCACGTTGGAGAAGTAAAGGTCTCCGTTCAACGACTGGGACACCCTATTGCTCTGGGGCAACCTCTGGAAAGTCTGACGTGGAGACAAAATGGAATCGAGGTAAGATCTTTCATCCATCTATTTTCGACAGCGATGCAACTGAACGAGACTGAACTGGACATTCGCAAACAAATTTAGTTTACTGTAATTTCTTGTGTATAACTGCCCATTCCCCCCCCCCCCCCTAAAAAAGTGTCAATAGTGCGCATTATACATAGTTATAGGGGCAAATGGAAAAAAAAAAAAAACGTTCACATTTTATAAATGCCATCGAGTGTTTATCAAAACGCTGTACACTTTTCATTCCAAAATGCTACTGCCACTTAGTGGTTATAAAAAAAAGTGTAGCCTACACTTCCATTCCAATATGACAAGGGTACATATGACTGCATATATGTACAGTTGTGCTCATAAGTTCACATACCCTGGAAGAATTTGTGAAATATTGTTTTTTTTTTAAATATGACTGATGACTGAACAAGAACCATCATTAATTTGTTTGTGGTTATGTTTTGTTTAATAATAACGCTTTTCTGAAATGCTTGACCGTTTAATTTGAATCCCATTAAAATAAAATTAAATGTGTTTCACCTGGTCCTTTATGTTTTCTTTAAAGAATTGTACCCATCTTACAAATTCTGCCTCGGTAATCAAATACTAAACACAACTGTGTGTTTTCTAATTTACTAAATACAAGTAGGATGTAAATTTCAAAATAAGAACAAGTAAATTAAAAAAGGATTACGTGTTCAAATAAAGTGCTTAACTTCGGAATACTTCTTTGAAAAAAACTAAGAGAATACAGATAATACTTCATGTTTTGATCATATGGGCAGAAGCAAAAATGTAAAAATGCATTACACATAGGTAGAGGGGTTTTCCAGAATTTTCACATCAACTTTGGGGGTGCATATTATACACGAGAAATTACGGTAGTTTATTTGTGTATTTGTGTGTGTGTGTGTGTGTGTTTGTGTGGGTGTGTGTAAATGTTTACTGTTGTCCATCCAGAAGACAATGGGCGGAGGAAAGCCAGCGGGGGGTCGACATGGCAACACCAAGGACACGCCCTCCTGAATGACGATTGGCTTGATCTTCTCTTTGGACCACAAAGGTGACCCTGGATTGGTTAAAGCCACAAAGCCATTAGATAAGTCGAAAAAAAGATTCATACTATACATGAAATGTGTTTGGCTAAAAGGGGTGATGAGGTGAGGTGAAGTAATTATACAGTGGGGGAAATCATTATTTGATCTCCTGCTGAATTTGTAAAATGATTTACAAAGAAATTAACAGCCTCCAATTTTTATGGTTGGGTATTAGTCGAACATTACAACCCCAATTCCAATGAAGTTGGGACGTTGTGTTAAACATAAATAAAAACAGAATACAATGATTTGTAACAGGTGAACAAGCTAATTGGGAACAGGTGGGTGACATGATTGGGTATAAAAGGCGCTTCCCTGAATTGCTCAGTCATTCACAAGCAAAGATGGGGTGAGGTTCACCTCGTTGTGAACAAGTGCATGAGAAAATAGTGTAACAGTTTAAGGACAATGTTCCTCAATGTACAATTGCAATGAATTTAGGGATTTCATCATCTACGGTCCATAATATCATCAAAACGTTGGGCGAATCTGGAGAAATCACTGAATGTAAGCAGCAAGGCTGAAAACCAACATTGAATGCCCGTGACCTGCGATCCCTCAGGCGGCACTGCATCAAAAACCAACTCAGGAACACTTCAGAAAACCAATGTCAGTAAATACAGTTCGGCGCTACATCCGTAAGTACAACTTGAAACTCTACTATGCAAAGCTAAAGCCATTTATCAACAACTGAGCTCATCTAAGATGGACTGATGCAAAGTGGAAACGTGTTCTGTGGTCCGAAGAGTCCACATTTCAAATTGGTTTTGGAAATTGTGGACGTCGTGTCCTCCGGGCCAAAGAGGAAAAGAACCATCTGGACTGTTATGGACGCCAAGTTCAAAAGCCACCATCTGTGATGGTATGGGGCTGTGTTAGTGCCAATGGCATGTGTAACTTACACATCTGTGAAGGCACCATTAATGCTGAAAGGTAATACAGGTTTTGGAGTAACATATGCTGCCATCCAAGCAACGTCTTCTTCATGGATGCCCCTGCTTATTTCAGCAAGACAATGCCAAACCACATTCTGTACGTGTTACAACAGCGTGGCTTCGTAGTAAAATACCTTTTCTTTTAACAACATTCAATAAACCTTTGGAACATCCCACAGGTGAACAGGCTAATTGGGAACAGGTGGATGCCATGATTGGGTATAAAAGGTAAGTTAATGATTATTTGCTAAAAACAAAGTTTATCAGTTTGAACATTAAATATATTGTCTTTGTAGTGTATTCAATTAAATATAGGTTGAACATGATTTGCAAATCATTGTATTCTGTTTTTATTTATGTTTAAACTTCATTGGAATTGGGGTTGTCGTTGGAGAAATCCAAAAAGGGAAATTCCAGCTAGCGTTTCATGCCGCCTTCTCCATGCAAAACTTTACCTTGCAGGAACACCCTTAAGATGATAAACTCAACTTAGTTTTTTATGGAAAAGAAAAGATACATGCAGTAAGAGGATGAAATAAAAAAAGAAAACATGGACAGAGAGCACTGAGATACTTACTGGGCTGCCGCACCACGATGTCATTGGAGACGGCGGTCCCATGTTTGTTCCTTGCCGTGCACTGGTACGCGCCCTCATAGTGCTCCGCCCGCTCCCGGCTGATGTCCACCACCAGCGTCCCCGAGTGGGCCCGCATGTGCACGTTGGGGTGCTGCTCCAGGTCAAAGTGGGTTCCGTTTCTTGTCCAGGAAAAACTTAGGAGCCACATAAACAGCAGGCGAACAGCTGATGATTATATAGTATAATTATCTTATAATTTTTTTTCACTGGTTTAATCGCATTGGACATGGATTTTTTACATTTTGTAAGGTATTTCATAGATATAAACATGCATGTGCACACTAAAATAGTGAAAAGAGTTTTTTTGGAAATTCTGGATTATTATTATTATTAACTTTTCTGTGTAAAGTATATTTTAATTTTACTGTTTTTGAAACTGTTATTATTATTATTATTATTATTAGTAGTAGTAGTAGTAGTAGTAGTA
Organism: Phycodurus eques; assembly: GCF_024500275.1. Taxonomy (NCBI): domain Eukaryota; kingdom Metazoa; phylum Chordata; class Actinopteri; order Syngnathiformes; family Syngnathidae; genus Phycodurus; species Phycodurus eques. The sequence goes on from NC_084529.1 coordinate 21,481,433, forward strand.
CTGTTCTATTAATTACATAACATAACTAAAAAATAAATATCGGATATTTTCTGTGTACAGCATAATTCTGTTTTAGTATTTTTAGAACAATTATTCATTAATAATTAGTTTTTATAATTCCTTGTGTTATTATTCATATTTACAGTATAATGCTGCTAAAAAGAAATAGTGGACCTTAGCTGTGTACTTGCAAATTACAACCACAATCATATGAAAAATTGTGTTAAATTAATACCTCTCAAAGTGTCAATAAACTAAAATCATTATTACATGTTTTTGGGCTACAGTTCATGTATTGTATCTCATATGTACCAATAATGTTGAGCCTAACAAATATATACTATTTTATTTGATGATATTTTTGTGATATTTATTTTCTTCGAGTTGACCTGGTCAGTTCACCTTCTAATTTGCAGGAGGTATCGTATGTACTACTAGAAAGTATGAATTTAAATACTGTTGAAAGTAGAAAAGTAAACACACGCACGCACACGCACACAGACGAGAGAAGGACTGCTCCTTACCTTGGATGAGGCTTCCCTTTGGCCTCACAATGGATGACAATGTTCTCCCGGGGGTCGATGATGTAATCCTTGGGGGATTGGTGAGTAATGGTGGGGGGCTGTGGCACTAAAAGCGACCAGAGAGCAAGACACAAGAGATGATGTTCGACCTTGACCTTCACTGCAAGGAGGAGTGTTTAACCACACTGACACACTCAATAAAAGCTCTCTCGGTTAACCACCTGCACAATAGCAACAAAAAAAAAATGTGGCATGCGGGACACAATTTATTTGATTTTACCGGTGCCGGGACACAAAGCTTGTAAGCTCATGCCAACGGCTGCATGTCTTTTGCAACAGAACCCAAAACAATCATGCAACACGCTATGTTTCCACTGCAAATCACACAACAATCGTGGTATCAAATGAAAAGAATCCTCCAAGCACAACAACAACAAAACAGCTTCTTTGTGGACGTCACACTTGCTTTGGACTTACATTTTTCCAGAACTTTCCCCCAAAAGAATCAGCACAAGTCACAATAAAGAGAACCATACATTAGTGTGGAAACGATGGCTCTTACGCAACCAATGGAATACTCTAGCTACAAAAAAAATAATGTCATCAAACTGCTGATCTGGAAGGCTGACTCATAGGAATATCTATTTTTGCTAGCATCACTATTATATATTTTTTCATATCAGGTGGTGCTAATTGCTTTGTTTAATTCATTAATTCATATCTATTAAATCAACTAATATGTAAACTAAAAATACTGTAATATATTATTTGATGAAATTGCAGCTCTAAGACACTACACAACTTCATAATAATAAATATGATTATTCTCATCTTTAAAAATCAACTAAGTTAATGGATGCTGTACATACTACATATAATTGCAATCATAATGTTACATTGGCTGTGGAATTAATATGATGAGGATGATGACTACTGTCGAACTAAGTTTGGGTTCTGTTATAAACCAAGTAACTGCAGGTTTACTAAAACGCTTGAAAAAAAAATGTAATAAAATTTGAGTATAAAGTAGAATATTGAAAAATATATGTTACTATGGACATTTACAAAAAATATTGGTGGTTAAGTTGCACTTTGCAATTGACCCAAGAACATTTTTCGTGCGTCAAAGAAACAAACATCACAGCAGAGTTATATTTCATATTGCTTCATAACATTTCCCCCAAAAAAGGATATTTCTTCCACTATTATGAGCCAAAATATTATGTACATAGTAATTATCAGTTTGTATATAAACATGTTAAAATGTTCTAGATTGACAGTGAATATGTTATTTTTTTGTTTTGTTTTATTGTTTTTTAAAATCATATTTCGGTCTTCGTACTGTATATTTGAGTATATATTTTATGTGTGATATAATTTTTTTTGTGGCTGGTCCTGTTAGTTGAGACTTGACAAGGGCTTGTGCTGCATGTTTTGTTTTGTTGTCTTACGGTCTAGCGGGACGTCCAGTGTGCTGACGAGGGGTCCCAGTAACACCGCCCCTACCACCAGCAGCAGCAGCGGCAGAGAGTGTGGCTCGCCCATCCTCCTTTCCATCATCAGCGTGCGACACCGAGGTCTGCCACCAAATAGCCCCGCCTCCCGCTGCTCAGTCACGTGGTCGAGGGGACACGTGCGTGCTGACTCACACTACAAGGATGGAAAGACAAATAAATAAATACATTTTACAAAATTGAACATTAGAGGGAGAGAATGAGAGCGAAAAAGACTCATCTCTGCAACAGTGGACACAGATCAATGGTCATGCATTGCAGATAATGGAGTGCTGTAGGAGGATGCCAACATGAGCTTTCTTTGCTACGTTGGTCCGCAAGCCATCACTCCTCTGAGCCATATTGATCACACACAAACGCACACACCCACACCCACACACATCAACAGATGGCATATTGGAATGAAAGTGTACAGCGTTTTCATAACCTCTAGATGGCGGCATACATTTATAAAATGTGAAAGTTTTTTCCCTCATACCTATGTATAATGCGCGCTATTGACGTTTGACCATTTTTTGGGGAAAGAAATGCGCATTATACATGAGAAATTACGGTACCATAAAGTACCTTCATACGGCTGACGTGGCTCATGTTCCACCTTCCCGGAAGTTATGTCAGGCTGGTAAAGTGCTATCGGTCTGGTAGTATTTTCTCGATACATTTTCTCGAGTCTGAATAACAGTACTGAGAAACAGTATCAGCTCTAGTTTGTACCCTGCTTTATCAAAGATTTCACTCACGTATATGCCAACAAAGGGTAGTGTTTTCTTTGCAAAGTGGCACATTGCAAGCTACTGGTCTGGCATCTAAATTACAATATTTCAATCATTTTTGCAAGTATGTCTGAACAGGGAATTTGTTTTTTCCAAAACCTTTGTTGTGAAACGCTAATGTTTATGTAATCACTGTCCACACCAAAACGCGACCCAACGTTCACAGGCATAACAAGCAATTATTCAAACCGATACCGTCGGTATAATTTCTTATTTGCATAGCTTGTGAAGCTTGAAAACTGAAATTGGGAGTCATATTCCGGCATGCTTTTATCTTTCTGTAAAAGCGATTGGCACGGAACGGAAAAGTCATTCTGAGGGCAGACTTTCTCATTTCTCTAATCGCAACAGCACACATTGAACTTTATGGTAGACTAAAAGAAGAAATAAAAATTGGCCTGTCAGACACAGCAGCACTGGGGCAGGTCTGATGGCGGTGGGCGGGATTTTCATTTTGTACGAGAGGTCCTGACAGCCAAACAAGTTGGCCCCCGTCCCGACCCTCCTTTGGGGGACCGACTTGTTTGTTCGCGCTGCCCTTGGGTCATGATTGAGATGAAGTAGTCTGAAGCCCCCTGGCTTCCTTCAAACACTCTCTCAGGAGATTGTGTGCATCTGGGTAAGAGCCAATCACACGGCTGTGTAGTATCACATACTGTTGTAGCGTATATGGGGTTACATAAAATGTACTTAATTTGGAAAAAGACACGAAGGAAGGTAATCGCCTGCGTTCACTTCCGGCTTAGTCCGATTTACGCTTTAACGTTAAAATCAAACTAATTTGTCTCATAAAGGGGCGCCACGTCCCTTTTTAGATGTATAAAACTTGCTACATTAATTAGTTCTCGACAACAAGAAGTCTTTTGTTGAACCCAAACACACACAAATGATACAGGTAGTGCATTTTTATAGAAAATTTTGTGAAACCTAACATGGGAATCTATAAGGGAACAATACATAAAAAACAAAACAAATGACAGACGAACATTGGCAAAGGAGACTGACTTGTGATATGAGGGTGGAAGGAGCGTGTAGTGACAATACAGAGAGCTGGTGGTTCCTGTTCTCGTTAATTTAAACCCAGATATGCAATAATCTGTACTTTTAGTTGACCACAAATTGGATTTACATGCGTGGACCACAATTTAGGGAGGCGGGTCGATCTCCCGAATGTTTGGCCGTACGGTCCGGACGGGGGACAGGTGGATTTGGCGGGAAAGGAAGAAGGGGAAAAAAAAGAGCAGGAAAACAAAAAGTTCGCAGACAGGACGGCCGGAGCCCATATGTTGCTGTTCGCAAGACGTTCGGAGCGGACGTGTGCTGCCAGCTTCCTTCCCCACGGAGTTCGCCCAAGCACCCAAAAAGGGTAGATCGGAGCGCTGGCAGGGTGCCCAGCGGCGGGTAAGGGTCCGATGTGTCCTCGTCACCTCGTGGTGCGAGTTGGGGCGTCCTGGCTGAGCCAGTCTTGGGCAAGTTGGTTGAATGAGAGCCCCCAACAAAGGGGGCTCCGGCCTTTATGGCCAGCCGCCAAGGGGGTGGTCCCCAACTCCCCCTTTCTCCCCCACCTCTGGGACCAAAAGGGAAGATGGACGGCCTCTGAATGTTACTTTTAAAATTTTGGGATTATGTTGTGGTTTAAAAACAGTGGGATAAAATATTAATTATTGGATTTGGATTTAACGATACCATTTTCCAGCCTTGCATTGTCATGCGCACATCCTCTTTAATCCCTGTAACAAATGTTTCAATTGCATGTGGTTGTTGAGAACACAGTAATATTTGCAATGTGGCATTTGTGTTGTGTGGGCTAAAACATTTCATCCGGTTCAGTTGGCAAACAGGTTTGACATCAGACATTCAAATTTGCTGAAATACAATCACTAGTGGCGCTATTGCGATGGTAACACTGGTGGCGTTCATGCAAAGTTCTTAAAATATTATATAACATTCAAGTCCAGTGAAGATTGTGATTAGTTAATCCGGGGTTGCAGTAGCTTTCTACTACCTGTTGGTGTCGCTAGTGCTCCATCCATTGTTCCAGACCGGAGGAACAAATGTCACTGAAAACAGCGGGAAAGAGAAGTCTTTGCTGGTGAGACTCTTCACGCTAGCTGGGGGTGGAAGTTAATTAATTTAGCGTCCGGGTGAGAAACCAGTGTCTGTGTCTCAGCTTTATGTATGTTGTGTTATGTGTTGAGATTATCAGAGAACACCACACAAAACACGACCACAACTGTTAAATGTGTGGGGTCTTCTTTTAAGATTTTGAAAATCCTTGTGTGTACCAGGACTAACATGCATGTTTTTGGAATGTGGGAGAAAGCAGATGTATCCGCATAAAACTCACACAAGCACTTTGAATTCAAACCCTGAACTTAACCGATACTTCACCATGCTTCCTTAATTTCCTCTGCTGTGTGGACTGCATGCAAAGAGAAATGTTAGACGTCACGGGAAAAATTATTAAACCACTCTTGTTTCTTCAAGTGTTTTGCTCATTTTTAATGCCTGTTACAACTAAAGGTAGATTTGTTTGGGCAAATTATGACAACAAAAAAAGCTCATAATCGTTTAAGGGCTGATATTTAGCCATTTTCCTTGGTTTTATTGATTGTAACCAAAATCACTGGGAATGCAATTAAGCTTTAGCTTGTCAGAAACGACAAAGTATAATGGAATCAGTTTATTTTATTCTTTAGGTAATATACATTTAGTGGTACCAGGCATTAAAATTAACAAGGCATTGAAAAAAAACTAAGTGGTATTATAATTTTTTCCATGACTACAGTTGACTTTTGAGGCATGTCTTCCCAGAAAATTAGGGTTGAACTGCTTTTGTTGAATTGTCCACTGTAAAGGAGAAATCAGCCATGCACTCTAAAATCGCCACCAGTAATACTAGCAATGATAAAATAAATAAATAAATAAAAAGGGAGGGCGGCACGGTGGGCGACTGGTTAGAGCGTCTGCCTCACAGTTCTGAGGACCAGGGTTCAATCCCCAGCCCAGCCTGTGTGGAGTTTGCATGTTCTCCCCGTGCCAGCGTGGGTTTTCTCCGGGCACTCCGGTTTCCTCCCACATCCCCAAAACATGCCTGGTAGGTTGATTAGAGACTCTAAATTGCCCGTAGGTGTGAATGTGAGTGCAAATGGTTGTTTGTTTAAATGTGCCCTGCGATTGGCTGGCAACCAGTTCAGGGTGTACCCCGCCTCCTGCCAGATGATAGCTGGGATAGGCTCCAGCACACCCGCGACCCTAGTGAGGAGAAGCGGCTCAGAAAATGGATGGATGGAAATAAAAAGGGGGGGCTTATTAGGAATAAAAGTGTTAATTATAAATGTGGAGGTAAAGCCTTGCATGGAGATTCTTATCTGGAAAGCTTCCAGGGCGGATTCATTACACAATTTAATGAGCTGAGGAGGCTCCACTCTTGCCGTCGCCATACCGTGTGTGTGTGTGCGTGTGCGTGTGAGTGTGTGTGTGCGTGCGTGCTACGCGTGAGCACACTATAATTATCCCTGTGAGCTGCGGTGATACGGGGCCCAACCACTCGCATCCCCTCACTCAGCAGGATCTCAGCGGTGCTCTCAAGATGAGGAACCAAACGCTCACAAGAAAAAAAACAATGAGAAGTATAAATAATGTACACACTTTCCTGTATTTAATTCTAAGCCCCATGATAATGTCGAGGGGCAGGAACCTCTCACGTCTTCATGGTAAAACTGCAAGTTCAAATTTGGTGAGAACTCTACATGATGTGAAAACAGATGGTGGAAAAGCAGAAAAGTCAATAACGCTAACAACTCAGTTTAGAGTGTTCTGCCAAAAGCCGTCAGACGGCCGATAACATCAGGGAGGAAATCTTTCCACTGGCAGGCCAATCTTTTTTTATTCCCCCACCGCCAAACAAAGAGATGAATCAAATGTGTTGCTGATTCATATCTACAGATCAGCACATCATTCAGAACTTGCACAGCGCTTCGTTTTTTTCGTCTGTGTCTCATTAAAGAGAATGCTCTTTTAACAAAGTCAGAGGATTTCCATACAAAAAGCATTGCTGTGTAATTTTAAAAATACATATATTTAATATATATATAGACAATAAACACAGACACAGTATATATATATATATATATATAAATATACACACATCTATGTACACACAAATACCTACAGTATATACCGTAAGCACATACTGTACATACACACACGCAGTATATGTGTATATTTACACACGAGCTAGCTAGTAAGTGAATGTTTTAATGTATTGCTATTACAGTGTTTAACTTGTTGTACAAGTTAATAATAACATTTGATGATGCATCCGTTTGACTCGGGAACAGATTATTTCTACTAACCTATTTTTTTCCAATGGGAAATCCATTCACTTTCCAACTAAACAGTTGCATGAACCCCCACCCTCTACTCACTATCGACAATGTGCACATTATTATTATTTTTTTTTAAATAAAACGATGCAATCTTTAAATAGGCTCTTTATTTAATGGAGCACAAAGGGAGATAGCAATAATAATAAAAACAAAAATTAAAAAGAGCCTGGGAGGAAACCAAGTTCAGTGTGCACACCTGCTGTGACAATTGGATGTCAACGCTGGAATGCAGAACTAGAAAACCTAGTTAGAAAAAAAGCCTTTGCAACAATGAGGCCATCACCTAAAGTAGATTTGGAGTCAAAGGGAATTTTGATGGTAAATGGCAGAATCTTCTGGCGGGAAATGACATAAGAAAGCCGAAAAGACTGGAATAAGTTGCGCTATTCATGTATTATTATAGAAACTATTCATGACATATTCAAAGTATTATAAAGTATTTGCTTGTTACTTTTTCAAAATTATTCATATCCCTGCTCTTCTTGGACGATTCTGAACAAATAACCATTTGCACTATACTATTTCTATCGGATGAAGGCTTGAAACTAACACTTTTTTTCCAGGCTGATACCAGCACAAGTATTCACTTGTGAGTACTCACCAATACTGATATACCGAGTATCGTTAACACTAGTACTTCTAAGACAAAAGTTATATTAAATGTGAACAAAGACTTTTTTTTTCCTTCTGACGTACATGATGATTCGCTGTTGTGTCAAACTGCCGCAGTGTAGCGCCAACTACTGGCGAGGAGGACTTCAGTATTAAGTAGTACCTTAAGTATCGTTGACTGCTATCGGCAGCTTTCACGACTACCTAATAACTTGAAATAAGGCGGTATCGGCCCGATATGATACCTGGTATCGGTACTCGCCCGGTACTTGTTACTTTTTCGTTGAAACCCTAACAAAGCTTGAAAACCTAATTTAATATTGCTAATTCTGGATTAAAACCCTAACAGGCTTGAAACCTACATTTCAAACCTTAACTGTGTGTTGAACCCCTACTTTGAAACACCAACAATGGCTTGAAATCCTAATTTGGAACCTGAATGCAGACTCAAAACCCTGCTTTTAAACAGTGATTTAAAAGCCTAAAAAACTTGAAACCTTAATTTTAAAAGTTAACTATGTGTTGAAACCCTAATGTAAAACCCTAACCCAGAATCAAAACGCTGATTTGAAACCTAAACTGTGGCTTGAATGGATTTAAGACCCTATGCCTTGTTTAAAACCCTAACATAAAACGCTAATTTGACACCCAAGCCCTTGCTTGATACCTTAATATCGATTTGAGACCCTACTTTAAAATGCTAACTGTGGATTTAAACCATGTGTTTAAACCCTCCTTTGAAACCCTAACCATGACTTGAACTCCCAATTTTCAACCTTAACCCTGACTTGAAACCCTAACCCTTGTTTGAAATATCAACCCAGACTTGAATCGTTTTGGACATGGAACTTTTTGCTGCTCCCTTCTTATACTAGGCTACCATTTCACCAAATAACAACACACTTAAACTCAAATTTAGCCACAGTAAGAATAATGTTGGCCTACCTATGTGTTTTGTACGTGTGCAAGTGGCTTCCAACGAAAGTCCAAACAAAATGTGAGCATATTCCAGTATGACTCATAATATGAACGCCTATGATTAGAATTTATCAATATCTAATGTAATGCAAAGTAGACAACATTGCTTCTGTCATAGAACATTTGATCGGAGAAAACAACATTGAATCATCAAAGACTCCATTGTCATTTCCCATTATGTTTTCCCACCTTACAATACACAACCTAATTGAGGTGCGTGAGGTCCATATTGACAGAGATGCACATTTCAACGTGGCCACAAAAGGTGAGGGTCGGGATTGGTGTGCTGGAAGCTGAATCGAAACGTGTAGCTGTGTGAATGAATAGTAGGCAGTATGTGTGGATTTAATCCACGCTGCCTTTGTCCGGGCAGCGCAAGGCTGACGGAACGCTCGCGCTCTTGCCGGTGTGATAATGAATGCAAATGATTGTGAAGCTGAGCAGTCATAATCAAGTCTAGCGGAGGCTCGGGGGTTACAGCTCACTGATTGGCTTCCTGGGTGCTCATCGCGACGTGCCATTTTAACAGCTACGATGCAAGGCATGAAGGGGGGTTGATTTAAAGAGGTCACGGGATAGCAGAATATACGGAGATAGCACACGGCAAACTGTATTCTAGTGGATGAGAATACGACGTATGGGTCATTTTAGAATTGGAGGACAATTTAGACATCTACATTTTTTTCAAGAACAACCATTTATTTGATATTTTTTGTTTTCAAGATAAGCAGGGAATTAAACATCATATGATTTTATTCGTCAAACTCAACCATCAATGGTAACCTTTTAATGAGATATTCTATATTCAAGCACCTAAAAAAAATATGCAGTGGTGTCTTGAGTTTAATGAGTTAGTTCCATGACCACGCTTGTAACTCAATACGTTCTTACTTTAAATCATCTTTCCCCACTGAAATGAATGGAAGTGCTATTAATCTGTTCCGGCCTCTCCCAAAACATTTTTGTAATGTGTTCTTTTTTTTTTTTTTTTTTAAATAAGAAAAATATCACTCTAAAACATTGTACTTAAAATGTAAAATTACAAAAATATACAATAATCACATACCGGTAATTAAATACAATGTCAAGAATTCAATGATTTTGCCACATTTACTTAATTTCTAAGGACAATGGGCTGCTCTTTCCAGTGTGTGTTCCTTGGCCAACTGGGGGCAGTATAATACAGACACAGATATATATTAATGAGATGGTCACAATTGTTCAGTAAGCCACAGTATTAGTATTATATTAGTCATTCTTTGCAGAGAATAAACAATATTTGCCTGTGTGTATTTTTATATGATCTGTTTACATGTGTTGCTCCACCACTTGTGTTCAAATGTCCATTATTTGTTACCTCATTTTTGGTGTTTCCCATTATGTGTTAGCATGGAGCCACTGCGACATTGCTAAAGCAAAGCTTTGTGGTTGTTTGAAATACAGAAGGTGGAGTGGCAATAAACACCTCGAAGCCTCTTTTTTGAAAAATAATCCGCTATTTGCTAAAGTGCTGAGTTGAGTTGAGTTAGTTCACTGCCAGCATACAGCGCTCAAATCTCAAAATGCTTTCTCACGAGTCAAAGCAAAAAGTTATCTGAACGATGGCTCGTATTTCGAAAAACTGTATAAATAAACATATACATCATATATAGCTGTATAATTCCTTTACAATTAAATTATGTTAAATATTATTTTAATATGAACTGATTTTAGTATTACTTCAGTTACCATAACAGAGTTGCATAAAAATCCACCAATTCTGGAATGAGCCGTATAGCCACCGTGTGACTTTGACAAATGCCTCTCCCAGCCCCCCTGTCGGTGACACAATGGAAATCTCACAGTGCGCCTACGCCACAATCTTCTCATTAGCTTTCATAATTGCGGGGTGGTATGCAAATAATTGGTGCGGTTACCATATGAATCGGGGGTCCCGTTGTTGGGGCCACCACCTTTCATCCGCACTGTACAATGCCAGAAGATCGAGTGGGCGCTTTAATTCATCGCATCTGTGGTGAATATGTTGTTTGAGACTTTTTAATGAAGAGATTCAAAAGGAATTAACTGTGACAAAGCTCAACTATGTCAAATAGAGTGGATATAGAAAGGGAACTAGAACGCGGGCCAAAAGCTTTGCTTCTGTCAGAACATAGAATTTGTTCCACAGTTCCAAAGGGTCTGTTGGTGTAAGTACATGCTTGGTGTAACCTATGAACTGTTTCAAACAGCATAGTATTTTGACTTTTGTGTCATTCCCTTTCAAATCATGCCGATCTCAGGCCAACTGTTTACATGTGATGTGCAATGTCTTTTTGTGGCTTTTTTGTTTTGTTTTTTTACATGGCGTTCCTCATTCATACACTTTATAACATACTGTACATATACAGTACATACTCTGTTTAACTGTGAGGTGCCCAACTTGTCTGACTTCCAACATATTGGCATTTCTCTCCCCCATAATTGACGTGACAAGCAGAGTTTCACGGCCTAATATTTATCTTCTACTCTAAAGCTGTGCTGATCGCCAATCCAAAGCGACACTACGATCTTCAGGGATCTGTTTTACAACCTGAATTTTACAGGCAAGCTGAGCAAGATCCTCTTCTATGCCTACCAGTTGAAAAACGTACTTGACAAATATACACGTTGGTGGAAGTAAACAATTGGATTCCAGTTGTGAATATACAGTAAAGAAATCCACAGGAGTGCATGTTAAAAAGTAAATTTTTCACAAAATGTGCCCTTTAAAAACATATTGAAGAGAACCACAACATGAGAAAGGCATTCAACTATAAAGTTTATTTCTGTAGGTTTGACTGTAGTATAAAGCGGATTATGTCCTTCAAGCGGTCCATTACAAGGAATTACAGGACCCCCTGGTGCTCCTCTATTTGACATCCTTAAATTGTCCATCAAAATAACAGGACAGTTTTGACCTGTTTCTGGCATTGATTAGTTTCTTAACATATTCACTGCCATTGACGGCTTTAGAAGTCAAATATCCATGTTAACGGGGAAGGCTGGCAGTAAATGAGTTAAATAACAATTTACTCTTGGTGCTAGTGGGCATCTGCTACTGTGGGTCCAGCAATTAGTTTGCTCTTGAGAGTCATTGGCATTCTCAAAGCTTGTTCCCCATACGTGCCAAAACACTCCGGGATTCGGTTTGCCTTCTATGGCACCCCGGACAATAATTGCCGCATCTACTTTTTGGAGGCGGCCGATGCTCTTTAGCATGCAGATTGACACAACATCAGTTGGATGGGACGGCGGCGTGAAGGCGCAAATCCCTGCCTGTTAGAGCAAAGTGGAACTGAACGGCGTTTCACTTTAATCTCATCGCGTCAGAACCTCGGAACAGAAGTACTTCTCCTACGAGGTTCCCTGCGCAAAATCGGCAGCAATGTGAAAGCCCTCTCACATCATCTTGTGACGATGGCCCGTAAAATGCTTCATAATGCATTAAAGTTGTGAGTCAGTAATGTGGCAAAGTGACACTGAAGCACTTGGCTTGGGAAGTGGCTCATATTGCTAATACATAAATGAAATGACCTGAAAGGTTTATATGTATATATATAAAAAAAGGTTCATTGCAATGAGATCATGAATGGGAACTGTGGGGCATTACTTTTTTTTTTATTAGCTATAAATATGCATCAGTACTACTTTTTCTTTCAAAAAGTCCAGCATCGACGACGGATATTATGGATTGGTTGATTGTGCTTGGTCTCAAAGTTCCCCGACATCAAATGACGCATTTTAGCACAGGGGGGGGGGGAAGTAATCAACATAAAACCAATTTGCGGTGAGGAGACGAGCAAATCCTCTGAGGCGGGAAGCGGAGAGGGCGTCAATGCATGCACAAAATCACAGACTAATAATGTAAAAACACTAATGCAGCCCTATGGGTGGCACAAGTCAGTGCAAACTGTAGGCCGGTCCCAAGCCCAGATAAATGCAGAGGGTTGCGTCAGGAAGGGCATCTGGCTTAAAACCTCGCCAAACAAATATGAGCGTTCATCCAAATAATTCCATACCGGATCGGTCGTGGCCCGGGTTAACAACGTCCCCCACCGGCGCCGTCAACCTGCGGGGCGCCGTTGGAAATTCAGCTACTGTGGGTCGAAGTCAAAGAAGAAGAGGAGGTGGAAAGTGGGTTCTTCGGCAGAAAGAGAAGAGGAAAACACAGAGCCTAGAACTGAATGTGGGGACTTTGAATGTTGGGACTATGACAGGAAAATCTCGGGAGTTGGTTGACATGATGATGAGGAGAAAGGTTGATATATTGTGTGTCCAGGAGACCAGGTGGAAAGGCAGTAAGGCTAGAAGTTTAGGGGCAGGGTTTAAATTATTTTACCATGGTGTCGATGGGAAGAGAAATGGAGTCGGGGTTATTTTAAAAGAAGAGTTGGCTAAGAATGTCTTGGAGGTGAAAAGAGTATCAGATCGAGTGATGAGGCTGAAATTTGAAATTGAGGGTGTTATGTGTAATGTGATTGGTGGCTATGCCCCACAGGTAGGATGTGACCTAGAGGTGAAAGAGAAATTCTGGAAGGAGCTAGATGATGTAGTTCTTAGCATCCCAGACAGAGAGAGAGTCGTAATTGGTGCAGATTGTAATGGACATGTTGGTGAAGGTAATAGGGGTGATGAAGAAGTGATGGGTAAATACGGCATCCAGGAAAGGAACTTGGAGGGACAGATGGTGGTAGACTTTGCAACAAGGATGCAAATGGCTGTAGTGAACACTTTTTTCCAGAAGAGGCACGAACATAGGGTGACCTACAAGAGCGGAGGTAGAAGCACACAGGTGGATTACATTTTGTGCAGACGATGTAATCTGAAGGAGGTTACCAACTGTAAGGTAGTGGTAGGGGAGAGTGTGGCTAGACAGCATAGGATGGTGGTGTGTAAGATGACTCTGGTGGTGGGGAGGAAAATTAGGAAGACAAAGGCAGAGAAGAGAACCATGTGGTGGAAGCTGAGACAGGACGAGTGTTGTGCAGCTTTTCGGGAAGAGGTGATACAGGCTCTCGGTGGACGGCAGGAGCTTCCAGAAGACTGGACCACTGCAGCCAAGGTGATCAGAGAAGCAGGCAGGAGAGTACTTGGTGTATCTTCTGGCAGGAAATGAGAGAAGGAGACTTGGTGGTGGAACCTCACAGTACAGGAAATCATACAAGGAAAGAGGTTAGCTAAGAAGAAGTGGGACACTGAGAGGACCGAGGAGAGGCGAAAGGAATACATTGAGATGCGACACAGGGCAAAGGTAGAGGTGGCAAAGGCAAAACAAGAGGCATATGATGACATGTATGGCAGGTTGGACACTAAAGAAGGAGAAAAGGATCTATACAGGCTGGCCAGACAGAGGGCTAGAGATGGGAAGGATGTGCAGCAGGTTAGGGTGATTAAGGATAGAGATGGAAATATGTTGACTGGTGCCAGCAGTGTGCTTGCTAGATGGAAAGAATACTTCGAGGAGTTGATGAATGAGGAAAATGATAGAGAAGGGAGAGTAGAAGAGGTAAGTGTGGTGGACCAGGAAGTGGCAATGATTAGTAAGGGGGAAGTTAGAAAGGCATTAAAGAGGATGAAAAATGGAAAGGCAGTTGGTCCTGATGACATTCCTGTGGAGGTATGGAAGCATCTAGGAGAGGTGGCTGTGAAGTTTTTGACCAGCTTGTTCAATAGAATTCTAGTGCGTGAGAAGATGCCTGAGGAATGGAGGAAAAGTGTACTGGTGCCCATTTTTAAGAACAAAGGTGATGTGCAGAGCTGTGGCAACTATAGAGGAATAAAGTTGATGAGCCACACAATGAAGTTATGGGAAAAAGTAGTGGAGGATAGACTCAGGACAGAAGTGAGTATTTGCGAGCAACAGTATGGTTTCATGCCTAGAAAGAGTACCACAGATGCATTATTTGCCTTGAGGATGTTGATGGAAAAGTACAGAGAAGGTCAGAAGGAGCTACATTGTGTCTTTGTAGATCTAGAGAAAGCCTATGACAGAGTACCCAGAGAAGAACTGTGGTACTGCATGCGGAAGTCTGGAGTGGCAGAGAAGTATGTTAGAATAATACAGGACATGTACGAGGGCAGCAGAACAGCGGTGAGGTGTGCTGTAGGTGTGACAGAAGAATTTAAGGTGGACGTGGGACTGCATCAGGGATCAGCCCTGAGCCCCTTCCTTTTTGCAGTGGTGATGGATAGGCTGACAGATGAGGTTAGACTGGAATCCCCGTGGACCATGATGTTTGCAGATGACATTGTGATCTGCAGTGAAAGCAGGGAGCAGCTGGAGGAACAGTTAGAGAGATGGAGGCATGCACTGGAAAGAAGAGGAATGAAGATTAGCCGAAGTAAAACAGAATATATGTGCATGAATGAGAGGGCTGGTGGGGGAAGAATGAGGCTACAGGGAGAAGCGATAGCAAGGGTGGAGGACTTTAAATACTTGGGGTCAACCGTCCAGAGCAATGGTGAGTGTGGTCAGGAAGTGAAGAAACGGGTCAAAGCAGGTTGGAACGGGTGGAGGAAGGTGTCAGGTGTGTTATGTGACAGAAGAGTCTCTGCTAGGATGAAGGGCAAAGTTTATAAAACAGTAGTGAGGCCAGCCATGATGTACGGATTAGAGACAGTGGCACTGAAGAGACAACAGGAAGCAGAGCTGGAGGTGGCGGAAATGAAGATGTTGAGGTTCGCTCTTGGAGTGACCAGGTTGGATAAAATTAGAAATGAGCTCATCAGAGGGACAGCCAAGGTTCGATGTTTTGGAGACAAAGTTAGAGAGCGCAGACTTCAATGGTTTGGACACGTCCAGAGGAGAAATAGTGAGTATATTGGAAGAAGGATGATGAGGATGGAGCTGCCAGGCAAGAGAGCTCGAGGAAGACCAAAGAGAAGGTTGATGGATGTCGTGAGGGAAGACATGATGGCAGTTGGTGTTCGAGAGGAGGATGCAGGAGATAGGCTTACATGGAAAAGGATGACGCGCTGTGGCGACCCCTAACGGGACAAGCCGAAAGGAAAAGAAGAAGAAGAAGAATGTAAAAACACTACCTCTGTTTCAACCTCACAGTCTCACAGTTCAGGTAAATATATAACTAAAAAGTCGGGACAGCTCCGTTCAACTTGCACTGGTACGGTTTGGAAACAGTCATTAGTGTGACAACCCTGTAATCCAACATAACATTAACCTGCTCGAATGGAAGGGGTGAGGGCTGTAACGATGGAATCTTTTTAGAATCCATTATCTTAAAGATAATATTTTTTTGTACTTCTAACATGCATTTCATTCTCATTTATGAGGGTTGGACGTCTACCCTTGAACTGCATATGTTGGTACAGAGTGTATGGTATAAATTTGGTGTACAGAATTTGAGACAGCTAAAGGCTAAATGATTAGCAATCACAATTAGCATTAGCGTGCTAGCGATGATCATTTTAGGTAAAAAAAGGAAAAAAAATGCAAACTACCATTCAGCTTACTCATACTGATCATGTTATATGTACATTACACAACTAATAGTGTTTTAAAAATCACTTACAGATCCTCCTCTGTAGTTTCCCCCCCCGCCCCCAAAGTTTATCAGTGGCCCAACACTGCGTCCATCTGCAATAAATGTCAGAGTGAAACATTTGTTCCGGTGGCACTGGCAAGGTTCTGGGTGGAGTTTTTTTTTCCCCCCCTTCTTTTTTTTGGGTGTCGGCAGAGCTTCGAAGCAGAAATTCTGCGCCGACCTATTTTTGAAGTCGATTAAGCAGAGTTATTGGATATTTAGTACCCTTCCACTATTGCCTTTTTTCCACTGCATATACATGTCACCGTAAAAAAAAACACGTCTGTCCTAGTAATCCGAGCAACAGAAAAGTCAATTAATTAGCCAGTCCCTCAATGATCATCTTAACTGTGTCTGAATTTCAACCACGTCTATTTTTGAAACAATTTACGCGTTAAAACATAAGTTACAGCCGGTTTTAGGTCTCCATTCCAAGCAATTTACCTCACGTAACTTCTTCGACTGACAAGGGACACATGCAAACTTCAGCGCTAGAGAAGAAGGTTAAAATCATCAATCAAGACGTTTACCCTGTATTGTAATTGTGGACGTAAGAAGGGAACTGTAGTTGTAGTTTTGAGAGAGAAAAAAAATATTGTCTTACAGTTCCGAGAAGCAAGTCACATGATATGAGAAGAAAGTCAAAATGTAATGTGAAGCAATGTTTCTGAGAAAAAAAAGTTACTTCCAAGTTATGAGAATTCAGAAAACCATTTTATTAGATCCAGATCCCTCGCTTGGTACGTTAAAAAAAAAAAAATGAATGGAGCCGGCAGGTTCCTTGCAAACATCCACACTTTCCCTTTAATTCTCACCAGCATCCTCTCTCTTTAGCAAACTGATTCTTCCTTAACTCTTAATCTATCTTTTTATGGTTTAAGAAATGTGATCAAGTACAATATATTGTATATACAGCATCGAACGTCTATACAGGCTCGCTGTTCAGGGTGTCCATATATCCAATCGGTATTTGGGATGGACATCACATTCCATCTGAGTAGCCTCCTCTTCCCGCGATGCAGGAGCCAATCATGTTGAAGCGGGGCGGGTCTTGCTGAGAAAGGCCGTGGGATTTCCAAGAATGTCTGTGAAATGGGCCCCTCCCTTTCCGGGTTTCCGCAATTGTAATTTGTTTCATCTTTTTGAAAAAGCTTTTCTACTTTTGTTTTTGTGTTTCCTGAAATGTTAAAGTGTTTCGTCTTTTGTTTTTGTGTTTTTTGAAATGTTAAAGTGTTATGTGTTTTTATTTTTGTGTGTTTCCTGAAATATTAAAGTGTTTCATGTTTTGGTTTTGTGTTTTCTGAAATGTTAAAGTGTTTCACAATTTGTTATATTGTTTTGCACTTCCAGGGCACCGTAAGACCCTCATGGTCCTCTCGTTTGAATTAATATGTTCAATGCGCCATGAATTTTGCAGTTGGATGCAGCTACTTGTGGAGAAAAAAACCACCACACCGAACAGAGAGAAGTAGAGTACCAATGGGTTATTTTGGGACACCTTTTTATTAACTGAAATGCGTACCATATTGACCATGTCCAAACACAGGTGTTCTTCATCCACTCAGTGTGTCAAGATGCTAATAAAGTCACGCCAAACCCCAGGAGGAAAAGAAAAAAGAAAAAAGAAAAAAAAACGAGAGGCCCAGACGTATTTGTCATCTCCTTGGTAACCTTGAGGAGAAACTGTACGCCGGACATCTGCAAACTCTCAAACCTCATCTGAGCTCAACAAAAGAGGTGTGATTACTGCTCTCAGTTTGCTACCAATTCCCAACCGGAAGGCTTAGTCAACGAGATGGGAGCCAATATGTTGAGTTTACTCTGAGCTTAGCGGCGGAAGAAAACCTAGTCAATAAAAGGTCAAGATGCACCAACAACTGTGCTGTTTTTGAAGCAAATGAGCTCCCGCGTGGGTGCGTGTCCACCCGGCTCCAGTCTGAGTTAACAATGAATGCAATACAGTGTGCTTCTAGGAACACAACAGGGTGTTTCCAGCAAACACTCGGCTCCAGAGCCAATTTGAATAGTGCTGATATACAGTAAGTAGAAGCGGGCGGCTACGGGTCATTTGCAGCTCACCGCTGCTTTGTGTGTGGCTAAAATCTGCCGACAGCATCAGATATGGTGAACACACTGGAACAATCTGTTACAGCCAGCCAGTTAGAGGCAACATGTAATTTGGCCGGTGGGAAAGCAAGCGAGTCGGTGTGTTATTGAGCACTACATCTTATCACGATTATAGTGACCAAAATTAACACGGTTATCGTAATTTTCACAAAATTACTAAAAGAAATATGTTGAGGCTATGCTAATGGGGGTGGCACAACTAAATAGGCACAGAAAGCAATATTGCTCCAAAAGGTATGAAAAATATAGCAAAATGCAAGAATATTCAACAAAAAAATGCAGGAATATTAGGGGAAAAAAATATAGGATTAGGACTGGAAGACCATAAAATAAAAATTAAAAAAAACATTCAAAAAATACACATAATAATAGGAAACAAGAAACAATTTTTGAACAACTACAAACAAATGTAGCAAAAACCTGCAAATATTTGGACAAAAAAAATACACAAATACTTGATGAAAATATTTTTTAGAAATGTGAGGAAAACATTCTGGGAAAAAAATTTATGAAAAATACAAAAGCATCATGATAAAAATACAAAAATTTGACATAAAAGAAAAATAAGACATAAGAAGAAAAAAGAAAGACACAAATAACAGCACAAATACTGAAATATTACAATGTAATCAATTAAATTTCTATCAAAAAGACACAAACATGAGAAAAAAGAAATACTACAAAGATAAATAAATAAAAAGAAAAAAAATATTTTAAAACAATGAAATTAGGAAAAAAATCTAAATATTTGACAAAAATACACAAATATCTAAAAGGACAAATACAGTAAATACAAGAAAATGACCAAAAAAATATTAGGTTAAAAAGAAAATTTAAAAATTGTTTAAAAAATAATACCAAATATTGGGCAAAAACACCACTATTGTAAACAAGGGATATATTCGATGAAATACACAATAATTACAGCATGAAATATTTTTATTTTTTTTAAATGTTACATAATGCCCGCCTGTTTGATTTGGCCGGTGGGAAAGCGAACGAGCCAGAGAGAAAATCTTGGGCAGGTGGGGCAAGGTCTAGTGTTATTGAGCGCTCCATTCTCAGAGTACCAACACAATGGCCCTCCTTCCATTCCACCTGTGTCTCTGAAAGGTCAGCCCAGAGGAGGGTCCTCCCATACCTCCCACCTAGCCTAAAGCTACAGTTCCCACTCCACAATCAGCCCTACAGCCAGGAAACTCAATCAAAGAGACCTCTCAAAACCCGGCATTGTCTCCTAAAGGCTTTCCCCACATCGTGGCTGCTCTTACATGTAACACTGGAACAGGAGATGCTCATTACTGCCCGTCCCCAGCTCCCCTTTTTCTCTTTTTATGGGGCTTACAGAATAATCCAACCGGGACAATGAGAGCACGGTTATGTAAAAGGAGAGAAAAGTAAGAACATGGAACAAGAGGAACTCATTTGCAGGAGTGAGGTGTTCGAGATGTGACCAGAAGCCGTCACCTGGAGAGTCTTTAATGACATCTCCCCTCGTTCCCTGCCTAACATGCAGCAGTTATTGACTGATGGGCACACCACAGAACAATGTGCATGAATGTCACCACAATCCATTAACACATAAAGAAAGCACTATATTGTCAGCGCCCCCTCCCACCGCCGCCCGCCTCTCACTCAGCCCCCCCCCCACCCCCACCAATCCTCGAGCCAGCTTCATTGAGACGCGGCAGGTGAATACAAATCATTTCCCCTCGGCTGCCTTCCAAAAAGAGCGCACCATCCAATCTCAGCCACACAGGACACAAACAATGCTGCTTTCAAAAGTGTGAGAAAAATCAAATCGTGCCATTTTTAAAATGTAAGACACATACCACAGTTAACTGTTGGAAAATATACTACAAAACATGCATGAAATGTTCACTTTGAAGAATCCAAAAGATTGATTCATGTTTCATTGTGTTTGGTTCTTATTTGTACAGACAACTTTTGGGACACACACAAAAATAGGTCCGAATGCATATAACTAATAGGTATACAAAGAAATGACTAAGGGAGTATTAAGAAGCATGTTACTAAATAATGGTCACAATGATTGGGAGACACCTTAATTCATCCATCAGGCGAGACTGCTTGGTTCCCTATGAATTTGGATTTGGTATCGTCGCCCCAACATATTTCAGACAATGCTTCCAACTCAATATTCCAACATCAATCAATCTGGAAAAAAAAAAAAACAACAACATTCAGTTGGGATATGCTCCAGCTCACCCGTGACCCTAATGAGGACAATCGCTAAAGAAAATGGATGGATGGATAGAGTTGCTGAACTTTTCACTGTTTGTCAATTTATTTCCGAGACAGTTTATTGTGTTCACCGCCACGGGGAAGCCCAAGGAGACAAGTGTAGTACAGCCTGGATGGATGACAACCTGTCATTTGGTCACAGGGCTGACATATGAAAACAGACAACCATTCACCCTAGGAAAAAATTGGAGTCTTCAGTGAACACATGGTCGAAAGTGGGAGTAGTCGCAGAGAAATACCCCACAAATCTGTCAGTATTCTATTAATTACAGTGAAAGTTTTTCATAAAATCAATTTCAGAAGAGGCTCCCGTGTTCCTGTGTGTAGCTCCTTAGCATAGCCAGACAAGGTGAGACCTTCCTCCAGGGAAGGACACCAGTCCCTTTCCAGTGCTTAAAATATGATGAGTGTGATAGACATCAGTCCTGGAACCACCTCAGTCCTGCAGATCTCCATCGCATGACAAATGACTACATGGTTTCCACGGTCACACACATCCATAAGTGTTCAAGTACTAAAGACCCATCCATTTTCTTAGAACGCTTGTCCACAATGGTGATCGTTGTGCTCGATCTCAGTAGTGCGAACATGATTCGTCTCATTGGTTGAGCTGACTGATATGTGGGCTAATGATCTTTAATGACGCTAATGAGGACTTTCTTTCGTGCTGCAGACCCTTTGTAACATGATACCAACTCGAGTTATTCTGGTATAACCATAATGGGGGAAGTACACAGTATTTCCACCAATACATCCATTTAAAAAAAAAAAAAAAAATGTTTTTAATCTCGTTTCATTAGGTTAGTGGGTGAGCTGTAGAAAATCCCTATTGACGTTAGCCGAGAGGCAGTGTCTACACCCTGCACTGGTAACCAGTCAATCCCAGGTCAAATATGAACAAACAACTATTCAGACTCACATTCACACCTATGGACAATTTAGAGCCATTAATGAGCCTAACATGTTTTTGGAATGTTGGAGTAAGCCAGAAGGGGTCCGAAAAAAACCCACACACGCACGGGAGGAAAATGTGAACTACACACAGCAAGGCCAGAGTCAAGAGTCAGACCAGAGACTTCTCGACTGTGAGGCAGAAGTTTGAATCAGTCTACTGTGTCACCCACATATTGCTGGAAAAATGCTGGAAAATATGATGCTTGGGCTAACACGTTTTACACAGTTTTCAACTGAATTCTTGCAAGGAACCCATTCAACCCAAATGACAAAGTGGTAGTGTGGTTCACTGTCTTTCTGGCATGGGATCTTTTCCCTGTGATTGACTGGCAACCAGTCCAAGGTATGTTTTGAAGAAAGCTGGAGTACCCGGAGAAAACCAACGAGCTCAGATTCAAACCCAGGACCTTTCGACTGTCAGGTAGACGTGCTGACCACAAGGGTACTGCATTGCTGGTAGTAAATGTGTGCATTGGAAGTTGTCCATCCATCAATTAGAAAATGGCATTGAAGAAAAAAAGTACGAAGTTTCGTATGAAGTTGTAGAGATATGGAAAGCTGTGGATACTATAGTGAAATAAAACAAAACAAAAGCACTAGAAATGGAATCTATTTGTCTGGGCCAGACAAAGAGAGGTTGGTTGGAAAAGGGGAAAAGAAAGCCTGGAGAAAGTTTGCACAGTTGAAGAGGTTTAAAAAAATGATAAAAATGCTGCCTCAGATAATAAAAAGTATAATTTGTGACTCTCCAGGCAACGTGTGAGTGAGCTGTGCATGAAGCATGAACTTTCCCTTGCTATGCTTGAAGACGGCAGAGGACAAGGAGGAGAGCCAAGGGGCCCCGTCGACCTCGTTCACATCACTCGGTTGCTTTTAGCTTCTCTTTGCATTCAGCCACACAGAAACTTTTTAAACACAATAGAGCTGACAGGACCATCAACACATCTGAGGAACGTCAGACAGAAACCGAGGAGACATGTTGGCATCCACCTAGAGGCCCCCCTGTCAGAATCCACCTGCTCAAAAACAGAACTCAGACCTCTCATTTCCAACAATATGCTGGTGTTTCTCATGTTTATATACATACATCTTCACACCTTTTCCCTATATGGGGTCCCTGTTTTGTATGGGCCTTCGCCAAATGTTGCAGTTCAGAGCGTTCCTTTTATGCATTTTGTTCTCTTTCAGATCTGATTTAATACATTTGCTCCATCTGGTTCTTGGTCTTCCTTGTTTTCAAGCTACTGTACTTCCATCTGCATCACTTTTCTTTCAAGATGCTGTCCTTCAGTTCTTCTCATCAGATGTCCAAACCACCTCAACCTTGCTTTTTGTACTTTCTTTGAAACTTGGCTTACTTTCACCGATCCACTGATGTATTAATTTCTTATTGTCTTTTCTAGTCACTACAGACATCGAGCTCAGTGTTTTTATTTCCATAACATCGAGTTTCTTTCCTCATACATTCCTGAGTGCTGCTGCTTCCAATCCTTACATTAATGGCTGTTCGAACCACTTCTTTATGGAGTTTACCTTTTTATTACATGGATACTCTTCTGTTACATATCACCCTCCATACTGTCCTCCAGTTGTTCCATCCACATTGTATATGATGGTGTTTATATACATCAGTGCTGGTAAACAGCATGGTCTAACTCTAAACAACAGCGAAAGCATAGACAATTAAACATGGTCTAATTATGCAACGGAGTTGTGTCCATCATTAAATAGTACAAGTAATTTTGGAAGTTACCCTCATTTAAATCAATGGGGCAATAGTCAGCGCATGCCAACGAAACACGGTTTAGTATAATTTATGTACTATTGGTTACTTCCAGCGGCACGGTGGACGACTGGTTAGAGCGTCTGCCTCACAGTTCTGAGGACTGGGGTTCAATCCCCGGCCCCGCCTGTGTGGAGTTTGCATATTCTCCCTGTGCCTGCGTGGGTTTTCTCCGGGCACTCCGGTTTCCTCCCACATCCCAAAAAAGTATAATCGCTCACGATAACGTTTTTGAGACATCCGCTAATCGGGCCTTATTGACTTTGTCCAGAAGAGAGCGGGTGGATGCTTAATTTTGTAACAATAAACTGAATGTGTGGACTCCATTTAACCAAGAACTGGTTTAACCAACATGGATCTTGCTGTGAAATCATAGTCCAGTGGCTTTGTGAGGACTACAATTATTGTGACACAATATCCTATCGGTCTGAAGAGGCAAAGCTCGTATGGTCGATGCAATGTTTGAAATTCAACACACACAAACAAGGACGCCACAAACAGAATCCTCTGCAGCCTTCTATGGGACAACCTGAGACCTGAATGCCGCCAAACACAAAGGCTGTGTCACGCCTGACTGGGCTTCAAATACTCAGAGTGTGGCCCATTGGAAAAGCGTGGACTCAGCCTCTGTGGCCTGAAGCAATGCCGTATCGAGCCGCTCATTCGCAAACAACAAGCAGAGGTGACAAATGCATTCACATTTTGTACTTAAGTACAAGTACAAATACAGATCCGATACTTGTGTACAAAAAGACTGGTTCAAAAAAAACTTTTTTTTTTGTTAACGGGAATTAAAGTCAAAGGACATCAGAAGAATAAATATGCATGGAAAGTACAGCTACCTGAAAAAATCTACTTAAAAACAGTGGTAAAGTATTTGTACTTTGACTAATTTCCAAGCTGGCCAAGTGAGTACAAAGGTGGCGACGGATGAGCTCATAGTCGTCACAAGCTTTTAACTCTGCCCTCAGCTGTGGGTGCTGTCTCTCATCCCTGAGGCTGAGGTGCAATCCTTTCCTTCACACTCAGCTGAGTCGTAGACATTTATCGCAGATCGCGTCACCTGCACTCACGCGGCATTAGCTCAACCTCTTCTGGAATCTCCGATGCACTTCAAGCTTGGCGAGAGGAAGAGATGAGCCCGAAGGTGGCTTAGGATCCTTTTCAAAAGAGTCGATTGACTACTCAACTGCAAATTGAGAGCTTTCCCGCTTCATGCCATATCAGGATTGCCAGTCACAGGTGGAATATCAGTCTTTCCTTTCACTAATTCATATCTACCTGGTATTATATCAGTATTGAACCTCATTGATATCAGATCAGTATCAACCATCACTCATCTCTAACTAACTGACATCTTATCAGTATCAGCCATTATTTTTGTATATCTAGCGGGTGTCATATCAGTATCACCCATCACTAGTCCTTATTTAACTGGTATGACATCAGTATTGTCCATCACTTGTCTTTTTGAGCGGCACGGTGGACGACTGGTTAGAGCGTCTGCCTCACAGTTCTGAGGACCGGGGTTCAATCCCCGGCCCCGCCTGTGTGGAGTTTGCATGTTCTCCCCGTGCCTGCGTGGGTTTTCTCCGGGCACTCCGGTTTGAGCCCACATCCCAAAAACATGCATGGTAGGTTAATTGAGGGCTCTAAATTGCCCATGTGTGTGAATGTGAGCGCGGATGGTTGTTTGTTTGTATGTACCCTGCGATTGGCTGGCAACCAGTTCAGGGTGTACCCCGCCTCCTGCCCAAAGATAGCTGGGATAGGCTCCAGCACACCCGCGACCCTAGTGGGGAGAAGTGGCTCAGAAAATGGATGGATGGATTGTCTTTTTGAAGCTGGTATTACTTGTATATCAGTAGCACTCATTACTTACTAGTCCTTATCTCACTGATATGATATCAGTGTTTCCTATTACTTGTCTTTTTCTAGCTAGTATCACAGAAGAGCTGGTATTATGTCAGTATCGCCCTTATCTATTTGGTACTGTATAAGTATTGACAACTACTGGTATCATATCAATATTGCCCATCACAGGTCTTTTTCTATCTGGTACGGTATCCGTCCTGAGCTGTCGGTTATCATATCAGTACCACCCATCACTAGCACTTATCACTGGTATTAAATCAGTATCAAGTCAGTATTGCCCATTATCTATCTGGTATCATAGCAGTATTGGCAATCACTGGTATTCAAACAGTATCAAGTCAGTATCGCGCATGATCTATTGGTTATCATATCGTTATTGAAACTTATTGATATCTGATCAGTATCACCCATCAGTTGCCCTTAACTGACTAATATGATATCAATATTGACAATCATTCGTATCATGTGATTCTTGAGCATCACTCGTCCTTATCGGGCGTGTTTCATATTAGTATCAACTATCACTGGTATCATTCAGTCGCTATCAGTATAATATCTGTATAACCCATGAATGGTCAGTGGAATCATATTAACATTGACAACTACTGGTATCGTCAATGACTGGTACAATATCCATATCACCTATGATTTGTCCTTAATTATTTGGTATCATATCAGCATTGAAAACTATACAGGTATTATAACAGTATTGCCGATCACTGGTTTTATATCAGTTTGATCAATCACTAGTTCTCATCTATCTGGTATGAAATCTGTGTTGAAAATCTCTCTTATAAACTGACTTGAATCTTGAAGATAACTGGTATACATACTTTTTCTTTTCTGTCTGGTAGCATATCAGTAACGCTAATCACTGGCTTTATATTAGTATCACCCATCACTAGTCCCCATAATGCTCAATTTAGACTCCAAGTACTATTTTGAATTCCCTCGCATCGCTGCCCACTGTCACAGGGTGGGCAAAGATAAGAGGGTGCGTTACTACGGCAACCATATGCATTAAAAATGCCGTTGGACTCCTGCGCTTCCAAATTAGCTCCAAGACAATACAAAACCACGCTGCCAGTGGACAAACACCAGTCAAGCGAGCTTTGACCTTTCCGTTTAGAACAAGAACAAAAGAGAAGGCATCACTTCTGTTTACAGGCCTATTAGCTCTGTGGAGTGTTCTAATATTTACTAAAACGCCATTCTGGCAGCATCATGTTGGAGGTTGTTCAGACCCAGAGGGGAGACCCTTTACCAGATATGGTACACAGACTGACATTTGTTCGATCGCATGTTGTGGGAGGGGAAACGACACTCAAAAGAACATTCAGTCCTTTCTGGAAAATGCGGACGTTGGCCAGAGAGTCAAAACAATTCCAACTTACCAGGAAAGACTTAAATCCCCGCTCCCCTCCTCCTTCTCGGATGTCAAACCTCGTTCTTTTTGTTTATCTTCAATCTGTTTGCAGAAAAACAAACAGTTCAGCACACTGTGTATGTTTTAGTTGGTTTGTTGGTGAGGGTTTGTCACATGTTCTATTTCTGTCAACAATTTATTCTGCACCATCCATCCATTTTCCGTAGTAATTGCCCTCATTAGGGTTGCGGGTAAGCTGCAGACTATCCAAACTGACTTTGGGATAGAGGCGGGGTACACTCTGGACGGGTCACTGGTCAATATAGCACTTTATTTCAGCTGTGGTTGTTTTTAAAGTGCTCTTTAAATAAAATTGAATTGAGTTTAATGGGTTTTCACAATGGGTGGTACGTTTTCAATAATTTAATTTGATATTATAAAAACAAAGGCTAGTGGTTAGCACCGCTGCCTCACAGTTCTGAGGTCAGAGGTTTGAATCTTGGGTCCTAACTTCCTGTATGCAGTATGGATACTCTCCCTGTGCTTGTGTTTTTTCTCCAGGTACCTCGGCTTCCTCCTACAACCCACAAGCATGTATGTTTGGTTAAATGAAAACTCTAAATTGACCACAGGTTTGACTGTAATTGTCCGGAGACCAGTCCAGGATGTACCCGGTCTCTAGCCCCAAATTCAGATGAGAGAGGCTCTAGCTCACCTGCGAACAAGCACGATAGAAAATGGATGGATGAATTATAAAAATTACCCAAATATGAATCATAATAGGAGAAAATGTCATCTGTTAAATCTTCCACATAAACCACATTCTGATGCTGCATATTTGGCAACAATTTCAAAGGGAAAATCCCAACAGCAACTCACATATCACATCATATCTGCAAAGAAGAAAATCTAAAGTGATAAAAGCTGGGGAGAGAGGCACATGTATTTCATTTCCTTAAAGACCCGCTGTCATCCCCCTTTTGTTCATCTCCCATCAACACCTCCTGTCATCTTCACTCTCTAGATCGTCTCATCTCTTCTTGTTTCCACCCCTCCGTTTCTACCCCCTACTATTTTTTTTAAATCGCATTCCTTGTCCATCTCCCTGTTTAGATTTCAACCTTCAAGGAGACACGCGCCATGTTGCATGTCACTGAAAATAAAAGATGGGTACAGTGAGAGACCCCACACACGACGAGAAAAAAACTGGCACGTGTTCTTGCTTGTCTTACGTGTGGTGTACACGAGTCGATCAACAAAGCAAACTGCACACATGCTATATCTCCACAGACAATCGCGAGTCTCCTCTTGATGACTGTTGTAGTACCAAGACTGACCTCCATGGGGCAGCTGGGTGCCACGGTGCACGCAGAGTAACAACATACAAAGTAGTCGAAGAAGACTTGACTCATTCATCGTTTTATGCTATGAGAAATTTTTTACACTTCAGACTTTTTGCTGTTTTGGACTTTTTGTGCTGCTTTTTTTGCATTTTAGTCTTTTTATGCTTATTCATTTTCACACTTAACGTTTTACGCTTTTGGACTTCTCACTCTGTTTTTTTTATGCTTTAGTCTTTTTCTCACCCGCGTCCCTTACATTACAGGAAATACTAGATGCACGTGACATGTAATACACCACTCAACACAATCAGCTCCTCTATTTGTGTGCGGCAACAGCAAGAGCTTCAAGTAGCTTCCTCATTGACTATCGTTCTGTTTCGCATCAAAATCACGGACTCTGTGGCTCGGCCCAACTCGACGTTGACCACACACGTAAAATGTTGCCGTTGGAAATATCGAACAGGTTTCACATTGATTGTCGGTCACAATTGTTTTCCGAGCAAATCAAAGCGAGCAGGAAAAATCACTCTTAAAAAAACTAGACTGCAGGATAATCGCTCAAGATAATCTTTTCGTGACTTTGGAGAAATGGGCCCTTGCTGAATTTGTTTGGAAGAAGGGAAAATGCTTGAAGATTGTCAGTAAGTGCGTACCCCGCGTAAGAAGAAAGAGTGTGTTTTAGTATTGCCTTCTACAGTTTCTTTCCTACCCAGCCTTCTCCTCACTCCAAACTTATTGGAATCGATACATAAAATGATTGACGTCAGTGTAATTTATGTGCAGCAGATGATTATCGACTTCAGGCTGAACCAATATTAGATGCTGCCTTTTCCCACTACTCTATGAGACACTACAGCTAAATGGCCTCACAACATCCTGTTACTGACCTGATGCTATCAAAAAAAGCGAGTGCTGAACTCTGATACCAGTGACCTGACACTTTGGCTCGGTTGCCATGGAGATCTAGAGAAGGACTGAAAATAACCTTTTCCGATGGGTCACCACCCGACGGTGAACACTCGCCACCCGATGGGGGCGCTCTCGTGATAGCAGCGCCGAAAACCACCTGCAGATAGGCGAGTCTTTATGGAGGATGTGACAAGAGGGAACCTACTAAATGTGCCAAGTAAAGCCCTCCAGTGTAAAGACAACCACAAAGAATTCTCACAATAATAATATGTTTATGACGAGAAGAGGCTGAAGCTAATTAAAAATGACATTGTGACTCGCCTTGGATATATTATAAAGTGTTTTAATGTCTTTCCGGGAATTGAGCAAACAAACCAACTGGAGTTCATCTGTTTACAACTTTTTGTGAAGGAAAATGTTCTGCAGTATATCACTTTCCACACTGAGTAAAGGGTCATTATATACAGCCGCAGAAGCAACAAAACAAGAAGAAAATTGCCACTTAAAACAATGTAAAGCGTCGTAAGAAAGCCAATGCCGGTTGACACTTGGCTAAACACTGGATTAATGGACAGTCTGCTCCAGCCTGACATAAAGAAAGACAAATTATGGGTAATTTTGCATCCCTAACAAGAGCATTCAAAAAGCTCAGATCTTTGCCAAGGCCGAAACATTTGTCATCCACAGGATCCTAATAGCTAAAAGTCAGCAATTTCATCCAGATGCAAGGGACCAAAGCAGAATAAAAGCAGAATAAACACAAATAAATCACAACCTGATAAAAGTGTCTCAAGAGGATATATTTAAATTCAAAGGACATGAAACCCACCACAAAATGCCGTAGAAAATCTTCACAAAATCCTATAAGAATTAAGCAAAATATTATTTTGCTCACTATAACTGTTACAAATGATATACATTCGTTTACTTTCATGTTTTCCAAAATTTCATTTGAACTTTGAAAAAAATAATAATAAAAATCATACTCTACATACATAGTAACAGTAAAAACAATTAAAAAGAAACCTAATCAGGAAGTTGCAAACCAACACATTAGCACACATTGCCTCCGTGGTGGAGACAATGAACCTAGAAACAAGTTAAATGTGTCAAAAATAAATAAATCAGGAAACCATGCACATCCTAAGTAGAATTTGGAATCTTCCGGCCAACAAGTGGGAAAGTGGTCATCACTGCTCCAATGGTTTACAAATGCAGTCGTATATTTTCCAGAGAAAAAGGGAAAGATAAAAAGTTCATTATTTTCAAGATAAAAAATATATATATTTTCAAGATTGAAGTTGTTTGAATAAAGTCGTAAATTTTCGAGAAAGTCAAATATAGCTTTGAGAAAAAAAGTTGTACATTCTCGAGATAGAAAGTCTGATATTTTGGAGATGTGGCAATATTACGGGACTGGATATTTTTTTAAAAAAGAGGTTTTGTTTTTTTTCAGATTTTTTGTAAAATATCTACATTTAACGTAATATAACAAGAGTGAAGTTGTATATTTTGGGAATAAATTGGACATTTGAGATTAAAAATTGCTTTTTTCTATCTTATTTTCTCTAGATTAAAGTCATAATATTATGAGAAAATTAAATTGTATATTTTCAAGAAACTACGGCTTTGAGAGAGAAAGTAGTAAATCTTTTAGATAACTTACAATTTCAAAATTAGTTATATTACAAGAATAAAGTCGTATATTTTCCAGAATTTTTTGTTAATATAATTTCAAGAATAAAACGTGCAATTTCAAAATTAGATTTGCAATATAAAGAGAATAATGTCAGACATTTTCAAGGAAAAAGACTAACCTGTAAATATACAACTTTATTCTGGTAAAAGTACAAAAAAAAAAAAAAGTAAACTATTTTTGGAAAAAATAGTCAAATGTTTTCTAGATAAGAAGTTGGATATTTTATGATCAAAGTCATAATATTACAACAATAAAGTTGTCAATTTTAAAGAAAAATGCAGTATACTTTAGAAAAAAATCCAATTCTTTCGCAACAAAAAGTAGTAACAGTCATAATATTACAACAAACAAAGTCGTATAATTTCTAGACAAAAGTGTTATAATTTCAAGAAAAAAATGTGTGCAATTTAAAGATTAATTTGTAATATAAAGACAATAAAGTCAACAACTTTATTCTGGTAAAACTACAACTTCAATCTACGTATAGTATTTCTCAAAATATAAACAAACTTAATTCTTTTACAGTAAGACTACGTCTTGAACCTTGTCGAGTACTTCTTATTTTTCTTCTCTGGGTGGTCCTGATACTACTTCGTGCATAGTCCAAGCTAGATCTATGCATCATTGAACATGCAAATGTTTAGGGCCAAAATAAAGATGAAATTAAGACATCCCCGCAGGTTGAACAAGCTCGCCGCAGACTTCCTCTAATGAGCGTCTGTGGGGTTTCTTCTCTGGGCTGTGTTTTTTTTTTTTTTATGTGCGTCAGTGTGAGGGGATGGGCGCTTCAGTTGACCTGAGGGTTTAATTTTAGACTGGCGCCTAATGAGAGGCAGAATGCGGCTTACGGACGTTACGGCTCTCTCCTGACGAAGCCTAATTAGCAGCAGAGTGGGAGACAAGCGTTGCGGCCGGAACACAATTGTCTCCTGCCGTGACTTCATAACAAGGGATTGAGATGTGCCCTGATGCTGTTACTTGCAAGACATGCTGACGAAATAGGAAAGGGCCTCATTTACTCATTTCCAAAATAGCGGCTGCGAAATTACATGTTCACTCGAGCACATTGCGCACACTGTTGGCAACAGGTGTGAGAGGTGGAGACCGCCATATGTAAAAGACGGTTTTGTGCTTTAGGCTGGTCTGATGGTTTTCACCATTGAAAATTTGGGAGAGCACAGCATGCCAAAAATGAAGTTTGAAGTGATGAAACTGGAAGTGTGAATGGAAAAGGCAAACAAACATTAGTGAGTTGTAGAATAGCATTTATCACAGTGATAATTTTGTGTACAAGTACATAAAAGCCATGTTTTATTTGATTTAACTCGTCCCAAGTGTGTGGGATTTGGATGTATCGGCCCATCATGGGGACCATTGCGTTTAAAACCTGGGACAGCATCCTCGAAAAACCTGCTCTGAGAGAGGCCAGCACCCAAGCAGTTTTGTCATAGGTGATCTAGCATGACTCCTTCTTGTGACTGACAGCCCTTAAATCATTCAGTAGTTCCAAAATTTCATTGCTCGGTCGACGATATGCTGCGATTATTTCAAAAGCATTGGACAATTTATAGTCTTCGATGAGCCTAACATGCATGTTTTTGGAATGTGGGAGGAAGCTAAAATATCTGGAGAAAACCTATGCGACCAAACTCCACACAAGAAGGGTGGTGCCGAGATTCTAATCCAGAACCTCTCAACTGTGAGGCGGACGATTGTAATAAACAAGAAAACTCAATTAAGAGTCTATTAGTTGCTTTTAGCTCGTGAGGTACTTTTGCTATCAAAAGCACAACAACAAACAAAAGCCACAACGTAAATGAAAACATCCATCCATCCATCCATTTTCTGAACCGCTTCTCCTCACTAGGGTCGCGGGCGTAAATGAAAACATACTATACAAATGTAAGCAACAACGTATCCCACCAACTTAAACATTTTCGAACATTTCAATGGGTAAAAACACATAAAGTAGCTTTTCTAGTTAGTATGGAAGTTGGAAAAGTTGTTTCATAAAAACTTTGGAGAAGGTCCATACATTTGTCAAAATTGAAGAAGAAAATTCTAATAGAATTCGGAATACATGGGGTCACAAGAGAGCTCCATTTTAATATACAGCAGTTAACTTCTTACACTTACACAAATAAACATTTAAAGCATCCACTGAGAATGTACTACAGCAAAAATATAGGCAATTATATATGGCCTACATATGCTCAATTAGAGGTGTGTCCTTCATGAACTAAACAAAATAATTTGCAACGGCAGCTAGTGGAATAATGCAGAGTTTACCCTCATTTAAATCAATAAGGGGACAGAGTCAGCCCAGGCCAACTATACGCTATGTGGGTCATTCCAGAATTGGAGGACAATTTAGGCACCAACATTCTTGAAAAATAGGCCATTTATTATATATAAATTTTATGTTTTCAAGAAAATCCGGCAATAAATTACAGATCTTGCTCTCAAAACATCAATGATACACTTTATATGAGATATTTTATTTCTCTTAATATGTATTTTGCTGTGTTTGGCACAACCCTGTTACAGATACTCAGGTACCTGAAAAACACATTTTAAAAAACATTGCTTAATGAATCCTTTACATTTAAATAAAGAAAGATGTTACTGGTATTTGAATTTTTATTTATTTTAGTACTGCTCTAATTCCAGTTACAGGGTTTCAAGTAACTGGGCTGCAAATCAATGCTAACGTTAGAGATTTGGTTCAAGAGTATATGCTAGCGGTGTTAGCGGCTATCCTAACTGGCCAAAAACAAAGTTAGCTATACAATAAAAAATGTAAATAATTGATATTAAGATGTGTTTTTCTAAAAATACGAGTAACAGGGTTGCATTGGTTTGAGTGACACACTCCCTTACTGCTGAAAACATTGAAAGAATAGAAGAAGGAAGTCACTTCAGAGCAATTCGTTTGAGGATGTCATTTCTGCTGAGTCATGTAGCTCACTTTTTTTTTTCTACCTCTAGATGGCAAAAAGGTTTTAGTAACAGGGCTGCTTGCGTGTGTGTTTAGAGACAGCTTCGGAGCATAATTACTATCATTTAATATATGTCCGTGATCAAACTATATACTATATACTATAAACTATATTTATTTTTTCTGTTATATTTGATATGCAAGTTGGTCATCAAGTGGGGAAAAAAAGTCAATTTCGGGGGTGCTCAAGAGCTGTTCGGTGGTTTAAATAATATTTAGGAATCTCTTTTATTACACCTGCAGTTATATTTTGGACTTGCAGTGTAAATCCCGCCTTATTTCACTGTCATTACAAAACCATTAACTTCTTTTTACCCTTGTAAAATGGCAACAGGTTGTCTCTTGATCAGATTACTTCAATTTCCATTACTTCCAATTGGGAAACTAACAAACAAATAAGAGGCTCCATTAAACCTCAGAGACTCTACTATATCATTATTTGCCCATTTGCTAGTTCTAAAATACTGCTATATACACATAACCACATTCCCAATACAACCGTGACAGACGGTTCATTCCGTGCACAAAAGATGTCGACAGTAGAAGCAGAACAACAATCAAGCTCACCCCTGTCCAAAAAAAATCTAAATCACACTGCAAGTTTTCCAAATTCCTCACTTTGAAAGAGGCCATAAATGTACCGCAGACTCTTCCAGAGCACTGTAGCCAATTCAGTGACTGGCTCAGTGATCACAGGTTTCTGATCATCAATTCCACAGCAGGTGACTTTACCCTGAGATTAATACAAAAATAAATACATCACCTTTATCCCAGTCAATATCATAAATCCCCAGAGCGGCAGGCGCATCAGAGGTCAACCGACATAATCCGGCGGCTCGTGTAGTCCTCTGGGCGTCGGAGGCGACTGACTGACAGGAGAGGGAGGAGAGCGGATTCCCTCTCAAACATCGCCCTCCCCAGATAACCCTCCCAGCCGCCCCCCACCCATCCCTCGCTGGTCCCTCCCCAGAGCCTGCCTCCCCTGTCACAGTGGGATTAAAACCAACCTTTTGTCTCTCTACAATGGGGGGTTAAACATTTCCTGGTATCACATGAAGTTACTGGGTGGGATTTGTTTTTTTCTTGCTATACTGAATATTCCAAAGGGAGCACGATGAATGAGTGGTTAGCACATCTGACTCAGCATTCTGAAGTTTAGGGTTTTAATGCCGGCTCCGGCCTTTCTGTGTGGAGTTAGCGTGTTCTCTCTGAGTTTGAATATAGTGCTCTGTGACAATAAAAGCACTGAACCTACCAAAAGAAAGAGTAGACTCACTTCTTGCACCAAAGGCCCAAAAACAATTACAGATTTAGAGTACAACTACGAAAATACTCACTGACTGCCTCGAGTTGGACGTCAGTGGCTTTTTTTACATTGCGTTTATCATTCACTCCATGAAATGCATTATCTTTACTCACGACCGTGACACACATTTTCTATTACCTACCGCAACACATACTCTGTTTAAAGAGTTGTACCATACTCTGTTCGAGTGTCAGGTGCCTGAACTTGTCTGACTTCCAACGTGTTGGCATTTCTCTCCCTCATAATTGACACGACAAACTGAGATTAACCGCCTAATCATCTACTCAAAAACTGTGCTGATCTCAAGCCCCCCCCCCCCCCCCCCAAAAAAAAAAACAAAAAACAAACATACGTGGCGAAGACTCCACTTGCCAACCTAATGAGGACAATCGCTATGCAAAATGGACAGATGGATAAATATTCTGAAAAAGTTACACTGAAGAACATCAAACTGGACAACGGGCAGATCATGACAGTCAATGTAAATGTGAGAGATGCTCAAAAAGAGGGTCTTAAATGAATAAAAAGGCCTCCAGCCACAGCCTGACAACTTCCCTTCCCACACAGTGAAACAATGTGGGTGAGGGAGAAAGCACTCACCTCCACCTAGCAGATGTCCGCTTGCAATCTAATCTCAAACAAAAGAAAAGGGTGGACTCATTTATTGTCCATTCTTCTCTGCTACCCACTTCAAAAGAATAGACGTACTAAAAAAGGCCTTTTGAGGTGCGTTAGCTATGGTTGCAGAGGGTAAACAATGGTGGAGGCCATCCCTTTGAAAGAGTCACTATACCGAGGGCCCAACCCTAAATAATGCTCCGCTCACTACAAAAGCGCAGAAAACATAAATTAATCTCCCTTCATATGGAACAACAATTTAAACTCTATTACAGGGACCGAGCCCCCGCAGATTAGCCAAATGTTTATACTTGCCTATATTACCATGAATATACCATAAAGTATAATACCAAAACACTAATATATTTCAAACTCATTTTACAACATTACTTTAAAAAATAAATTACAGATTATTTGATGTAAAAAAAAATAATAATAATAAAGTAAAAAAAAAAGTGAGGATGCTGGTATTTGTTAGCTGGAGCTATTTAATTGCCAATCAGCAGATTAAAAAAAAGACATTCGGCAAAAACTCTCCGTAACTTCCGCTAACAACCCAGGATAAACTTAGTTTTTCTGTATGGATAGCTGAGGATAGGTTATAAAGGATAAAACTCAACTAGATGAATTTGTGAATAGCAAACTGCGAAAAGAGGAAAAGATGTGTTTTTCTCCTCACTCCCTCCCACTCGTTATGGACAACACACAGCTTCTGCAATAAGCACTTCATATTCCTCCAACAGGTTTGCAATATGCTCATTGTTTGTGTTCTATTATAGCGTCACAATTTCTTCCCACTTACCATAATGAGATCTGTAGGCCAGTGGTTCTCAAACTGGGGACCCAGGGGACTTGGTCGCAATTGCAATAGATCATATCACTTTGGAACAAGTGCATACCTACATATGAGGACCAGCACATTACTAAAACAAACATATTAAACGAACTCTTTAACTTAGTATTCTCTGATATGATTGTCATGTGTATAAATCTGTGCCACATTCCTAGGTCTTTCACGCTCTTCTCTAATGAAGAGTTGAGGCAAGACAACCCAGACAGAAGTTTCCGACGTGGTAAAATTAGTACTACTGCAATGTACTAAAAGGTCACCGTGTCTTCGGAAATGTTCAGCATGAATGTCTGTGTGATTACCTTCCACCAGGCACCTTTGTTGTCATAAGGAAATGTGTGAAAATGATTCTGCTCATGTTCTTCTGGTTCTTAGTAAGAATTAAAGTCGCTAGTCACTTTTTTTAAATAGTCGCTAAAAATCGCGAAGTTAGCAACACTGACTGCGCTGTTGTAAACTAGATCCATGTTATTAGTGGAAGCAGTGCACGTCAGCGAACGACGATGGATAAATATTGAATTGAATGGAATTTAATTTGGTTAAGTTCCTTTCGACTAAACAGGTCATGAATATTTAGGTTGACATGTTGAAAAAAAAAATTATTCCCACGGCATTTTGGGGTGGACATGGTGGTTATGTTGAATTCGTGTTAGGATTATGAGGGGGTTCTTAAAAAATAGTTTGAGAAGCGTGCCACCTCATTGTGTGAGGTGACAAAAAGCAGCATTTCTGCATGCTGGCCCAAATGAAAAGCATCAGCAATTTTCGGACTCAGCAAAAATGTCGGGCCATCGATTAGAGAAATGTATCGTAAATAAAGGCGCTCATAACCCATGAGATGATGGATAGCGGCGAGCTGTATGGATTATTGTGTGAAATTAGTCAAAGGGCGATATTTCACAGCGGCAGCGGCGTGGACGAGCACGTCTAATGGGCATTATTTCTGCACGTTGATTCTGTTGACCGCACGACACTGGGCGATCACCGCCAGCCCATTGCTACGTCAAACTCACACAGAGACGGGGACAGGCGCCCTCCCTGCTCTTTGTTCGGACTTCAATAAAAGGACAATATTTCAATGGCCGTTTTCAAACAAGGGAAAGTTCACGCCAAGGCCTTGGCTGAGCATTCCAAGTCACACCAGCATATACCGGCTGCATTGAGATGTGTTTACTGGACATTTTTACTAAAATCTGTACGTGGGTAAGAATCAAAAGTTCACAACGACACTTAAGAATAAGTATTCCTCGCTTGCTGCTCAATGGTAAGAGGAAAAATATGACACTGAATTACATCCATCCATCCAAGGATTCAAAATGGCTTAAAGTGTGCATGCAACGTTGTTATCATGTGACATGATACAGTATGTGGCTTGCTATTACTCAGGAAGAAGACAAAGGAAGATACTGTACCAACAATTTATACAAATCTATGGACAAATGTTGGTTCTATGCTAGCATCATGTAAAATAAGACCTGATAGTGCATGGCATGCTACTCACTGCTACAATTTGCACTTATGTGGATAAACAGATGTGTGATGCAGGTGTCACATGGCCAACCATTGGAAATTAAAGTGATGTGGTCTAGTTTTAGGTCACATCACAGCTCAAAGTCTGGATAGTCGCACTTCTTTGTCAGTGTGAGGGAAATAGAAAGTGACAGTGCACGATATGCTGATTGTTACTAAGCCTAAACTCAACTAAGGAAAGGAAGAAATGGGTTGCTATGCTTGTGTCGTGCAATGTCCAGTAGGTAAGCTCAGTACTTAGTCATACATGTATTTCACTGTCAGATAGGGCATGATATGCTGCTTGCTGCTATAATTTGCACAGGTGCGCTCTACTGACGTCACATCATCAAAATAGGGGATGAAAGTCATATGGTCTAGTTTTCAGACACACAGCAGCCCAAAGTCTGGATAGTCCCACTTTTATGTCTGTTAATGAAAAGGACAATGATAGTGCATGATATGTTGCTTCCTGTTATACCTTAATGAAATTAGAAAGAAGAAAAATAAATGTGACTACGAACCTGATATTTACACAAATCCATGGAAAAATGGAGGGCCAATGCTGGTATCATGTGATGTAATTCATAATAGTGCATATGCTGCTTGCTACTCCAGTTTTAAAGCATCCGTGGATTAACAGAAACGAGTAAATAGTACCACTGCGGACACAAAAGTCATAATCTAGTTTTACATCATAGTCACATAAAAGTATGACTATGCATAAACAGTGACAGCGCGTCATATGCTAATTACTGCTAGCCTCACCTAACTAAGAACGAAAAAAGAAGAAGAAACTTCAAAACTCCAAATCTGGAAAAATATGACCAGATAGTGCATAATATGCCGCTTGCTGCTATGCCACACTGAGCTAAGGAATGAAAGGAATAGGAGCGCAATGCTTCAGTCATGCTTTCGAACAATGTAGAGTTGATAAGTCAGTGCATTAAGACATGCAAGTGCATGATATGTTGCTTGCTGCTACTTGGGAAGAACGGAACAAAAACTGGAGGCTGGTCTTGACGAGTTTGCAGGTCCAAGACTGGCAGCACGTAAAGAACACAAGGGCTGTATTTTGCCTGTTTTAGCAAATGTAATGTTTTGCACTTGCGGAGCATTCTAGATGCCTCCAGCAGTAATTGCCCTCCTGTCAATTTGAGCCTGTTTACTCTTCCAATAAAACTCATTAAAGGACAACAACGAGGAGTAGTTTGCTGATATATTGAGCCCGGCATAAAGGGATGGACGAAGGAATTTCAAGTGCGGAAAGATCCACACAGAAGAACTCGGATTGGGCTCGGAGACAATGAGGAAAACAAAGCGGTCGGGATCTTGAGGGAATTACAGCAAGGGGCCCATTGGGACCGGCCGACCTCACCTCTTTTTATTTTTATTTTTTTTTGTAAACGAAACATGGCCCTCAAGCCCGCCCATCTACATGCAGGCACACGCGCACACACCCACCCACCCAACACACACACGCACACACACACACAGACACACTAATGTACAAAAGACGCAGTGGTAAACAATGGCGGCAAGGGTGGTTTCCATGGTGCCTGTGAGGCTCACTGACAGGGCTGGAGTGTTAACACGCTAGCAGACAACAGGCAGGATGATGGAGGGAAGACAAGAAGGATGGAGGAAGAGAGAGCGTGAGAGAGGGAGGCATTTAAAAAAACAAAACAAAAGGGGACAAGATTTACCACACACAGGCAGCAGACCATCCCTTAAATTGAGGACCTCTGGTGTCGCCTGTATCGTATTTCTTTATCATGGCGAGACCCTCACTCACGCACAATGGTCCGACTTTCCACAAGTATCAGCACTCTCTTCTTAGCTTACAGCAGCCAATTCTGCTTCGCTCACAGGCCACAACATTAGTAGCATGTATCTAAATAGCCTAAATATTAGAAAAAGCATGATGAGTATGATGCAGAGCCATCGTTTAAACCATAAATATACGACAAGCTATGAATCCAAAACACTTTTTGGTAAACTGATCTTACAACATTTCCCATTTGGAAGTCAGCTACAGTTAACTTGGGCCAGACTAATTTGGTGCCTAAACAGGCTACGGAAGAAATCACACTACCTTTCTTTTTAGAAGTCACGTACCATTAATTTCGGTTGCTAGTTTGCTGTCTAAACGGTCTGTGGTAGAAGTCCAAGGTCAACAAAAAGGTAGCGCTTCAACACCTTTGCATCCCCGTAAACTTGGCTTACATTCCTTTTTTCAAGTCAGCTATGATTAACCTTGGCCTGATTAGTTTGCTGCCTTAAAATCCGTTTTTGTGGTAGAAATCCAAAGTAAACAAGAAGTAGCACGTCAACATCTCGGCACCCCCTTCAACTTTGCTCCTTTGCCTTTTAGAAAATAGTGATGATTCAACTCGGCCCACCATTGAAATTGGACTTGAACAAAGGGGAGCGTGTCAACACCTCTGCATCCCCCGCAACACTGCTATCTTGCCTTTTAGAAGTCAGTTATGAATGACTATGGCCCAACTAGCCTGCTGCTTAAATGGGCTGTGGTAGAAATCAAAAATCAACAAATGGTAGCACGCCCATACATACTGTATGCATTCCCGCAAGTTTGCTACCTTGTCTTTTAGAAGTCAGCTATGATTAGCATGACTAGTTTGCTACCTCAACGGACTGAATTAGAAATCCATAGTAAACAAAAGGTAGCATGTCAACACCTATGCATTGCTTCAATTCCTGTTAGAAGTCAGCTATGATTAACCTTGGCCTGACTAGTTTGTTGCCCGGTATGTGGTAGAACTCACAAGTAACTAAAAGGTAGCACGTCACAACCTATTGTATTCCCACTACTTTACTACCTTGCCGTTTTAGGACGTCAGCTCCAATTATCTTCAGCCAGACTAGTTTGCTGCCTCGATGGGCTGCAGTAGAACTCATAAGGAAACAAAAAGGTAGGCTGTCAACATCTATGCATTCCAGAAAATATGCAGACAACCATGAAGCCAAAGTATCATCCTTGTGGAATTAAAATAATAATAATAACAATACACGAACTGCTCTTCTACTGCAAATATGAGGAACTCCATGTGAAGAAAGGAGGACATGGAACAGATCCAAGAGATTTTGCGGTGCATCAAAGGGTGAAAAAGACCCAACAAGCAGATCTCCTCCTCTGCATACTGTCCCCTGCGAGGAGACCATCCTCCCTCAAGTCGGTACACTGGTGCGCTGATCCGAGCGACCATATGCCTCCCCCAGAAGGTGGAGGCGGGCGAGCACACTACCCAGGCTTCCCCGCAAGTGCTCATTTCAATCTTTTCGCCAGCTGAGTGAAAGTGCGATGGATGTTTGCACGGGATCCGTAATCATTATTGCACCGAAGCCAACAAGCATCAAGAGTGTGGCTTTCAAATAATTGCTTTCATTTGCCCCTTGCATCTAGAAGCCATGTTTGAGGCGTATGTAGGTCGCAGCAGGAGCGGGATGGCGCCTTCATCCTCACTCGCTACCACCACCTGTGTCAGTTGAAAAGATGTTACGTGAGGTAAATTGCTTCCAAGAGACATGGAGCAAGTTGATTGAAAAATATATTTTGTTGAAATTCATTTGTTGAAATAATGAAATAAATAAATTAATTAATTAAAACCCACCTAAAAACGGCGTTAGCGGCAACTTTACATTGTAAATCCACAGTTTATGCTGTTATTTTTTTGTGGTAAAATAAACACAAGCTTAAAACATTAAACTGTGAAAAATGAAAAAAAAACATTAGAGGGAATAAAATGTACATCGTGTACAGTACGACTGTGCATTACTGTATGTTTAAGAGTTTAAAAGGTGTTTAAGAGTGTAGAAATATTGTATAACAGTATGGTAGAGGTTGAAAGGAGTGTGGGGAATGTTAATAACAGTCTTGGGAGGTTCACACAGCTTTAAATATTTATAAAGCTCAAAAATATGTGGTCGCTACTTCACGGACTTCACCTATTGCGAGGGTGATCAGGAACCTAACCTCCGTGATAAACATGGGACTACTGTCCAGGATATCACATTCACACGTTTTTTTTTTTCTCACAGTTAAATATTAAAACATACAACACAGTAATGGCGGTGAAAAGATCATTTTACTTCCTGGTGCAAAAACTAAACTATTGTTTTTAATTAAATACAATTGCCAGACGTTCGCCGGCACGGTGGACGACTGGTTAGAGCGTCAGCCTCACAGTTCTGAGGACCCGGATTCAATCCCCGGTCCCGCCTGTGTGGAGTTTGCATGTTCTCCTCGCACCTGTGTGGGTTTTCTTCGGGCACTCCGGTTTCCTCCCACATCTCAAAAACATGCATTAATTGGAGACTGCAAATTGCCCGTAGGTGTGACTGTGAGTGCGAATGGTTGTTTGTTTGTATGTGCCCTGCGATTGGCTGGCAACCAGTTCAGGGTGTACGCCGCCTCCTGCCCGATGACAGCTGGGATAGGCTCCAGCACGCCCGCGACCCTAGTGAGGAGAAGTGGCTCAGAAAATGGATGGATGGATGCCAGACATTCACCCACTCTTCCCTCTGCATTTGCAGTTCCATGCAAAAAAAAAAAAAAAAAAAAGTAGAGCTAGATAGTGTAGCTGCTGTAGTGGTGTGCAAGTGAGGCGACTGAAGCAGCCTGCAGCCCTTCATGTTAGTGCAGATAAACATGCAGAGGGCGGGAGAGAGAGACAGCCACTTAAAAGAGAGGAGCAAGGCCTGAGGCCAGGTGCAAACGAGGGGAGCCAAAGTGAAAAGGCCACCGAAGCTACTGGCAGGTTGTTTGTGTGTGTATTAATGTCCATCTACGTGTGAAGTGTGTGTGTGTCTGTGCATGTGTGTGTGCGTGTGCATGCATGCATATGTGTGTGTGTGTGTGTGCGTGTGTCCAGCATATAGGAATCGCCAGTGTCTGCAGTGTACTGTATACTGTAATCCAATTAGAATGAGCTGCCAACAAAGCAGGCTGCTGACGAGAAAAGACATTCAATCAAGCGATGGTGAAATTCACATTCACGCCATAGCTGTTCTTTTGAAAATATACATTCTAACTGTAGAGAGTATCCACGTCATCAAATAAACAGATTTCACCTACCAGCAGCAGTTAACTAATTTCCTGCCAAAACGGGCTGCTGCTGTAGAAATCAAAAGTACAAAAAGCAAGTGCATCAACGTCTTCGCATCCCCGCAACTTTGCTCCTTTGTCTTTTATAAGTCAGCTACGCCTAACTTTAGTCTGACTAATTTGCTGTCTAAACAGGCTACATTAGGAATCAAAAGTAAACAAAATGTTAGCATGTCAACACCCCGGCATCCCAGAAAATTTTTCTCCCTTGCCTTTTTACAAGTTACGTCTTACTGACTTTGGTCTGACTTGTCTTCTGCCTGAACGGCCTGGGGTAGAAAAAAAAAGTAATCAAACGGAAGCATGTTAAGACCTCTGCGTCCCCAGAATTTTTCTCCCCTGCCTTTTAGAAGTTAGCTCTAATTAACTCTGGCCTGATAAGTGTACAGCCTAAATGGGCTCCAGTATAAATATTTTTTTTTTTTTTTTTTTTTTTTTTTTTTTTTTTAATAAATATCGTGTCAATACGTCCAATGCCACGCCACCTTGCTGCCTTAGCTTTTAGAAGTCAGCTATGATTAACTTTGGCCCGACTAGT
The DNA here is from genome assembly GCF_024500275.1 of Phycodurus eques. Taxonomy (NCBI): domain Eukaryota; kingdom Metazoa; phylum Chordata; class Actinopteri; order Syngnathiformes; family Syngnathidae; genus Phycodurus; species Phycodurus eques. Next base: position 21,525,052 of record NC_084529.1, read on the forward strand.
ATGCTGCCTCAACGGGCTTCTATAGAATTCAATATGGGCCAAAAGCTAGCGCGTCAACACTTTTGCATCCCCTGCAACTTTGCCTGCATTAATTCACATAATACTGTCCCCACACAAAGTTTCTCTACCCATGACTTATCAGCCTGGCTGGGAGAAGATCCGTCATTTTCAAGTGACGGGCAGAGTTTGTCATGTCAACGGCGAAAGGTAAGTAGAGTTGCAGCGTTAGCGTATATTAGCATTAGCTCACAGCGTTTTCAGCGGTAGCTTCTAATAACCATCACATACTCAAATGTTGACGTGGATGCAGAGGGTATTTGTGTTTGGTGATGGTGTCTGCTGCATGCGCCACATGCCCAGGTCTGCAAAACTCATTGTATAAGTGTGATTTAGTGGTTTGCTGATGAAGCGCTGCCTCCACGAGTTAAAATGACTGGGTTTATGCGAGCTCGTGCTTCTCTTTAGACTCTGAGCTCTTTGAGAACAATTCTCCTCTCACCTAGTTGTAACCCCCTAGCTCTGCTCTCAATCGTCATGGTAACGAAAACCCATTGGCCCCAAAGAACAGGGTGGTGGGTTGAGCAGTAGCTCATTTGGGTGAGACAGAACGTATGCTGTAATTCTTAATCATTTGTGTATTTTTGACCAAAGAATGTCAGACCTTTTTACTGAGACACCTGAAAACTGTTTTAAAATTGTGAAGAAGAAAAAAAACCCATTCATAATCAGTCTCCTTTAACAAAGGTAGAGTAACTTTTAAAACAACATAAAAACTATATATTCCTCAAGACAGCAAGGGAAGAGGCTCCTGTCCTTTAACCCTCTCTAGCTATGCTCCTCTTTGCTCCTAATGACCTTCCTCCATTACTTCCTGACAGCACAGCGACACAACGGGAGTGCTTCAGCTGCTGTGTGTTATACTATAAAATCTTTGCGGAGGAAAGTCCAAGTGAAAGAAAAAGCGAGGAGTTTTTTTTCTTTTCTTACCCACACGGTGGGTCATTTGCGCCTGTATGTGTGGGCAGAGCTGTAGACAGTGCTGCTGTAATTAAAAGGCAGCACTGTCTCTCCCTGACAACGCGTGTCGCACACCAACACAAAAAAATACACACAAACACACAGTGGCGTGCGGTGCACCTGCCACAAGGCAGATTGGATTTACACTGCATCAATAATTCAGCTGCACCTGCCTAGATAGGCTGCAAAATGCATACATCCCCGCAGCACAGGTTGCCATTGAGTAAGTGATAGCAGTATAGGAGGGGAGAATATTACACACGAGCACACTGCAGCACCCGCTCCCTGGCCCATTGAAAAAGCCCTTATAATTTTAAATAACCTCAGTTACTAAACCAATTACAGGCTTGGTAAATAGCAACAATGATGATATGTTTTATGGATCTATTTCTGTTTTCCAAGCTAGACAAATCAAGTAAATTAACATTAAAATGTCACACAGCACAAATAAAACAAAACGATTGTGGCTTGAAACGGGTCCTGTTTTTCGAATAAGATCTGTTTATGCTTCAGATACTGTATGTTATGGCAAACTAACGTTAGCTGTTGCTACCTACTGCACTTTTGTCAACATGTTGAACCTTTTGAGATAATTCATTGCAAACCAACTAGGAGTAATATGATAAAATGACAAATAAACACAGTCCTACCTCAACTATCTCCACTTCTAGCTTGAAAACAGGCCGAAGGAATAGCTTGGCTGAGCTTATGTTAGCATGTGTTTGATATTACATCCCTACCTTAACCACAACCTCATACCTCATTGCCTATTGAGCAACCAGGTCTGCGGATGACGCTGTCAACATGGGACTGCACTTCATCCGAGAACACCTCGACAACACAGGGACCTACACGAGGATCCTGTTCGTGGATTTCACCTCTGTGTTCAACACCATCATCTCCGAACTCCTCTCCTCGAAGTTTCTCCAGCTAAGCATCTCGGCTGCCATCTGCCAGTGGATTTACAGCTTCCTGACGGGCAGGGCACAGCAGGTGAGGCTTGGGGACACCACCTCATCAACACACACCATCAGTACCGGGGATTTGTCCTCTCTGCGCTACTCTTCTTTCCCTACACAAACGACTGCACCTCCACGCACCCAACTGTCAAACTCCTGAAGTTTGCAGCCGACACCGCAGTCATCGGCCTCATCAAAGACGGTGACGAGTCTGCGTGTCGACAAGAAGTAGAGCGGCTGGAGCTGTGGTGCGGCCGACACAACCTGGACCTGAACACGCTCAAGACTGTAGTGACTTCAGGAAACATGCTTCGCCACAGCTGCCCCTCACGCTGTCCAACTGCTGAGTCAACCGTTGAAACCTTCAAGTTCCTGCGAATTACAATCAGGACCTGAAGTGGCTGCGATTGGCTGGCAACCAGTTCAGGGTGTACCCCGCCTCCTGCCCGATGACAGCTGGGATAGGCTCCGGCACGCCCGCGACCCTAGTGAGGAGAAGCGGCTCAGAAAATGGATGGATGGATGGATGGACCTAAAGTGGGAGACCAACATCAACTCCATCCTCAAAAAGGCACAGCACAGGATGTATTTCCTACGGCTTCTGAGGCAACACGGCCTGGTATCGAACGATGCAAACTAAAACCAGCAGACATTCCAACTGCATCTTCCCGCTTGCCATCAACCTCTTAAACAGTTGACTTATAATTTCATTGCAACATGCTGCCAAATCTCTTTTGGGACACTTCTACTTTATTCGTAGACTCATTGTTTTATCACACTCCACTATTTGCATACTGTTGTTGATTACTACTGGCCACTTGTGTTTGAGAATGCTCTGTACCATTTGCAAAATCGTCACTGTACCAGATCATCGCACTATAAGTCACTTTAAATTGCTCAGAATTGCTTGAGGACTCTGCATCATGTGCACAATTGCCATTATATCAGCATCACCACACTAGTGGTACACTTTCATTGCTCAATTACTCTTCATAATTGTGTTTTTCTCCTAAATGTATAGTTTGTGATATTGGCTGTTTGTTGTCATACTAGAGTGGCTCCAGCTACCGGAGACAGGTTTCTTGTGTGTCTTGTAACATACTTGGCCAATGCAGAGAAAAATATTTGTGTGCATGCATGCATGTTCATGACAATTAAAGGTGATTCTTCTAAAGCTGATTCTGATACTTTGGGCTTGCTTAGAGGCTGAAATAATGGCTTGGCTTAGTTTAGCTTAGCATGCCAACATTCACACCTTAACTTTCCAACTCTAGCTTGAAAATGGGGCAAACAAATAGCTTAGCTCAGCTTATGTTAGCATATCATTCGTTCCAACGTTTAAATTTATATTTCCACCTTAACCATGGCCGTCTCTTACTTTTGGCTTGCTAAGAGGCTGAAATAATAGCTTAGCTTAGTTTAGTTTAACATGCCATCATTTGCACCTTAACTATGTTAACACGTCACCTCTAGCTTGGCAACAGGCAAAAAGGATAGCTTACCTTAGCTTATGTTAGCATTTTAATTTATCATCATTAACTAGGTTTGCCATTAACTATTGCCTTGCTAACACGGTAGAAGGATAATGTTGGATTTATCTTACCAAACATTATAATGAATAAACACAAAAGGAATGAAGACTTTGGTCATTTTACTCATGAGGAGGGCGCATGGGAGATTGTTCAGGTTAGAGCCTCTCAACACGCTCTAAACAATCTCCCCCGTCGCTCCTACATTTATTTGAAAATAGGAGGGTTCTACAAGACATAATGTTCTAAGCATTAAGACACAACACAAAACATAGGACCAGACGACACCTGTCCCGTCCCCGACCACATCCGATCACGTCCTTGGTCAAGGCGCCCTTCCATCAAATGTTTCTGAGTCATCTTCTTGAAGGCGAGACATCTTTCTATCTAAATATTGTCCATAATACTAATGCAAGCTACTAATGCAAAATACTAATGCAAGCTAAGCAAATAAATGATAACTACTAAAATATATCTAACAGATAGCTTAGTTTCCTTTATCTTAATGAGTCAGTATGTCAGCTTTCCGTCACACCTCAACTATGTTGGTTTGCCAATAGAATAGCTTAGTTTAGCGTATTTTAGCATAATACTTGTAGTGATTGGCTTTACCTTTGCGAATCCCGTCACAAATCCCAAACAGGAGCCTATGTCGAGAATACATTGTTATCTGACTTAAGGCCAAAGTACTTTTGGTATTACAAGAGGAAAAAGCAGGAGTTATTGATCAAATAAGCCATTAGCACTTTGTTAGAAACACTTGCAAGCAAATCACATCCAAATGTTTGCTGCAAATGGATCTGCGGTGCTCCCGGCAATGGATAATGCACTTGTATGCATCCATTAGGCCGTTTGACAGTCACCCATAGCGAGGATGTTTGACCTTGGAAGGCACAATCTACAGTATATTTTTTTTCTAGAAGTGGATGTCTGAGTAAGAATTGCTGAATTGTATTATAAAGTAATTTATTCACATAGATGTTAAGTACTTAGAGTGTGTGTGTGCGTGGGTGTGTGTTGGGGGGGGAATAACAATTGTTCTTTTCTTTTCCTAAATCTGCATAATTATTGAGGTTAATTCATCTGCAAGCTGGTGTGCTATTGTCTTTGACCGTGCCTGCTGCCGCCGCTTAAATGAATACTTTTGTGACAGACAAGCCCCGCCTCAGCAATGTCGCAGAAAGAATCGACAGGGAAGATAAATGTCTTGCATTAGATGACAACAGTGTTTGCGAGTTACAGTTCCCCTGTGATACAACTTCTTTGTATCTGCCTTAAACATTTCCTGCAACCTTAATGTGCTAGACTGCTACACACATGATAAGCGCAATAATCACTGCAGTCAATGTGACAAGGAGGCACCGTGTATTCTTCAAGGAATCACAAAATAGAGCAGATGCTCCAGAATAAAACAACTTAACATGCATTTCTACGAAGGAATTACTAGTTCTTTGGTACTCGTAGTTATTGGAAGTAACAAAAAGGTTTCTAATCAGGTACACTACTCACAAACGAGAGCTTTTCAGCTTTCAGGGGAAATATTAAAGGGAACTTGCTCTTCTCCAACAAGGAGCTGAATGTCAAGTGTTTCATCCACAACTCGACCAAAACATTTCCAAGGATGTCTATCTCTATGCCTTTCTGTGACTTTCCCAGTCTCCCCACTGCAACCTGACAGTCTATGACACTCCAAGCTCTGTTACCACTTCCCACTGAAAACATCCTCTTGCATATTCTCTGTACCAGGACTAGGACTGAACAATTATAGCCAAAATGATTAATCACAATTATTTTTATCAATATTGTAATCACGAATATTCATCACAATTATTCATCATGTTAGGGAAAACATCTGTATTTTTACTGCACTACTTTTTAACAAACAATATGTAAACAGTCTTAGGTGTAAAATGCAACTTTAAAATGACAGAATTGTCATTTTAGAAAAAGTGATAATAAAAAATAATAATAACCAAGAATTACAAGTTCACCAAGGGCTAACTGAATAAATATGCTATTATCTTGTTTAACGCAACTTGCCCTGAATCCGAAACAAGACAAGATAATGGATGTGAATCCCCTTCAAGGCACTCACTCCTCACCGTGATGCGCCTCATCGCCAATTTTTTGCTGTACTTTCTTCTTACACCATGACTCAGAGGAGGCGGTCGCTTGTTATTTAGTCAGCATAAAGCCTTAAACCATGTGTTCGCCCCCTGGTGGTTGGCCGACTACTGGTTGAGAAAGTGCTAGATAAACAGCAGAGACTGGTTAATTTAATCGTGGCAGCCAAAACTGTGCACACGATTAAAATTTTATTAATTGTGTGGACCTAACCAGGACTGGAGCCTTCTTCTTACTCTTAGTTGCTAAGCACTGCCATAATTTACACAGGCTCTTGATATACTCAATGTGTGTCCTTGACATGACTGACGATGACAAAACACCTCAACGAGGCTCTTGGATGTGAGGATAAAACTTTTATGAGTGGCGTTTGGCGACCGAAAGGGATCTCCACTCTACAAGAGTCACCTCTCCACATACCCCCTGTCTCCAGGTCTTGAAATCACGTCTTGGATTGGAATGGACTGGACTGCCAAGGTTGACAAACTCACCAGACTGTCTGCTGAGGTGCTTTCAAGGCTTTACTCTGCTTGAGTGCTCAATTAGTGGCCAAGAAGGGGAACTACCACTGATGTTTGGCTCAGCTCTACAGAGAAAGTCACCATGCACTTATTTTCATTCACAGACATATTTCAATATAGAATACAGGAGGTACATACGTATGTACTCTGTACATGTCTGTTAATAAAAATACAAGTTCACAGTAACTTTCCAAACACCCTGTACTCGACTCGGTTTGGGACTCTCGGTTCTTCCAAACAGTACAGCAGGAAACTGGGAAAATTAGGGTTTCCTGTATACAATATACCTTTCAAAATGTGACTGTTGGAAAGGAGACATTTTATTCCAGAGGAGACTGAGGGCAGCAACAAAACAGAGCAAAGTGGAGACTGCAGAGCAGTGTCGAGAGCCACAGTATTAGGGTAAGCCAATATAAGCATGTAAATGTATATAATTTCAAGACGTGCATCCTAAAACGTTACAATGAAGAATCTGCTCGACCAATGAGTGACCCGCTATGGTTTACATCCACCATAAGGTATTGGCTTGACACTCTTGAATGTTGAAACGCCAACAGACCAGGTACTAGACCTACTCATGCCTGGTTTTGTCAATGCAAAATATCAACAATGAGGAGAGATGTTGAGTAGAGCTGTCCAAACCACCATTTGAAGGAGGCTGGGGCCACTTTCATAAGCTTGAATTATTATTCATTTTAAACCCTTTTGTTTATTTAAACATGCTTGACCCAATCCAATGTAGGTCCTGATATGATAAGCAGTCAAATGCTATCAAAGAAGAGCTGTTAAAATTAGTGTTCTGAAACAACAAACATGTTGGGAAACTCTTGGGAAAACCGGAAACTCTTTAACTCAACAACAGCACAATAAAACAAGAGCCAGGTACTACATACAAAAAAAAAAAGCAGATAATCTTGGAACCACTTGGAATCGCTTTAACTTCTTTGGCTCTTGATTTGTTGACTTTAGAGTCTGAGTTTGCAGATACGCGTGCATTGAAACATTTAGGGTATAAGCTCCATTCAAAGAGGAAAGTATTTGCAGCTGGCAAGTTCATTTCATGCAACAGTAATCGACAGAGCCCAGCAAAAAAAAAAAAAAAAAAAAAAAATCAAAATCAAATAAATAAAAAGAACCCGGGCCTCGAGAGCATTTCCTCTCTCCCACCGCCTCCTGCTCCTTTTCCTTTCCCCTACACACTCACTGAGGAATGGCAAGTCAAAAAGCTTCACGCAGTGGTAGGCATCATGATCCCGGAGTGCCTTTCACATGGTAAACAGTTTTAGGGCTGGAAACAGTATTGTGCGGTCATATAATACAGCATCTGCTTTATGGCATGGAAGAAATGCATTGTCACCAAGTGGCAGTGAAAGAGCCCATTGAAGGCCAGCCAAGAGTTTTCACACCCAACCAAAGCTTTGACCGTGACACCGTGCTCGAAACGTTGTGCTCTGATAAACCCACGAGCTACCCACTGACTCTGGGCTGTAGCTGACATAGCTAAACAAGACTCAAACGGCAAAACGACAAACAAACCCTAATGAGCCTTTCTATCCAATCTCCGTGCAGTCGAGCGGGTCTGAACGCTGCAGTGAGCTCTCGGAATGAGGCAGAAGACACTCTGCTTGAAGCAGTATCCAGCCACATGCTGTAGGTGTTACGGCCACAGAGCCATAAATCATCAAGTACAGTGCAGCAATCTGCAGGACACCAAACGTTCTCCCCAAGTCCTCGTCACTCAAAGAACATCAGACAAGATAAGTATGCAACAACTATCATTGTAGCTATCATTTTACGATGTTATGTGTTTTAGCATTAACTAGTCTGTTCTGCTCTCATCATTAATTAGGAGGAAAAATTGAACATGCAATGATGACCCCACAAGGCCACAACTCAAGAAAGGTGCACACATACCGACAATCTGGCTGACTTTGAGATCCTTCTAATTTACCATATTTTCAAGACCATAAGGCTTAAGGTATTAAAAGGCTCAGTCACAGTTACGCGGTCTATTTCTGTATTTAAGACATACATAAGGCGCACCGTATTATTGGACGCAGTCATGGTAAAACGTATTAGCTTAACACATACGGTAGCATGCATGCACGCTAAAACATACGCTAGCACCCATGCTACCGTATGTTTTTAAAAAGGCAGCGAGAGCAAAACTGAGTTTGGTTGTACTTTATTGAAGTAATGTAATGTATTTTTTGATCAATCCTCATCCACTAATCCATCAAAGTCCTCATCTTCTGTATCCGAAATGAACAGCTGGGTAAGTTCTCCATCAAACATGCCGGTTTCCCTCCCGTCATTGTCTGAGTCAGTCTCGTTGCCGGGGGGCTGTTCAGCAATGAGGCCGGCTTTCGCGAAAGCTCGGACTTCAGTCAAAGCAGATACCTTATCCCAGGCATCCAAAATCCATTCACATATGGTGGCATAACTCGCCCGCCGCTTCGTCTTCTTGACCTGGCGAAGCTCGTTTTCCTGCTTCCTCGACTTGCGAACCATGGATTCGTTGATCTTGAATTCTCTCGCGGCTGCTCGATTCCCATGTTCCTCCGCGTAACGTGTCTCTTCGTAGGTGCCATTTTCGGGGGTCCTTAGCCAAACCGATGTTGTTTTGCACAATGCATATACCGGTGCTATATACCTACTGGGGGCGTCCTCTTTCACGCGTACACTTCGCCCTTTAACGTCCGCATGCTGTCCTCAGTCACATCTGCCTTTCCTCTATATAAGCAACGTGTCGGCAGGAAATGCTCCCAGTCAGTCAAGCGGAACGCTCATCAAAGTCACACAACAACATTTACAGATTTTGGAACTCGGTGCACACATCAGGCAAGCCGTATTGTAAGGCGCCCCGTCCATTTTGGAGAAAATTTAAGACTTATGGTCATGAAAATACAGTAAGTCAGCAAAGGCCCAATTGGCGAAGGTCTCTAAAAAAAAATATTCTGAGCGATTATCCTGTGGTGTGAGGTGTGTTTAGAATATTATTTTCCTCCATGATCTGCTTGGAAAATGGTCAGGGCTGAAAATAATTTATGTCTCAATCAATTAACAGAGAAAACAGTGCGTTCATCAACACAGGTTGTCATCAGATGGTTTTTTAAAAGGAAGTAACGCCAAATCAGCATGCAGCGCGGTCTGTGGTAGAAGAATGCTGTTGGTAGATACTTGTTCATGACCCAACATAATTTTTGTTCATTGGTTGGTCAAATACACAATGTTGACAGTCCATAGAAGACAATACAGTCAATCACAGACAAGTCCAAATTGTCATAACGTCTACAGTACATGGTTTGTGGCAGAGAGTGAGATGAAGGGGCTTGTTTTAATGGTACCAATTACCAGAAAGAGCACTAAAAAATCCAAAGTCAATCAAAGAGACAAACTTTTCTTTAAATAATATTTACGACTTGGTAGAGCAAAAAAAGGTACGATCGATTCTGGTGGCCAGTTGAGATACCTGTTAATGATAATAACAACTGTTTTGCCTCAGTTGTTTAGATCCAGCAGTGAGGGAGAATACAGTCAATCAGTCAAAGATAATACAAGTCCAAATTGTTAGCATAGAGTGAGATGAAGATTATTACTTTTAATTGTGCCTATTAGCAGCAAAATCACTCAAAGAATCCTAAGTACATTAAAGAACAAGATTTTCTTTTCGTAATTTTTCCGACTGAGAAGAGCAAATGCAGGATCAATTCTGGCAGCCAGTGGAGATACGTAATGACACTGATATATTTTTTTCTTGGTTGTTTAGTTATGCAGTGTTAACGGCACACGGAGACGAATACAGTCAATCAAAGTCCAAATTGTCAGAATGTACATACATGGTTTGCATCAGCGAGTGAGATTAAGATGCTTGTTTTTATTGTGCCTAATAGCAATGGAAGATTCTTGCTTTTCATCGTGCATAATAGCAGCAAGATCAATGTAACAAGTCCAAAGTCAATCAAAGAACAAACTTTCCTTTACGTAAATGTTCTGGTGCCGTAGAGCAAATTTATTCAATTAAACTACCATGCATGTTTTTGGAAATGTGGGAGGAACCCGGAGTACCTGGAGAAAACCCACACACGCACGGGGACAACATGCAAACTCCTCACAGGCGAGGTCGGATTTTAACCCGGGTCCTCAGAACTGCGAGGCAGATGTGCTAACCAGTTGGTCACCGTGCCGCTATGTGTATATATATATTCTCTCAATGAGTTTTCCATGCATTCCAGTTCATTTGTTTTCCCATTCAATGTCAATTTCAGACACAACAATCCATTGCCACAATCAGCCGTCAACACTCACAACGCATTTTTTCGACCCATTCACATCAATCTCATACCACCGATTCTGAAAATTTTAGCATCACAAAAACACAAATATGTTGAGGTGGCTCTGGCTGCTTGAATTGGTAAGAGGCTTGGTGGAGAATGAAGGAGGTGTGAATTAAGGCGGTTCGGCACGCAATAGTCCAGTGTTATGTAAAAGAGCCACTTTTATACTATTTTACCATGTCTGATGTGGTGGGAAAAAAGAAGTGGCAGCGTCAATCAAACTGAAGAGTAATGATGAGCTGTCTGTGGCCACCGACTCCATTTTGCTTCAACTACACACAATAAATACCCGCTAAGTAACAATGATGAGAAACGAGGGCCCTCCTTCATTGCGGTGCATCAACTCCGTTGCAGGATTGATTCAGTTTGTCGCCCTTAACTTCCGCAATTGGATTTTTCAGTCTGTCATGTAGCTATTTAGCACAACATAGTTTAAAGAATACCAATAATTTGTCCTGGGTATCGATTCCAGTATCAGGAAAGGCTAGTATTGCAATATCAAAATTTCCACATCGATCTGCCCAGTAATGTCAAATAGGTTTGAGGCCAAGTGTTTTTTAGTTATTTTTTCCTGTGATGCGTGCCTTGAAGAACTTGACTGAATCCATCCATTTTTTATTGTGTTTTGATTCATGAGGCTATCCCAACTGACATTGGGCAAGAGGCAAGGTACACCCAGGACTGGTCACCGTGTCATTGGCAGGGCAAATATTAAGTCGTATTCATATTTGCACCTATCGACAATTTAGTCTTCAATTAACCTAATATGCATGTTTTTGGAAACTGGGAGGAAGTCTGAGTACCCGGAGAAGATATGCAGTCATCACACAGGAAGGCCAGAGCTGAGATTTAAATCCCGAACCTCAGAACTGTGAAGCAGACGAGCTAACCACTAGCCCGCCGTGCAGCCTTGACTGAATCCAAAGACGAGAATACAAAGAGTTGCAGGATCGAAGCTAGTGATGCCTTGGAGACAAGTCGCCCCGGGCCTCCAGCAAGTACATTGTTGTATAAAATGAAAAGAAAGGAGCCATATTTCAAACCTGCATGGAACCCTCTTTAAGTGGTGGGGGGTTGTGTCCTGGTCTTTAACCCAACCCTGACCCCTTACTCTTCCTCACTTCAACCTCACATCCTTGAGCTCAATTATGGTCTCCTGTTGGGAGACCGTTGAGGCGCAATGACCGTAGATACCATCGAATCAATGAAGAATCAATCAAAAGTCATCCTTAAGTTGGGAAAAGGGGGAAAGACTTTATTGGGTTTTGTTTCAACTTAAAGGGTTTTAGGGTAGGCTTAATCTGTCTGCTGTTCCCAAGCCCGCAGTCACAGTTTTAATTTGACTTCAAAGCACAAGGGGATTGCAAGCAATTTAGCGAACACTCTGCATGAAATCATATTTTTTTTAAAATCATTATCACCCTGCAACACACTACCGTCCCAGTCACGACATGAGCTCCATCCTGCTGGGGCGCTTGAACATTAAGTCGCTCGGGCAACTCAAAACTGCCATGTCAGACGCGTAATTTAGCCGTTTGGTCTTCCGGCTCCCCCGATAAACTGATCTGACACTGTCTATTCTTGCAGTCTCTTTGCACCGATTTCATCATCAGCCCTCCTCAGCACGCGCCGGCTTTAGATTATGGGAGTCTAGTTATCACCCTCTCCCAGGGTTGAGGGTTTAGATTGCAGGGCCAGGGGTAATCCTGAGGAGTTTGACTTGGGACGCCTAAGGTTTAATTAGATTTTTGTTTCACTACTGAGGGCCGTGGAGAATCCAATCAGTTCGACCTCCGGCAACTGCACGGAGTTGACGTTTTGAACTCAAAATAGGCCATTTACGTAAATCGGATAGATCCGATGAGTTTTTCCTGGGGGGTTTGCCATCACTGACGTCATAGGCTGTTTTGTAGTCATTGAATGCTGGCAGTTAGAAGCCATTCCACACATCCACCATCAACACACAGATGTAACTGTGAATATTACTCCGCGGCGGACTAATATGCAGCCTGAGGTTCCGCCTTTGCGCTCGAAGTCACAGGAGTTGACGAGTCCAGAAAAAAACTTCCGCCGCTTCTGCTGTTAATAAGTAGCGGTACTTTCACTCCGTTACAATGATCTAAATGTCGCTCGCTACGTTTATTTAGCAATTATTGCTTATTTATCAACTATTTCTTCCGCGAGAACTACGACTTCGACTTTGAGTCATCCAATTCAAGCGCTAGTGACGTTTAAGTCTAGTTCACCAATCAAACGACACAACAAAGTCGCATGACCACACACGTCGTCTTCCATTGGGCTTCCCGGAAATAGGTATTACACTAGATAAGCCTGCCCCGCGGATCATCGTACGTACGTGGTGTCGTCGTTACCATGAAGGCAACGGCACGCTACTCTTGTTTACATTTAGACGAACAAAAACAACAGCTTTCATGTATTGTAGTATTTTTCTGGCACTGTCTGCCCAAACGTGGATATTTCAGCTCACTTATAACTTGAGAAAACACCGTGCAGTAAATTGCAGATGTTGTTGTTTTTTTGTGTGGGTTTGACTGTGCATACACACACACCACACACACAGAGCAACATCAGAATTTGTACAGTCACATTTTATTTTGTAATTTTTTAAATTATTATTATTGATGTTCATGCTGTGGTAAAAAACAACAACAACAAAAAACTCAGAAGTTACTCACTATTTACTCAGTACTTAAGTAATAATTTCACTGCGTACTTTTTACTCTTACTCAAGTAATTTTTTGGGAGGACTTCTATTTACTTTTACTTGAGTCACATCATTGTCAAGTAACGGTACTCTTACTTGAGGACAATGTTTGGCTACTCTACACACCTTTGGAGCGGACATCCTCTATTGCTACTCTTATGTTTAAGAAACATTTTCAGATCAGCCAAAAAAAATTTTTTTTTGCCTTATTGTACTCTTTAAGAGTCTTGCAGATTGTTTAATTTATGTTAAAATAAAAAAGAATCCCCCCAGTTTTTATTTGTTTTTTGGTCACCTTTTTATGCCTTTGGTGTTTGCGTGTCTGTGGTCTGATTAGACACAAATCAGCAAGCAAAGACTATGTTTAAAGGCTATGTAGGAAATAAGAAACTTGTATATGGATATAATGAATGCTAATAGTTTGCCTAAAGGCTGTATCAGAGCGTATAAAGAAAAAAATGTCCTTGGTAGTTTTTGGAGTAAAATATCTGAGGAAAAAAGACATTTGTAATTGCATCGATTGCACAAGCACAAGAGACGTTCTCATTAGACGGACCATTTTAGAAGAAACAACTGCTGGCAGCAACATGACAATTGCACTGTCAGCTGGAAAAAGCAGCTCTGAAAGGGAAGCATTTCACCATCCTTTCTCCAGAATCCTTTACGGGCTTAATGACCAATGCTTTTTGCAGCAGTCATCTTTGTTACACGGTGCAAACTCACTAAGAGGTGCGGTTTCACAAGTATTCATTAACATTTTGACTGGATTGATTTCCAATTTTGTTTTACTATTCTGGTTTCGAAAGAAGTCAAAATAGTTCTCACTTGAGTCAGTAGAATTGCTTCCAGTAAAAAGGAAGCTAACATCATTTGGCAGCATCTGCTCATGTTTTTAATAGTTTTTCCATTGGGTGCCTATTTAAGTCTTTTCGCCAATGTGTCTTCAAACTGCAAAAACACTTGCAAATGTTGTAAATAATCGGCTAGTTACAACCGGCCATGTGCATCTTCCTTACACTTGCGTCTATTTACGATTTAATAGCTCTTTATGAAGTGTTTGCACTTGTAGTCTTTAGTCTATGCACCGTTTACAACTGATCTACTTTTAGAGTTGCCATCATTGTGGAGGTCACTCGCAAATACTTTGGCAGTGACACGGAGAGAGAACGAAATCCGAACGTATTGTTCTTATACACTTTTAAATGGAAATGGAAGAAAAGGAATTCATCCAAAGTAAAGCTTGCAGCTAAGTCAGTAGAGGAGAGCAGAGTATCATCACTAAAAGACCACTCAGCTATTTAAAGCCCACAGTACAAATAAATCCATACGCATTGTGAAACCCTGGCGTCGCTTCATCATGGAATATTGACATTTTTACTGCAGTAGCACTTTTTAATAATCATCTAAAAAGCCTTCCATGTGCATTAAGAACTATGCAACTACTGTGCTTAGGACATCAAGAAACTCGTTCAGTATTTTTCATGAAAGGCTAAACATCTAAAAAAAGTGCCCCTTGACGTCGCCACATGTTGACATTTCAACTACAATTGAGACATCTCAACCAGTAGTTGTGGAGAAGAGACCACCTCAGTAACACATTACAAATGGCCAGTGAGTAAAAATATCCCATTTCTTCCTCCACACAAGAGCCTGTGGAGGCGTTGTCCGTCTCGCCGTAACCCCTTTGAGTTCCGAGTGCGCTCAATGATGAGATGCGGTCATTGTGCCTTTTGCCCCGGGACGCCCCAGAACCAGCCAACCTTGAAGTCCCAGGCATTGGGTCGACTTCACATGGGCAGTCTTTTGAAAGTCTGCCAGCACAAAACCAATGTAAGAGACACCATTCACCATCGGAAGCCAATCTGACAAAGGTGGGATTGTGTGGCAAAAAAATGTTAAAAACATGAAAACGCCTCTTTCTGCTTGCGGAGAGGTCTAGAAAGACGATTAGCAGTGTGGTTCTTGTCACTAAAAATGTACTAACATATAAAAAAAAAAAAAAAAACAGAGTCTCAATGGTGTCCAGCCATCACTACATTTTGCGCAGCACCGTACTTCATGTTTTTCATATAATCGTTACATATTTATGGCCGAGAAGTGTTTTCACACAAATATTTATTGAATGAAAATGACTTAACCCTTGTATTAGCGTGGGTTAGGGATAGACATGGGGCATCTTCTGACTTGATTCGGCTTACGTCGCAGCTGTCGGAACAGAAGTCCGTCGTAAACCGATGACTGCCCTGTATCCACTAATTGTTGTGGTGTGATGTTATTCTTGCCATAATGAGCCAGTGGCGGCTGGTGGAGTTTACTCCGAGGGGGTATGTATTTACCTTTATATATACATTTAAGAGGCGCGTAGTACCAACAGCTAGGCTAACTGACTTTTGAGGGGTGTGTGATGAAGGAGTGTCCCGATCAGAAGCTAAGAAGCCAATTGCTGACATGGGGCGAGGGTGTGACGCAAAAAAAATTAAATAAAAGATAATAAATACATCTGAAGCCCGGTCCCACAGTGCTACTGCATTGAAGAGGAGCTCCTGCGCATGTAAAACCTTTAAAAAGAGACAATGGGTAAAGATTTGGGCGCCCCAGACAGGAAATGTGTCACAAAATCAGACAACGGAGATGAACAAGACAATAGTTAACTCATCATTAACTAGATGCTATTCATCCTGCACACATTTTGAAATATTTTTATGATGAACATATATTTTAATTATTATTATTTATTTTTTTAATATGGTGACCACCATCAGTGGTGGGGCAACCACCCGCCACTACCTAGAGCGCTGCCCTATGCAAGAAGAACGTAGCGTAAAACTGCATCCAGTTCCCCAAAGAAAGGACGTTCCAACGTGGGACAAGTGATACTTGGGACCTTTTACAATGGAAACTGAACTGAAGCGAAAAGTACTGCTTGGTGGAATAAAAGGTAAAGGGAATGCTAATAAATCAAGCTGGCATTTATCTATCCTCCACCCAGCCAACCCCTCCTCGTCTTCAAAGTCCAGTCCCAGCCAGTAATTATCCCTCTGACAATTACATTCTCCCAGCTCCTAAAGATGCTTCGGACAGGGATGCCGGCAGCAAAACTGACCTCTAAGAGATTACGATGATTGCTCTTCCATAGCTTGCATTTGATCCTAAATTGGTCTGATAAACACACGCACATGCACACATACACACATGCTCACAGACTCACAGAGCACACGCTCTTTTATGGTGGTCCCCATACGGGGGGGTTCACCATAAATCATATTCATGGGCAAAGTTGCTCTCACAAGCTAGTTGAGAAGAATCATGTCGTTGACGTAAAAGGATGTGATGACAAATCCTAAACATCTACTTGTTAACACAAAAATGATAAATCTACTGTCATTATTATATTGTTGAGTGTGATTGGTATACAAACATTCGCACAAATACAGCAATTAGTTATTTTCATGTGTTTATAGTCTTGTGTTTAAAATCTTTTTCTCACTTGTTTTTGCAAAATAAAGCCAAATCAGGCTTCCTTTGACAGAAAATTAACAATCAATAAATCAAACGGGCAGTATAGTGGAGAGTGGTTGGAATGTCTGAGGTTCAGGCTTCAAATCTGGGCTCTAATCTTCTTGTGTGGATTTTGCATATTCTCCTTGTGCTTGTGCAGTTTTTTTTACAGGCTCTCCGACTTCCTCCCACATTCCAAAAATGTGAACATGAGTGGGAAACTGTGAATGATATCGGTCCAAACGTGCCCAACGATTGATTGCCGACCAGTCCAGGGTGTAATGCACGTCTTCTGCTGGGCTAGGCTCTAACTCACCCGTGACCCTAATTAAGATAAAGGGTATACACAATGGATGGATCTTTTTTTATTTTTTATTTTTTTTTAAATGGAGAGATTTTAACCTCATTAGAACTTCCATGTGGTGTCTGGACAACCACAATGAGAATGTTTGGAAGCAACACCAAATGTAAGATTTCCATGGTTTTCTGACCCCAATCTCCCCTAATAGTCCTGAAGCTTCGACAAAGATTATCTTTTATAGATTATGTATTCCCCCCCACCCAAAAAAAACCCCACAACATATCCGGACAAAACAACGCAGCCAGTGCCGTCATTGTATGCTGTGCTTTTGATAACTGGCGAGACGTGCCAATTTTTCTTCTGCTCAATGGCCGGATCGCCAATCTAGACGGGATTTGTTTACCATCCCGTTCCTTTGTCTCCTCCTGGGGATTTTTTCCCAAGATTCCTGGGGCTGTGTATGGGGAGGGCTGGCGAGTAAGTAGGGTGAGGGGGGTGTTACAGGATGAAAAAGAGGGAAAGAAAAGCCCATTAGTTTCACTGGCATCTCGAGCCAAGATGTCATCTCTCTGGGATTAAGGGCCCTTCAGTGGTGGCTGCTGAGCTGCTAACATGGTGTCTTACCCTCGGATGGGCTGTGGGAGGGTTCTAGGGGTGGTGAATGAGTAGTCGGTGATGGCATTAGAAGGCATGGCCTAAATAAGATCTTGAGGTCAGCGGGCCTTCTGAACCATGGCAAAGCCACTTTGTGTTTCTATGTCAACTTTATTCATGAGTGTCTCCCACTTTCCAGTTGCATCGTGTGCTGAGGTGACTAGTTAATCTACGCCTCCTCGCTCCTTATCTCACAACGCAAAGAGATGTTTCCCATTTCTACAGGATGTAGGCTTACAAACCGGCCTGTAAGAGTGCGGAAGCTTGGGCGGATTTCTTGGCAGGCCGGTGTTATAATAAGAAAAAGAGCTGCAGGATACAGTTGCTGAGCCATTACCCAAAAAAGGGAGCCGCATCACTGAGTGGGATGTGCAGACAATTTTTATTTTCTGAAGATTTATGGAAATAGGAGAAAGGCTTAAGAATGCATTCAGTCTAAATTCCCTGTAAATTTGGCCACCGTACCCCCTGCCAGTGGAGTGCAGTCCAGCTCCTGCTCATGACAAGAAGGGAAGCTGTGATCCTTTGAGTGAGTCGCCTCCAGGTCATCGCTGGGCTCCCGCTCCAACATCTGCTACCCATCCAGAGTTGGCCGGAATCACGGGTAGCCCGACGTAACATGGGCAAGCAGTATGTACGCCCAACTTTGTACCGTGAACTTTATCAGACTGGGGGCAAGAACAGACACCCAGGCGATAGACAGAAAACAAGAGCCCTACACGAGCAAGCCCTCCTCCTCATCCTCCATGCCCTAAAAGCTTAAAAACACTCCAATACTTGCTTTTGCTCAGTCTTCCATTGGTTCTGAAGCATCTCAAGGTTCCCTTCCTCTGGTTGGAAGCAGATGACAGGTTGATAAACATGGTCCATTTCCACTATATGTGATCAGTTCAAGGTTGAATCTTCACCAGAACCAAGCCTCGCAAGAGTTCATTTGGTACCATACAAGGTAGTCTCAGACCATCTGACTTAATCTGGACCCCATTTTGAATATTGTGTTCACACCTGATCAAACAATACAAACCACACTTCCGTTAAAACAGATAGTGGTTACACCCAAAGTCGGTATCAGGGTCTTACAAGTCAAGATTGATTTGGGGTGAGATCTACTGGTCATAAAGACACAGTAAAACCCACAACAGCACACTCCATTATCTCCACTTGAAAAGAGAGCTGCCGTCACTCAAATGCATTTGTTTGGACAGAAAAGAGTATCACTAATGCTTTGTTCCACAGTAAGGAGTATAACAACATGGGTGATAATAGTGTTCCCAAGGCAACCTGCATTGATTGAGCTTGAGAACTGCCATGGTGTAAAAGGCACCGATGTGAAGATTGGGGTCGTCCAAGGACCACCACACCATATGTCAACATTACTTACCGTCCAAAAGCAGGGCGCTAATCTCAAGTAGCCATCTAACCCGACAAAGCCAAACCCAACAACACCTGGAATTACTTATTCATGTTGAATCATACACTGGCTCATGTGATTGACTGTTAAGATTGAGAAGCAATTATGTTGGATTCACTCTGACTTTTGCAGAGATGTAGCTGTAGCAAACAAATGTTTCCCAAATCATCAAAAGTAATTTCATTATGGATCAATAAAGGTGAACAGTGTGCACACAAAGATTTTTAAGATCTTAACCAATTTTTTTAATGTGAGACCCCCCATACATGTCGAGGAAAAACTGAGCTTACTGCTGTTATCGTGTGGAGTATTCGAGATGACCAACACAGCAAACCATATACTGTACATAACAATGTCTGGTGTAGTATGAAGATTGACTTGTGAGAGGCAGCATGGTACCACAGAGCATCCAGACTGCCGAAAATACAAAGAGGAAGAAAGAGTAGTAGTAGTAGTAGTAGTAGTAGTAGTAGAAGAAATACAAGAAGCTAGGCTAACAGATATGTCGTAACTATTTTAGGTTGCAAAACCATTTTCCAGGCAGACCGCGAAGGAAAACTCCCTCTTAACACATCCCACACCACAGGATAATCCCTCAGGGTCATCTTTCATAGGCATATGAGAATCGGGCCTTTGCTGGATTTGATTACCACAACACACTTTTGGCCTTTTCTAATGATTAATGACTTTTATAATGATTAATGACTCACCCAAACTATTGATAGGCTCCAATCTTTCAATTATGAATCTCTGCAAATTAACGAACTAATCAGCAGTTATTCAGCCAGATTCAAGTGTCACTGTTATTTCAAAAGAGGGCATGCCCAGCAACTGCAGATTCTTTTAGCTCTGAAAAAAATCACCTCAAATCAGTGTTTATGAGTCACCTGTCACAATCTTCTTCTGATAATCTAACGTGGCTGGAGCATGTAAACATCAACAGTTGCAGCTGTGCGGAGGCAGAATCGCAGCGACGTGTCAATTCCCGTTAGACCTGATGCCTAACTGAGTGTGAAACGCTAATTGCGCACACCAGCTTGCAACCATTTGAGGTCCTTATTCACACTGTGTATGAGATGAACATGCAGGTCCTCCTTCTTTGCATGTACTCATCCACTCCCTGCATAGATTTGTCCAAACTACAACCAGAGCCAGTGTTCAGGCAGCCGTGAAGAAGGGGGGTTGGATTTAAGGGGGCTTCTCTTCCCTCTGTGCTCCTCTAATGAGGCGCTTATCAGTCCCAAACTGGCTGTGAGGGTCCAGGCGATGACAGTGCGCTGTGCGTGACTGGACCACTAGAAAGGTACGCCCGGACCACTGGTGACACTAATTGATCCGAAAGGGTCTCCTCATCAGTCCCTGGAGATTTAGCCCCGACATGGCAGAACGGCACTCGGCTGCTCTAGATTGTGTCCATTCAGGACTAGTGCACCCATCAACAAGTCGGTGAAGATGAAGCGACCAATAATAAAGTACTTGGTCTATAAAGGGGTTACACCATATAGGGTAAATTGTACAATGCACGCATTATTGTTTTGGAGTCATCATCATCAACATGCTCTAACCCAAACTACTGGAATAATATTGATGTTTATATCTTGAGCTACAGAATATCTACAAAGTCTCGAAATGTATTACAAAAACAATATATGAGATATGTTATTCTGATTTGTTGTATGTGCTCAGTGGTTATCCAAGTTTGCAATCACATTGCGGGATATGGGACATCAATGACCTGCAGCAAAAGATCACTCATGCCATTGCCACCATTGATGAGATTATGCCACAGATAACATGGCCTGAACACAAGTACCGTTTGGATGTGCTTCATGTAACTAATGGTGCGCATATAGACCTGTATTAAATAAGGCAAAAACATCCATATCTACTCCTTATTTTGTAAGGAGTAGTGGATATATATTTTTTTGTATAACCCACTAAATCCTTAACAGTGGAAAGAAGCCAAAACAGTGTACTCAATGTACTGTTGCCACAAAGGTCCTTTTTGACTAATCAAACTAAATCGTTGGTCAAACAATGTCATCATCATCATCACATAACAAGCCTGTGGGTCGCATACCACTTCCTCTCAGCAATGACGTCCTCCACGTCACCACCAGTGACACAGAGGAACTCTTCTCTGTGAGACACTTTGTCATGGCCCGTGGTCGGCAGCGGTCACCATGCCACAGACAGCGGCTTACAGAAGGCCTTGATAACAGACTGCATGCCTTTGCCAACCCACGGACTGAAATCGATGGCATTTTCCCTCCAACACCCAAGCTTTTCCCACAGCCCCCTCAGGTACTGGTTTTAGGCCGGCGGGGTGACCGACTGGTGCATCCACAATGCCCGCCCCCGTGTATGGTGATAATCCATCGGTTATGCAAATCTTCCCTGCCTGGTGCCAGTTCCTGCTGCGGGTGAAAGTTAAGATGGCAGCTCGATATAGGCCACTATCTTGTCCCGATTTTACATATCATATCGGGGACCCAGTGAAACATTTACAGACCTCTCTCTATTTCCATCTTTTTTACATTGTGTCAATATCGGGTTGAAAAACAGGCCTATTTTGCCAAAGGAGTAGAAAGTACGGATTCTTTTCAAATGTATGGAGTACAAGAAAAAAGTCAGTGATGCCTTGAGTTATGAGTGACCCAACTTGAGTTTTTCGATACAGGAGCCGTTGTTCGGACGAGTTTTTGCTTTGACTTGTGAGCGCAACGAGTGCTGTATGGTGGAAGTGACTCAACTCGGTTCATAACAAGCAGTGTGGCAAATTGTGAACAATTCTTTCCAAAAAATGGCCTAAAGCTGTTTATTGCCACTCTCAGTTGATGTTTACTGTCAAAATAAACATTAAACTCAGAGCATTACATGTTCTGTGTTTAAAACAATCACATAGTGTAGCTTAGCCTTCAGTCTGCTAGCTTAATGCTAATGCTAACATAATGGGAAAGACCATAGTCACGGACTAACTATTTTGGGGGGGGGAGGCTGGAATGGATTAATTGCATTTCCATTCATTTCAATGGGGAAAGATGATTTGAGATATGAGTGTTTTGAGTTACAAGCGTGGTCAAGGAACAAATTAAACTCGTATTTCAAGGAACCACTGTATATAATACCCGATTTAAAACCTACTTAAGTACAGTAACAAAGTATTTGTACTTTGCTTCTTCCCAACACTGATGAAAACCCATCAAAAAAAATAATAATAATACAAATACAAGTGTGTCTGTTTTTACGTTCACCTAGAAATGAGGTCCCCATAGTAACGGGCATGTCGTTATTTTCTTACACAGATTAACGGTAGTCTGCTTGGGGTGCATAAACATTACTCGAAAGTGTGTCAGTGCGTTGAGGGAGCAGGAGGAACAATGAAGACAGGGGGTCATTAGCATTGGCATTAATGTGTCTATTTGAGCAAGGAGCGAAAGTGTGCAGCTTAACTGTATGTGTGTGTGTCTGTGTGTGTGTGTGTGTGTGTGAGTGAGTGAGTGAGAGTGTCTGAGGATGGGCGGGAACATGGCGTAGAAGCCGGCGGGGGGAAAGGAGGTGGAGGAGGAGGAGGAGGAGGAGGAGTATGATAGTGAGGACCCCCTTTGACTGAAGCTTTAACCAGACAGAGGGATGAAGAAGGGGAGGAAGGAGGGGGGGGATTTTAGGGGGGTGGGAATGCGCAGTTGTTTTGCGACGGGGAACACACGGAACGGGGTGTTGTTGGTGAACCTCCAGGGGGGAGGGCGAGGGGGGTGGCAGAGGCGAGTGCCTTTCATCAGACTGAGAGGCAAACAAACGGCGCAAACAAGCCGCTGTCACGAGTGGTGATATGAACATGAGGGGGAATTAAAAATGTGGACGAGAAAATCAGCTTAGGGATTTGTGTGTGAGGCTTTTCCGTCGACAACGGGCCAAAAAACAACTGTCAACCGTCAATGTCTGCCTAAATATACCAAACACACGTACTTTATTCACTACAACTGCACCTTCTTATAAGAAACAAGAACTGTACATGGAGATAGAGATATCATTAAGAGAATGATATCATTCATCGGTACCATTGATACTCAATAGAATCGACACTATTTATTGATACCATAGATAACATGGATGGATACCACTGATATCACACATCAATACAATTGATCCAACAGATAGCAGAGATGGATACAATCTAGACCACAGATCCATAACTTTGAGACATGGATAGAAAACATTGATACCATAGGCAGATACCATCTATTGATACCAAGGATCGATACCCCATGTGCCATACACGATGCTACAGATCATATATGCGAAACTCAGGCCCACGGGCCTAATCCAGCCCGTGGTGTGATTATACTATTTGGCCATGAGAGAGCATATCAAATGTGTATTAGTATGATTATAAAGTGTATGCACCACCAATACTACAAATCCCAGAATGCTTTGCTAGCGTGTTGGCGTGTCGGTCGACACCGGCAAGAGCCTCCTTCCTTTTTTGTTGCAGTCATTCGTAGCAAACATGTGACCAGTCCCCTTCCCAAAAATGGCCAAACAAAAGATGAGCTTTCAAGAAATGTGAGAAGATGCAGACGATCTGTTCACTAATGTAAAAGGACAGACCTGTTTGTCTTGCGGCGCCAACATGGCTGTAAAGAATAAAAGAATAAAACATAGCTTGGATTAATGTTTTCATTACGCACTTTTTGTACTCCAAACTCTAGAACGTTCAAAGGTTGGATTTTCATTGAGGGACGTTCTTATATTTTTAATATTTTTTAATATTAATATTTTTTTAATATTTCCATTAAAAAAGAACTCAAAAGGATAAAGATGGAGGGACACAGAATAATATATTTTATTATTTACAAAGGGAAAAAATACCACTGATGTGTCTTATTTAAAAAATTTGAATTACATTTTTAAATTTAAAAAAAAAAAAATCATGATTTTATAATTTTAAAGTTTGCTTGCTCCAGATTTGGTGTTTAATTAAACAAAACTTAAGGTTGGTTTCATCGGTAAAGGTTTAACATTACATATCTGGAAAGAAGTGAAAACATGCACAATTGCAGTCAATTTTCCAAAAAATATAGCGACTTTGTCCCAGGTTTTTTTTTTTATTTTTTAATTTATTTTGGCCCAATGTACATTTATGTTTTACATTCCTGTCATAGATGGACACCATTGAAGCCACAAAGAGACAAAATGTCTACCATTACCACTGACAAAAACTTCAACTCACAGTGTTCAATAGATGTAGACCGCAGTGCTCATCACACAGAACATTCTGGCATCTTCTCGCTGTCTACAGCCTACGTTTTCAAACTTGTCGCCGACTCGCAAAACAATTCAAGGAGGCAAGCAACTCTAATGCTAATGCTAAAAACAAAAACAGTAGGCTTCCCATTATGGGCCCTTAGCGGTTTCGCAAACTCAAAGAGACACTTCACCGACGACCTTCATAATATCATTTAGCATCATAGCATAGCATTATAGCATCTATTGAACTCTTCCTCTTTAGCAGTGAGCTGGAGGCTAACTCAGCTGACTTTGGGCCATTCACAAATATGGACTATTTAGTCTTCTGTGGACCCAACACGCAGGTTTTTGGGATGCCGGACGAAGCCGGAGTACCCAGAGAAAGGGGCAAGAAGCTGAAAACTCCATGCAGGAAGACTCGAGCCGAGATTCGAACCCCGAACCTGTGAGGCAGACGTGCTAGCCACTAGCTAACTGTGCTACCCAGCATTACATCACTGTGTATTTATTTGATTATTTTGCTGTTTATGCCCTATATCGTTACATTTGGAGGGTGTGCCAGTGTTTGTTAACCTTTATTCAGCCAAGGCACATATTTTACACTGGGAAAATCTCACGGCACCACACCGAAAAAAATGGCATAACAATGATAAATAATGACGATCTCGTCTCAATTTACTGTACTTGAAATGCGGGTATGTTTGTACGCACACAAAGCTATTATCCTGGTTAATTGTACCCTCTGCCATCTAGTGGAAGCGCATTTAACTGTTCTGCCTGTCACTATACGTCACTGGCATCGATAGACAAACAGAGCTACATTGTCTATAGTAGATGAAAAAAAATGTTCAGACTATTGAAGTCAAATTGGCTGGTTTCACATGGCACACCTGATGATCTCTAGTGTCGCAGTGGTTGCGTATACACAGTGGTTGTCATTTGTAACACTTTTTACTCATCTGGGTTGTAGAGTAGCACAATATTAGGAACAGCAGTGTTCAATATGAGGCAGCACAGTTGCACATCACTGCAAGCCACATTCATCAAAACTGAGCATAATCATGAATTGTCTATCCATCCATCCAATTCCTTCCAACAGCACACAATGTAAACAGTGCAGAATGCTAAGCACGCCAAAAACATAGTTATTTGCTTTTCAAATAAATATGCAATTACAATAAAACATGCAAATATGGATGCTTCACGTCATTTGGTTGCTTTAGCAGAAGCTGCCTCACTCTCTCGTGCAAACTCTTGACAGCAAATGGCTTGCACGTGGTCCCCCCCCCCCCCCCAAAAAATAATAATACTATAACGCGGACACAGGATGAAGAGTGCAAATCAGCTGGTTTACCTTGCCTTCACTGGTCCACGCGTGGGAGTGTCCACACGAAACGATGCTTTCTCATCCACCTCCTCGTCTCCGGATGGAGTCCCGCTCGCCGCCTGCACTCGTCTTTACACAGATTCCTCTCTCTCTTTCTCCCTCTCTCTCCCGCTACACGCACACACACGCACACAAACTCGCGGGGGCGCGCAGCTCGCCTTCCTGGCGCGCGCGCTGCCCTGTTCGGACCCTTATTATTATTATTTTTCTTTAACCCCAATGATAACAGATGGACAACATCTGGGCGTGTTTGAGGATTTAAAAAAAAAAAAAAAAAAAAAGATTAAAAAAAAGATTTAAAAAAATTTAAAAGCCTACAGTTGGGTTTTTAATGCACGTTAATGGATATAGTGTATCTTTAATCCCAAAGGTAACAGAACAATTGTTTCATCAATTAAATTACTACCCTGTCTAAAAAAAATAATTATTATTATAATACCGGAAAAACATACACATTAGGTCACACCATTTGGTACACCTGCACCATCTCTTAATACCAGCACTATCATGTCACAATTATAGAAATCATCTATACTATAAAAACAAATGCAATTTAACTGCACACAAATGCCACATCCAGTATATCATCTGGAGCAGCTAAGTTCAGCTCATGAACCTCCGTTTATTTGAACCTCTAAAGTGAAAATACCTAAACAGCTAAACAAAAATGTGGCCATAGTTCAGAAAGTTGAAAGGAATGGAATGTGATATTTAGATTCAGCAAACATTTTAAGGTGTTTTAGGCTGGTGGGTCAATTACTCAGTTTTCACTGTTCGTGGGGTTTAGGACCCAAGAATTGCTGTAAATTGAGAAAAACCGTGAGAGGGAGTTGACTACACCTCACCTCCATGAGCCAAGAAGTAGCCTGTAGCATAAGGTTGTAAACACAACAAACATATAGGGCATTTCGGGACAATGGCCCTTATCAAGTGCACCACTCGTTTTGGAAATGAAACTAATATCATATCTTCCTTTGGTATCAGTCGCAAAACTAATTAAGTGCTAATGAGCTGGCTTTCTTTGCTGCAGTTTGAGGCGTAATTGAGAGGCGGTCGCTTACGGTGGTTAAGATGATAACAAAATGAGGCAACACAATGCTTACGCATTTTGTTTGAATGTCTGTGGCCAAGGTGCAAAAGAAAATTCTAATTAGAGATGCGATTCCAGCCGGGGGGAAGAATCGAGTTCATGTGTTAAGATGTTTACATCCGAAGTGGAATCATTTCCTCTTCCAGGCTGCTGTGTAATTACATTAGAGTGTTTTTTTCTATTGAGTGGTAGCAGCCGTTATTGGTTGTTAACTATGTTAACACGCATGGGGGGCAAACACACACACACACACACCACTTAATTTACTAGATGCAGAGGAATCACAAATGGAGCATCCACGTTTGAGATACACATATAAAGGTAATTTGTCAGGTTTATGTCCCATTTTCAATAAGTTGTTTGTAACTTTTGCGTTTGTAAGTTGAAGCGTCACCACACTGTTCACACAGGAACACTTGTTATTACCTCATGGAAAATGTTCGAATGTGATGCGTTAAAAATGTAGTAATCAAATCACATCACTTTTTGTTTTTTAATAGTTGAAAAAAAATCAATGTGGCAGTTTATGTTGAAACTGCAATGCATTGTGGGTCAGATTTACATAAAGACATGTTTCCATTTTGTCACAATTTTACTATGATAAAATAAAACCCTGAAATAATTTGACAAATTCATTTCTAAATGACATTTTAGCAGATTTAATTCATTTTCTTCATTCACAATTACATATTTTATTCATTCATTCTGAAATATATATATATATATATATATATATATATATATATATATATATATAGATATAGATATATACACATACACACAGACACACAGTGGGTACGGAAAGTATTCAGACACTCTTAAAATTTTCACTCCATTATATTGCAGCCATTTGCTAAATTCCTTTAAGTCATTTTTTCTCCCCACAGCACCCCATATTGACAGAAAAAAAAATGAATTGTTGAAATTTTTGTAGATTAAAAAAGAAAAACTTAAATATTACACAGCCATAAGTATTCAGACCCTTTGCTCAGTATTTAGTAGAAGCACCCTTTTGAGCTAATACAGCCATGAGTCTTTTTGGGAATGATGCAAGTGGTTTTTCACACCTGGATTTGGAGATCCTCTGCAGTTCTGTCAGGTTGGATGGTGAACATTGGTGGACAGCTTTTTTCAGGTCTCTCCAGAGATGCTCACTTGGGTTTAAGTCAGGGCTCTGGCTGGGCCATTCAAGAACAGTCACAGAGTTGTTCTGAAGCCACTCCATTATTTTACTTCTGTGCTGAGGGTCATAGTCTTGTTGGAAGGTGAACCTTTGGCCCAGTCTGAGGTCCTGAGCACTCTGGAGAAGGTTTTTGTTCTTTTTGTCAATGTACTTGGCCGCATTCATCATTCCTTCGATTGCAACCAGTCGTCTTGTCCCTACAGCTGAACAACACCCCCCCAGCATGATGTCGGAACTGTATTGGGCAGGTGATGAGCAGTGCCTTGTTTTCTCCACACATACCGCTTAGAATTAAGGCCAAAAAGTTCTATCTTGGTCTTATCTTATCTATTATTTATTTCTCACCATCTTGGAGTCCTTCAGGTGATTTTTTTTTTTTTTTTAGCAAACTCCATGTGGGCTTCCATGTGTCTTGCACTGAGGAGAGGCTTCCGTCGGGCCACTCTGGCATAAAGCCCCGACTGGTGGCGGGCTGCAGTGATGGTTGACTTTCTCGAACTTTCTCCCATCTCCTGACAGTCCAATCTCCTAATTAAGTCCAATCAATATAATCAAACACAGCTGGACTCCAATGGAGGTATAGCACCATCTCAAGGATGATCAGAAGAAATGGACAGCACCGCAGTTAAATATATATATATATAGACTTATGGCTGTGTGATATTTCAGTTTTTCTTTTTTAATAAATCTGCAAAAATGTCAACAATCCCATTTGTTTTCTGTCAATATGGGGTGCTGTGTGTACATCAATGAGGGGAAAAAATGAACTTAAATGACTTCAGCAAATGGCTGCAATATAACAAAGTGAAAAATTTAAGGGGGTCTGAATACTTTCCGTACCCACTGTATATATATAAAACAATAACAAAAACAAACGTTTAATTTAAAAAAAAAATCCATTAATCATGATTAATGATTCATGGTTTTAACATTTAAATTGAAGTCGCTACATTTTTTTGTTCTAATTTTCATGAGGGAGAACCATGACATACATCATCATTAAGCACAAACGCTTTGGGAATACTGTGTAGATGATGTTTATCAGCCCAAATGTCACCCAGAGTCATTAAGCATCAGGTAGAGCATCATTTAACACTGATAAAGTGTACCCGTCATCTTCCTGAGAAGATGTTGTGCAACAGCAGCTTTTCGTAATCATATAATTAAGGGGCAGAATGCGGCGGTGATGAGTCTTAATTACATACATAGACTGTGGAATTGTTATTGTATGTTGTTGTAGATAAGTACCTGTGCATCCATCTCATGACTGGTCTTTGAGGATTCGTTGGCGCATCAACGATACAGTACCTGTGTGAGTCAGGACACTCAAAATGGATGTGAGGACAGAAGTGCCAGTGTCGTGCATTCAGGCAAACAAACGCAATGCTAAAACAGCTGACTGGCTAAAACAATTTGTAAAAGTAATATCTGTGAGGTCCACTGTGGCTATGTATACAAGTGGGGTTACATGCAAAGTCAAATCTTTACTGTTGCTAGTGCTTGAAATAGATAGTAGACCATACTTACACACTTCTCAGGGGGGCGGACATCATTAGTAGTTCATTGTCAACGACTTCAATTGCCCATTAGCTGCATTTTGTGCAAAATTAGAGTAATATCGCTTGCATTAGTTGCCAAAATTAATCATTGGTTTGACCTATTTTCTTTACATTTTCAGTTTGACCTTTATAATTTATTTACAGCGTTGTCTTAAGTGGCGTACACACATACCGATAACTGGGCCGATTTTGACCCAGACTTCCCTCTTCCGATCAAAGTCAGCAAATGCCCAATTGTCAGATGCCTCTTGAATTTAAAAAATAATCAGTTAATATTAAAAAAACTAAACAAAACAACTGTGTACCCCGCCTAAAAGTAGCACTCTTTATATCAGCCAGCAAATAGTTACAAAAAAGTGTTCACAGAAGGTAAAACAATCTGGAAACTTCACATTTTAAAGGAGGGAAAAGTTCCCACTTGTTTGAATTAGTCCTGTCCTGTTTAACAGCACCAATTCAAACAAAAATAAACCACAGATCCAATAAAAATAGATACTCATGCAGGCATGCTGCCCTATGAGATGTGGTGTGTGATTCTGTGACCCTAAGACACAGGTGTCAAACTCCCCGCCCGGGGGCCACATCAGGCCCGCTACATCAATTTTTGTGGCCCGGGAAAGCAAATCAAGAGCGTCGACTTCATGTTTCTTGCTAAAATAACAACATTGCAAATCATCTTCACTTTTAATAACGTTGATTGCAAACATTTTTGTTACCAATCCGCATTTCAAAATAAACTGAATTCACAACTTTTTACTGGCTTCTGATTTCAACTATAGCTATTTATGGATTTTATTTTTTGTGCGTGTGTATATGTAATAACATGAGGCAATTTTACATTTACTGTATGTGTTCGCAGTCATGACGGCCCTCCGAGGAAAGCCATAACTACGATGTGGCCCGCAGCAAAAATTAGTTTGACACCCCTGCCCGAAGACATTATTAACAAAACATGAGGTTCCAAGTATCATAGAATAAAGAACAAAAGTCTCCATGTGTGAGGTAAAAAGTGTAGTTGTTGTTGTTTTTTGCTGTGCCTAAATCTTAAAGGAGTTCAAGGACAAAGAGTTATACATGTCGGCCCTGGTCCTGACCCACTCTGCCAACCTCTGCGCGGAGCCCTTCTCTCGGGTGAGGATGCGAGCCACCTTCCGCAGCTTTTCCTCGTTCCTTTCCAGGTAGCGGAAGCCCTCGGCCTGCAGCAGGTTTAGCTTGTCCTGGCGGTTGTCGTCGATGGAGATGTCCTCGCTCACGTACGGGTTGAAGCGGAAGTATGTGTCGGCGGGCAGGAAGCCGTCCAACATGGCATGGACCTCTGGAGAGCCAAGGAATCACGATTACTCATAGCCTGTAATACTAATTTTGCTCAATTAGTGGCTCTCTCTTCTAGTTTGAGGTGTAAAATATTTTCAATAAAAGAAACA
Source organism: Phycodurus eques (assembly GCF_024500275.1). Classification (NCBI taxonomy): domain Eukaryota; kingdom Metazoa; phylum Chordata; class Actinopteri; order Syngnathiformes; family Syngnathidae; genus Phycodurus; species Phycodurus eques. The sequence goes on from NC_084529.1 coordinate 21,556,021, forward strand.
GCAAACTGTGAGCACGTAAAGTCTCCTATACATGAAACATTCTCAAATAAACAAAATAATGCATATAACAGAATACAATAAATAGTTCCTTTTTAGGAAAAATGCAATTTTTCCTAAATTCAAGAGATGATATCTCAACCTAACCATCACTAGCAGTGGAAACAATTTCAAACTATACATTGTATAGTAATGATAGGTATGAGGTCAATAGTTGTGATGCATGCAAGTGCAACAGTAATAGTTTGAACAGTGTGAATTATTTATGCTGTAAAATGATCATCTAGTTTTTTATGCTATGCTTATATTCATCGTTTCAAATGAGTTAATAAATTTGACGCACTGATCAACACATATTGCCACCTATTATGTCTATATGCCAGAGGCTGAGCTGCACTGTGTTTGTTTACCTAGTAGACATGTAAGCCAGAGCGCAAGGCCGTTACACTTCACGTCTTACCTAATATGTTAGGTGCGGGAACTCGATATACACCATACTGAAAAAATCTCAATACGAATACATCCACCATTATACCACAGAACAATTATACCACAGGACTTTTACCACAGGACTTTGCTACATTAGTCGTAGCTGCAAAACGAGAGCAGCTGTGGGCCAGATGGATATTTGGAACTAGTGGAAGCTTGTGTTGGTGATTAAAGGCCAATCTGGAGGATAAATGAGAAGCTTCAAGATACTGCAAAATAACACAGAAGCTGAGGGTAAAGTGGTCCACAGCACCCCCACGTGGCCATTTTCATATGCTCCTAACCCTAACCGAAGTGGAAAAGTGTACTTTGGTCCAACGAGTCCACATTTCAAATTGTTTTTAGAAAAGAACCATCCTGACGCAAAGTTTAAAAGCCAGCATCTGTGATGGTATGGGGCTGTGTTAGTGCCAATGGCATGGGTAACTTACACATCTGTGAAGGCACCATTAATGCTGAAAGGTACATACAGGTTTTGGGGAAACATATGCTGCCATCCAAGCAACGTCTTTTTCATGGACGCCCCTGCTTATTTCAGCAAGACAATGCCAAACCACATTCTGCATGTGTTACAACAGCGTGGCTTCGTAGTAAAAGAGTGCGGGTACTAGACTGGCCTGCCTGCAGTCGACGCCTGTCTCCCATTGAAAATGTGTGGCGCATTATGAAGCGTAAAATACGACAACGGAGACACCGGACTGTTGAACAGCTGAAGCTATACATCAAGCAAGAATGGGAAAGAATTCCACCTACAAAGCTTCAAAAATTAGTGTCCTCAGTTCCCAAACATTTAATGAATGTTGTTTTAAAAAAAAAAAAAAAAAAAAAAAGGGGATGTAACACAGTGGTAAACATGACCCTCTCCCAGCTTTTTTGGAACGTGTTGCAGCCATAAAATTCAAAGTTAATGATTATTCGCTAAAAACAATAAAGTTTATTAGTTTTAACATTAAATATCTTGTGTTTGTAATGTATTCAATTAAATATAGGTTGAACATGATTTGCAAATCATTGTATTCTGTTTTTATTTATGTTTAACACAACGTGATATGATATACTGTAGCACGCGTGTATGCTGTAGCAGCTCTACACGTTGCAGAATAAATGGCAATGAATAGTCAAACTGTCTGCTTGGGCTATGTTAAGCTACCAAACTTTTAAGAAAACAACTAGATGAAAAATTCCCAAAAAGAGCAGGGAAAATACATAAACTATGTTTCCCCCAAAACGGTTCAAAAGTTCTGTTTAAACTAATGGCCTTTGAAAGTGTGTAACAAAAAACATTTTCATAACATTCATATGATTTTGCATTTGTTTACTCTGCCTGTAATTAACTATTTTGAAGTATTTTTATTGATTGACTTGGAAGACAATAAGTCTATTCTTAACTGATCTTCCGAGTTATTGTTTTGTCTCAAAGACAGAACCCTATCAATATTGAAGGATAAGTATCTGAAGGTGGTGGGGGTTGTTAATCTTTCAGAAATGGTTGTAAAATATCAAAGCAAGAACGCTTTTGATTTGGTGAGCTTCTCAACAAAAAGATGGTCAAGTCCAAATAAACACTTATCAGTGGAATACTATTCACGATTTTTATAGATCTTAAAACTCTCTCTGCGAAGACTCATTCAGAACTACGGCTGCTATAGAGTGGACGAGAAATAATGCAGTGAAAATACGCACAAACCTTGGATTGCATATCATTCAAAATCAACAGGACCCTCATTCTTACTTGAGAACAAGACTTCCTGGTAGTTTGGAGTCAGAGTCGTTCAGAATAAGAATTGCACGAGAGTGGATGAGAAACGTTGCACACTGATTGGAGCGTTTACACCTGCTAACTTGACCCTTTATCCACATCAAAGAACATTATTTATTATGAAAAAACAGTAGCTGAGATGGAATGTACATGTTTGTTAATGCTCTGTCAGACATAAATCTTGGAGGACGAATGAACAACTCTTGATTTTGAAAGACGGTAGTGAATGTATGTAAAGCCAAATGTCTAGTTAAAAGTTAAATGCAACTAGTTTTGGACTTTGCCACCCAAACTTAATTTCAACAGATTGTTCTGTTTGCCAGTGAAACTGACAGTTCTAAATCAGTCCTTTTCAGGGAGTTCAACTGTGACATTTTGGCCACTACGCGTTTGTTGGCGCGTCATCCCGAGGGCCTTGTTTCCATCAAAACACTATAAGATCAGTCCAACACCAAGTGGCAGGCTTGTGAACACCGCGACAGGGAAGAAAGCTGTAATAAACAAATAGTAATCCGCTGTTTTCACAATAAAGCTGAGCTGGGGAGAGACCTTAATCCCAAATATGTGAGGACCAAGTATAGAGTAGTATCATCTAGGTCACGCACAGACAACAGTGGAGCCGGAGCCAAATTTAGGCACAGCAGAGTTGTCTGTGTCCAGACGTGATAAAGAGGAGTGGGACATTGGGGCAAGGCAGGTCGAAGTAGGACACAACAGGAGCAAAGTCATAGGGGCGTTTGACATTGGTGGCATCGAAAAATTTGACAAAATAAACCATGTCCAACAGTTAATTTCATGAAATAGACACAATCTTAATATGCTTCACCAGACCTGACAGGCATGCAGGCTGTTAGGTAGTCTATGCACCACATATAGTCATTCCTTCAGTTTCCTGCAGCTCAAAGGATTGGTTCTGCTTCACGGCTAGCTGTGACAGCCTTATTTTTTTTCAAAATTGGGATTGATTTTGACCCAAATGTGCCAAAAAAAAAAAAAAAATGCAGACAAAAAAAAAAAAAAAAGGGGCGTTACGGTGCCATGTGGAAGGACAGGATGAGCTGACTGGATTTTTACTTTGATGTAGGCAGTGCATTATTCTTGCATCTTGCATTATGAGATGTGCTACAGGATCATGTTTATTGATTTTGAGGCAAAATCAGTGGACAAATTGTAGCCTTCCAAATAAGCTTGATTTGTCATGACAGCGCATGATACACTGGAATGCCTGACTGAGCTCAGGAGGACCACTTGCTATGCCAAATGTCTATAATGAAACAAAAAGATTAAACATATGGGTGGTTTGCCTTCTTTACACAGGATGTTAGTGAAGCGTCTCTCAAACCTTTGCGGAAACTGAAATGATTCATATCAGTCTGACATATTTGCAGCTACAGCATGTAACTACACTCAGATATTTTTGTGGAAAGTCGCAGAAAACCCCCCATGTTGCAGAAATGTATCTACAGTACTTTGTCTATTGCAATGTTTTTTTAAAGTATACAGTGGTGCCGTGAAATATGAGTTTAAATTGTCTCATGACCATGCTCACAACTCAGAACACTCAAATCATCGTTCCCCATTAAAATTAATGGAAATGCCCTTAAGCCAGGGGTGCCCAAACTTTTTGGCTCAGGGGGCACATTGACGTAAAAACTGTCATACGGGCCAGCATGAATTTTACATGCTACCGACGGGGGGAATACTTTTTTGTATTTATTTGTATTTTACTTTGTTTTACTATGCTGTCTGCTGCTAGGTAGATCTGAAAACTGCCTGACCTGGATAAATGAAGGTTAAAATAAAAATTAATTAAATGCAAAATAAAGTATTTTTATGAAATTTGACTCAAACTTTATTTATCAGAATCAACAAACAACATGTTTGCATTAATGTGAAGGGCGATACTGAGATCTCGACTGTAGTAAATGGGGCAGGTCTGGCTCAAAAGTGATGGTTTTAACGCCCAAGACGTCACGCAGGTGGGAGTCACTTAGTCTTGTCCTCACGCGGTTCTTATTCATGTTCATGACTGAGAATGTCTTCTCGCACAAATATGTCGAGCCAAACAAGCTCAACATTTTCTTAGCAAATGTACGAATCTCTTGAAACCGGTCTTTATCCAGCTGCTGGTAAAAGTTGACAAGAGGGAGTTGTTGGTACCGGCTGCGACGCTCCGTGTCACACTGCAGCTCAATGAGCTCCAACTGCAGGTGGGCTGGAACGTCACTGAGATCCACGGAAACAGGAGAAGAAAAAAAGAGTGATCTCCTTTTCAATAGTTGCAAAATCCCTGAAACGCTGTTGAAACTCCTCAGTCAGAGATGAGATGTTTGCGGCATACCTCCTCATTTGCGCACTGATATTGTACGCTGGAAAACAGGTCATTATTTCTTGCAGAGATTGGAAATGTGTGGTATTGGGCTGCGGTGGGTTTGGAAAAGTAGCACCTTGGTCTGAAAGGCTTTAATATGTGAATACAGTTGGCTTATCAATGCATTTTGCCCCTGAAGACTCGTGTTCAAGGCGTTCAGATGTCAGGTTATGTCAACTAAAAATCCAAAATCAGACAGCCAAACAGGATCGGTTAGTTCTGGCATCGGTTGTCCCTTTTTTGCCAAGAATTGTCCAATTTCCTCTTTGAGTGAGTAGAAACGCTGCAGTGCAGACCCCCGACTGAGCCATTTTACATCGGTGTGATACACAACATCTCCGTATTCAGCGTGAATATCCAGTAGAAATTGTGGAAACTGGCGGTGGCACAGGGCTTTGGAGCGAATATAATTAATAGCCTTTATCACCGGTTTCATAACGTGATCATATTTCAGATGTTTGGCACATAGAACTTGTTGGTGAATAATACAATGGAGTTTTATAGCTTTACCTCCTTCTTCGCTTACTTTGTTACAGACTAGGGTTGATAATCCACTGTGCTCGCCAACCATGGCAGGTGCGCCATCCGTAATAATCCCTGTGATTTTATTCCACTGTAATTTTATGTCATCTACGGCGGAACAAACAGAAGCAAATAAATATTTCCCTCTTGTTTGGTCCTTAAAGCTCTGGAGTTCAAGTAGCTCTTCATGCACGTTCATTTCACTGTCCACCCCTCTCAAAAAAATCAGTAACTCAGCGGTGTCGGATGCATCCGTGCTTTCGTCACAGGCTAACGAAAAAAATTCTAACTCCACTCCTTTTTGCGTGCAACTCTCTCTTAATATCAGAAGAAACTTCTTAAATCCTTTGTGACACAGTGCTAGGAGCCAGGCAAACATTGGCGAACTGTTGCTTTTTCTCAGGACAAATGTTCTCCACCATTTTCATCACACGGTCTTTAATAAATTCACCCTCAGTAAAAGGTTTGCAGTGCTTGTCAGCGTTGCCACCTCATAGCTTGCCTTTGTTGCATTTTCATTCGACTCACTGGCTCTTGTGAAAAAGTGTTACTGTGCCGTTAAACCAGCTTCCAGTTGCTTAAATTTTTCACTGCGTTCGTTCCCAGTTAGCTTGTCATAATTAGCATGTTTCGTCTGGTAGTGTCTCTTTATATTGAACTCCTTGAAGACAGCCACAGTCTCTTGGTTAATTAGGCAGACGCAGTTGTTTCTAAATTCAGTGAAAAAATATTCAGACTTTCATTTGTCCTGGAAATGGCGGCCCTCGCTATCAACATTCATTTTCTTACTTCCAGTTGCCATTTTAGAAATGGGCAAAAAACAGCAAAACGGCCCCGCGAAAGTTCGGCCACAAGTTTACTTCCATCCTGTGGTGAAATATAAAATTGCACATGTATTTTGTAATGCCGGGCCACATATTATTGATTTTATGACAGAGGCTTCGGGCCAGTGGAAATATGAACACGAGCCGGATTTGTCCAGGGGCCGGACTTTGGGCATGTCTGCCTTAAGCCATTCCAGCCTTGACAAAAAAAAAAAAAAAAAAACTAACAAAATTGTTTGTTATGCATTTTTTAATAAGGAAACTAGCACTCTATAAATTACTTTATAACATATATAGTAATTTGTTAATTGTAAAAAATGTAAGTTTGTGCATCTTGATTCATTCATTGTGACTCCTTCTGGTGTGCGTGACTTAGCCACCGGGGGCAGTATAACACAGTCAAGAAGACACAAATGTAGAAGACTTTCACAACTACTCTAAGTGACTAAATAAATTGCTGTACTGTTAGTAGCTTTTCCACAGAGGAAAAATAAAATATGCCTGTGTGTAGTGTTATATTGTCTGTCTGGTGATGCGTTATAACATCTTGACAATCGATGCTACTTCTTAGCCCATATATAGATTATTGCATTGTGAATTAGCATTAAGAGAGTGGAAGGCAAAGTTGTGGCAGTTTGTTTTAAAAACACAATGTGTAATTCAGTTTATGTTAAGTTTGACAGTAAACTTCAACTGGGAGAGGCATTAAACAGCTTGAAGCCTTTTTTTGTTTATATTGTATACTATCTGCTAATCTGCTGCTCGCTGTGAAGTGAGTTGAGAGGAGCTGACTGCCCAAGCAGCGCTAGCATCACGATATTTTTTTTCTCACAAGTAAAAAAAAAAACAAAACAACAAAAAACAAGAGGCCAGACGATGGCTCGCATCTCATAAAACCCCTAAGTCGGGTCACTCGTATCTCGAGGGACCACTGTACGTACTTTAATGCCCATGCATGTCGGAAAGCAGAGCCACAGTCGACTATGCACTTTTAAGGTGTTTATTCAATGCCAGTATAAAAGTCAAACACAATCAGCACAAGCACCAGGAGCTGGAGTGAAAAGCATAGGCTGTATTCATTGACAGGTTCAAATACAAATGGCCAAAGCCGAACAAAACCCTCCAAAATGGTACCCGATTTAACAGATGTTACCGTTCAAAGAATTTAACGTCAACCTACCAGGACCATCACTTACCCTCAGTGTCTGTGGCGCTGCTGATGACATTGTTGATTTTGGTTTTGAGGCTCGTGGAGGTGCCACTGTTGCTCTTGCCTGCCGTTTCGAAGCGGCCAGTGCCGACCGACACCACGCACTCTAATGGTGTGTTGGGCCACAGACACTTGCACTCGTGGATGGCCAGCGCTGTGGGGTTGTTGATTAGCAAACCTCCGTCCTGCGCACATACAAAAAAAAAAAGATGCTTGATGATGATGGTCGCAGAGCTCAGTGCCATTATTTAATTGGCATTTGAGGCCTTAATAAATTCCATCCATCCATTATCTGAGCCGCTTATCCTCACACGGGTCGCGGGAGTGCCGGAGCCTATCCCAGCTATCATCGGGCAGGAGGCGGGGTACACCCTGAACTGGTTGCCAGCCAATCGCAGGGCACATATAAACAAACAACCATTCGCACTCACATTCACACCTACGGGCAATTTAGAGTCGTCAATTAACCTACCATGCATGTTATGCATACTTACAAACTTTTCATGGATTTTTGGAGAGTCAATGGATTACATTTTTAAGGATCATGCGAGCAAACAAAAAGATCAATGTGGCTCCAGAGCTGCTCACTACGGTGACAAAGCACACAATGAAATGGCTGTTTTCCCCCCCCCCCCTTCTTCCTTTCTCCACTTTGCTCACAGTTACTGTCAGCTCCGTTTTGAAATCGAACAACCGCCTAGGAGTGCGTTTGCTTTGAATTCATAGTCTACCTAAGGCGATGGGGGTGTCACTGGAGAGACAGCGAAGGATTGATGAATAGGCATGAGGATGCATGGCTGCAGGGTTGGCAGCAGGATCAAACACACAGGGGCCAGTCCTCATTAAAGAGGCCAGGCTGGGGATGGAAGCCGCAGGGCCCCTCCAAATGTCTCGGGAGGGAACCCGTAGGGTGTGGATGAGAGCTTGTTTATGGGACCGTGATGTTAAATCACAACTTCATGCGCATGTTATTGCTGTTCAATGCAATAGTAATATGAGTTTTTGTCCGTCAGAGCAGATGTCGCTTGGATTCCTACTTTTGGTGCCACACTATAGTTCCCTTTTGTACTACACAGTGTGATGGCGAATGACATCAAGGAAAAAGTCCACCAGTCATCTGGTGGACTTTTTGGTAAGGAGTAGCACCAGAAGTGGCTAAAGAAATAGCAGCAAGCATCTAAAGTCCCATTCATTAAGTTTGCCAGTGTGGTGACATTTTAGCTGCAAAGCAAGGAAGAACTGACCAGAGTGGCTCTTTATCCAAAATTTTGGATGCTGTCACACAAAAATATTAATCCCAAACAAGAGCGAAAATGTGTTGGACTCGATTCAATTGAGCAATTAACGGGACTCAGAAGCAGTAAAAATTCAGCAGGAAATTACAAATCAGCAGTTTGTGTTAAAAGTGGCTCCACTGTGTCTACTTTGTGAACTCAATGGCATTAACAGTGACACTCCAGTCATGGGATCTTCGTGCTGGTGGCTCAGTTTCACCCACACATTGGCCAAGGACAATTTAATCATTAGAGGCAGACCCGTCTTGTGAGCTCCAAGTAGAATGCTACCATATGGCTCAATTTCAGGGCACCAGCTCGGCGAGCTGAGTCGAGGGCTTTTAATTAAGAAAGTTCTGAAACGTTTCATGCTTCCTCTTGAGGACTGGTGGCTATTTTTTTAGTGTCTATGGTGCTCATAACTTTTTCCAATGTATCATTTATTTTCGGGAGTTCTCATTCAGGTTCAACCAGACGACGTCTGAGACAGACAAAACGTAATGCCCGGATCAGACTACAAGACAAATTTGCTCTTTCACGATTGCACTATGTCAGACTACTGCAATAAAATCTTGTATTCCGATACCACTGCATCCTGTTTTTTCCGATCACTGGACTTCATCATGTCAACGCAAACGGGACCGGATACACTCATTACCATGGCGACGACAACAATAATGGATCGCGCAGTGTGTTTGTAAGAACAAAATGGGGAAAAACATGCGTTGGTGTTCACCGGTGCTCAGGACAGGAGAGGACGTTCGTTTAAGGCTTGCTTGAGGTATGTTCACATGCTTTTAATATGATGCAGCTTGCAAGCAGGCAATAAAAATGTTATGTAGCCTAGCAAGCTAGTGCTAGCACGAATGGTTGTACGTAAACATGCCATTTAAAGTTTTGGTGTGGGTGAAGTAATTTTATTAAAAATAAAGTAATTTAATTACAGTAAGTTAGCACCCATTATTTCTGTAATGTTGTAATGTTGGTTTGACCTGACTGATTAGAATACATGATCTGACTAGAGCGACACGGTGGACGACTGGTTAGAGCGTCTGCCTCACAGTTCTGAGGTTCAATCCCGGCCCCGCCTGTGTGGAGTTTGCATGTTCTCCCCGTACCTGCGTGGGTTTTCTCCGGGCACTCCGGTTTCCTCCCACATCCCAAAAACATGCATGGTAGGTTAATTGACAACTCTAAATTGCCCGTAGATGTGAATGTGTGTGCGAATGGTTGTTTGTTTATATGTGCCTTGCGATTGGCTGGCAACCAGTCCAGGGTGTACCCTGCCTCCTGCCCGTTGATAGCTGGGATAGGGTCCAGCACTCCCGCAACCCTAGTGAGGATAAGCGGCTTTCCATCCATCCAAATGGATGGATGGAAATAAAAAGGGAGGGCTAATTAGGAATAAAAGTGTTAATTATAAATGTGGAGGTAAAGCCTTGCATGGAGATTCTTATCTGGAAAGCTTCCTACCCAATGATAGCTGGGATAGGCTGCAGCACGCCTGCGACCCTAGTGAGGAGAAGCGGCTCAGAAAATGGATGGATGGATGGATGGATGGATGGACCTGACAAGAGCACTGATTTCCAACGTTTATGGAGCCAAGGAACATATTTATTACAATTGAAAAATCTCACGGAACACCAACAAACAAAAATGTCACAAAAAGTGGATATATTAATTACTGTATTTACTTCCTGCCATCTAATAGAAGACCATTCATTTGTTCTGTCTGTCACTATGCCTCACTGGCATAAATAGAGGAACAAAGATACATTATTTATTGTAAATATAGATATTTTTAGCAATTAAGTACACAAGTATATACTACGGAAGCGTATTGCATTCACTTGGATTTAAAAAACCTGGTTTTCTGAGTAATTATTCTGAGGGCTTTGTTTTGTTTTCTGAGTATTTTCGTTTTTTCTGACAATTTTTTTCCCCACCTGTTTTTCTGACTATTTTTTTCTGTTTTTCGTACAAATGTTTTTCCACCTGTTTTTCTGACAATTTTTTTCTGAGTTATGAGGACACATTGAACTCACGCGAGAACCTGCGAACTGCAAGTGACTCTTTGCGGACTCCGTAAGCAACATGACCGGCTTATTTAGTTTGATCAAGTTTTATTTTTATATGGGTTTAAGACACTGGGAGATACTCCTGTCTTTGAGTCACATAGATGGTATTGTTATTAGTTTGTCGACATTGCGCAGGCACCTGCAGACTTTGCGTTTGTTCAGGAGGAAAGCCCCTTTAGATCTGCTAGATACAGCAATGTTTGTCCAGCATCACTTGGACAGATATGGTATGCTCCATGGATACAAGATGATGCATTTAAAATCCATTCAGGCTGGCTACGTGGTGACTCAAGAGACGATCAGGAGACTGATGAAAATACTGGACCCGCATGGTGTGCAACTGAGGCGCCGGAATCGGCTTCGCCGGCGTATGTACCACAATCCCGGCCCAGCAGTAATCCGCCATTAGTGAGCCTGCAAAGAGTCACTTGCAGTTCGTAGGTTCTCGCGTGAGTTCGATGTGTCCCGATAACTCAGAAAAAGATTCGTCATAAAAACAGGTGGAAACATTTTTTCAAAAAAACAAAGCCCTCAAAAAAATTACTCAGAAAAACAGGAGGTTTTTTTTTCTTATCCAAGTGAATGAAATACACTTCCGTAATATACAGTAAATGAACAGGTCATTTAAATAGACACATTCCTCAATCATGTGATCGGATGTCGGTTATTGTTTTTTTTAAACTCGCTGATCAGCATGTAAAGCCTATTCACAATATGGCCCACATGCATACACTCACTTAAACGGTGTCCTGAAAGACAAAGAAGAAAACAACGGCCCACATGGAACAAACTGCAAATGGGCTTGGCATTCAAAACGGCTAAATGTAGGCAGTCTGTGGCCACACAAAGCACGATATAAGGCAAAGGTTGTTTCTGTCTATCATACTTTTGGGCAGTAATACCGCTGGTACTTCTAATGAATCACAGTGGGAGAGGATGCCTTGTGTCACCAAATGGATGCCCTTGGAGAGTAAGCACCTGTCAGTGACAGAGCTGGAGTTCTGAATTGTTAAACGACAAGCAGCTTAATGATTTCCTGCCAATGTCGACTGTTGGTCCTCCAGAGGATTAGCGCTCTGCCATGCTCGCCTTCGCCCCTTCCGGGGCTGATCGCTGGCTCATAAACCAGATCATCATAAAGTAAATTTTCAACTAATTAGGCCATCTTCACCTAAGGGAATGTGGTTCACTTCTACTGATTGACAATTAGGGTCTTAAAAGTAATTGCTCCAACAGCACATTGTGAAATTAGAATTGCAGGAGGACATCAGCCGGCTTGAATGAACAACAGTGAAATTTGCACTGCTGTTTGAAATGACTCATCTTCCATTAACGTTTGCGAGCTTATCTCCACTGTGCCACTTGAAGCTGCCCTGTAGGGGTGTTGCTGATCTCAATAGAAAAGAGCCACTATCGTCGAGATCAGTAAAAGTCATTTCACGGCCGAGTGTACGTCAGAGGCCATTAGCTGCAAGAGCAAACTTTATTCTCTTCCTTAAGGCTGTGCATTGCGGTATCTGGCTGCCTCATGAACCTATGCACAGGCATTAGACGTTGGCGAGAGACCCAAGCAGAGACACAACAAACGTTCCTGCTTAAATCCAAATTTGAGCTGCGTAGTAGCTCAGTCTGTAAGGTCTTGGCCTGAAGATCGTAGGGTTTCCTGGATGAGGATTATTACTAAAAAAAAAAAAAATTAAATTCAATAAAAAGATTCATTAGGTCTGATTGCTGGGTTTTCTGCCACTGCCAGGGTTCAATTAAACAAAGGACAAACCTAACTGCTCCAAGGTCTTACACCTTTACACAGGGCCTCATTTTATGAACAATATTTTAAAAGAAATTTCAGTTACATATTTTCAGTTTAAGAACAGTCTTGGCATGGCCGTGGAAGGCTCAGAACGTTGTGCTTTTTCTCATGCCGCATAATCAATCATTGGCTGCGTGCTTATGATTTCTGTATTTTTTGCCTAAAATGCCACCACATCCCACAATTCAATGCAAAAGCAGCCCTGCATTGTGGGAGGTGGTGGCGAATTAGGGCTTGCAGTAAAGTAACCACAGTGAACGTAAACATTACTGTACCCAAAAAAGCTAAGAGACTGCAGAGTGATTTACTAGCGAACCTACTGTTATTTCATCAGAAATTGTGTTTTCACCCATTTATATTTCTAATACTGTGGAGTATTCATTTTTAACCACAAAATGATCCAAATAAGGTAAATATAACAGTTTTGTGTCTGGAAGCATTAATTGCATTTCCATTCACTTCAATGGGAAACATTACCTCAGTTTATGAACGTTTCAGTTTGAACACGGAAACACGGGGGTCACGCAACAAATGTTATTTGTAACCCGAAGTTCCACTGTAAAGGTATATGATAAATGAGCTGAGCCCTGGACATGCATCTGGTGTGGTATTCAAATCACAGCTGTAGTCATTACAAATTGCCTTTGGCCATGTTGTCAAGACTGAACCGGGGCACTGATTTAAAAGCAGGCTCTGCCAACCCGACTCTCCCTCATATGCCAAGGAAGCATTCACAAGTCCTGAATGGTCGATTTTGCCCGTAGAGATGGTCATTCAATTCATAAAAGAAGGAAATTATGCCGGAAGCAGAAATTCACTTTCATCATGAAAATTGGCTCAGTTTATGCCAAATAAAGCATTCTCCGTGTCGTCGGGAACGTAAATCATTGGTTCATTGAGCTACATAAGCTGCCGAGACAGCATCCAAATTGCATAAAGGCCACCCCTGTTAGCAGGAAGGATGAGCGTGACAACGTCGTCAGTGTTGGAAGTGCCACTTAAGAGTGGCAGTCAGTCCAGGTCAGATGTCTTCATGGCAAATTATGAGATTACGCTGAACAGATCTTCTCCTTTCCTTTTAGATCTCACGGGGCCCAAAAGGTCAGAGTGAAGTTCAATTGAGCTCCCCCAGCTGACAAAAGAGGCGGGACTCATCTGTGTTGAGGGGGGGGGGGGGGACCGATGCCTCAGGCAGGGAAAGCATTTGAGATTTATTGTCTCCCGCTGTCATTTCCCACACAAATGCACGACCACACATGTGCAGCCAGTATTGCTGCAATGAATCACATAGCTATACAACCACTGAGGTTAAACTGCGATATAGTAGTGCACAGATCCACCGTGATTACATTCACTCAAACGAGAGTCCCTTGAGGTGTTATGTACATATTAGTTGACTTCACACCACTAAACATCATTTTGATTTCCACCGTCTGCTGGGTCATCTCCTGGGCAATTTCACTCTAATTTCCCTGCTGCAAGCAAGGAGATGAGGCTGAAGACGCTCTTGCATATTAACACGAATGAGTGCAAGGTGTGACTTGATGGTTTATTCAGGGAAGTATTTCCTGGGGCTAGGGCAATGTAATATATGATAAACAAGGAGTGTAATAAGTGCACAGGCCCAATCCATAACACTGAAGCAGTCAGTTGGAGACTCAGGTGACTATGAAAAAGGCAAGACTGATCTCCATCGCATAATCTATGGGTGCACTCGCAGAAGGGTTTAAGGCCAGAGGAGCTAGCCTGGATAAGGAAGTGGCTTCAGGCTCATGTGTATCCGTCCCCTCTGTCACCTCCTGAAATCCCTTCTTCTTGCTCCATCAAAAGCTTTAGTTCAGCTTTCTCTTTGGAAACTTCTCTTAAGAGTGGCCTTTGTTTTTAGTGCCGGTGAATCGTGATCTGTACGCGATTCATTAATGGAAGCGCTGACGGGATTCACTACACCACTCAAGACTTCCTGCAGAGCACGGTGCCCAGTTGGCGCTCTTGAGAGCTCTCACCGACTGTGGTGGTCCAACAATCCCATTTCTCGCATTAATAAGGATGGCAGAGGCGGGCACAAACCCACGCACCCATTCCACCCCCATTGCCTTAGGAGACACCATGGCAACAAGGCCCTCCTCGTTATTCCATACAGACCCTTACATCCATTGTGAAACGTCTCAAGTCATGTACGCCTGTGTCATTTAGTGCCGGGATACTTGTGAACGCTTTTAATGTGGAACATGCACCCTGTTCTTTTCCCCTTGTTTCCACTCACTAAGACTCTGTGACTATGTAGCAAGTGTGAGGCAGAGATAAATTTAAACAAAGTCTTTCCCGCTCTGAAAAGGTCAAGCAAAAACTTATAAAATCCCCGTATTTAAATCTTAAAATTTTTGGACAAATAGATTTCCGAAAATGGCCTGCAGATCACATAACCAAACAATCATACATTTCTAGGCTCGTCGCTCCACAAATTCCAGTAGTCATTCAGCACATGTAGCAACCCTTTTGACCAAACAAAGGGGGCATTGTTTGGCTGCTGAATTAAGTGGAGAACTCTGTGGTCGTGGGTGGAAATCAGTGGGATGACGCTGTGTCTGATGAGAATCATGACATCAGATAGATGGCATGCTGTGCTCACGTTTCAGTGGCGCAAGTGGAACGCATTTCTGTCGCTGTGACTCATATGTGACCAAAGTTTGACTTAATGTGCTTTGGGCTTGTCAGATCAATTATGTGACGGGTTTACCATGGAGGCATTTCCTATTTGATTACTCTTAAGCCATGACTTCACCAAGTAGTGCAGTTGACTTCAGTTTGTCATGGTATGGTTCAGAGCAGTAAACCTACATTGAGCTTGTTTCCACCCTGTGGTGTGTATGCGGTGTCGATGTTTAAATAGCACGACAGTGTACCAAGGTTAAACTGCAGTAAACATGGGAATGACACACTGTTCCATGCTGTGTTCTAAAAACTAGATTTTGAATCCTGCTACTGTTGGAATCCACAATAGTTTGTAAAAAGTCCCGTTCAACCCATTCCTTTCTCATTGAGGTCCAGAAGAGACAATTCTCTGTCGACCAATCAATAGACTTCTGTTTTTTTTTTTTTTTTTTTTTTTTCTCCCCATGTCTTCACTCCTTGTATGAGTCCTCAGAAGCCTTGTGACTGGCAGCAATAACAGAGCTGCAGGATGCTCTTTTGGCTATGAGCCCATGTGTTCATGTTCATTTTGGAAGCTGTAAAATTAAGTTTGAGAACCTTGAGATCCTTAAACCTACAGATTATTGACCGTGAAATGGAGTCTTCCACCTTGAGATGCTTGAACTTTGAGAAGCTTGCACCAGAGGCAAATTCTTCCAATTAGGTGCACTCACCAGCTCTCAATATAAAATTGCCGTTGGCATTTGGGCGTCATTCTTTGCACATAAGACTAGCACAGCAGAGATGATGTGGGCAATACAAAGTGTAAGTCAGAAGTATTCCCCAACTTGACGTGGTCTTTCCAGGTCATGTTTCTCCACAGAAAGCAAAAAGTGAAAGCTGTTGAGCCACTATGCTCTTGCCTCTGGTCGATAGACCAGAAAGGGGGATTGTTCTTAAGACGCCAAGCATGGGAAACCCTGACATCGAGCTGCAGGAAGACCATGTAGTTGTTCCAGACAAGCTCGTAAACCATGAGGTATCATTAGGGAATTGAACTGCACTTCTTGGTGGAAACAAGGGTTTAGAGTTATAACAATCCAAAGTTGATAGTATGTGGTTTGGAAGTGCATTGAATGCATAAATATACTGTACTGGGGGGCAGCTCTGTCTGTATGGACTTTGCTTGGGGACCAGAGGGCTGCACGTTCGAAGCCTACGGCGGGTGAACATGTACAGCGCCGTGAAAAAGTACTTGCACCCTTCTCAAATTCTCATTTTTGGCATAGTTTCTCCATTTTAATGTTCAATATCATCAAACAAATATAAATATCAGACAAAGATAACCTGCTGGAAGCAGGGAGTCAGTAGAGTGGGTCAATGACAAAGTGAATAGCGAGATACAAGTATACAGTACTGTAAGCGACTTGTTTGCAACAGCAATTATCTGTTGCACCAGACAGAATGCATTACTGTTTTACGAGATGTTTATTAGTGAAAGTTCTGGTGACTTTCACTTACTTAGTGACATCCGCTAACAGAGGTGGAGCGCTTTGTCTTTCCAAATTAGAGCATAATACAGGAAGTGCTATGTTAACCGTGTTAAGTGTAAAGCCCCAATACATACAATATTTCTTTATTGTGGTTCCTTGTGCTTTTATTGAAAAAAAACAAATAATTATTAACCCCTTCCTGATATACAGTATTTGTTTTGGATTCATGACAGGGTTCATGTCTTGTAGTACTTATTTTATGTCAAAATGAGAATTACATTTTAGTTTTTGTGGTTGTTGTTTTGAATAAAAATCATATTTATTTTTGAATATTACAATATTAACGGATCAACCTCGACAAATGGACCTTTGAATTGTTGAAAGATTTTTTTGTGGCCCTCTAAAAAAGTAGCCCTGCTCTAGAGAGTCAATTTTGATCATCTTCTTGGTGGATCCACCTGATGATCTCGTGGCATAGTGTTTAGGAATATATCTACATGGACACAATATATGGAATTTGGGACTATTTGTGCAAGACCAAAATCATTGTCTGAGGCAGGGCTTTGCTGTTTAGCAACCTCTCTCTGACATCTGTGGTTAGTGCATAAAGACAACGCCCAATTGGGGATCAATAAAAGAGGAACATGAAAAATAAATGCTGCAAAACAATTACTGCGGTGGAAAGTAGAGTGACTAGGCTGAAAGGCGCTTCCATCTTTACTCCTTTTGCAAAGTCAATGACACAATAAAAGACACACAGGTTTCCTCCAACTGGCAAAGCAAGCGCGTGTGAAGGGGCCCTTCTGTAATTACATTGTTTGTCTTGTCATCGCAATGAGGCAATGAAGCAGTCAAACGGCCATGTGTGATGAAGGAAGCTCTGCTAATTTATGCGACCCCCAAGATGGTAGAGGCAGGGGAGGGGGGGGGGGGGGGGGGGGGGGGTTGGAGTATTCCTTGACATACAGCAGGTATGTTATCATCAACCAGTCTCTTTCATTCTTTTTCCCCCCCATTCAACCCCACAACCCACATGGCTTTCCAATTAAAAGCGAAGGGAGCGTCATGCTGCTGGGATATTGCCTTTGATGCACTCACACACTTCACTTGGTGTGTACAGAACATCTGTGCTGTGAAAGTCAATCCAAGGAGATGTCGACATCCCAGTGTGATGCCATCAAAACAGGAAAACATTAAATTGAATACACAAATCTTACACAACAGCTGCATTTTGGTCTGTTTCCTATAGTGTTATCGCACTTTACTAAGGTGCCTTACTGATGCAATTTTAACAGACTAAGCACTTACTCGCAGAGTAAAGGCATAGGTTAGGTATTGATGGCTCAAATGGTAATGTGGGGGATTTTTATGTTATGGCTAATGCATAGCTGTTCAGCGGTGATGGACTTAAGTGCATCTCCGCCTCACTCACCTGGCAAAAGAAAAACAAACAATGATAGGTAGGAAATGCAGTTCCTCCGTCCTGCGCATATAGCAGGGTTTTACCTCAATGAATCTATAAAATCGGTATAGCGTCTCCCCTGACTGACCTGATGGAGATCACTCCCCAAGGGGAACTCCTGGAAGTACCCGGGGGCAGCCGATGTGGCGCGGATTGCCTGCCAGAGCTGGTGCTGACAGCTCCCTAGGTAGTGGGAGCGCACCCCCGGCAGCAGGTTGTAGTTCCTGAACACATAGGCCTTCAGAGGAGTGCCTCGGTTCACGATGGCGCTCACTGCTGCCACCTTGGGGGGGGGGGGGGGGGCGGGGGGTTAAATGAAATACCATGCAAGTTGATGCCATGAGTCTTTTCTGCTCTCAAGTGGTAAAATTTCAGATACGCAGCATAAATAGAAGACAAAAAATACGTATGGAATTGGATAATATCTTCAGATTGGAATCTGGCCTATTTCCAAACGTGGATAAATATCTGATTGGGTTATGT
The DNA here is from genome assembly GCF_024500275.1 of Phycodurus eques. Taxonomy (NCBI): domain Eukaryota; kingdom Metazoa; phylum Chordata; class Actinopteri; order Syngnathiformes; family Syngnathidae; genus Phycodurus; species Phycodurus eques. The sequence continues at coordinate 21,574,424 of NC_084529.1, forward strand.
GACAAGGCGAATGCAGAGTAAATGCGCAGACTGGATCTATGCAGTTAAGTGAGCTTGACTTTATTGAAATGCATATACTACCCCATAACTATTACTAGAACACAACATTTATATATAAAAAAAAAATTAAAAAAAGCACCTGCTACAAATCTTAACCAAAGCGAAAGAACAGTGGATAAAACAATTATATGATACATACAGTGAATATAAAAAGTCTGCACACCCCTGTTCAAATGCCAAGTTTTTGTGGTTTTAAAAGAATTTGACCAATACAGAGCATTTCAAAACTTTTTTCCACAGTTACTGTGACCTACATTCTGTACAACTCAATTGTAAAAAATAAATAAATAAATAATTGAGAGGGGAAGAAACAATAAGCAACTGAAATAATGTGGTTGCAAATGTGTGCACTCCCTCTTACTGTATAATTATGATGTGTTCAGAATTACCCAATCATATTCAAACTCATGTTAAATGGGAGTCAGCACACACCTGCCACCATTTAAAGTGCCACTGATAAATCCCAAATACATTTTGGCTGATCTAGTAGGGTTTCCCTGACATTTTTCCCTTTCTAGCAGAAGCCTAAATATTTTGTTCCAACATTGATTGATCTTTTGAAATGTTCATGATTCCTTCCACCTTGTCTAAGGCCACAGTTCCAGCTGGAGAAAAACAGCCCCAAAGCATGATGCTGACACCACCATGCTTCCCTGTAGTGATGAGCAGTGTTGTGCTTGCGCCAAACATATGGTACCTTTTGGAATTATGGCCAAAAAGCTCAAGCTAACCCTAACCCTTGGTTACAAAATTTTGCGAAAGCATCGGAGCCAGTGAAATAATGAAGTTGGAGGTTACCCTCATTTAAATCAATGGGTAGCACATGTAATGTTTCATATTTGTAATATTTATGTATTATTGTTTACTTTCATGTTGTCACTGCCCAGCGTTGATGCTTGTGGAGTTATTTACGTGCACTTTGGGAATTGGCGTACACAGGTTGTTTAATGGGTTCTCTCAGTGTAAATGCAGCCATATCGGATATATGTCACAGTCAGAGTCACAGTCAAAAATCAGATAAGAGGATTAAAACGGAATTGTGCACCTAGACCTGCAGCGAAAATCCAGCCTAAGGCATCGTGAGGCCTCATTTTCAAATTAGTCTAATTCAAGGTGACAAGATGTTACACTGACACAACATGGAATGAAATGCAATGAGGACTACGCCGCCCTGTCTGTGCCACGTAACAATATATGAATGCTATTTTCACTGTCCTGTATGATTTGACAGAAATTTCTCCTTCTACTTATCAAGAAGAGGAACTCACTTTGGGACATTCCGGGTTTCTAGAAGTCTCCACTAGGAGGTGTGAGCCCATTTTCTCTCTGTCATACGGAGAAGAGGAGTTAATTTTTAGTGATATTATTACGAATTGCATAACAATTATAACCAGGCAAATCGTTTCTAAAACTATTACACAAATTCAGTGTAAACTCCAAGTTCTATTGGTGATGCAAATTCCTCATAAGAAAAAAAACAACAATAACACGTTGCAGGGTCAAACTGGCAAACTTAGAAAAATAACATTTTAAAATTCTTAAACGTGTAAAAGTGTGTCATCTATAACGATGGTTCCAATTCGAATTTTCTTTACAAATGTACAACCTCAGCTGCATTTGAATTTAGAAGTTCCACTGTACATTAAAAAGGCTAACAGGAAGACTACAAGCCTGGATCCCTGGTTTTGAACTTTTTCACTGACTCAGCTCCTTCGGCCATCAACATCCAGAATAGGACTAACTTCAGCATGCTCTCCCAGGCTTCGCTGTCATAGAAAGCGTGACTCCAGCCCATCTTCACTGTGCCGATAATCACATTCTGCTTGAAAACGTCCGAGCCCAATTTGCGGTAAAGATCGTCACACTCGCCTGGCGGGAGCTGGAAAACGCCCAGCATGAACCCCAGGATTGCACCTAGAATGTGAAAGGAGGTCAGAAGAATTATTTTCTACTCTGATGCTCTATGGAAGCATAACAGTAACACAAGTGTAGAGAGGGGGCATGATTGAAATTTGTGTTTGATCAAAACGAGAGCAGCTGTGGGCCAGATGGATATTTGGAACTAGTGGAAGCTTGTGCTGGTGATTAAAGGCCAATCTGGGGGATAAATAAGAAGCTTCAAGATGCTGCAAAATAACACAGAAGCTGAGGGTAAAGTGGTCCACAGCACCCCCGCGTGGCCATTTTCATATGCTCCTAACCCTAACCGAAGTGGAAAAGTGTACCGTGGTCCTACGAGTCCACATTTCAAATTGTTTTTAGAAATTGTGGACGTCGTGTCCTCCAGGCCAAAGAGGAAAAGAACCATCGTGACGCAAAGTTCAAAAGCCAGCATCTGTGATGGTATGGGGCTGTGTTAGTGCCAATGGCATGGGTAACTTACACATCTGTGAAGGCACCATTAATGCTGAAAGGTAATACAGGTTTTGGAGTAACATATGCTGCCACCAAGCAACGTCTTCTTCATGTACGCCCCTGCTTATTTCAGCAAGACAATGCCAAACTACATTCTGTAGGTGTGACAACAGCGTGGCTTCGTAGTAAAAGAGTGCAGGTACTAGACTGGCCTGCCTGCAGTCCAGAACTGCCTCCCATTGAAAATGTATGGCGCATTATGAAGCGTAAAATACAACAACGGAGACCCCGGACTGTTGAACAGCTGAAGCTGTACATCAAGCAAGAATGGGAAAGAATTACACCCACAAAGCTTCAACAATTAGTGTTCTCAGTTCCCAAACGTTTATTGAATGTTGTTCAAAGAAAATGTGATGTAACACAGTGGTGAACATGAACCTGTCCCAGCTGTTTGGGAATGTGTTGCAGCCATAAAATTCTAAGTTAATGATTATTTGCTAAAAACAATCAAGTTTATCAGTTTGAACATTAAATTGTCTTTGTAATTTATTCAACTAAATAAAGGCTGAAAAATGATTTGCAAATCATTGTATTCTGTTTTTATTTATGTTTAAGACAACGTCCCAACTTCATTGGAATTGGGGTTGTATAAATCAGCAGACCAGATAATCCGTGCTGCAATAGTACACATACACAACTCACCTGTGCTGACACCACAAATATAATCAAACAGTTTGTAAATGGGTTTCCCGGTCAGGGCCTCCAACTTGTGCAAAGTCTGGAGGGCAAGAAGTCCCCTGAAAAGTACAAAATAAATAAATAAGAATAAAAAACCAAAAAGAAATTATAAATGATAAACACAGCACAAACAGGGAGTGTGGCATGGTATGTTGTACTGTAAAGATAACACTACGAGACTACACAGTCACACACCAAATTGTGTGAGTGTGTACATGTTTGTGTGTGTGCATGTAATAGAGATTGAATGACTACAGATTTTTTGTAGTCAGGCATAATGTGATAAATCAGATTAATCGATGATGTCATTGATATTTTTTTCCCCCAGCACAGCCCAGCAGTCACCAACCTTTTTTGCACCACAGACCGATTTTGTACTGTACTGGTGTTTTTAGACCACAAAAAAAGTGCTTCTATTTAACGGACGATCAGATTTAACGGACAACACCCCCGACCACCCACCCACCCATTAGTCCGTTACATCTAGGTTCCTGTAAATAAATATTTTGACGGACTGGCATAGAGGCAAATAAGAGCAAATGATGAAAAATTTACCTTAACCCACCCCCATCTATGGACAGGATGCGTATGCCGCGGCCTTTTACAGGCTTATGGTAGCCCACCAGAGCAAGAGCTTCTCTGACCGCTTCCCTCAGTCCAGGGTCACTGGCCTGTTGCAGACGCAGCAAACAGGGGATTACCTTCTCCTGATGAACACAGAAAAGACATTTAATGTGCTGACTCATTAGATAATGTGGAAGCAAAATACACGTATATGGATGCTGAGGTTAACACCAGAAACTGGGAAGTCTCAACTGCATCCCGCCTATTCTGCTGTCCAGCATTATTCACATTAAAGCATGAGAAAAATTAAAGTTTCTAATCAGGGTTTAGCTTAACAGCAACCACTTCTAGATCTGGAAGTCATAAGGTCTTACTGTCTTATGTTGGCAGGGGATTACCACCCTTACATTAGCGAAAGTGGCCGTGGTTGGAAATAGGTTAGGTCCTGACGCCATCGGATAAAGAAAGCTGTGATATAAATAAAAGCAGGGCAGGCTGCATGCCTCCATGTTGGTGTTGAGGAGCTATTTAGCCTGACACAAATAATGATAATGAAAACTACAAGCAGCGATGAACGTACCCTCGTTCCCCCTTTTTCATAAAGAATCCTCAAAATTATCATCAAACTTTAAGGCCATTCGCCGCCCACAACACATGGTGCATGCTGTCAAAGTACAAGCTCTGAAATTCGCCCGGGAATGGTTGCTAAAAAACAAGCAGTCAGAATTCTGCTTTAATTTCAAACATGGGTCCTTGACACTTTTTCATGCGTCCTGTTATAACTGACATGGGCACGCAATATCGCGTTTATTGGTAAACCTGTTGATGGGGGTTAATTTTTTCTAACTTTCCAGGAGGCGCTACAGAGTAAAGTTTTGACGGGTGGTGTTCCAGACCACTAAAATGCGTGCATTTTCCCAGGGATACACATCCTTGCAATAACTGTTGGTTTAAGGATCCCCAAAAAGTGATTGGGTGTGTAAACTAGCAATACAATACAATAACTGTATCATAATGTCAGCGTCTATAAAAAAAATAATGGTCAGTTTTGACTGGCACTGTTGTTGTGCAAGTGTAACTAATATTATGGCGATTATAAAAAAAAATAATAATAATCTGACTCACCTTGACGGCGACCACACAAGTCTCAGGAAACTCTAGAAAGTGGTAGCTGAGGTCCTCCACCCTGCTAATGTAGACCTTCACGTCGGTGGCCCTGTGGAGCGCTTGGACCAGCGCCCGAGTTCGATTGTCCACGCTTACCCTGGCGATGATCTGGAAAGACGGAAAACGGCAACATTTTTTCTTGTTCCTCAGCGTAACAATATTAGGTACACCTACACAATACACTCTCACTGAATTGTGCAGTCGCTATTCAAGTACTGAGAGGAGTAACTTCTGATTTATTATTTTTAAGCAGAGCATAAAGATCAAAGCTAACAAAAAAAAAATACAAAATAGAACGGGCAACTTCAGATATCCCTGAAAATTATCTCTAACTAAAACAAATATCTCAAATCTTTACAAATCAACAAATTAATGCAAATTCAGACAAGAAATGGTCCTAAATGTATTTTGGTCTTTATTTTCTTCTTTCTTCACACTCGGAAACAGGACAACTGGCTCATCAGGCTAAGTTTACACCCGTCACCCTAATGAGGACAGACGTGATGGAAAATGGATGGATGGCCATCTCGGTGATTTACCTTACTTTATAAGCAAGGTGCCAAATTTAATGTTTAAGTGCCATATTACTAGGTCATGTTTGATGCCTCATGCAAATCCCTGAAGGAAGTGACACCACTTAAGATAAACACAGTCTGACTTTACTGTATATCGCCACACCATAAAGACTTGGACATGTCAAGAATCTTACAGGCCAGTCTAAAAAATAAATTAATTTCTAGAATTCAAATCGCACGTTTAGACACGAGCTGTTGGACAATGTTGAGACAGCTGGCATTATCTTATAATTGCTATATGAAAACAGTTGCAAAATTGATGGGAATAAACCAGGAATTTACCAAATTTAAATTTAGCTTGAAATAGGGAACTTGTCTTAAAAGGAAACATATATTTTAGCATAATGCTGATTTAAACAACTGGATTTCATGAGCCCTTTGCTTGAAAGGGTTTAGCTAAAATACAGGATAGATACGCTTGAGAATATTAAAGGAAGATGCTTTTTTCAATTACATATTGAATGGGGGCAGGACGGTGACTGACTGGTTAGCACCTCTGACTCACAGTTCTGAGGACCCGGGTTCAAATCCGGCCCCGCCTGTGTGGAAGTTGCATGTTCTTCAGTTTGAGGTCACAAACACAAACTTATTCACAGATGGCTAGCTTTGAATAGTTGTTGGTTTGTGTTTTTTTGTCCTCAATGTATAAAATCACCACTTAAAAAGTGCATTTTATGTTTACTTAGGTTATCTTTTTTTCCTGATATGGACATTTGTTTGATGATTAAAGTGGTGAAACTATAAAAAAAAAAAAGAATTTGAGAAGGGGGGCAAATACTTTTTCCACATTACTGTATTTAACTCAACCTTTGTGTTTATTTTTTTTGTATTTAAAGAATGGATCGTTCAATAAAATAGTCAAACTTGATAACGTTCTACTTGCAAATAATTCATTTGAAATGTCACACTTTTTAATTGTATGATTTTGCTGCTGATTGGTCTGCTTATGAACAAAAATGTTTTATGATTGACTATTATACCTTTCCATTAAATTGCCCTCCATTCCTATAGCTTAATTATTAAATTGGAATATTTCCCAAATTCCTCATCTCATCTTCCCTTGGTAATTAACTGCAACCCAACAAATGACCTATGCAGAACCAATTTGTATTCAAACATTCAAACCTTTTCCCTTTGGACCAGAAGTTTCTTGGCCTTCTCCTCTGCTGCCTTCTGCTCTGAACTGACAGCCACCTCCACCTGTTTCACCGGCGCATCCTCCGGCTTCTTTACTTCATCCGTGGCACTTTTGGCCTCCCCTGTCCTGAACTTGGGGACCAAGGGGGCAATGTAGCTGCCCACAAAAGCTTGCATGGTGGGAGCAGAATATGACAGGTAGTGACCGAAACCTTTCTTGGGGGATGCGGGTGCAGCAGCAGGAGCGCTGCCTGGTTTATTGCACACGGGGTCACTTGTTTGTGGAGCTTGAGGGGGGGGTTTAGCTACTACATCAGCATGGTTCGCCACATCTTTTTTCTGTGTACTGCTGCCAAAGTAGGAATTGATGTGGTGGGCTAGGTAGTTGTAGGTTTCATCCAGGTTAACTGAAAATGTCCTGGAGTGAAAAAGCGCAGGGGGTTGCTTGGAAGACAGACTTCCGTTCTCACCGGATGACTGTTCAGGCTCCTCAGGCTTGATGGTAGATGGGACACGCCTCGTTTTTTTCTCCTTAACTTCCCGCGTGGTCACAACAGCAGCAGCAGTGCTCAATTGTGAGGAGTTAGGAGGCTGAGAAAGCAAGGGAGCCGTGGCCCCTGCGTCCAGTGTAGCCGCAGAAGTCTGACTAGAAGGACTAGGTGATGTGCTTACTGGATGCTTGGGAGCAGCAGGAGAAAGAGGAGTGATTTCCACAACTTTCGGTTCGGGAATCAACTTCACATTTTTGCCACTCTTGTTTGTTTTGAGCCGGACAATCTTGGAGAGAAGGTCCGTTTGCATCACAGCTTTGGAAACTGTGACAAATGTGTTCTTTACTCGGGACATGTGTTTGCTGAAGCCCGCGGACCAACGCGATGCTGAAGTGTTCAAACGCAGGCCGCTGGTGTGAAGCCCGAGCTTCTGTCTCACGACCTGGTTAGCCCTGCAGAGCCATGCCTTCTGAGCCTGAAGCCGCAAGTGGAGGATGTGCTTCTGGCTCAGGGAGATCGCCTTCCCACAACGAGGATGCTGGACATGGAGTGAACAGTGCAAGGTACCTGAGAAGGGAAATGGTGTGCATGCTGATTTGCAAGGGCGCCATAAGTAAACTTTTCTGTTTAATTTAAGCCAGCCATTGAGACACCAATTGTGACTCATCCTTTTATGTGCCAAGGGTTCATTCCAGCCAAAGGAACTTTAGCTCTACACTCCTCCTTTCCATGAACCTGGTGATGATCAACACAAAAATGGGTGCCAAAAAAGAACATGACAATGAAACATTCACCTTCCTTAGATATTAAGACAAGCCACACTATAGACTACATATACACATAAATACAATGATAACTGAACGAATGACAAGAGATGCACTCTGAGAACGTGAAA